>NC_143144.1:81845000-82445000 GCF_059928025.1 Delphinapterus leucas | reverse complement strand
TTTCACGAAGAAAAGATAAAGTGAAATTATGCACAATTTACTTCTGATCCATTTTTCAAATGTTCAAGAGGAATGGTTCTAGGTCTTTCTCGTTAAAATGCTTAAAACGCCAACTAAACGATGGGAATCAGAGTTTTTGACAGTTCTTGAGCAGTTTCTACCACCAGGCAATAATATAAATTGTATGAGGCAAGATTAAAATATTTGGCGTCTTTTCTATTGCTAGCCCCTTTGTTAAGGTTTATATAGATGGACAGCAGTACTGATTGGCTAGGGTTATACTTCCAGTGAATGGCTTACCAGTTGACTAGAGCTGTATGACTAAGATGCTTTTTTAAAAATTGAAGTATAGTTCATTTACAATGTTGTGCAAAGGGATCCATTTATATATGTGTATATAAATATATAGTTTTTCTTTTTCAGGTTCTTTTCCATTCAGCATCTTCCATACAAGATACTGAATACATAGTAGTATTCAGTACTGTGCTACATAGTAGGTTAAGATGCATTTTTGTTGGCTTAAATGTCCCTCTTCCTATCTTCTGTCAAAAAAGAGAATAGAGTTGTATTCAGCTTTCTTCTCTAAAATTATCCAACCGATCCTTTTCTCACACATTTCCTGCAGACAGCACCACTGAGTCATACGTCACAGACAAGCAAATCATCCTGTTTTATTTCTGTAACACGATCAGGTGACAAACAAGCTAGCATCCTTGCCAGTGTTTAAGTTCCATTATGCCAGAAAGGACTGCCAATCAGGTCTGGGAATAACGTTGTCCTCCTACTGAAAGGCACCAAAACTATTCACAACCTTGACCTCTCCATCTGGAAATAGGATTTTACTCCTTCTCCAAGGGACTGAACCCTCCCACCTGTTTGTGCTACTGGGACCATCTGCACTGTCTCCATCTGGGAATTGGATCCTAAACCCACGCAGGTACTCAAAGCCAGGGCCTCTACCCAGCAGACAGCCTGACCCCTGGGCCCAGCAGGAAACACTGAGCAGCACGGAGCAACTTGTCTGTCTGTATCTCATCCCTCCTCAACTAGAATCTATGTCTTCTACTCTCCCTGGGATCAGAATTGGGTTATTTTGTGTTCAGAGTTTTACTTCCAAGGGTGTGTTGATCCAGTTGGCATTGCGTTTAGGACCCTATTTATTGTCATTGCAAATCTCCCTTGTTCTCCCCTGCTCCCTATAAGATGCAAAGCCCTCCATATGGATGGAGGATTGGGGTCACCTGCCCAGGGTTGCACAGCAAATTACAGGAAGGTGAAACTGACAGACTTGGATTTGCAGTTTTCAGTCCATGAAAACTATTGTGTGCGAGTGAAGGGCGCTTTGTTGATTTAAATTTGCAGAAGTATAAAACCTGCTCCAAGAACGGGAGTGGCATGACCAAGAGCAGGTGGGCCTTGAACACTTTTCTGCGGTGACTCCAATCTTCACACTATTCAATCTCACATAAACTTGCAAAGTTACTAAGCATGATGCTTGCAGCAAAAGCTGTCGTGAAGAGCTTCCAGCAAGGCCACCTGAGGACCTGAGAATCCAGTATCCTGTGGGATTCGCAAAATGGTCATCAGAGAGGAGAAATCTTCCAACTGCCCTTGAAAGAGACCTTGGCCAATAGTCCAGGACACTTATGTCCTCACGGGTGCTGGTGCCTGGAAGGCACTCAGCGTTTGACGCAGAAGTGGTCGTAATTTGGTCTTAGCTTCAAACCATTGAGTGGGAGCCCAAGAAGGCATGAGGGCAGAGTAGCTGTCTTCTAATGTTCCTAAGGGTCATCAGATCAAAGAAAGGAGTTGACTTAAATAAGTGGCTGATTCCAGCTGAGTGTTTGGAAGGGCTTTCTAACAATTCAAACCATCCTCTACATATTACACAAGTGAGAACATTCCTACATGAGGCATTAGAATGATTTGAGTGCCTGGGTTCAACTCTTTACCAGCTAGATAATCAGTTGAAGGTTATTTAACTCCTCTGATCCTCTGTGTTACCTGCTCATCCTACTTCTTAGGACTGCTATGCTGGCCAAATAAGAATACGTGTGATAGGTCCAAATTTGAATTGTAAATGGTATGGCTGGAAGCGGTCATCTTTTCTAAAGGGTGGAGCCAGGGACTACCAAGGTTATAGATGAGGCAATTCATTGGGTAATAATAGTTTCATTCACTGAACCACTAATATACCAGACATTGAGCCGTGCTGGTTTACGTGCTCTCAGATAATCCTCTCAGGAATCTTTGAAAGAATGTTGGAATCCTCATCTCATACGTAAGGAAACTGAGGCTTAGAGATATGACACCCACTGCCCAAATGAATACTCACGCTGAAATCTGAACCCAGATCCAGGGAAGCATTTAGGTTACCTCCCACTCAGCTTCTCTCAGTCTCTTGACTAAACTCCTTTTAATCAAGAAAGAGGGTTGATATTCAGTGATTCTGACAGGGTCACTTGCAACACAAAGTAGAAGGAGGATGGTACAAAGATGTGTGCACCTTATTACAAGTCTCCTCCTACTGAAGTCAAATAACATGCAGAAGGAGACCAGCATCATTTTAAAGGTTGCTTGCCTGTTACTATTCCACAGAGCTGCTCTGTTCCTGTCTCCCACATGGCAGCCAAACCTGCAAGTGTATAAGGCTTGAGAAGATCAAAAGGCTGTCTTCAAAAATCTGTTCGAAATAGCTGTAAAGTACTCCTTTAATCTGAATTGTAAATTCTGCAAACATAGCCGTGATCTCCCAAGTGTACCACAAATGTGTGAACAGCTGGGCAAAAGCAACACTGGTGTTAATTGACTCACCTCAGACATGTCCGTCTTAGCCCAGCCTAAATTGGGAGAATTTTCCTGTGATATTCATTTGGTTTGTTAATGAATGATTATAGTCAGTTCAAGAGTGAGCTAAAGCTTACAATTACTGCCATGAGGAAAGGAGGGAAAACATGCCAATGCACACATGGTAGACCAAATCGTGCATTCTGAAAACTCTGCAGCCTGAGCTCCAGAGCCTTGGATCCATCAACCAAAGGGTGGTCTGCCAAGAAACAAACAATCTACATGGCCTTTCCCTTCATGCCTCATCCTTTCCTTTCATTCCTCATCCTTCTCTTTCATTCTTTTCCTACTCCCTCCTCCCTTCCTCCCTCCCTCCTTCTCTCTCTCTCTCCTCTCTGTCAATCTCTCTCTCTCTGTTAGTTTTTAGTTTTATCAAACTTACACATGTGCATAGATTAAAGAGTCAACCAAACAAGCTTCCTTATAAAAACAGCTGAAAATCCTTCATAAAAATCCCCCACTTCACACCCACTTTTCCCCTTTCCAGAGGCAACAACTCCCATCACCGATAGCTGATTACTTTGGAGTTCACCTCCATATCTCCAAGGATAGGCTTATATTTCTTCTCAATTTTTCAATTTTAGGTATTATACAGTTAAATCATAATTTTGGTGAGATCGGTATGTATTGTTTATGTGTTGTGACTTCGTAACACTAGGCACAGGTAAGCTGTATAGAAAGTTAAGGTTACTTTTCCTGAACAACTTTCGTTTTCCCTTGAGGTCATATTTTATCTCTCTAGTTTGCCTCATTTTCTATGCACTTATCCTTAATCCAACCACGAAAACATCATTAGTGGCATAGTCTCCTTCCAAGACATTCAGACACATGAGCATTTTTATCAATCGAAACTTCCTGGTGCAGCATCTCCCAGAGTCTTCTGACCAGCTCCAATCTGGAACAATTGCCCTTTATGCTTGGGCACTGCTGTTCCCTGGATCTCCCTTCACCGTCTCTCCCAGGGTTCCCTTCATTTATCTTCCGCCTGGATCACCTGCTCTTTTATCCCTGTGTTCCTATATTTCTTGGTCTATTCTCTATTGGGTGTGAAGCACATTCTTCTATAGTGTCCTGAGAATAAGTGCATTGGAAGAACGTTTCCTAGACCGTACTTCTCTGAAAATATCTTTATTTCACTCTCACAATCTATTAATAACTTGGTTGGGTATACAATTCTCTATCGGAAACCATTTTCTTTGGAATTACAAAGATCTTATTCCACTGGCTCTCAGCTGTTCATTAGTGTTATTAAGAAATCTTTCTGATTCTAGATCCTTTGCATGTGACCTTTTTTCCTTTCTTTCTAGAAGCTTGTAGGAGCTTCCTTTTTTGTCCTAGATATTCTGAAATTTCATGATGTGTGCCTTAGTGAGGTCTAGTTTCAACTATTGTGCTATATGTCTAGTGTATCCTTAACTGGAAACTTACGTCCTTTAGGTATGGGAAATTTTCTTGAATTATTTCATTGATGGTATGTTTCTCGGTGTGTTCTCTTTGGGGGACTACCATTGTTTAAATACTGAACCTATTGAAGTGGTCCTCTAATTATGCTCTTCTATGTTACATTTCCTCATCTTTTTGTTCTGCTTTCAGGGACACTTTCTTGACTTATATTCAAAATTTTCTATTGACTGTGTTTTTTATTCCCAATAATGTTCTTTTTGTCCCTTGAATGTTCTTTTTCTATAACATCCAGTTCTTGTTTTGTGGTTTCATGATATTGTCTTCTCTCTGTAAGGATATTATTGATGGTTTGTTGTCATTGTTCCTTGGTTTTGCTTTGGTTTTTTTCATGTTTTCCTTTTCTTGCATAGCTCTATTTTCTCCAAGCTGCTTTTTTCTATTTGTAAGTGTTGATATCCATCTTCCCTGTTAGAGGCTTTCTTCAGACTTCTCTCAATCCTTGTTTGTCTGCTTCTGCTAAGTCAAGGGCATTGCAGAGTCAACTGAATCCTCTAAATGTATATGGAGGTTGTCCTCTGTGAGTGCTCCTGCTATGTGAACTGGCTGATTGCTTAGTCGGGGAACTTTCAATGTTAGCAACATTAGGTCTTTCCTTTTAGCCAAATAACCAAGGGAAGAGTCTCCCAGTGTCTCAGCTGGAAGATGAAGCTCATCCTTGCAGAAGCTGATGAGATCAGAGGGTTGAGGTGGGTTCCCAGCATCCAGGACACCCACCTCCACCTGACCCCTAAGTTCTCAGTAGAGTACCCCTGTATTTAATCATGCCTAGCTCCTTTGATCCAGAGACCCCCTTTCTTATCCTTGCTAAAGAATAAAATTCCAGTTTAGGCCCATGCAAAGGGGGCAAGGTGAGAGGTGGTCACAGAGGATGGGAGATGGAATCTGGAGGTCTAACTGCTTCGTAATCAGACTTCTAAAATTCCTCCTTGTTTTAGTCACCCCACTTTAACCTGCTTCCAGAGGCATCCAGTGCCACTAATTACTGGGCCTTCTAAGGATTAGGTAGTATAAATCGACTCAATTCTAAAATTTTCCTGCTGCAAGTTTATGATTAAGTTTTCTGGGGTCGACTAGGTCATTTATCCTTTTCTATCTTCTTTCTAACTTCCCAAATTTGCTTGCTGTTATTTCCTCTCTCATTCTCCTTAGTCTTGTGAGTTTATACCTGTTTTTAAAATTCTTTTGTTATGATTTTAGTGTAGTTCCTGGTGGATATAAACAGACACGTGTTCCTTCTTCCATTTTGAACTGAAAGGCTAACCAGCGTTTTTCTGAAAAAAGTATTAAAAATCAATGTCATCAGCACAAATCAACATATCTATGAAGCAAAAACAGACTCACAGATATAGAGAACAGACTTGTGGTTGACAAGGGGGAGGGAAAGGGGGAGGGAGAGAAGGATTGGGAGTTTGGGATTAGCAGAGGCAAACTATTATATATAGGATGGATAAGCGACAAGGTCCTACTGTGTAGCACAGGGAAATATATTCAATATCCTGTGATAAATCATAGTGGAAAAGAATGTGCATCATTTTGCTGTACAGCAGAAATTAACACAACATTGTAAACCAACAGTACTTCAATAAAATTAAAAATTTTAAAATAAACTAAAATACAAAAGTTAATTAAACAATAAAAAATCAATGTCATCAGAAATCATTTTACGTCTACCTCAAATATCACATATTAATGTTTAACTCATTTTCTCTTGTCCTATTTTCCATGAAGATGAAAGACAGCTAATCAACGTCTTCCATGTTCACATTGTCAAGTATACTATTAAACCACTATCAAACGTGAATGGAAGTGACTCCTCTCTTCCATTAATAATCATCTTAATTTGTGCTTAAGTGCAGTTTATTATCCATTGTGTTTCCTTAAGTCTTTTTTAGCTCTACTTATTCCTAGCTACTTATTTCTTAAAAATAAAGCAAGGTATAAGTAGGTAAATAATTTATTCATTTAGTCAGTAAGATTTATTATTTTCCAGTCACCGTGTTAAGTACAGGGATTGCAAGAGTAAATAAGAAAAATATACTCTGTCCACAAGGACTTTACACCCTGTTCTAGTGAGCACAGACTCTATGTTCATTTTCTAAACTGATCATTGAAATTTGGCATGACCTGTGTTCTCCCGACTGACTATTTCTCAAGAGTTTGTAGTCACTTTGAATTCTCTTCAGAGGTTCTCTCCTGCAGTGTGATGATACCGCTAATGTCTCAAACAAATTCACAAAAAATGGAATAATCATTTTAGATGCCATTGTGGTGGGGGGAAGAACTCAGTTTCCATCAGTTTGCAACAGGAACGTCACTGTTCTTCTTGGAACATTAGTTATCTTTTATATGTAACATGGAAGTGCCACTTCACAAATCTTCTTTCCCAAGTTCTAATGATGTATAATAAAAGAAAGTAACATCTTATATTCTTCTGTGATACATAATGGCAATTTTAAACATCTTACATAATACATTTAGATTTGCCTTCCATTAAAAACTATAAAAATCTTTAAGTGTTTATAAGAACCATGTTTGGAAAGCAATTATACCACAATAAAAAATATATATGTTTTAAAAAAAACATGTTTGGGACATGGTTATTCTTACGGACATAAAATAAAAATTGAGAGTATAGGGTCTGAAGCAAATCAATTGCAACTGCTGTGTTTCTGCGTCAGGCTGGAAAACTGGCAAGAAATAAGAGAACCATATTGACTACGAAATAAGGGTGTACCTATGCGGACTCTGTGGATATACCTAGTTGTGAAATCGCCTGAGGATTTTCTAATCACCCAATGGAAGTGACTGCTCAGGCCAAATGTGCCCACAGCTATACATGGCCAGGAATCCAGGGCAAGTCATAGTCTCTGAGGCAAGCACCCCTGGGGGCTTCCTCTTCCACGAGGCTTTGGCTCCCATGGTTGTGCAGGCTGGGAAGACTTACAACGTGCTCTCTACAAGCTGGGGACCCAGGAAAGCCAGTGGTATGAGTCAGCCTGAGTCAGAAAGCCTGAGAGCCAGGAGCTCTGATGTCTGAAGGCAGGAAAGATGGGTGTCCCAGCTCAAGAAGAGAGAAAGAATTTGCCCTTCCTTCACCCTGGGCCCTCAGTGGACTGGATGATGGCCGCCCACATTAGTGAGGACAGAGCTCTACTCAGTCTCCTGACTCAGATGCTAATCTCCTCCAGAATCCCCCTCATAGACATGCCCAGAAATATGTTTTTACCAGTTACCTGGGCAACCCTCAGCCCGGTTATGTTGACACATAAAATTAACCATCACACATCCTTTTTCCAGTGAAGTGCCCAAGGAAGAGCTACGAAAGGAAGCTGGCCTGGAGGATTGTGGAGGTAACACTATCATCTCTTATTGCTCAGGTCACCTGTCCTATTCCAAAAAGCTGAGGGGAGGTGCTTAGATATCAAGAATGACCAACCCTGCTGACCAAGTCCAGCCCACAGCACATCTAAGCAACTGTCTGCTTAATTGTTTTTCCTAACTGATTCGTCCTGGCATTCTGACGTTTTGTAGACTCTCTGGGAGATTCGGTGAAGAGCTGTTTTGGAATGAAAGACCAATGGACAACCTACCTTCTAGGGCATGTCCGTGGCATTTTCTGTCCTGAGTGGCTCCCTTCTGAGAATGACCCTCCACATTATGGTTTCATGGTTGTAACCCATAAATGAGATTTGTTCATACATATGTGTGGTTCATACATGAGATTCAATGTGTTACACACCATGTTCATACAGAAGGGTCTTCACACGTGGCCCCAGCCAATTGATCCAGAGGAGGGCACCTCCTTCTCAGTGGCTGAAACTGTTAGATGAGCTCAAGGTGGCCCCGTATCTAACTACATGAAGGAAGCTCTTGTATAGAATTAAAAAAGAGTGAAGTCAACACAGAGAGAGAATGGAGGAGAGCTATCCAGACAGAGAGAGCCTGGCAGGGACTGAGCCCTGGTCCAGAGGTTCAGCAGGTCTTTACTCCGTATCTTTGTAACACACTTATTTATCCTAAAACCTGTCTGAGTTGGGTTCTTGTTACCTGCCAGCAACGGAGTCTTAACCAATGCTCTCCCTACCCCAGTGAGCACACTTCGGTTTTCCTCAGGAGCAGCTGTTCTGATTTCCTGTGGTTCTTCTGCCTCCAGCACATGAAGCCAAAGCCTCTCGAGAGGCTGGTGTGCCCCTTCCATTGGTGTTGCTCTTTTCCCAGAGCTCACCTGGAGCAGTGTTTCAAATTAAGGTGGAGAACGGGAGAAAACAGGCAAGGAAAGTCTGCTGGGATCAAAGTTGCATTAAAATACACAGGACCTATCTCTCTGAGCCAGCAGTGATGGGGGAAACCAACCACCATGAGAGGTCCCTCAGAGGGGAAGCTTATTCCTCTGCTTATGAGAAAGTTCCTTTATGGAGCATGGAACCAACCAAGGGTGATTCATCGCATCTCTTTCTGCACTGATTTACCCACTCATGCAATATATCAACAAGCCTCCTACTCAAGGGCAGCTGCTTGAGGAACAGGAAGCATCTTCTCTCTCCCCTTCTCCCTCTCCTTCTTCCTTGAATCCTATGATAGATAGTAGAAGAAGGTCACGACAGATCCTAGTATATGAATAGCTTATCAAGTGTCTTCCTTTGACAAGGATCTGATTATCATGCAATAAGACAAATGTTTTTCTTGTGCCCAATAATACAAAACACTTGTCATATGGTTATGCTTATATCCCAAGAAACCAGAATTATTATGTTTCAATGTTTGTATTAGTGGCTTCTCCTGCTTCAAATCCCAAAACCAATTATATTACGACCAAAAACAAAAGACCACCACATCGCTCAGAGGGCTGTGTTTGCAGTTTCACAAGGGTTAGAATTTTGGATTTTATTCTCACAAATAATTGCTATAAGTTAACAGGATTTTGGATTAATAATCATGTAATACACACTCAGTTTTCTATGTGTACATATTTTCTGCAAACTTGAGTGCCATCCTAAAAGTAAATGTGGAAAAAGAAACTTGTGCCCATAATTTAAGCAAAGAAAATTTAGCCCAAATAAATAGACATCTCATACAACCACACTACTATAAGAATTCTAAAACCTTATGATTTTTAAAAGTATGTCGTCTAAATTTTATAAGTACTTTTCTTCTTTCTAGCAATTTACTATGGAGAAGAGGAGGGAGACAAGAAGAAAATAGATTTTTAAAATCTATTTTTCTTAATCTTTAGCCTACTTTTTTCCAACATCTGTCTCAGATCATTTCACCAACAGGGGAAGGCTTTCTTTTCTTTCACTAAGTCAGATATTTTGGAGGTTGGAAAGCTTTCAGCAGCACTTTGCACCAGTATTTTCTTAGTGAAAATACCCAGTTGGAGGAGGTCTCCTAATAGCAAGTGATTTTCCAAGCCATAGCTGTTTTTTGTTTTTGTTTTTGTTCTTTTTAATATATTTGATCATAACGAGGAGGCATGAATCAGCAGGACTGGGGCAAAATGAAGACTTCAGATTCAGCTCTAAGCAAAATGCAGAGTCCGGAATTTCCTCTTGGGCTGTGCAGTATTAGAGCCCTGTGAGAAGCAGAGTGAAAGAAAAGCAGAGTCATCACCACAGACAGCCACAGAGGCTGATTTCAAGCCACTTAGGATTAAGGCTATAAAATGGAAAACACCCACATGACCCACTAATTTGCAAGTCCAGGGCTTGTAGAACAACTGAGTCATTTGGCTTGAACGACGAGACAAAAACATTAGTGTAAAAAAATTACGTCTCTTGTCATATTTTATGCTGACTCCTGTGTGCTAGGCTTGAGGTATGGTATGCAAAGTGCACTTCTCCATCGTGGGCAGACAAGCAAGAACATGGACCGCTCGAGTCAGGACACTAAGTTACGGTAGATCACGGGCAGAGAGCCATAGCTAGATTTCCCAAAAGAGAGACCCAGTTTAGTCTGATGACGTTGATGGTGTTGGTGGTGCTGTGCTGGGATGATGCCAAAAGTAACAGCGACACTTGCTGAGCCCTTCGGGTATCAGGCCTCGCACTGAGCTTTTATATGTCTTGCCTCAGTGGGAGGTTGGGGTCAGCAGATGTAAACGTTTTGTGTGGAGTGGATACACAGCAAGGTCCTTCTGTAGAGCACGGGGAAATATAGTCATTATCCTGTGATAAACCCTCATGGAAGAGAAGGTGAAAAAGAGCTTATGTACATATAACTGAGTCACTGTGTTGTACGGCAGAAGTTAACACAGCCTTGTAAACCAACTAGACTCCAATAAGTGGCCAAGAGGCACATGAAAGGACGCTCAACATCACTAACTGTTAGAGAAATGCAAATCAAAACTACAGTGAAGTATCGCCTCATACTGGTCAGCATGGCCATCATCAAAAAAAATTCTACAGGGCTTCCCTGGTGGCGCAGTGGTTGAGGGTCCGCCTGTCGATGCAGAGGACACGGGTTCACGCCCCAGTCCGGGAGGGTCCCGCATGCTGCAGAGCGGCTGGGCCCGTGAGCCATGGCCGCTGAGCCTGTGCGTGCGGAGCCCGTGTTCCGCAATGGAAGAGGCCACAGCGGTGAAAGGCCCGTGTACTGCAACAACAACAAAAAATTCTACAAACAATAAATGCTGGAGAGGGTGTGGAGAAGAGGGAACCTTCCTGCACTGTTGGTGGGAATGTAAATGGATACAGCCACTATGGAGAAAAGTATGGAGGTTCCTTAAAAAACTAAAAATAGAGCTACCATGTGATCCAGCAATCTCACTCCTGGGCAAATATCTGGAGAAAACCATAATTTGAAAAGATACATGTACCCCAATGTTCATTGCAGCACTATTTACAATAGGCAGGTCATGGAAGCAACCTAAATGCCCAACGACAGAGGAATGGATAAAGAAGATGTGATACATATGTACAATGGAGTATTACTCAGCCATAAAAAAGAATGGAATAATGTCAACTGCAGTGACAGGGATGGACCTAGAGATACTAGTCATACTGAGTGAAGTAAGTCAGACAAAGACGAATATCATATGACATCACTTATATGTGGAATCTAAAAAAATATTACAAATAAAGCTATTTACAAAACAGAAGTAGAGTCACAGATGTAGAAAACAAACTTATGGTTACCAAGGCAGAAAGAGGGAGAGGAATAAATTGGGAGATTGGGATTGACATATACACACTACTATATATAAAATAGATAACTGAGAAGAACGTACTGTGTAGCACAGGGAACTCTACTCAATGCTCTGTAATGACCTATATGGGAATAGAGTCTAAAAAAAGAGTGGATATACATATATGTATCAACTATACTCCAATAACAATTATTAAAAAAAACTATTCTTCAATGAAATAGACATTGGAAAAAGAAACCCTGCAAAATAGTTATGACATGAGATTGCCCCTGGATCTATGACACAGAGCCCATGATCCTGAGAGAGACTGGACGAATCCAGGGCACCTCAATCCCAATCCCACCTCATTTTGCTCATTGATCTGAGGCCAGGAGCCCAGGAAGATCTGCCTACTCACATTCTGTCCGCAATGACATTGCTGTTTCTATCCCACAATTAAAGTAGAGTTGCACTTCAACTGTCATCTCGCAAATGTCTGTCCCTCCTGCCTGATCCAATTTGCTGCCTCTGAAATGACAGCCTTAAAGAGATATGAAATTGGATAATGATTTAAACCTTCCAAAAGTTCTTCTAAAATATTGAATGTAGCCTTTAAAATTAGTTAATTTTAGGAGTTACTAATGAAATCATAATGGCAGCTATAATGCTGGCCCTTTGCAAAGTCCTTACAAATGAGAAACTTCTGGGCTCTTGAATAAGAGATTTCGCGTTCTCAGTGGCAAGTTCCTGCACGCTCCTCTTGAATTATAATGTGTTCCTATCATCTGAAAGTCTGAAAACAGGACAGCGCTCATCATGAGAACCCACAGAGTTGGCTACCCAAAAATTATAGATTCGTAATTAGTTATATGTCCTCAGCTTGTTCCTATGGATCTCAGTTTCGTCAACTGTAAAATGGAAATGATAATATATTTTCTACCTATGTCAGTTTAGATACAGGATGTGAACTCTCTTCGAGAAATAAAAAGATAAAAGCTTTATCCAAATGGAAGACATTATTTTTTGTGATTATATCCACAAAATAAAACAAAAAAATGTAAAAGTCTCATCCACCCCTTCCTTCTGCCGCTCCGTTCTGTCACCGCTTCTCATGCTCTCTGGCAGGAGTTTATAACGGAAGATGCCACCACCTTTATTATCCTCTCTGCTCCCAATTTATACGAGGCAGACGTTGAGTGCACATTTGAGACGGAGGGTAATTCAGAGCCTTCTCAGACCCACTCTCGTCCTGGGAGTATATTAACGTTCACTTTGAAGCCAAGGGAAGGAAGTCTCCCACTTAAGAAGAGGATAACTTTATATTAATTTTGCTTGTTGAAACCTTTATGTAATACTTCTAGTGAAACAATACCCTAAGGCAGGTCCCCTGGGCAAGTGAAATGCTATGGCCAAGTTATTAGAGAACATCAAAGTTATTTAGTAGAACCCGAGACCTTGGAGGAAGGGCTGACATCTGACTTCAGCAGAAATAGAGAACATCTTGCTCAGGTCCAAGCCACAGAGGTGCCCAGGGTGCGGTAGAAAGTTTGCAAGCTGCAGGAAGCTCAGCTCAAAGCTGTTGCAGTAAAAGGAGATTTTACTGGCTCACATCAAGGGAAGGGTTAGGTGGATATAGCTTTAGGCATCACAGGCTCCGGGACCCCTTTTCTTTGGGGCCTAGTAGATCCCCATGTCCCTGTATCATTCACCACCAGTTAAAGACTCCTCCCAGGGCTTCCCTGGTGGCGCAGTGGTTGACAGTCCGCCTGCCGATGCAGGGGACACAGGTCCGTGCCCCAGTCTGGGAAGGTCCCACATGCCACGGAGCGGCTGGGCCCATGAGCCATGGCCGCTGAGCCTGCGCGTCTGGAGCCTGTGCTCCGCAACGGGAGAGGCCGCAACAGTGAGAGGCCCGCATACCGCAAAAAACAAAAACAACAACAACAACAAAAATAAAATAAAGACTCCTCCCATCATGGAAAAATGGTTGCCAACAGCACCTCTCCTCATAGCTCCAAGGCCATGGAAGAAAAGGAATTTTCCTTCCAGGCAAGTTTGGCAAAATCTGGGCTTCACGTGCTAATCCCTACACCCCGTCCTGTGAAGGGGGGCTAAGTATGCAGATCAGAACAGGAGCAGAGCTCCAGGGGGACCATTGGTAGTGAGGGAGTGTGTGTCCAAAGCGAAATCTCTCTATGCAATTACCAGAAGAAGGGGGTGGGGACAAACAGCCAAAGAGTTCTCTGGGTCACTATGCAAACCGGAGAAAATGTAAGGACATCGTGACAAAGTCACTTCATAACACCCCCTTGATTTCTGGAAACGAAGTCCAAATACTGGACATTGTGGTTAAAAGTCAGGCATCTTTCTGTCGCTAGTGGAGAGCCCATTTCACCAGCTCTGTCGCCACCCACGTCCCCAGCATCCTCAAATGTCATCTCTGGAAAACTGGAGGAAACCGCCAATAAAAGGAATTTTTAAGTTTTTATTTTACTCTGCAGGAATGTGCACACCTGCCCCCCCTCCCAGCCCCTGAGACAGGACAGCATCTTATGTTATCCAGAGAGCACTCCACACCCTGGTCTGAAGAGTTTGGATTGGAATTGGCATTTAGCCGGGGTCTGGTGCTACACTGGGGACACAGAGTAAGTACTTGACCTACACATGGTGGTCAGGAGGGGTCCTTGATGTGGCCCTTCCTAGAACAAACAAACTGTCTACACCAAAGTTTTGTTCCATCCTTCGAATTCTAAGAGGCAAAATTCTGGTTTTTTCCCGCTTCTAGTAATTGGTGGTTCATTGCACTCTGCAACCCAATCAAGAAAACGTTGTGGGGAAAATGTGGGGCATTTTTGTCTGGTTTTCAAATTTTCTTTTTAGCAGATGCAGAGCTAAGACTGCAGCCTCACTATCTCAATCCTGAACGAGTAGCCACCCGAATTGAAAGTCCAGGTTAAGTCTCCAAAACCAGTGCAGTGCAGAGTATGGAGAAAAATAGAGCCAGGATGCTCAGAGCTGGAGAGAACACATCTTAAACTGTGTCGCAGGTGAGGAAACTGAGCATGCGTAGTGCAATTGCCCGGTCAAGGTTCTGCAGCTAATTTGATGAATAAAACAAGGTTAAAAAGGCAGAGAGAATGGACTTGAGGACACTGGGAGGGGGAAGCGTAAGCTGGGACGAAGTGAGAGAGTAGCATTGACATATATACACTACCAAATATAAAATAGGGACTTCCCTGGTGGAGCAGTGGTTAAGAATCTGCCTGCCAATGCAGGGGACACTGGTTCGAGCCCTGGTCTAGGAAGATCCCACGTGCCGCGGAGCAACTAAGCCTGTGCGCCACAACTGCTGAGCCTGTGCTCTAGAGCCTGTGAACCACAACTACTGAGCCCGCGAGCCACAACTACTGAAGCCTGCGCACTTAGAGCCCGTGCTCTGCAACAAGAGAAAGCCCGCAAGCAGCAACGAAGGCCCAACCCAGCCAAAAATAAAAATAAATAAATTTATTTTAAAAAAATGTAAAATAGCTAGCTAGTGGGAAGCAGCTGCATAGCACAGGGAGATCAGCTCGGTGCTTTGTGACCACCTAGAGGGGTGGGATAGGGAGGGTAGGAGGGAGACGCAAGAGGGTGGAGATATGGGGATATAAGTATATGTATAGCTGATTCACTTTGTTATACAGAAGAAACTAACACAACATTGTAAAGCAATTATATTCCAATAAAGATGTTAAAAAAAAAAAAGGCAACACATGGCCTCTTTGAGGAGGCATAGCAAGCACTCACACGTAGAAAGCACTCAGTAAATGAAAACGGGGTTTGGAGTCGGGTACAGCTGATTTAAGCCTTGACTCCTCTATGTTTTAGCTCTGTAACCTTGGACAATTGAACTAATCTCTCTATGCCTCATTGAGATAATACTATGGATGTCACCCTGTGGTTGTAAGGGTTAAGAGGTAACTTACGCTAAGTGCTTAAAATAGTTGCCGTGGTAAGCACTCAAAATGCATGATTATTTTATTTAAAATATTATTTAAATATTTTATATTTAAAATATTATTTACATTTTATTTTTGAAAAGAAAAAAGAAAGAGAGAGAGAGTTAATATCCCAAAGCAGCCGTTTTTCGAAATCAAATAAATCAGGGAATTTTCTTCACCTTCTTAAGAGAGTAAAAAGGACAAAAGATGAAAAGTGAAAGAAGATAAAAGAAGGAGATTAACATAGATCTGTTGGCCTAAAGATAAAGACAGTATCATTGCAGAAATTAAAAATATTTTAGAAGCTGCAATTATCAGAATCGACACTACAGAAACCAAGTTAATAACATTCAGGACAGGAATGAAAAGTCCCAGGTAACATAGAGGCAAAGACAAAGAAACAAAAGAAGGACAGAGAAAATGGTTGTCCCGGACCCAACAGATGAGCCTCCCAGTTTCTGGGCTACACACATTGGGGCCACTTGGGGAGCCCCAGCCAGGGATGCTGCCCTTGCCGGGAGCAGACTGCCCTGATCAGGGGCTGCAGTGGCACCACCGGCTCGGCTCTCAGCAGTGCAGTCAACACACGCACCTGGTCCCAGACCCACGCTCGGCCATTTCTCCTGATGTCACCGGCTGTCTGCGTCTGCATCCAACTCCACAGGGCCGGGGGCTCCTGCTTTCCCCACTTCCAAGCTTAGGTGAACCTTCACATGCTGGGACCAGGACCTGGTTTCCCTGGCAGCTGCCTGCGGCCGGGATGTGGGGTGGGACCCGGGCAACACAGCCCAGGAGTATGGAGAAGGGAGTACCCCAGGAGAAAAACTTTGATGGAAAGGAGCAAGCGGACCAATTTGACCAAAAGCTCGGCAGATAAACGATTTACACCTCCACTCCCTTCTCCAGTGAACTGTCTTAAGACCAGTGGTTCATGTAGTCCCAGAATACCAACTATGATTTTGATGATGGTATGACCAGCTCATAATGCACAACCTTGTATTTGCTATTCCTCCCTCTTCGTTTCACTTCCATTCTTCTTTCATCCTTGCTGTCCTGGAATTGCACTCCAAACAGAGGGTGGCCATGAGGTGTGGCCCACATTCTGTGTTCTGGGGAATTCAGACCAAGGTAGTGATCAAAATGTGATAGACATTGGATATTGGATATGGATATTGAAAATAAAAGAGTAGAATTACATGATAATAAAATGTAAGAGAAGAGAGCTTTCAAGGAAGTACCATGACCTGGACAATTAATTAATAGAGAATGATAAATATCCTGATAAGATTTATCCTGATAAGATTACTGAAGTTTAAACTTTTAAACTGAACTTTTAAAAAAACTAAAATAATCTTACAAATATGTAATAAGAAGAAACAGGTTACTCGCAAGCAAAAAAAATATATATATTAAAGACAAGCTAGAACTTCTCAGCAGCACAGATTCCAAAAGACAACGGAGCAATCAGATATCTACAAAATTTTGACCGAAAAAAAAATCCCAACCTCAAAATGCTGTAAGCTGTTATTTACATTAGAAGTGTAAAGCAATTATACTCCAATAAAGATGTTAAAAAAAAAAAGAAAATCATTGTCTAAGATGGGGTAAAGGATGAACAGATAAAATCAGGATGGACCTGGAGATTATCATACTAAGTGAAATAAGTCAGCCTGAGAAAGACAAATATCATATGATATCACTTATATGCAGAATCTAAAAAAAAAAAAAACGATACAAATGAACGTATTTACAAAACAGAAACAGACTCACAGACTTAGAGAATGAACTTATGGTCACCAGTGGGGAAGGGTAAGAGGGAGGGACAGACTGGAAGTTTGGGATTGACATGTACACACTGCTATGTTTAAAATAGATAACCAACAAGGACCTACTGTAAAAACAATAAAAATTTAAAAAAAGTCAGCAAGTGCATGCATACACACACACACACACACACACAAAGCGGAGGTTGGGAGAGAGAAAGCTGAGCGATGTAGCACGTGGAGATTGTTCAGGGTTCTCAGGGTCTGAGTGTCTGAGTTGAAGGCCATGAGCACAATGAACTCTCCCCCTCACCACCATCATGTCCCTAGTCAGGTCTGAGGCCCTGAGGTGTGGCTCAGCTGGGTTTTTAATGAGCACATTCTCTATCCAACACTTAATTGTTTGAAAGCCTCCATGTAGTTAGAATGTGCTTTGTAAATATTTTTTGTTGCTGCTCTGTCTTATTGTATATGCACTGAGTATTGACCTACATGTTTTGTTACCTAAATATTAAAGATACTGTTATCTCACAAAAAAAAAAAAAAGAAGAAGTCAACTGAAGGGCATTCTAAATATGCAAAGGGGGCCGATGCACGCTTATGTAAATACACTTGAGGATATAATCTAACTCAGCAAGAGATGACGTCCTGGATCAAAGACTTCAATAAAATCTTAAAACCTTTTATTTTCTTGGAATGGGAGCATTTTCTTTCCCATGACCCAATAGCCAGAAAATGTGAGGGAGAAAAATAAAAGATATTTGCAAGTTAAATACAAATAAAACAAAAATCTAATTACAAAATATGACAAAAATGCTCAATAGCCTATTACATAAGGAAGTTTTAAAATTGATAAGAAAAGATATCTAATTGAAAAATGGGCCAAGTACATGAGAGGGCAATTCATAAAAGAATTCCAAATGTGTGTGTGTGTGTTGGTGTGTGTGTAGGTATGTAGATAGATAGATAAACAGACAGCTAGATAGATAATAGATAAATGTTTAACCCTACCAGTAATGAAAAAATGAAAAAGTACAAATTTAAATATGTGATACTGCTTTTTAGCAACCAAATTGGCAAATTTGAAAAAGATAGGCAATGTCCAGTGTGACTGTTCCAGAGGACACTTTAGCAGCATATGACGAAATTTTAAATGTGTATAACCTGTTGACCAGCTTTCCCAGTTCTAGCATTTTACTATTACAAAGCAATCGACCAAATGTACAGAAGTATGAGTTGTAGCATTTTTCCTATTAACACAATATTGATTGAATTGAAATGTCCATTAACAGAGGGTGATTTAACTAGTTGTGATACGTGCACACAGTTGAATGCTCGGCAGACCTTAAACACAATGGTATATTTCAACATCGACAGACATAGAAAGCTACCTATGCATATTGTGAACTCATAAAACTGATTTCAGAATTTGAATTGTGTAACCACATTTATATAAAAATGTGCGTGCGTGTGTGCATGCCTCTGCTCCCACATCACATAGTTGGCTGAAGACACTGAGAGAGGTGACCGATGGGTAGTGAGATTAGGGTTACATTTTTCAATTTTGGGGGTTTTTTTTGCCTTTTGGGGTTTTTTTGCCTAGGTTTTCTAAATGTCTGGTTATTAAATTTACAGTAAGATACGTGAATAAAATGTCTTTATTTAAAGGAAAAAAACACTGAAAAAAGTTCAAGCCAATAGATATTTACTTTCAACCAATATTGTAGATTTCCTGGGAAGTTTTTCTTAATGTATGTCACCTTGGTTGTATCTATTCATGGAAACAAATAGACCACCCCAATTGGAACAAACAGGCTATTCGCCCACAGCTTGCCATAGCAAGGGAGTCGGCCACCATCACTTGCGTTTGACAGAGACTCAAAGACAGAAGAGCACAGAAACTTTATAGTGGAGAAACAGGGAGGTTTCAGGTTTGCCCTGACTGGAGGCTGTTGGCCTGGAGAAGGTGGAGGCGGGCTGACCAGAAGTGGGGCATCTTATGTGATTGGTTTGAGAGCATATTTGACTTTCTCTGTTGGTTATGAGTTGGATGTGGGGTAAAGAATATAGAGAAATTGGCAGTCATTGACCAAGTCCTGAGCGTTCTGTGCCAGTTGCTGCAGAAATTGGCTTCCTGGCCTGGTGGCTGCCGAGTTGTGGGTCTGCATCGTCCTATTTGTTCTGGTCCTTGCTGGTCTGTACATTCAATCTCTCAACGTACTTCCATTAATCTACGTTATTGGCCACACTGTTTCTAGAGGGCATAGAACATTTCCCTCACAATCAGCCATACGGACATCTATAATAGCTTAGCAATATACTCAGGATAACATCCAATCCATACTTGCATCATCAACAAACCATATCTGCCTCCAAATCTTCACCAACTCAATTTGCAAGTATGAGGGATATACCCCGTTTTCTATGCAATGTTAAACTGGGATGTTCGGTGCCTTCTGCTACAGCTGGTCGCCATCTACAGAGCACTGAGACGGAGCCTTGCGTTAGGTGCATGACATGCATTACTTCACTTACATCTCACTACAACTTTATCGTCATGTCACCCTGGGTTCCATTTGACAGATGAGGCAACTGAGGCTTCAGTTTCCCGAGAAGCCCAGGATCATGTCCAGCCACCAAGCTTATCAAGTGGAATGCTGTTAAAGCTCCCGTAGGTCTAAATCAAAGCCTATGCTTCTAAATCTCAAGCAACACGAGACCGCTCGGAACTGATTGGCCACGCACGGCCTGGGTCACCAAAGCCCAGAGGATCCCGGGCAGAGAATACAGTGCGCTGATTCTGAGCTGCAGATTTTGTTTTTTAAAGGCTATAAAAGCACCTTAGGGGCTTCCCTGGTGGCGCAGTGGTTGAGAGTCCGCCTGCCGATGCAGGGGACATAGGTTCGTGCCCCGGTCCGGGAAGATCCCACATGCTGCAGAGCGGCTGGGCCCGTGAGCCATGGTTGCTGAGACTGCGCATCTGGACCCGCGTACCACAAAAAAAAAAAAGCACCTTAACCCGTAGTTCTTCGTTATACCTGGAGGGTTTCCACCATGGTGGCAGGAAGCAGGATTCTAGCTAATGTCATCCTTTGGCAGTGACCATAATTCACTTTGATAATTACTAACCTGCTTGCCCAAGGATATGAGAAGGCCCATTATGGACAGGAGAACAAGAGTTACACACCTCCTGGAGGCTGTCTTCTCCAGTATAACTTTTAGCAATTTTACTGCTATAGAAGGAAATACTCTCTCTCTCTGTTATTTATAGAACAGTTACTTCACGATAGCACATTGCTATTTATCAAGTGCAGAGGCAGCTCCTTCATAATTTCCAAATTTTCTAATTGAACTGGATCCAGTCATTTTCTAATTGCTTCTTTGCTCTCTCCCACAAGAACACATTTCACCATGGGAAACATGTCTTGGAAATTTCAAATACACCATTTCCTTTCACTGTGTCCTTTTTGCCTTTTTGTCTTACTCCCTAGCCTGTCTTTCCTATACTCCAGCTGCGGCCAGCTTTTCTTCACCAGCCCGTGCCATTCAAACATGCCTGAACACTCCCAGGAGACGGCAGCTTTCTTTGCCTAAGGGTTTTAGACGCTGAGTAGGAGGAAAATCCTCCATCTCTGGAGTTAGACCACCTGGGTCCCCATCTTGGCTCTACTGCTCACAAGCTATGTGACCCTAGGCAGGTTACTTAACCTCTCTGCCTCTGATGCCTTATCTTTAAGATAGTAAGAGCACCTACCTTAGAGGTATTTGGATTCTTGAAGAAGTTATGGGAATTGAATGAGCTCATACATGAAACTCTTTAACCAGTGCCTGGCATTAGTAGGACTTAATTTTCACTCTGCGTTTAAGCCTTCAAATCAATCTAAGTCTGACTAACAGACCGCCAGTCTGCCAGACCACCTGTGGTGTGTATCCTACTCCTTCTCAGAGCTCCGGTCTAGAGACAAATGGTTCTCTCCCACAGCCAAGGCCAGTCACCCATAACTCCTCTGTCGACTCTGAAGTGGCGCCCATGACCCTCACTTCCTGGTGTTCACACCCTTGTGTAAACCCTCCCCTTGAGTGTGGGCAGGACCTCTGACTTGCTTTCAGTCCGTAGAATATGGCAAAGGTGGTAGATGTCACTTTCATGACGATGTTACAGAAAATTGCAATGTCCATTTACTGCAAGACTCTCTGTCTTGCTGGCTTTGATGAAGCTGGCAGCCATGGTGGGAGCCCGCATGGCAACGACTGATGGCAGACTCTAGAAACTCAGGACGGTCTCCGGCCAACAGCCAGAATGAGACTGAGACTCTCAGGCCTTCAGCCACAAAGGACTGAATTCTGCCAACAATTACGTGAGCTTGGAAGTTGATCCTTCTCCTGTTGAGCCTTAGGTGTGACTGCAGCGTTGATGACACCCGTACTGCAGTCTTGTGAGTCCCCGAGTTAGAGGACCCAGCTGTGTCTGGACTCCTGACCATCAGAAGCTAACAAATGTGTGTTGTTTAAACCACTACGTTTCTGGTAATTTTTAAATGTAGCAACAGAAAACTAATACACTGTGTTAGTCAGGGTTCTCCAGAGAAACAGAATGTATAGGACATATGAAGAGAGAGGGGGAGAAGGGGGGCAGGGGGAAAAGAGAGAGAGATAATACGCAATTGGCTCATGCAATTATGAAGGTTGAGAAGTCCAGACCCCAGAAAGCCAATAGTGTATTTTCAGTCTGAGTCTGAGTCGAGAGCAGAGAAGACCAACGTCCCAGCTCAAAAACGGTGAAGCAGGGCTTCCCTGGTGGCGCAGGGGTTGGGAGTCCGCCTGCCGATGCAGGGGACGCAGGTTTGTGCCCCGGTCCGGGAGGAAGCTGCGTGCCGCAGAGTGGCCAGGCCCGTGGGCCGTGGTCGCTGGGCCTGAGCGTCTGGAGCCTGTGCTCCGCAGTGGGAGAGGCCACAGCAGTGAGAGGCCCGCGTACCGGGAAAAAAAAAACAAAAAAAAACAAAAAAAACGGTGAGGCAGAGACAGCGAGTTCTTTCCTACTCAGCCTTTCATTCTACTCAGGCCTTCAGGGGACTGGCTAAGTCCCACCCACACCTGGGAGGGCAACCTGCTTTACAGAGTCTGCAAATTCAAATGCTAATCTCATCCAGAAACTCGGACACACTTAGAATAATGTTTAACCAAATATCAAGTCACCCCATGGGCCAGTCAAGTTGACACATAAAATTGACCGTCTTGTACACTTTCTCTGATTTCTTATTTCCTTCTCTTCTCTTCACTGCTTGACACCATACCTGTGGGCAACTGGACATCACAGGTCACAGGGCACCTTCTCTGCAGTCAGGCAGACCTGCCCTTTACCGGGTATTTCACCTTGATCCTCTAAGAGAAAATAACCGGATCTCCGAGCTTCAGTTTCCTTGTCTGTCCATGGAGAAAAGAGCATCCCAGGGCCCTCTCCCAGGGCTGGGGCTGTGGAGAGTATAAATGGGATGGAGTATGGAAAGCACTTCAAGCAAAGCCCCCAACTTGGTAAGTGGGAGTTTGGGTATCACTGCAGAGGAGACAGTTTGCGACCACACCGAGTCCCGCTTAGCAAAGATCTCTTTAGGTTTGATATATATATATATATATATATATATATATATATATATATATTTTGCAAGTTTTCTCCATCTAGGGCATTAGCCTTGATGGGCAGGGGTCAGCCAAGAAGGTGTCAGCCAAAGGCCCGGGTTTAGCCTCAACACCACACCATGGAGGGCAGAGGTCAGGGCAGAAGGCCCAGCAGCTGGGCAATGACTGCAGGGCCTGGTCTGGGTCCCACAGAGAGGGGTGCTTGCACCTGCATGGCTGGACTCACCACGGTTTGTGCTCCAGGAGAGAGGGTTTGCCGGCCATCTCACTTTTTGTAGGTCGAGCAGAGCAGGGGAATGGATTTGTTAGCTGGGAATAAACAATCTGAGCTGGATTGTCAGCTGCTCGGAAAGTTGCATATCCCAGCCTGGGGGAGTTGAGGGGGGCTCAGCACTCATGAAGTGGAGGAGGGCTGACGAGAGTCACCCCAGGCAGCTCAGGGGCAGCGGTCCAGCACCCAGAAGACAATCGTCCCTCCATAGAAGAGAATTAAAGCCACAGCCTTCCATCAACAGAGAAACCTGCCTCTACACTTAGCATGTGAGTCTACATGAATATTAGCAGAAAGAAACACATATGGAGGGAAGGGGCAGAGCAGAGCCTCCTGGTGTTTCCTTTCTACTGTTATTGTCTGAGGGCCAGAAGGGGATGAGAATATTGAGTGTAGACATGGGACTTTGATGTCAAACTGCTATATTCTGGGTCTTACTATATGAGAGAAATGAAATTCAATTGTTTTTAGATTTTCCTTCCCTAAATTGTTGCTCCTTCTGTGACGGTTCAAAAATGAATGAGGCTGAGTGTTTGGAGGGGAAATTTTGTAGCAGGCATCCTTGTTTGTTTGTTCATGTTTCTGCATTAGAAATAAATCACCACCAGAAGGAAAATGAGAAGAGCATCTCAGAATTTCAAGTGCGTGAGCTGAAAGCTTAATTCCTGTATTTGTTTGCTCGAGCTTTCTACCCACAGGTTTACACACTCATGCATCCCTCTCTCAAAATTTGGGATGTTTCTGTGGGAATCTCAGTAAATCTTTGAGAACAAAATGTTCCACATTTGTACGTGAAAGAGAATCCAGTGAAATAGAATTTCACCTTTAAGGTGATTTTTAATTGATGGGACAGGAATCTGACTCTCAGTCATGTTCTCTCAGCACCTTGGAGAGTGACAGCTCTCCCTTCCCGTGTACTTGCCCAATCAAGGGTTCCCGCTCAGTTTAATTACTTCCCAGGGCAGAACTATGAAACAGGCTAGGAAGAAAAGCAATACGAGTTCCTGGGTGTCAACCGTAGAATTAATTACTGCTACTATTATTGAGACCTACTATGTATGCTCTTTATTTCTCATTCTTACAAATCAATGAAAGCTGAAAGATATATTTGATAATGTCATTTCTCCGCTCAAAACTCTCCAGTGCCATCCCATGTCATTCAGAGGAAAAGCAAAATTTCTGACAAGACCATACAGAAGCCCGCTACCTGTCTGGTCCTGAAATGGAGCAGGACCCTATGGTCCTGGCCCCCATGTCCTCAGCCTGCCTTTTGTCTGTGGAAAAACTTTAGCTGAAGAATAAGTTTAATCAGAGAAGTGAGAAAATGCAGAAGCAAAGAAAAGCAGTCCAACAAGACTAAATAATAATACTTTAGTCATTAAGCAAAGTCAAGGACCTTTAGTTCCTCCTCAAGGGTTGCAGATCATATTCTGAGCCGTATCCTACGAGCTGTCTTGTAGATACTGAAACCCTCACCAGGTGGAAGAAGTTACTACATGATGACCAGAGTGTAGCCATGACATAAGCTGCCACAGTTCCAAGAACTGGCCTCAAGGCAACGGGAACAAACCAATCCAGGAACTGAAGATTACCTGTATTTAAAACAATCAAGATGGCGCTGGTCAGGCCACCACAAGACCAATTTCAAGATGACTGTCTGACCTGAGTGTGCTGTTTCTGCACGCAGCCCCCTCCCTCTGTCTGTAAAAGCTCTTGCCCCCTGACTGTTGGGGGCTGGCGGGGAGATGGCCTTCGGGCAGGAGTCTGCCCTCCAGCCTCCCCTGGTTGCCAGCCTCCAAAATAAAGCAAACTTTCCTTTCCACCAATTGGCTTTTGAGCAGCGAGCAGCCGGAGCCCACTTTCGGTTACAGTACCATGTCCTCCCACCCTCTCCCTGCTCACTCCATTCCTGGAATTTGGGGGCTTTTACTAATCATTCTCAACAATGCCTTCCCTTGTGACGGTATCTGAAATTATGCCTCCACTCCTAGACCCTCCGCCCTCCCTCTCCCCCTTCATTGCTGGTTCTCCTTATCACTTACCCCTTATCACCATCTAACATGTATAATCTTCTTTTCTCCAACCCCCCTCCCACTCCACTGAAAGATCAATGAAAGCAGGAATTTGGTCTGTTTTCTTAGCTACTGTACTGTATTCCCACTGCCTAGAACACTGTCCCTGGAATACAGCAGGTGTTCAATAAATATTTGTCAAGTGAATGAATTGGCAAATGAATGGACAATCCTGTAAGGTAAGTAAGTATTAGTCCCATTTCATAGGTGATGAAACTTGGGATCAAAAAATTCTAGAAGCTTGAGCAAGGTCATGCAGCTGTGTAGACACTGGCCCTGGGATCCAAGCACGGTGTGTGTGGCCAGGGGGTCTTTGGCATCCTGCCTCCCCAGGTCCTGCTTTGTGGTCTCTTTCTCCACACAGCATTCTTTCCCCCAGGCGCTCATGGCTCTCAGGGCTTTTTACCTTCCTCTCCAATTATACCTCTCCAGGTAAGAAATGAAACTTAAGTGAGTGAATGTAGAGTTGATCAGAATGAACACACAAAGCTACTCCTCCCTGGGGATGCTTGCATTCTGAGGGCTTCTAACCCCAAGCCTGAGGCAACTGGCTCTAAAGGTGAAATTCAGGCCTCCACTAATATCCCCTGGTGACAAAGGGGCGTCACCAGAGTCGCTAACCTCTGGTGACCCTCTCATCACCATGCCCTCTGACCCCAGGCCATTCTTCAGGCAGCCTTGGGAGTAGACAGCCTTGCTCAGGACCCTGCAGAGACTGGTGCCAATGACTGAATATGACCCACTGGCCACTCAGGTGCTACACTGTCTTAGGGTTCACTTTCTCCAAAGGTTTCCATGGTCATCCTTCAGTCACCTCTCTAATGACACTGTCTAAACACGACTTGGAAGTCCTCTTTATCTTAAACACTTTATTCCTAAAACCTTATCAAGAGGTACAATTTTTCCTCAGAAAGCAAATTTCCCTGCCTGCTAGTTTTTCTCTGCTACAATTTTTAGAGTGCAAATACTTTCTCATAGGCCATTTTCCCCCCTGAGGTTAGAATGATAGTTCAGATCCAGAAATGGGAAGAGAATTTTTCCAATTACGTTTTTGATGTTTTATTATTCCAACCAATCCATATAAATGCAAATAGAAAATTAAGAAGATTCCTCTGCAATAAAAACCTTCTCTCTTCCCTACGCAAGATGCCTGATGGACACCATGCTTGCCATGAGCTTATTAATGCAGCAACTGGTTTTCAGCTTTGCAGGAGTAAATAATGTCTAGTGGGCTATCTAATTAGCTGCCCCATCAACAATGCTAGGCAGATTAAAAAAAATTGTATCCTGACAATTTCCCTGACAATCATCTGAAAGATTTTCCACAGTTTCTTGGGGGCAATCTACATCTCACCCGTTAAGCTTCCTGGTGCCGCAGAGCCTGTCCACAGGCAGGGCGTAGATGGATCCCTTCCCGCCATTTCCAAATGCTCCGAGGGGAGTCCAGGCTTGCAGTGGAGGGTAAGGAGAATGGAGCTGCCAGTGGCCAGTTGGTTAGATTTCTAAAGGTACCCTAATAGGAACAAAGGCCAGGACTGCAGGGACAGAAAGCAGAAGGACATAAAAGGTCCCGAGTCCTAAAATGCATTAGGACCTTTCCACCTCATCTGTGTCTACACCGATAGAGTGAAATGGAAAACATAATAATTTTATTGGCTAGAATGCCCTTAGTGTGTTGCAGAATTAAACACGCACATACACATTATGAAGATTATGCTTTTGAAATAATAACACATCAATCAATGTTGCATTATCCTTTTAAAAAAAAAGTAACGTCAGGGGATTTCCCTAGTGGCCTAGTGGTAAGGATTCCGGGCTTTCACTGCTGTGGCCCGGGTTCAATCCCTGGTTGACCTGCGGCTAAAAAAAAAAAATGTAATATCAGGAGTTTCAGTGGAAGGGGTTTGAGGTCTTTCCTGAAGGGGGAGGGAGTGGGGCTTGAATCAGCACAGTTTTGGGGAGCTGACTCACAAAGGACTCCCTCCACCCCCATACCACTCCTGGGCTACCAGCCATCTCTCTGCTGTCTTTATTGTTACTGGTGATATATCTGTGTTTTAAGATTTAAAAAGAAGACAAATTCCCGAGACAAAACAATAATCCATGTCTAAGTATGTCTGGTGGAAAAGGGTAGCAAGAGTTACATCCAGAGGGCCCTGGTCATGTTTGTTTCTGGTATCAATGGATTGAGGAAATTACACTCGTGTCATGAATCTTAGCTTTGGTTAATTTCACAAGACTCTCTTAGAAGCTGAAATAACACATCCCCAAAGCATTGGCCTTGCTAAAGTCATTCCAGAAAACCATATTTAAAGGAAAAAAATTCAGTATTATGATATGATAGGCAGGGGAAAAACTCATACCACTGTCATCGCAGTAAAAATTCTCATACTTTCTGGCCAATTTAAGATCAAACAAATGTGTCCATGCCTATTCCGGAAAGTTACTAACTGATCACATAAATATTTTATTCTCTCACAGTGGAAGTTTGACACGGGTTTACATTTTTTTAAATTTAATTTATTTCGTACCAGCTAGGAGAGGGAAGATATTTGAGAACTGAGAGCATAGCAATACTAAATGATAAAGATATAAGTGACTTTTAACACATTAGCCACACTATACAAAGTCTGAGATTAATTCCCAGAGTCCTTTGCACACTTAGTCATGATTTTGCTCTTTGAAAGGAAGTGTTTCTCATTCCTGTGCCAACTCCATTGCGAAAGGACCTTTTCATAAGTGTCTTCTCCAAAATTGGCTTTAGAAAATCCAGTCCCTCTCTCCTGTCCATCCTCATGGGGCAGCTGTTCAGTAGGATATGACAAAGTAGTCAGATTTTTCCAGACACCTGGCAGTTGAGATGGGGCAAGAGGGAGAGAATACAGCTTTAGGGTTCAAAGCTTATCTCAATAGTAACAATTTTCAAAATCTTATGGCAATAAATCCAATATTTAAAAAGGGTTTTGCTAAAACACTTTTTTTTTTTGGTGGTACGCGGGCCTCTCACTGTTGTGGCCTCTCCCGTTGCGGAGCACAGGCTCCGGACGCGCAGGCTCAGCGGCCATGGCTCACGGGCCCAGCTGCTCCGCGGCATGTGGGATCTTCCCGGACCGGGGCACGAACCCGTGTCCCCTGCATCGGCAGGCGGACTCTCAACCACTGCGCCACCAGGGAAGCCCTAAAACACCTTTTAAAATATATACTTTATCAAAATACAAAATATTATTTGGAGCTGTGTACCCTCTTTTCTAAATTTTACACTACTTATGGGATTGCAGCTCTTCAGTGTTTGCATCCTACACCGTACAGTTATCTTGTTGCTATTACTTTATAAAGAATCTTTCAAGCGGCTCTAATTAGTCTTGGGACTAGTTTTTTAAATTCACTGAGAAAAACAACTCATGATAACCAAGTTTCAGCTGGAACCACTTTCCTTCTGGGGTCTATCCTGGGCCATTTGCCAGGGTTCTCCACGAGGATGTGTTTGAACTTGAGAGTTGACATCTCTGTCTTTTGACTTTGGTTCAGTTCCTCATCAGGGCCTCAAAGGCCTGGATGATGTAGGATAGTGTAGGGAGCGCTTCGTTGTGGAAGAAATAAGTCTGGAATCTTAGACCTCAGATTGGCCGTTGAGAACTTGCAGTTCATACTAACCCCATACTTTGTAGATGAAGAAACTAAGTACAGGAGCAAAGGGGCATGATCAGTGATCATGTGTGCTACATGTTTTATGCGTATCATCTCACTTTATCCCCTCAAAAAGCTTTATGAAATCGGTACTATTATTTCCTGGTTATAATTTCCTTTAAATGAGGAAATTAATTAAATGGCTTGTAGGTGAAGCGGGATTTGAGCTGAGACATCTGACTCCAAGCCCATGTTTTTCAACTGTATTAGAACTATAAGAGGACAGGGGGGCTGAATGTCCCCTTTACAAATAAAGAAACATACTTCAGTGTCAAAAGCACACATTTTCCTATCCTGATGCAGGAAAACAAGTTTGGTTTGGGGTTACTTTGGAGGTTGAAATGGGGCCAGTGCATAAAATGCTCCCTGGGATTCTTCACCCATCAGTGGGTGGCTCCCTGGAGGGTCCAGCTGTCAGAGCTCCGAGGAAAACCATTCCCACTGTTCTCTGGAAAAAAAGATGCGCATTTCTGAATTTTGGATCTGGGAATTGTCAGAGAATTTCGGAAGTATTGGTCATGGGAAAACCAATCAAAAATTCTTACACTATGTGTTTTACCCTGTGTTAGCAGAGGAGATCTAAGTGTGGTACAATGCCATCTATTTTAAATTCCCAGCAAGGAGGGGCCTATGAGTCATTTCAGGAAGGGAAGCATTCCAGTTCTTTCCAGAAATTCTCATGATGCACCTTTATATTGCAAAAACAAAACAAAACAAAATGCTTCATTTCTAGTTATGAGATCCGCAAAACATCACTAAACATCCCTAAAAAGATACTGATGAACTTTGCTGATCCATGAAGGGAACCCTTATCAGGCAGACTCGTTAACTGAATAATATGGTAGATTTGCCTGGTTGATAAACTTTATGAAGTTCACAACAAATATTATAAAAGTTTATATGTCCTCTGCATAAACACTCACCCTAAACAGTCGAATTGGCACCATTATTATGTGATTCAGTTATAATGAGAACAAAATTATCACATGAAAAGGTAGAAATACAGAAAATGCAGTGAAGGAAGAAACATTTCATTTATGGACAAGGATATCTCATAAGAACAACAGAAGAAAGAACATTCTTAATTAAAAAAAAACCCTACACACAAGTGCCTATTGCTCAACAGAAATGTCATGAACAAACCTTCAGGGAAAGAATAGAAAGTAATTAGCAATACACTTGAGAAAATATACCAATTTATGGATTGTAAGTCGTCTACTTGATCAATGTGGTATCTTATAGAATCAATGACTAAATTAGTGTAGAATGCTCATAGGAGTGTAAACCAGGAAAAAAGAAGCTAGATTAAGTAAACAAGAAATAGAAAAATGACAGATGCAAAGATTAGTGAGAAGACGCATAATATAAATAGCTAGATCATTATGTCTGGACATATATTTATTATTCAGGATTCATGTGGCATCTCATTATCCCAAAAGTGGTTTCATAATTACATCAATTTCAGTAATTACAGTATGCTTTTAGTGAAGCAAAGTTAAAGTACAAAACGCTATCAGTGACAAAAGATATTTAAAATTTTTAGACCAAGTATTGACATAAAACCCCTGAAATGTCGTGTAGCAACAGCATTAAAAATTCTAAAGAAAGACATTCATTTTCTGAATGTGTGGAACAGATCAATAAATATAGTTAGGAGTTCAATCAATAGGCTTGAATAAATATATGAAGAAATATTTTATACGATATTCATTAAGAACTGGCATATCATCTATATTCTATATCAGAAAAAGTTACCATTTTTGTAAAACTAAGAAAGTTGCTGTTTTTGAAAGATAATCCATTGTATTTTTAATACAGTTTCAATGGTTAAATGTTCACTTTGATTATGAGTGGATGCATGTGGAACAAATAAATTGTCATGGGCAAACTCATTTACATTTTACAGTGAAATGAATGCAGGGGCCAACTTCTAAATAATTCAAAGCAAATTTTAGTATAGTCTGTATCATCTATTGTAAAAATGTTTCTTTTTACCTAATTTTATGACTCTACTTATATTTCTTTCATTGTAAACTCTAGTAATAGGGAAGTACCTTTTCTTTCAGATATTCCTAGAGATTATTTTGAATTTCCATACTCTGCAATTCTAGTCATTTAGTCAAGCATCAAAAATAGAGGCAAATCTCTTACCTTAGAAGATGGAACTGGATGACAGCAAAACACATGCATTGTAGAAATCAACAGAAATAGAACAAGACTGGATTTTAATGAGCTGCAGAGTAGGAAAAAAAAAAAAGACTCAGAAAAGTCTTACTCAGTCAAGTATAAATTAAAAAGCATATACAAATTCAACATTTTTCTTTGTGGAAAAATACAATCTTTTACCTGATTATTTTGGACTTCCTGAAATCTCTGTAGATCAGTGATTTTATTGCCAAATTCCTCACCCTTACTGTCAGATCCTCCGTTGGTGATCCTTTTATAGCAGGAAAGTTCAGGAGTAAAAATAGCAACATGTCCCATCATATGTGACTAACTGATCTGGCCATGGCCTTTTGTTCCTGTTAAGTTGGAAAAGGACAGTAACATATAGGCATTGTCATTGACCTGCCAACCATTGACTTCATTTAAAGTTTGCTGTTAAAAATGTCCTTCAAAAGTGCCATCTTCTAAACTGTGTCTCTGTGACATAGATGGCCAGAGTTCTCAAAAGGAACCAAAAGTTTGTTTAGCTCAGAGTTTAAGCACTCAAGAAGTATGATATTATTTCCTTGAATATCCAGACGTCTCTTTTCAGAGAATAACGCACAAGGAGTCCTTGCAGGAATGAAGAACATCAACCCAAAACACGTGCACACACTGAGTTTTCTATAACAGATTTCCTTCTTTTAGGACTTCTGAGGTTAAAACATGGAAACAAATGTCATCCCCCCACTTTGCCACTAATCATCCAAATAACGGAAGGACGCTATCTCTACCCCCGTTTCCATGAGCATCCCCGAAGTTCCGGGGCCAGAGTTGTAGGTGAGCCTACCTGCAGTGGCCTCTTTTTCTCTCCAGGACATGGAATTTCCCCAGGAAGCCTGTTCTGTCCTTGCACACCAATGGGCATCCATGTTAATAATAGATTCAGAAGTGCTACATGTGAATGAGCAGATGTTGCCAAGGCTTACGATGGAGGGAAACACCAAGCGAGGTGCTTTCTTCTTGTATAGATAGTATTTCTGAGATGGAGCCAATATTTTTGGAATACAAAGCAGTGGAGGAAAATTCTTGCCTTCTCGAGATCAGCACCTTTTGGAGGACAAAGCTGTCCTGTGTCTGGGACCTCCACTGCTCATTTGTCAGCGCTGCATCCCTTTCTTTTGTAAATTGCCCCTCGGTATGATTCTCATGTAGTTGTCAATCAGTCAATCATATAGTGACACTTAGCCTTCCACAAGGAAAAGCAGGTGACCTGACTTTCAAGAGAATCCAGATCACAGAAATTAGTGCCAAGCTGGGAGCTGGGGCATGTGATCCAATACCTTTGATCACGGTCCTTTTGGAGACACCGGATGGAGTTTGGGAGAAGAGGCTTAAGGGCACCAAGGAACTGAACACACACATTTGCTTTTAGTATCTCCTTAAACCCAGCAAAAATACACACATAAGAACAAAAGGAAGGGAGAGAAGATGTGACAACAGCAGCATCTTGCAGAGTGAGGAGCAATTGATGAAGCAGATCAGAGGAAGGTGCCCATCAAAATGGTGGTTTTGCAACAAACCCCTCAACGGACTCAAGTATTCATGGAACCAGTTACTTTCAGATGTGGTGGAGGTGGCACTAAAACACGGAGGATCAGCTGGAAGTTTAAGGGTCTGTTCAATCCCATATCCCAGCCCCACTTCCCATGCCCAGACAGCTTCTGCTTTGTCAGAAGCCATAGATTTATTCTAAAAAGAGGGTAAAGCAGGAGGCCTCCTGAGGGAGGGAATCGGGCATAATGGCATTAGGGAGTCTTCTCCCGAAAACAGAGGCTGAACAAGCATTTTGCTCAAACTTGAGACCCATGGGATCTCTTCCTTGACACAGGTCCCAGCACACTGTCAGCTCTTTCCCCTCAAGACAGGTGAAAGGAAGACCCGTCTTTGGGGTTCACCCTAACCTGTAAATGTCCGATGCAAGGCTTTTCTTTCAACCAGGATTTGATTGTGGGGAGAAGATAGAAAGCCGATTACTGGATGCCTAAAAATGTGGGGTGGATTCCGGGCATATTGTGGAGGTGGGATGGGACTGGAGTCAGGAGCCTCCAGAGAACTCTGCCCGACAGTGGCTCACGGTCCTGGGATTGACCATCGCCTTTGGTGACTGTGCCTGTCATGTGATGTCTGTGACAGGTGTTTATGGTGCAATTGGAGCCTGCAGAGACACCGTCAACACCTAAAGGGCAGGTGAGCGCTCAGCTTGGAATTTAATGGACTTTTCATCAAAAGTTTACCCTCTTATTCGTCACAGTGTAACCGTCTTAGAGTCACCCAAGCCCTTTTCACATGTTGCCTCATGACATCAGTGTGAAAGCCAGAGGGAGAAGGACTTCTGCTTCTCATTGGTCGACACTGAAGTTGACAGACATGTCCTGAATCACGCCTCAAAAGTTCGAGCACATCAAGTCAGATGTGTTTTGTACCGAAAAGATCAATGAAAGCCTTTTCTTTTCTAATTCCCAGAGCTTCCTGTTACAACAGCAAGAAACTTCCCCCAAACACCAGCTCCATCGCTACTGTGTTTGGCTCCTTGCTAAAAACAGGACTTGGAGATGTGTTAAAATGATTTTAACGCATGATTTTGCAGGGACAAGCTGGAAAAGGTCATCAGCTCAGAATAATTTAGAATTCTGGTGTCCTAAAAATAATTCTACAATTGATTCCATTGTCCCTAATGATAACACACGTTAAACCTGCATCTTTCAGCATATATGGAAAAATCAATTTAATTTTACTGCTTCTTAATTCATACCACTGTTATATCCTCTGAAAGCATAAATAAAAGGTAAACTGTGGCTAAGTGCGTTTTCTGGTTTTATACTAGAGTAGGGGAAAAAGAGGCTTGAGCAGAGCTTAGGTTAATTTATTGAAATAAATCATCTCTCCAGTTCCTGGTTGCTCCTGAAATGCTCTATTACAGTTTTCACGTGGGCATTCAGAACAGGCTCAGTGTTGAATATCAAGGTTCTATGGAATAAAAGGCAAAGAAAATCCAGAAGGCGAGGGTGGGATGTAAAAAGTGCAAGGAAGTCTCCTTGTTTTAGAGCATCATGTCTCAGTGTTGGCACTGTTGACATTTGAGGCTGATGGCTCTTTGTGATTGGGAGCTGCCCTGTGTGGTGCTGCTTCCCTGGCCTCTACTCAGTAGATTTCAGTAGCTCCACCATCCAAGCTGGGACAACTGAAAATGTCTCTTGACACTATCAAATGTCCCCCGGGTAGGGGCACAAAATCACCTCCACTGAGAACCACTGTTTGTAGGTAAACAAGCTCTCTGCTCTCTCTCTCCTGTTGGGCGTGGAGAGTTAGCACGGACATACAGTTCACAACCATGGCATCACTGTCCATAGGCAGCATGTTTTTGTTTCTTGACGATGCATAAAGTAGTGGTGTATCTTCTAATGGATAAAGTCTTAGGTTCAATGAAGTAATACATACTTTTATAAACCATCAAAGGCGGTATTTGAGATATAATACATATTACTTATGTATTGCATGTTAATTTAAATAATTAGTAATAAAACATGCTCTTAATTTGTTTTTCACTGACATACATTCTCAGTTACAAATTTCTGCATACTGTTCTATTTTTCATACACTTTGGTTTTATTTTAACAATACTCTGAATTGTTTTTAAGAAAGCAGATGTTATATTGGGCATAGTGTCATCATATCACGAATGGCATTTTGTTTAATAAATTCCATTAATCATTGATGTGAAAGGTACAGTATACTACTTATATACTTGGTGAATAGCAGCCTGAAATGGCCTTCCTAAGGAATCCACATGAGAAGAGAAAAACCTGCTATAAAGCACCTTGTTCTGCCAGAGACTGGGCAGAAAGCATTTTCGGGAATGATCTTGGTAGCAGCCAACGCTTACTTCATTTATGAATTCATCAAAGAATCAATGAAGGCCCACTCCGTGCCAGGAGCTGTGTGACTTCCTGGGGATGCAGCCATAGAGAAACCCCACAAAGGGTAAACACAGGGGGAAATGACAACTCCAAGGTCAGGGTCGGGGTGGGAACAGCACCTAAAAGAACTTGACCTTGACTATGAGGAAGAGCAGAGCAGCGTGTGCCCCACAGGGACGGGGAAGAGACCCACCGGTCATCTGAGGACACGAAGGTGGTCAGTCTGGTGACTGCAAAGACTCACTTGGGAGGGCACAGGGGGTCCCCATCGTGCAGGGTGTGCACATCCTGGACTTGATTCTGAGGCCTTAAGAAGAACGGTCTGGCCGCCAGAGCAGGCGGAAGGGGAGGGCCGGGGACCAGGACAGAGAGGACCCCCTGTGGGCTGTGGCGTGAGTGTCCAGATGGGACGATGGGGCTGTGCGCCAGGGTGGTGGCCCTGGAGCCGGAGAAAAGGAGATGAAACTGAGACATTTGGGAGACAGAAATTGACACATTTACTAATGGGAGATGAGGTGATTCAGTGGTCTTTTTCACCAGCGCATCGTAGCCACTCAAAAAAGCAGCTCCTCCAAAGGTCAATGGTGACCAATCTGACCACATTGTCCCATCCTCCGACCCACTCCCCCATCCCACTCCTTCTTCTCCAGAGCCTCTGACGCACAAGTGTCTCGCCTCTGTTCCTGCCTCATCCTCAACACCCATCACACTCAGAGGGGTCCCTCCTCCCCCACCACCCAGCTCAGAGCCCGCAGTCCATCGCTATAATGATGCTCCCCGAAAGCACCCCCTCTCTCACAACTTGCCAAACTCCAACCTTGAGTGACCCCATGTGACCCCATCTCTGAGCCTCACTCAAGTTATGACCATAAAAAGCCTTACAACAGTGTTTCCTAGTCTCGTGTAAAAATTCATGACCATACATCTCCAATGAGCTCCAGCCCTGCCCAACGAGTATGATGTACCTGGTAAGGAGGTCCATCCTCTTAGTATGTAAAAGGGGGATTTCATACCTTCTCTCAGAAGCAAGGAGTTAGGGACTCTTTCGTCTTCTCACCATAAAAACCATCAACCTACTCATGTCTGTACCCATGCCCTGATTCCTGCCTTGCAGCTATGGATAAAAATCCCTGCTCCTATCGGGAGCCAAATGCCCTGATTTCCCAAGGACTTGTGCCCACAGCTATCTCCTCTCACTCCCCTGCATCCTCCCTCTCTCATATTTTACCACCATCAGCTTCCAAACATGTTGGTATAGTTTGTATCAGACAAAGCATCTGGATGCTTTAAAATAGAGCCTACATGAGCTTCCCCACCAATTCCGAGCTGGTGTCTCCACGAAGACCCTTCCTGTTAAGGTGAGCAAAGATCTTAGCAAACATGAGGCCACCTCTCTGTTCCTGTGTCACTTGATCCTTCAGCTGCTTAGGACCCAGATTGCCAACCTCCTTCCTTCTTGAAACACGTTCTCCTCCAGCCGTCCATGATACTGCACCCTCATGATTTTCCTCCCTCTCTGACTTCTACTTGGCCACCTCTTGCTGGCTTATCCTCCTCTCGTTCACTTCCCAATTTTCCAAGTGCTCAGACTCCATCCTGGACCCCCTTCTCGTCTCTCTGCACAATCTCCCTATAGAATCTCATAGAGTCTTGAGGCCTGTCCCTGATTCCCCAAATTTTATCTCCTTCTCTGATACTCCCTGGAGTGCCATATGCATTTAGCCAACATACCTGACACAAACTTGTTGTCCTAAAGTCATTTCCAGTTGTCTCCATCTCTATAAATAATGACATGATCCCCCCATTGCTCGAGCCAAAGATTCTTTGATTCTTTTCTTCCTTAGCCTTCCACCAGCAAGTCCTACCAACTCTTTCCCCAGGATAAAGTCTACATTCATCCACCTCTTCCATCCTCCCGCCATCATTGTTTCTGGAACGTCTGCAAAAGCTTATAAGCTGGTCTTTGATACACAATAGCCAGAGTGATCCGTAACCATCTTTCACGATGTAAATTGAACACTGTCATCCCGATGTCTCCTCACTGCCCTGAGAATAAAGTCCAGGCTCTTGTCCCTGGACTACAAAGCCCTACTCAGATGGTGCGGACCTCTTAAAGGGGGTTGGAGATGAAGAGGTGTGCACTCTTTCCTGTCACAACTACTTGCAGGTACTATTTGCACTTAGTGCCCAAAGCCCAGAGGCAGTCCCGCCCACTGAGGAGTTGACTTGTTCACAGTGCCAACTACGCCCCCCATGGAGAAACAATGCATATAACCGGGACTCAGCCCACCTCCCAGCCTCATTTACCCTCTCCTCCCAAGCACACTGGCCTTCTCACTCTCTCAGAACCTGGAGTGCAGTTCTCTACCTGGGATGTAATTCCCTCTGACTTTGTATGCCTGGCTCCTCTTGCATTTGATCTTGGCCTAAACATCACTTCCTCAACAAGGCCTTCCCTGAACCCACATTAACCTACCAGGGAACCCTGTACCACATCACCATGACCATCTGATACTTTTGTTTCTTTTGTTTCTTTTTGGTACCCTGTCTTAATTAACACACAAAGAACAGTAAGGATTCAATCATTACTTGTTTTTTTTGTTTTATGTATGTATGTATGTATGTATGGCTGCATTGGGTCTTTGTTGCTGCATGCAGGCTTTCTCTAGTTGTGTTGAGCGGGGGCTACTCTTCATTGCAGTGTGCAGGCCTCTCATTGTGGTGGCTTCTGTTGTTGTGGAGCATGAGCTCTAGGCACGCTGGCTTCAGTAGTTGCAGCACACGGGCTCAGTAGTTGTGGCTTGTGGGCTCTAGAGCGCAGGCTCAGTAGTTGTGGTGCACAGGCTTAGTTGCTCCACAGATCTTCTCAGACCAGGGATCAAACCCATGTCCCCTGCATTGGCAGGCATATTCTTAACCACTGTGCCACCAGGGAAGTCCAATCATTACTTGTTGAATGAACAAACAAACATAGGAAGTAAGAAATCAAGAGAATGAGTGCCTTCTAAGTAACAGATGGATTATAGCAAAGTTTTGTTGTATGAGAAGAATAAACTGTTCAGTTTCACTCTAGAGGAAGATTGTGTTTATACAACAAGTATTTTTTGAGCTCCTGCAGTCACACCCTATTCTATCAATCACAGGGTGGGCTGCAAGGGGAATACAAACTATGAAGTGCCCAGGGGTTGTCTTCTTCCTGCCTTTCCTGCCTGAGGTGCTGCTAGCCACCCACCCCCACGGCCCCTTCCAGCCATGATGGGGGAGGGGCGAGGCATGTCCAGTGCTGATGGGGCTGCCGATCAGCTTGGGTGAGACGGGTATGAGATGGGTGTGCAACAATGCAGGACAGTCACAGCACCCAGGTTACATACTTTCTCCAGCAAAGGGGGGCGCTGGGAGAGCACCATAGATACCACAGGTGCCTGGGCTCCTGCCTCTGGGAATTGGCAATGGGTGTCTGAGGGTCTTGAGACATCATCTAGGTGACCCATGAGGATGCCCCTGGGATGGTTGACCAGATGTTGCAGTGCAGGGCATCATGCCAAGTGAAGCCAGGAGGGGTTGACTGACTAAGAGTGACACTGGGTTTGAAGGAAAGGAGTATACCATGCTCTGAAAGAGCAGAGGTGAGCAGGAAGCAGGGAAGGAGGGAAAGGAGACGAGGTCAGAGGAAGAAACTGGAGCTGCCTTGGCCCCCTTGGGTATGGAGACACTGGAGAAACCAAGCAGAGAGCAAATCTGGAGGCTGAGAAGGAGAAGTCAGGTTAACAGATGACTGTGTCTTCTTTTTGAGCATCTCTCTCTTCCCCACCTTCTCCCTTAGGAGACTAGACTGAGGCGGGCTGGGGAATCAAGGACAGTGTGTCCCACGCATTGAGCTCAGCATTTTACGGGCACCGTCTCCTTTCATCCTCACCACGGCCTCGAAAGGCAGGGGCTGTTCTGGTTCCCATTAACAGATGTAGACCCAGAGACACCATGTGGGCTCTGGTTTAGACATCCTGAGTCACTCTCCTGAGGCTCCAGCCAGGGCGTGACCCCACACAGCCATGACCAGGGAGAGTCTGCAGAGAGATGTCCATCAGCGCCTGGGGCTCAGCCCTGACTCTCCTTCCTGCTCCCCTCCTTCACCCTTCAGAGGCTGTTTCCCAGATGATCTGAGTACCGTAAGAGGAAAGCAGATGCGAGGAAAAGGAACAGCCCTTGCCCGGCCACTGATACTCCAGCAGCCCCCGTCGTGGGACTGGGGCAGAGGAACACATCCCTGACAGAACTCTGCCTGGGATCCCCAGCTTAAAGGCTCAGAGTGGAAAAATACCCCCTCAGAGCCTTAGGGCTGCTGAGGGGAGAACCCAGCTACTAGATTTGCTGAGTGAAGGCTCTTCCCTGCAGGCAGCCCTCCGGGACTCGGCAATTCCCGTAAACCCTGTCTCTCAGGATGACCCTGCTGAATACAATCTTGCTTTTAACCTCTTTCCTCATCCTTTCCCCCAAGGCTTAGACATCACATCCATAGATTCTGCCATCTAGTTTTTACGAGCACTGTAGTTATTTTCCAATGATGTACCCATTTAAACTTTACAGTATTTTGTTAGGGTTGTATTCATGGACAAGTAAATACAAGGCACTTGAAACTTTATCTACTGGAAGCTTCCGTCTCTGCCTACAAGACGATCCTGATCTCCCAACTAATTTCATGTGATTATCTCTGAAAGAGATAGCTTTCTGAACTTTAGGTGTCTAAACAGGGTGAAGATAAATATCTATCTAACTGACAATCTTGTTATTTTGTGGATTTTTTTTTACTGTTTTGAAAATTATTGTATTAATATTTAGAATTCTGAAGCTATCAATGAATATGAAGTACGTATAATTTCCTGCAGAAAGGAACATTAAGTTGATTACAAGTATGACATGCACACTACATGCATTTGAGTTTGGCGTGGACGGTTTATGGCCGTGCGCCGCAGCTGTTGCCCTGCCACATCACATATTTAGGCTGGTTATTTACATACAGTTACCCGTGAACATTTCAAAGGCATCCAACTAATATTTTAGCCATACAATTTGCAACAGACACTATAATTCACTCTTGAACAAATGAAAGGTTTCGGAGCCCAGTGGAAGCATCTCATTTGCTTTAAATATGTGTGTCATTTCTCCTGACCTTGAGTGATGTTTAGTTGAGAAAGATTTGTAATGCAGGTCAGATGCTGGCCAGAAGGAAAAATTAAAAACCTGAGAAGTGTGGGTGTGGGGGAGGAAGGAAGAGAGAACAGAAAGTTTCAGGCAAGGAGCTGCTTCATCGGGAAAATTAATCCAGCTGGGCAGCAGAGCCAGAGTGCATGCTCACTCCACCCAGGACAGAAGTGCCCCAGCCCCGTGCGCATGACAAGAAGATTAGGATGGTTGGAACTGGGGGGGCTCCTTGTCTTCATTCCCCGTGCTTTCCTTCTGCTGGCTGAGGACTTGTCACTGTGATCGACAGATTCTACACAGCCTCTCTCTTCCCTGAAAGAAGGTGGGAATGATCTGAAGGTGGCATTTCAGGCTGCAAGATGAGCAAGGCGATACATGGCCACGTTGCCTTTGGGGCTCCAGCGTGAAAAGCACTAACAATAGCGTGTGTTCAATCTCGCTTTTGGATACTACATTCATTTTTTTCAAATGTACTTTGAAGCATTTGACCCTTAAAACAACTTTGTAAATTTAGGAATGTTTATTTTTATGTTACAAACAGGGTGGCCGAGACACAGAGGTAAATGGAAAAGAACCACTGCCTCTATTTTTGCTTTTTGGTGATTTCTTTCTCTGCAAGATCTATACCAGGATTCTTGGGGGAGGGGAGGGCGAGAAGGGTGTCTGGAAATACACTACACTTGCCACTTAAAGGTCTCTCGGTTGCCAATAAGGGTCTCCTTCTCTTGAAACAGCTGCCTTCACGTCCACCGGGAGTGTTGGGGTAAGGACTCCATCCCTGGCATTTCCCCTCCTGCTTCTGTCCCAGAGCATCCTGGGAAGCACCTTGTGGCAGCTGGTAGGGATTCCTGTTTATGGACTAGTACTTCCTGGAGCGGGGGTATCCTCTAAACATCCAAGACTGGCCTGACTCTCACCTAGCCTGCCCTGACCACCCCATCTGCCCTGGCCTGCTCACGCCACAGCCTCACTAAGGGGCCCGTCCTTCCCATGTCCTGACCACTCCATGCTGGAATGATGGCTCTTCACCCTCAGTTGTTCTGTACATCTTCCATTAGGAGAAGCAGGAACTTCTGGATCCCTCCCTCTCCACCTGATGGCTGATGGAGACCTAGGGGGTTATCTTTGCCTTCATTCTGGCTCAGAAAACAGTCAGCAGCATGGTAACTCTATTCTTAGTTTTCTGAGGAGCCTCCATATGATTTTCCATAGTTGCACCAATTTACATTCCCACCAATAGTGCACAAGGGTTCCGTCTTCTCCACATGCTCGCCGACACTCGTTATTTGTGGTCTCTTTGATGACAGCCGTTCTGACAGGTGTGAGGTGAGACCTCACTGCGGGTTTGATTTGCACTTCTCTGATGATTACTGATGTTGAGCATCTTTTCACGTGACTGTTGGCCATCTCTGTGTCTTCTTTGGGAAAATGTCTGTTGAGGACTTCTGTCCATTTTTTAACCTTACCTCTTGCCTCCTTTTTTTTTCCTTAGGAGACACGAAAGGACTTCCTTTTACCTCCATTTTCTGAATGGCAAGGAATTCCCAGAACTATACTGTGGTTCTTCTTAAGACAGCCGTCTCGCTCCCATGCCCCAGTGGAAGGACAAAAGAAAACTATGAGTGTTAAGTTATACAGGTTACAGTTTCGTTTTCCCTTATTTAACATCCTCCAAATATATACCAGTCGTACGAGGTTGGAAGACCAAGGAATATGCCCTCGGAGTGGGGACCTCGCACTATTTCATGTGCACGTGAAGAAACGATGACCACAGGAAAATGTACCGAAACGGGTTAAACTGGCAAAGTTCTTTACAACTGGCTTCCATTGCTGGGACATCTAGCTTAGGTGGGGAAAAAATATTAGGAAGTATTAGGGCTCTTTGCTGTTGGCAGCAATGAATTCTGGAACTTCCGCTTGATCGAGTCGGCCTCAGAGATTTGATGATTGTAAGAAAACTCCTAGCGGTCAGAGACGATTTGGTTTAGGATTCCTGACTGTGGCCTGGGAAGTCTTCTGCCCGTGTTCTGTCCCAGAGCCCCATCCACCTCTTTCTGGAGCCCTGTTTCTCCTTATTGCCCAGCAGGACCCAGAGGGGACTTGTTGCAGATCAATCTCTGAGCTTCCATTAACTCTTAAACTTCCCTGGGAAAGAAACATGCACGCCACCCCCTTCCTCTGAAAGGACTCTTCAGGCCTCGTGCTGGACTCTGCTTTGCCAGGTCACTTTATCTCCCAGTAGCTGTCACAGCAGCTCCTGGAGCACGCCATGGGTGGGAGGGGGCAACTTCCCCTACTGGAGGTCACTGCCCTCCACAATAGCCTTGCCAATCACTCCTTTCCTTCAATGGAGAGAGCTCTGCTGACCCACCTCAGAGTCTGCTGGCTCAAGAAACTGTCAATAAAAACCACTGTGGAGGGCTTCCCTGGTGGCGCAGTGGTTGAGAGTCCGCCTGCCGATGCAGGGGACACGGGTTCGTGCCCCGGACCGGGAAGATCCCACATGCCGCGGAGCGGCTGGGCCCGTGAGCCATGGCCGCTGAGCCTGTGCGCCCGGAGCCTGTGCTCCGCAACGGGAGAGGCCACAGAGGTGAGAGGCCCGCGTACCGCAAAAAAAACCCCCAAAAAACAAAAACACTGTGGAGACATTGCCAGTGAGAGGGGCGAGGTTCAAGCCTGGAGAAGGGAACACATTAGGGGCCCTCTGCTCTGCAGATCCCTCTGGGCGCTGCAGCCATGAGGCAACAGAGGAGCCTCCTTGGTCCCACCACGTCCCCTCTGCGCCGTGCCCATCATCGCAGGACTCCCCTCACGTTTTAGGAAGCTTTCCTGGCTTCTCGGCACTGCTTCCACCTTTTCTGACTGTATGTGCTGCCCAGGAGATTTATCGGCTCTGAAGTCCTATTAGTAGCTGCATAATTTTTCCTTCTTTTAAATACAGATTCCTGAGTGAATCCCCAAGAATGAGCAGGGCGGAGCAGGGAGGACTATACTCTTGGGATTTCCAACTACGAGATTGAGGCCCCTCCTCCAGGAAGGGGCCCAGAGACGCAGACTCTCCTGAGTAGGTCCCGCTCCATTCCCAGGCTGCCCTGCTCCAGCAGTGGGACCAGCCCTCACTGGTCAGCGAGAGCTGGCAGAACCTTCGAGCAGACAACTTCAACCCCAGATGTGAATAGCATGAATAATCTGGTTTTGAAAGACTTGTGAGGACTTTGCAATGCTACTCCTTTGGGAATTATTTTACTTATTTTCCATGAATGCCCTTAAGGCTCGCCCCATTCAGCCTAAAGCATCAACATGCATCTACATGGCAGATCCTTCGTTTCCTTTACATCCATATATGTGCTCCCGGAGAAGGGCGGAGGGGATGCAGGCAGAAAATAGGACAACCTTACAAGGTTCGGAATGTGATGTCGGACGCCCAGGCTGCACCACCTCTTCTTGGCAGCAGTTAGAGAACCTGAGGGGCTGTGTCTGTCTGCCAACGTGGATTATGATTGCACAGGCTGTTCAGAGAGATTCTAAAGGAAGTTGCTGCTCGAGAAAGATGTCAGCATTACGAAAAAAACCCACCTGTCAAAGATGAAACCTCATTTCACTTTGAATAAAGAGCTCCTTTGGATTCTCAGCTGAGCGTATGATAAACATGTAATTTCTCAGTGCAACCGCAAGAACGGATTTCCAGTCACGCTGTGAAAAAGCAAAGCTGCAGGAATGTGAAGATCATATTATTTAACTTAACTTGAATGGCAAACGCCCCCTTTTTCTGAATACCCTCTGCATGTCAGGTCTGTACCAGGCAGGATGCAAGCATCATCCTGTCACCACACCCCAGTGTGACAGTCAATGTCACCGTGGTACAGAAAAGCACCTGAGGCCCAGTACACTTAGAGTTCTGCGATCGTAAGAGACAGATGTGGGCCCTGGCTAATTCGAACCTGGAGAGACTGTGGGAGGCTCATAGAATTAAAGGAGGATTTGAACGTCTGTGCCTGGGACAGGGCCTGGGCCGACCCATTATCTCAGTAGCAGGAACTACCAGACCAGCTAAAGTGGGATAACACTTATCAATGCTGCCCTGATGAACAGTTCCCAGGAGGGAAAGTCAGATTAACCTGGATGGGTCCTGAGACCTCACGGAGTGGGTTCAGAGAAAGCAAGAACCATCGCACCAGAATCATCCAGAAAAGGGGTGGGGCCTTCCCAGGAGGCCAAGCAGAGTGCTGCTAACCACAGGAAGCCCAGGGACACTGGGCTGCCAAAGGCACAGACGGACTCAGGGAGAGCGAGCTCCTGCCTGAGAAGCAGCGGAGTACAGGGCCGTGAGAACACTCTGGACCACGGTCCTCCCACGTCCTAGCTCTGTGACCCTCGACATGTGGCTTAACCTCTCTGTGACTCAGTGTCCTCATCTGTAAATGCAGCCAATATGAACCCCAACAACTACCTCGTAAGCTTGTGGGGAGATGCTGTAATACAAGCAGGGTGCTTAGAACAGGGCCTGGCGCTGCCTGACGGGGTGGCTGCTGTTTTCATGTTCTAGCCCAAGATCCAGGAACTGCTACACCATTTGTGGAGCCCAGTGCAAAATGAAAAGGTGGGCGTCCTTAGTTCAAAAATAGGGGGACTTTCTAGACAGCAACAGCAGATGGTCACACCAGCCCAGGCCCTAGGGAGCGCAGGGTCCCGAGGGACTGCATGGACCGCCGCCCCACACACGTGAAACCAGCCCTGCCTGGATCACACGGTGGGCAGCGGTGGAATTTCAATGTCAGGCTGTCTCCTACAAAACCCGAGCATCTTCTGCTCCCCCGCATCACCTCCCTATACAGTTTACCTGTTTCTAAAGAACCACCTCGGGGAAATAGCTGGGCTCTCGTGGGGGCTCAGGAATTCGGGAACATGAGAGGTAGAGTATGGTGCTGACGACAGGCCTCTGCTCTCTGGAAGGAGGCGAGCAGTCCGACCCTGAAAGCTGCGGACAGACCGCGAGGCGGGCTTAGTGACCACCTTGAAATCTCTTAGGCTTGTGGTTCTGCGGGGCAGAGTTAGGTATGGAGTGAAGGAAAGAATGTGGGGTGGAAAGGAGAAAGGCCAGAAGGAGTTCAGCCCCGCACCATCTCAAGGTGACACGCTTTATTAAGAAGAGACTGGCAACAGAAAAGGGCCGCAGAGACTGTAAATGTCAGTTGGCGCCCAGAGTTGCTGCCTATCATCGTCTGCAAAAAGGTCCCTCTTAGAGAAAGCAGCGGTGTCACAGCCGCGCACTCCCAGCCCGCGTGATGAGCCTTGTCTGGGTCTGAGCCCCTGGCCCGGCTTCCACTCATCCAAGGCTATCAGATGCTCTTGGGGAGGGAGCGTTCCAGTCTCGCCCCCTTTGCACCAAGTCTGAGGCTTCTGCCTTGCAGGCATCGTTTTCTGGATGCTCGATGGCCAGGCCACAATTTGTAGCGTTAGTGATTTGGGACTACCTGTTGGAAGGCTGGGAAGAACAAATGCATTTCTTTCTTCTCCTAAGCCCCTAAGTTCACCATTTTTTAAGACAAAAATGCAAGTGGCCCCTTTTGAGCCTCAGGGCTGGCGGTCACTGGCTAAGGTCCCTAGTGACCACATCGTCCCTTTTTCTTGCTGTCTTCCGTGCTCCCCACCTAACTTTCCAGGGCTTGTCTTTCTTTCAACCACAAACAAAGATTCAGTGCCCTGCTCAGCAGCTCTCCTGTCCCCATTGGTGGATCCTGTGCCCCGGCCCTGGGATGGGCTTTTCCACAGCCAGCACCCAGGGCTCCGGGAGCAGAGGGCAGAGCGCGGGGAGCTGACATCCCCTGACAGTCCTTAACCAGGAGCTGTTCCTGCCCAGGGGGAAAGCCTGGTTGTCGTGTCCCCATTCAGGACTTATGCTGAGACATCACTTAAGAGGCTCAACCTGGAGCAGGGCCACATGACGCTTTTCATGGGCCTCTTCCTCCTAAAAGAAATACAAAAATTCCTTTGAAAGAAATAATTAAAATTATATTTTATGACGGCATTAGTAGAAAGACAAATAAAATCCAGGCTGGCTCGTAGTCTTCTGATTTTAAAAGAAATTGAAACATTTTGGGAGGCCCTGAAAATAGCGCGGGTCCCTGCTGTGCCTTGTGGAGAAGCCAGGTGGGCTGGAGGAACTCTGTGGGCGGGTTGCCAGAGCTCACATCCTTCCTTCTTCCCTGCCGCTGTTCCCCCAAGCCCGTCCTGGACTCTCCCTGGGGCTGGTCCAGCCCACCCCCTCCGCCACTGGCCTCCATGCCCCGCTGCACATTTCCCACCTTGCTAGTCCACGTGGGGGGAGGGGGTCTCTCTCCCCAAGTCTCAGAACCACAGCTTCCCCAATAATACCTGGCCCGTTTGGGACCCATGATAAAAGGCACACAACAAACGCCAGCCAAGTATTGTCGAATTCATCCATTCATTCCTGAACAATCCTTCATGATAAATTGAAGTCGGCAGACACTTTTATTTTTTTAACCCAAAAACCATTATGTGGGAAAAAACAGAAACTTAATTCCAAGTTTGAGAGAATAAGGAAGACTATTCCTTTGCATTTTCTCACTGCTGCCAACAATTTTAGCCTTGGATGGAGCTGACTTTCAAAAAGAGGAAAAAGTCTTTCAGAACCAGGGCTGAGAATTCAGTGGGGGATGAAACCAAGCACTATTAGGATAAAAAATGAGTCATGGCTGGAAAGCCACGAGAATGACTTTCTGGAGTTTCACATAATGTGGCTCTGAAGAGCAGACCAAACAATTGTTTGAGCAATCACAGAAACACTGGAAAACGTAAGTCGACTCAAAAAGTGATGATTTTGAAAGGGAGTGGTACTCTCCCATATGCGTCGGTTCAGGATTATATTAAAAAGCACATTCTCATCCCATGGTAATCATAGCTCAGTACATCTCTGAAATGCGGCATGTGTTGGTGATCCGATAGCTCTTTAAAAATGTCATGTACTTTTCAGAGTTAAATAACCAACAGAATTGCAACTTATCCAAGCATGTTGGTAATCACCAATAATGACGTGGGGCCTCTCTAACTCCTTATTTCTGTGATAAAGTGGAAATTGGATCACACACACACTTCATAATGCTTCATTATCACAACATTGATAATGCTGGAAGGCAGGGAATTCTTCTGGTGATGTGGTATCAGGCCATTTTTGATCCAGCAAAGACTAAATATTCCAATTTGTCAACGACCAAGAGTTTTCAGTCTTTCCTCTGTTGTAGGTCTCTGATATTCTCAAGTCTGATTTTCACGTCGGAGTGCTAGTTTGTGGTTTCAGATAACTGCTGTATTATTTTCTTCTTTTAGTAACACTTCACCGCTCAGAGTCAGGACCACATTTTCAGAGCATCTTCATAGCTTAGGTGTGTTTGGCTTCCTTAAGTGGTGCTACCCTGGTGGCTCTGCCCACGAGGGGGTCCCCTCTCCAGACAGCCTGGCCACCTGGGGACACCTAGGCTCCTGCCTCATGGCCACACCTAACTTCCTCTCATGAACACGAGGACGGCTTAAGACAGGAAGCGGCTTTCCAAAATACTCCAAAAAGACAAAAAGAAAGAAGATACCTTCCATACATTTTATCTGGCTTTCTCCTACTGACGTGGATTCTCTTACAGCCATTTCATCTGACACAGGTGAACCAGGAGAAGATATTAAGGATGGTTTGTCCTGTCAGTGGGACCCATCGCCTGATACAGAAACTCTCTGCCTAGCTGCTTCTGGGAGCTTCTTTCTCTTCTGCCCAAGGGAGAGGTGCTTTATTCCACCCCGAGGAAACTTGAGCATTAGAGTTCTTTTGCTCATTTGATGGGACAGTGTTTCTCACTCCTGGATTCTGGTGTTTCTTTCCTCTCCCTGGGGAACGTTCTGCATTGCCAACCCGTGCTTTTAGGTTTTTCCATCATGTTGCAGAGTTGGAAAGAGGTGGGGCGGGTCCACAGAGTGGGTGTGGAGAGGCATCTAAGGAGAGAGATGCCAGGTTCCCTGGAGCACGTGAGACAGGCAGATAGAAGAGGAGGGAAAGTCCCCAGGCACTGTGTAAGCCACTCACATGAGTGAAAATACAAGTAAGGACTTTGGGTTGGTTTGAAATTACTTTCTGTTGGCTGAGCTGATACTTGATCTTCTGAGATAGGGCTCTGAGGGTTATGGCTTCAATAGTGACCCATTTCCAACCCAGTCATCCTTCCCTCCTTCAGTCTTAATTAACTCCAAGCTCTGTCTGAAGCCAAGTTCCGCTGAATCTCTGTACGCATCTTGGCCTCATCTTCTTTGACACATCCCACTGCTAATGGCTGTCATCTTCCATCCGGATGACGAGAGTGGCCTTCTAATTTTTGCTTCTGCTGCCACGCTGTAGGCCAGTGGGTACCATGGATCAAATACAACAGATCTTACTCAGGCATCATCCACAGGCTGTTCCTGGTCAGTGGGTGGCTCTCCTCCACGTGGTGATCAAGGACCAAAGCTCCTTCCATGTCAGAACTCCAACATCATCTAGGGCCTGTCACTGCTCTGAAGTCTTGGTCTTGAGATGGCACCCATTATGCATTCACTAGAACTCAGTCAGATGGCGGCAAGGGAGGCTGGAAAGGAGACCAGGAGAGGAGGTGGGTGTGGATGAAGAATAGCCTTCTCTGCCACGGAGTAAACAGTGAAGTTCCCAAGTCTAGGAGAAGGGCCCACAGGGCAACCTCAGCGTGGTCACTACCCACCTGAAAGGCCCACTCACTTCACTTTGAGGATTTAGTTTATCAGTCATAGGGGAGGGTTTGATGAGGCAATACCTAGGCTCTAAGAAACCACGGTCAGTGTTCAGTGTGCTTTAGAACCATCCGGAAGTGTTCAGGCAGCTCTTCTTTAAAGTAGGCCTTTTGACTCTCCTGTCATGAACTTCCTCTCTCTGGTTGTCTCTTTTTTAAAAATCTGTGATTGAAATTGTTAACGAGGAGCATTAATTATAAAGTTCTTCTCTGTTGCTAAATACTTCAGTGCTCACTTGATATTGCTTCCCCTTATTTTTATACCCATATAACCACTTCCGGTTAGAATTTTAAATATGGGTAATTGAAAGTGTATCTTGTAGCTGGGTAATAAGTGGAGAGCCTGTCCATCTGTTGGCAAAGAGGTAGGCACGGTTTACCTCTCCCTTGAATCTGCCTTCTGTAATTTGGGTTGCAGACAGCACCATCTGTTTCCAAAGTCCACTTATCTGTAGTCGAGCGAGAGGGTAATAACTTTCCTGGGCTGGATTCAATCCACCCCTCACTTCTGACCAGCCGCCATCCTCCTGTCCCATCTGTGAGAAAGATTGACAATGGACAGCTGGGATCCCAGGCCAGCTCAGCCAGGACAGCCTGCTTTCCTCCAACAAAGGGGATGCATCCTGTTCCCCACAAAACCCTTCAGTCCAGGAGGGAAGAAGCTGGGAAAGCGCCCTGAACTGGTGAATATGAACACATTTCTGTTTCCCAGGAAACGACTCCCTTTGTGTCCTGGGATCCGCACAGAAACATTCTATATATGTTCCTCTCAATGATATCCTCATCTTGGTGCTGTGCAGCGTATTGAGAGAACCCTGACATTTAATAAAACTTGGATGGCAATCCACTAAATCCGATTAACCCTTTTTAGCATTAACCGTCACTTCCTGACACCCACAGCAATGCTGAAAGCTTTAAGCATGAATACAACTCATCTCAAGTGATAATACAACATCTCGGTTACAAGAGAGACTCCCTCACTTTCCAACTTGTAAAGGGGGGAGGTGGCAGGAATAGGGTTTAAGCCATCTGGTATATTCTTAGCAAACCAGAAAGAACTTTGTAAGATAAGACAGCTGGTTTGGTTACTAGTCATGCCAAAGGAAGGTTTGGGGAGAATTAAACTCAGATTCATTTAACTGAGTCATCTGTGAACAACGGTTAAATGTGGGAAGCTCATTAAGGAGAGAATTTCTTCATTGAAATTTGTACGATAGTCAATTCATTCTTGACCACAACATGATTAAAATCTGGAGTCACAATTGCCACTTTATCAGCATTCTATTCTACATGCTCATTTCCAAAAGAATCTGTAATAAAAAAGTGCTATTAGTGTGTACAGAAATTTTCAATGGCTGTTTCCCCAAATTGCTGACTATCTATGTCTCTACCCAACTTAGAGATATTATCCTAGAAAAGTAACCTGCGCAAATACTACTTTAGTGCCAGAGTTAGATAGCTGTTATTTGTACCTGTCTTCAGCCCTAATAGGAGAGGCCCCAAACTTTTGGAGGGAAGAATAAAAAGAGTTCACATGGGGCTTCCCTGGTGGCGCAGTGGTTGGGAGTCCGCCTGCCGATGCAGGGGACACGGGTTCGTGCCCCGGTCCGGGAGGATCCCACATGCCGCGTGGAGCGGCTGGGCCCATGAGCCATGGCCGCTGAGCCTGCGCGTCTGGAGCCTGTGCTCCGCAACGGGAGAGGCCACAGCGGTGAGAGGCCCGCGTACCGCAAAAAAAAAAAAAAAAAGAGCTCACAAGGAACTGAGAAAAACTGGCAAAAGGACATAAACGATGGTGGCCAAGGCAGGTTCACTGATGGCCCTGGGGCTCCCTGCTGTGAAAGGAGGACAAAAACCAGACAAGACTGCTCTCCGAGGGGGTTGACAACATGGGTAAGAAACATGGGTTCTACTTAAGCCAGTATTTATATTGTAATACTCTGAGAACAATAAAACAACACTCATCTATAAAAGCCCTACTATGTGCCAAGCACTGTGCCAGGTTCCAGAGACTCAAAGAAGTCTACGTCCTGCTTTCCGTCCTTTTCAAAAGATTTATAATAGAGCTGGAGAGAGGTATACACAAAGAAAGTGGGCGGTTCAAAGCTGCATGAAGATGCCAGCAGGAAGGCACAGGAATGGGAAATTCCTGATGTCGTTTCTCCCCCTCATGTCCCTGCAGGCAGCACTAGTCGATCATGACACTCGTTTTGTCTGAACTGAGTTGTAGTCGCTGTATTTTTTTTTTCGTAGCATCTATCATTTATTTTAAAATGCATGTCTCCTTGGAAGGAACACTGGTAACCAATCAATGTCATGCTTGCATTGCACCTTTGCTATTCTTCCCTGGGAGGGCTGGAAGGTTGAGCGTCATTCAAACTACGTCACTTACTTAACATCAGAGAAATCAACACTCCCTGCTCACCGCCTCCTCAGCAGAGTCGTAAGTGGCCGCCACTTTACCCCTCTTTGCCTTCAAACCAGGGTCTTGCTCAGGTGAAGCTTCTGCCCTTTCTTTACCCAAATTCTGGGCCCCGAACTTTACAGTTAGCCTCATCATGCTGGTAGAAGAAAGTTTAACAGATTTCCTAAATTTTGCTGGTAGTGCCCAAAGCATGTTCAACACGTGTTGTTTGCACTGGTCATAACACAGCGGTCTAGGATTTTTGCCTATGTGGTCCTCCACCCAGGCAGCCACTGATCAGTTGCAGTTGTCACGTACAAGGACACCCACGTGCCATCCCTGGCCTGTACAGTCTGTGCTGGGAGGAGAAGGAGATGCCTCCGTGGGATCATATGCACTGATATTTCAAAGGCCAGTCTGTCTACCTCTTCAGAGCTGAACCAGAAGTGACAGAGAAAGGTTCAAGCTCTTGGGAGCAAAGCACCTGAGTGTGGAAGAGTCACCACGACTCCTCTGGGCAAGCTCAGATTCCTGGTGTTTGGCTGTGGAGGTGTGGGGTGTGATCCCATCCTGGTGAGAGATGAGGCTACCTGTTCTAAGCCATTTGAGAGGGGGTAGGATGAGGGGGTATGAAGTGAGTCCCCATACACCGTTTCAAAGATGAGCGGAGGGTGTAGTCTTGCCTGGACGGGGCATTGTCAATGTCTTGTCAAGCGTCCCAGCCCTATCATTTGGCTGGGATAAAGCATGTTCCTCGGGACAGAAATGAGACCTGCAGGGGAGGGCTGAGATGGGTGTGTTTTGACCTTAAAAAACAAATAACGTAGCAGGAAGTAAGATCCTCACACTTTGCAGAGACCAGAGACCGGGAAGTGCCAGACTAACACGATAACATGTCCCTGAGATTGACATACATGGTTATCTTAGGAACAGAAGCCGTCTTCAAGAAATGTCCTCAAACAATTCATTCGTTCAACAAATATCTCCTGATTGCCTACCACAGGCAGACCACAACGGCAAGCAAAATACACCTGGATTCCATACTCGTGGGGTTTAGAGTCCACTAGGAGAGATAGCATTCTTCACCTGAGCCCACAAATGGTGACGTGCCACTGGGTGATATCTTGATATATTACTGTATTACTGATCTCAGAGAGACAGCAGTGAGTGGTGGCGTGAAGCGAGATCTTAATTCCCTGCCCGGGAACTGAACCTGGGGAGCCTGGATGGAAACCAGGAATCCCAGCCACCTGGCTCTTGCCCCCGTTGAAAAATGCATTTCTCATGGAGGCAAAACTGTAAAAACAGGTACCAAGTTTATTATTAGAGACATAGCACAACAACAAGTGGGAGAGCACACAGAGAAACAGTTTGTTTAGTTAAGACAGAAACAGGGCAGAGATGCACACCCAGAGAGCAAGGGTGTGGGCGTCCCCCCAATGAGGGGTGAAGAGGCGGGTAAGTCACTTATATAGGGCAGTTCTTCCGGGTCTCTGTTTACCTCTGGCCAATTATCTGGTTTCTTGTTCCACCTGACCTGCCCTGGGACCCTCCCCAGCATGCGTGTGCAACGTTTTTCCAAGATGGATTACAGCCCAGAGGCCTATGGGACAGCCTTAGCATCACCTATTATGGGGTGGTGCCCCCTCCTTTATGACCCCCGAGGAGCCTTTCTGCACATGTGCAATGTCTCCCTTGCCCCGAGGATGGGAAATGTATGACCTCTTGATCTTTTAACAGGGTTTAGTCCCACTCTGTCCCTGCCATAAAAATGCCCAATGCCTGGTTATTTACCCTATTTTTGTTGCTGGCTTTTATATCGGGGTGCAGATCTTGAAATAGAGACAGGAGTCCGGTCATAAATATGTAGTCCTGGAGCCCGTTTGTCTCTTGCTTCAGGAAATGTAAACAGGAAGCTGGTAATGAATGTCCAGCCTGGAGCCCATTTTCCTCTCACCCCAGGAAGTGTGAACAGGAGACCTGTTGTAAATGTCTAGCCTGGAGCCCATCTATCTCCTGCTTCACTACTTTCCTATTGCTGCTGTAACAGATTACCACAACTGTAGCATCTTAAAAGCAATTCAAATTAATTTTCTTAGCGATCAGAAGTCCAAAATGAGACTTACGGGACTAAACTCAAGATGTCAGCAGGATGAGAACGAAGGCAATGCTGCCATTCACCACAGCATGGATGGGCCTCGAGGGCATTACGCTAACAGGTGAGGTAAGTCAGACAACACAAATATCGTATATCACTTATATGTAAAATCTAAAAAAGCTGAACTCATTAAAACAGAGTAGACTGGAAGCTACCAGGGTCTGGGGGAATGCAGGGAGATGTTATTTAAGGGTAAAAAACTTGCAACTGATAGATACATAAGTTTTGGAAATCTAATGCACACACGGTGATTACAGACAACAATACAAAGTTGCTAGGAGACTGGGTCTTGATTGTTTTCGCCACAAAAGAAAAATGATAATTATGGGATGTGATACAGGTGCTAGCTAACTCTAGGGTGGCGATCACAGTGCAATATACAAAGTATCAAATCAATACCGTGTACAGCTGAAACTAACACAGTGTTGTATGTCAATTCTATCTCAATAAAAAAATAGTTTTAAAACACATTTGATTCAAAACAGATGTCAGCAGGGCTGTATTCCTTCTGGAGGGTCCTGGAGAGGATCTGTTTCCTTGCTTTTTCCAGCTTCTAGAGGCTGCCCCCAATTTCTTGGCTTGTGGCCCCTTATTCTATCTTCAAACCTCATCTCTCCAAACACAGGTTCTGTTGTCGCATCTCCCTTTTCTGATTCTGACTCTCCTGTCTTACTTTTATAAGGACCCTTGTGATTACATTGGGCCCACCTGGATAATCCAGGAAACTCAACCATCTCAAGATACTTACCTTAATCACATCTGCAAAGTCCCTTTTGCCATTTAGGTAACATCAGAGGTTGCAGAGATTAGGTTACAGAGATGGTCATCTTTGGGCAGCCATTTTTCAGCCTATAATGGTAACGATTTGTTTTTCCTTTTAATTCCTTTCACTTCTTCCCTCCTCTCCACCATTCAAGCAGGGAGAAGGGCTTTCTCTATGACACCCTGCCCCCCTGCCTCAAAAAGTAGCAATAAGAAGATAGGAGGAGACCAGAGCATATGAAGATCTTGAAAGCTACCGTGTTCAATTCCAAGAGCCAGGCCCTTGAGAGAGGAAAGCTGATGTGAATTCCAAAAACCTTTGTTGGGAAAATCAAAAGCTCAGGTCTGAAGGATGAGGGCATAGCGGTTACTCCATATATAACAGATGAGAAAGAGAACTCGCTTGTTTCTGTTTAAGAGGGGATAAAGCTTTGCCCAGCTGGCCACAGGAGAGAGACTAGAAGCGACTGGCATGAATTTAGGAACAGTGGGTCCCTAAGAAGTTCACAGCCCTGACCCCTGCTAAGGTCAAGCCCCAGAAGATGGGTGGGGTTTGTGTGAACCATCAGTCGCCATGTCCCTGGAGCTGCCCTTGGGCCTCTCCGATGCTCAGAGTGGCCAGGCGTGGACACCTCTCCAGGCTCTTATCCTGTGCACCCCACACTTCTGTGCACCCACAGTGGAGCACGAGGGCACCTGAGACATTGTTTCCCTCCAGACGGGAGTGGAAGGACCTAGAAAGGAAATAATGGGTCCCACAGTTTAGGAAGAAGTGGGGCTCAGCCTTCAGGAGCATCTGTTGACACATAAGGATGGGACAGGATGGATGAGCCTCATCCCAGGAGAGGCCAGCAAGGACCAAGGCAGCCCAGACCCCAGGGCCACCCCCAGCTCCAGGTGACACAAGAGCTGTTCCTGCCTGATGGCACCTGGACCACCACCCGAGGGTGAGTGCAGGGATGAAGGGAGGGGAACCTGAGTACTTAAGCCCAGGCCCCATTTTGACCACATTTAAAGCAGAAAGTGACTGGGTTACCTTTAATGGGACTAAGGGGCTATAGAGAACCCCTAAAACTTAGACCTTCAAAACAGGAGACCCTGGTCTAGACGGGTTCAGAGAGGGTTGCTCATGAGGAATGCGTGAGAGGGGTTCGCTCACCGGGAATGATGTTTGAGAAGCTGAGATCAGCAGCTTTTGTGTCATTTTGTCATCACCAGCTCTCTGATCCCCCTTAATACTTTTGGAAGGTGTCAACCCAGTGTCTCGTCGGTGCAATAGTAACCGTAACTCAGTGATGGAGAATTGGCTGTGGGACAGTTACCCAGCCAAGCACTCTGTGTACATCAGCTCACGGGCTCATCACCTTAGGTTTAGGAAGTAGGTCCTATTGTTGTGCCTGTTCTGCAGATGAGGAAACTGAGGCTCAGAGAAGTTGTCACTTACCCGAGGTCCCACAAAGAAAAATTCTCTCTCTGGCCAGAGTTTGTGCCTGGAGCCAGTAACAAAAGAGGTCTGTCTTCACACGCTTCTGAAGGGGGCAGCTGGCCAGGACCATGTGGAGAGCCCACGAGGAGGAGGGTTTAATTCCTTCAGTCCCATCTGGATCTCAGCATCTTGCCAACCATCCCCTGCTTCTGACATTGGTGTGTCAGCCTTGGTGTAGGAAGGCAGTTCTTAAAGTTTCTGAATAAACTTTGAACGATGCCCTACAGCGCCAATATTCCTTCAAGATTTAGGAGAGAGCAATGAGGTATTTAATCAGAAAACAATTTCAGTGTTTTCTTAAGAATATAATCAAGCATATAAAAAGTTTGAGCATAATTAACATACAGACAAGTTGAAAGAAGAGTAGCCTGTACTAGTCACCATATAAATCCACACTTGTCAATAATCAATTGACAAAATGGTAAATGGTAAAAATAATCAATTTACCTGTCCAGGTCGGTTGGTGTTGAACCATTAAAAAGTGAGTTGCACGCATCCTGACACTTTACTACTAAATATTTCAACTTGTATCTCTTAAAAATACGAACGTTGAAAATAGGGATTGTTATCACAGCTGAGAGTATGAATGATAATTTCCCAATCTTGTCTAAGTCTAGTTCATGTTCATATTTAATCTGTGGTCCCCAAATGTCTTTTATAGCTAGCCTGGTTTCTCACCAGGAGCCCGTCAAATTTCATGCACTGCATTTACTTTAGTTGTGTCTCCAAATTCAGATAGTCTGCCACTTATTTTTAACAGCATTGGCTCTTTGAAAAGACAAGCCCCGTTGCCTTGAAGAATGTCCCATATTCTAGGTTTGTTGGATTGTTCGCTTGAAGTGTGGCTTAATTTGTCTTTAATTCATAGACTGCCAAGCTTTTATAATTCATATCTTTAGTATTTATATATTTATAATTTCAATAATTTATAGCTAATTACAAGAGGATAAAAATTTGCTTTGAGCCAAGTAACTGTGTGTTACATGCATTGTCTTATGGAATCCTCACGGCAACTTACAAGAAAGACATCCTGACACTTTCATTATGTCCAATTTGCAATGACAGGTCTTTGAAGTGTTCACTCACTTTCTCAAGGCTGAGTGAGTGGTTGCATTTGAATTTTAACACTTCTCTGTCTCCAAAGCCCAAGCACCCTCAGCCTCGTGCCTGGGGCCCCCACTGGAACACAGGCCCTTTGAGGGTGAGGCCACGTTTTAACCTCTCTAGACTCCTGACATGTGGCACAATGCCTCTGCCTTAATACAGACTCAGAACCAGGAACACTGAGTGAAATTAGTCCTCTGCCATAGTCCATAATGATGAGTGGCACATAAGACACACATTTCTTGAATGAATGAATGAATGAATGAATGACCACCTTCTGGGTTTTTAACTCAGGCTCAGATATTTAAGATTCATTAAAATCCTAGACTGGGGAGAGAGTAATGAACGGGACTGGTTTTCACACCCGGCCAGTCCAGGTTGTCCTTAAAGGGGGCTTGTGTACTTCATGAAGGACAGCACTAACCTTACTGTGGTCGTGTAATCCTTTCACAAATATCACAAGGTTTCAAACAGTGTATATTATGAGGAACGAGTAGCTTTGATGCTTAACACCTTGTCACAGGTTCCCATTTACTAAAACATTTTCTCTAAAGGCAGATTTTCCTCCCACGGTCCTTTGCAATCTTGGCACCTAAAAAGCCAACTCGGGAGAATGAGAAGTCAGCCTTTTACACCGCTGGAGCATCTGCAGAACAAGTGTTGATGAGAAAAAATTCATCTGTAATTCTCAGGAGGCCAGGTGTAGATGGCAACGACACAGAAATCATGAACTTCTTGCTTTCCTGATGGGATGACCAGAAGCGGGTGCTTTGGAATCCAGCAGGGTGGACACCCTGCTCATCCTGGCTTAGAGCACTGACTCCACACTGCTCAGAATTAGAGACGTATATATGCATCAAACAGTGTGCATTTTCAGGATGTATTAAAATATTTTATGTGCTTATTTTCTCCTGGGAATACCAAGAAGGAAAGGATTGCAGAAATGCTCTCACTGTTCTTTGATCACCGTTTCTCCAGCAGGATGCTAGGAGGAAAAGGCCATGTCTGATTCATTGATGTTTCCAGAAAGAACCTGCAAGGTGTCTGCCCAGCATAGGTCTCATATGCTTGATAAAGCCATGTTGAATAAGTGAAGTTTCTTGGGAGAAATTGAGACATGAAAGAATGATTTCTCATGGACTCAAATGGCACACTTCATTTCCTCTGCCTTGTTTGGTTTTTCAGAGGAGAAATCTAGACCCGTGTTCATTTTTTTTCCTGATAGGCGATCCCTCCATGAGTAACTAAAGAAGCCTGCTGGCATTCAGATAACCATTTAGGGCTGGGGAGCTTATAAAAGAGACTCCGATTTCTGGTCTTTTCTCCTAAAGCTTCCGATTCAGTAGACCTGGGATTTTGCTCAGAAATCTCCACTTTTAAATACCTATTGGGATGAGTCTGAGCAGGCCCTCGTAGGAACCACAAATTTATTACTATTCAAAGCCAGCTGCAAGGTCAGCATACTTTGAAGGATTCATTCATTGAAAGATGAAAGTTAGATCATCTCAGATGGCAGCTGAGCAGCTAAAGCATCTCAGTCCTGGGTGCACATCTCAGTTACTCGGAAGAGTCTTTTTAAAAACGGGATGCTTGGGCTTCCCTGGTGGCGCAGTTGTTGAGAGTCTGCCTGCCGATGCAGGGGACGCGGGTTCGTGCCCCGGTCCGGGAGGATCCCACATGCCGCAGAGCAGCTGGGCCCGTGAGCCATGGCCGCTGAGCCTGCACGTCTGGAGCCTGTGCTCCACAACGGGAGAGGCCCGCGTACCACAAAAAAAATAAGAAATAAAAATAAATAAAAACAGGATGCTTTGCTCTCTTTCCAAACCACTTGAGTCAGAATCCCTGTGGCAGGGTCTGGGCGTTGTTTATTTTTTTAGAGCTTCCCAAGAAGATTCTAGAACAGCCAAGATTGAGGACACGATTGAGTTAAACAAGCCTGTTCAAATACACATCAGTTCAGTTGTCTTGTGCTGACTTTCCAGGTTATTCAGTCAAAAAAAAAGAGTCCTTCTTGCTTGCCGTTTACCTCAATAATGGTCTATACTTTACAAAGTACAGTCTGTAACGCTCTGAATTAGGTAGGGCTAATTTTACCACCTCCATTTTTTACAAAGAAAGTGATGCTATGAAAGATAAAAGTAGTGCACGAGTCAGCACAGCTCCAAGTGATGGAATTAGCATGAATGGTTACAGTTCCAACCTGCAAGTTACTAAAGGTTTACTGCTGAGTTTGATCTCCCTCAAGTTAGAGGTTATGTGATAATTGCTTTTTAAAGGTCCATGTGATTCGTTAAGGTTGCCTTTGAGTGGTGGGTAAATGTCCAGGGCAGAGGGGAGAATCCACACGATCATATAACCTCATAGAAGACAGCCGGCCAAGGATGGACTGAATTTTCTGTGATGTCCATAACATACATCTTATTAAATATGATCCAAAAAGAAAATATCCTCAAAGACAAGCAGCTAAGTGGATCAAAAGTTTGCAAGGAAAGGAATAAATCACTCAGGGAAAGAGAGAGAAGAAACAAGATAACAGAATGTATATATTTAGGATCAAATTTCTAATTTACTGCAATCTGTAGTACTCTGAATCTGACTACACTGGGTATACTTATTTCTGTCTAAATAACTTTGCAAACTTGCAGCATGATAGCTCAGTCTCACAAATAAGAATCAACTCTGCTATGTTCACAACACAGCAATAATGGCGTCCTCGAGTTGGTGCACCTCCTCACAGCTCGGTGCAAAGTAATTATGTTTTCTTCTTTATGCAAAGCATATTAACCTGTGGAAATTACAAACCATAAAGTCTAAAAAAACAAAAAAAGTCTATTTCTAATGGGAAAATACCAAATTTGGCCTCTACAAAAATTCCCATCTAAGTGAATTAGGTGGCGCTGTGAGACCTCCTGAAGAAAATTAGTGGTCAGTTTGTCAGCTTCCCACTTGGAAAGAGAGCACTTCTCAGTGGAAGAGATGTGAAAACGGCTACCTCCATGCCCAATAGAGATAAAAATGTGCATTTTGTTGTGGAAAGGGCACTGGAGTGTTTCAGATCTATCCAGGTTGATACCTGTGGTTTTAATCATTCATTTGCATGGCTGTATATTCTGTTCTATGAATATACTATAACTTGTTTATACATTAGTGGTTGCCTCTGGGGAGTGATGAGCGGTGGTGTGGAGTTGAGTGAAATGTGATTAAAGAGAAGTACTCAGTGGGTTTCTGCTATAGTTAGGATGATTTACTTCTTAAGCTGGGTGGTGATTATGCAATATTCCTTGTATTATTTTCCATATTTTTGGTTCATCTGAAATAATTTATAATTCCTGTGATGGTTAATTTCACGTGTCAATTTGACTGGGCTAAAGGATACCCAGATAGTGGGTGAAACATTATTTACAGATGTTTCTGGAAAAGATTAGCATTTAATTAATGAACTGAGTAAAGCAACCAGGCCTCCCCAATGGGATGGGCATCATCCAATCTGCTGAGTACTAAAATAGGACAAAAAGGAGGGGTGGGGGTTCTCTACTTGGGCTGAGACATCTATCTTCTCCTGTCCTCTGTGCCCCTGGTTCTTGGGCTTTCGGGCTCAGAGCACAACTTACATCGTCCACCCCCCAGTTCTCAGGCCTTTGGACTCAGATGGAATTAAACTACCAGCTTTCCTGGTTCTTCAGCCTGCAGATGGCAGATACTGGGACTTATTGGCCTCCATAAACACATGAGCCAATTCCTATAATAAACTCCATTTCTCTGAAGAACCCTGACCAATACCATTTCTTCTTACAAAAGAAAAAATGCAATTCAGGGAAGATGGCAGGGGGTATATTTTGGGAATTTTCCAGAATATCTACGTAAGAACAGAGAGAGCAACTACATTGCAGGTCAAAACTCATGGACAAAATTTACAACAAAACTAGGCAGTGAGATATTCCTGCAGACTCCACAATACAAGCAAGTAGAGAAAAATCTCCAAAAGCCACTAGACTTTTGGTGTCAGTGTGGGAGAAATTGGAAGAAAGACCTTAGAAAAGAAAGACCTCAAAATAGTTAACAAATATTTACTGGTGAGCATAGCCTGCCAATCTCAGAGCAGCAGCTGAAACAGGGAGATGGTTTTGCCTGTTCCAGTAATGAGAGAGGGCCAGGGGCCTAAGTTAAGAAGGTTTGAAAGATCTGAAGCTGTCCAGCCTGTGAACTCTTGAAACTGATCCTCAGGAATCTCATCTAGCAGAGTTCCAAGATGAGAAGATACGGTTAGAAGTGCCATCAAAATTGAGCAAGAAAGGGATAATAGAAATGAAAAGTAATGTAACAGCATAGGGACAGAGGAAACAGAGCCAAGAAATAGAAAACAAGCAGCCCTATTTTGAACATCACATTTAAATAGCAGGTGAAGAAGCTCTATGAAGTTAGGAAAGCTATATTTGAAACAAGCCTCCTTCTAAAAGTTAAGAAAAACTAATTTCACTTAAAAAAAAAAACCTAGAATACAATCAAGATCAAATCTCATACAAAGTTACATAAGAAAAAATAGATTATGGAACAGAATAACATCCCTACAAACAATGAAAGCACTCCAAAAATTCATATTAAGAAGGAAAGAAACCCATTTCAAAATGAGCAGAAAGACATGAAGAAAACAACATGAGACACAAAAGAACAACGTATATCAGAATTAGAAAAACTCAGAATGGGGTAACAGAGCTCAAGAAACGCTTGGAAATAAAAATTTTTGACTATAATTGGAAATGAGGGTTAAACTAGAAGGAACGCAAGCACAAATAAGCAAACAATTTCTTAGTACAGATAGTAGTGAAAATGAAAAAGAAAGGAAAAACATTGAAAGATTCAAGATAATCTTTAAAATTTGAAGATAGGCAAAGAAAATCCAACATACAGATAATAGTACCTAAAGAAAAAATGAAAGGAAGGATACAGAATAGATTATACAAACTCTAGTGAAAGGAAACATTCTTGAAATAAAGAAAAAGATATGAAACTACATATTGAAACAGCACACTATTTATCTGAGAACACTGACACAGAACCAATAAGAAGACATTTTCTAGTAAAATTATGAGACTTACTAAAAGAAAAACTGTAAGGAAAAAATCCTTTTGATACATAGATAAGCATAAAATGTGAGTTATAAGGAAAATAAAATTATATTATTATCAGATGATTTTTCCAGTGTTGTTTTCATGCCAGAAGAAAATGAAGTAGCATATTTAAGATATTTAAGGAAATAAAACATTAGTCAGGATTTTATATCTGGCAAAGCTGATCTTCAAGTAGAAAGAGCTCATACAAATGGTTACCAAGGTAAAATAACTCAGGGATTACTGTTCATGTGAGATTTTCCCAAGGACTCAACAAATGTTTTCAACAATCACAGTTGGTAGTCGTGTAAGAATTGTCCTCAGGAAACTCTACTGTGTATAAGTGGAATGAAGCTAATGAGTCACTTTGGAGTATTCTACTTTTATCATCCCCTGTGTTCTTTAGAATCAAGACTCAGTGTAAAAGAAAAGAAACTCAGATGTAATATAGTCAAGGTCAAATTAAAACCTTGTAACCTTGAATATAATTTGGAAACATCAATATGAACTCACATGTTATTATATCTGTATTTGGAGGAGAAATACATATACCTCCTAATTCTGTACACTGTAGCTATGCACACCCAGTAGCAATGCTCATTCCAAGAACCCAAATTGTGGTCTTGAAATATCATTTCCCAGTAAAGGAAACTAGGGCTTAGAGAAATTATTGATTCCAGGCCTGGAGCAGGAGATGTATAAGATGAGTTTGGAACATCTTGTAACAAGCAGATAACAAGGAAACTACTACAACTACGTCCACTGATCAAATATGGGATAATTAAAGTGAGCTTCAGTAAGAAAAAAAAATGCAGTGGATTGAACTCTAACAAATATATTTAAATCCGGGAACGAATGACAGGAATCAAGTCACCATCTTGGAAGCTGGAGAAATAGAGAAAAGAATCAAGCATTTACCTTGCCTTTCCTGTGTGAACTACGCCACCGGATGACCAAATAGCAGGTGAAGGAAATATCTCCTTAGAAAATTATTCCAGTGAATCCATGCAAATGAAATCATAGAATCAGAACATCACTATTCTACAACCGCCAGTCAATTAATGGATCAAGGCATCGAGCACCATGGCTCTAACCTTTAAAAGAGCGTAAACCGGATCCTCTTTCCACCCAATGAAAGAACACAACTGTGGCCTTGCCAAAGGGGTCCAGCTGAGTCTCATTCAGCCTCCAGATCCAACTGTCAAATTCCAGGAAATACCGAGGGCCGGGGCATATTGAACCACACCATGATCACGCACTCAGCAAAGTCCAATCTATGGGAAACCATGGGTCAAAAGGCTACACAGATTGTATGGAAAAGAAAAGGATGTTGCTGACACAAAACTTAAGAAAACGTATTGTTTCAAAATATGGGCAAGATTAAACTATAATGTCTCAAGATGACTTGAGGGACAAAAACATAAAGACTCCCAAGGATGTGGTTACTATAAAAGTCAAGTAGTAGTGACTTTTGGGAAAAGGGAGGTCTATGATTGGAATGGGGCACATGGAGGAATTTATAAGGTGGCTGGCAAAATTCTATTTCTTGATTAATTGTTGCAAGATTACTTGCCTTATAATAATTCGCTAAGCTATTTAAGAAATAAACAAATGAATAGATGGTAAAAAGAAGGAAAGATTACTAAATTGGGGATTAGACGCCCCTGGGATTAAAAGTATATCCCCTCTTTTACTAGCTATTTCACTTGGGCAAGTCACTTAGCTTTGCTGAGACTTAACTTTTCTCCTCATCAAAACTGAGTTGAACTTGCAGAGTACTGGTAAAAAAAAATGCTCCTACCTCCAAATTTCTGTGAAGATGGAATAAAATATGATAATGTAAGTAAATTTCTCTGAGCCTCGCTAGCACTAAAAAGATCTTGGGAAATGATCTTGGGATATGAATATGGATCCTAGAGGCAGCCTTGATTTGGAAATAGGAGTTCTGGATTGGCCAGCCCTAGTGACCAGGGAAAATCACTCAGAAAATGGGAATGCAAATTATACCTGCATCCCTGGGTGACTGTGACAATGGAGGGAAAGGATGGGCACGTATACCTGGTGAACTGTCCATTCCTTACAGAGAGCTAGCTACCGTCATTACCCTGCAGCACCCGGCAGGGGTGCTCTGCCTAATAACTGGTGGGATGATCAGCTGTGTCCCAGTGATCACTCCAGTCTGTGCAACATTTTCAAATTCATCTTTTTTTTTTTTTTTAACATAACAGGAAACCTTTTCTGAGTGATTGCTATGATTCAGGTATCAGGCGATTTGCATGGATTAAAACCTAAGCAACAGTATTATCATTCCCACCTATCAATAGAGAGATGGCCACAGAGTGGCCTTAAGTCACAAGTTCGAGACGCAGCTAGAGGAGCAGGGTTCCGCAGGTGGCAACACAGCTCAGCTCATCATCGCTCCAAATACCCTGTGAAGGAGTGCAGATGAAAAAGAAGAAGCATCAAAACCCTCCACAGTGCTTTCCCACCTCGTCCCTCAAGCCACCCTTGCTCCTGGGTCTGAGCACACCTCTCATAGGTGGAGCTTGCTCAGGGAAGCCCCAGACTCAGCTGGACCCCTTGGTCTCATGGCTCCCTGTCATCCCTACCACAGGGTCACTTTGGAACCATAGACTTGTCTCAGCTCTCAAGGGGCTTTGCTCACCTTTGAGCCACGTTTCTGGCTCCCCTCGGGCAGGGCCCCTTTGTCATCTATTTCATTATCACTCTCGGCCTTGATGCTTCAAAAAGGCTGCTGCTGTGTTAGAACAGATCGACTCTGCGAATGTTCTTGCTGGAACATGGACATTCTAATGCACTATTTCCCTTTAAAAGTGGGAGGCAAATAGCCCAGAGGGTAAGGGTTTAGACTTGGGGATTCAATTAACTTATACTGGTAAGTTATATGGTTCAAATTCTGTCTCCATCTCACACTAGCTAGATGGCCTTGGGCCTGTCCCCTAACTTCTCCATGTGCCTCAGTTTCCTCCTTGGCAAAAAGGGAATCATATGGACTACTCCATAGAGTAGGTGCTTAGCACAGCCCTAGGCCCAGAGTAAGCGCTCAGTGACAAAAGGTAGCTTTCATCATTATTATTTTATTATTGCAGTGAGGCCCAAGTTGGGAGGGCATGACCTGCCCCATCTCTCAAACACCCTCTGAAGTATTGCAAAGGAAGGTGACCCTAAGAGAGCACTGACCCTAAGAGAGAAAGCTTTTATTTCATTTTTTAATCAATTAATTAATTTATTTATGGCTGTGGTGGTTCTTCGTTGTGGTGCACGGGCTGCTCATTGCGGTGGCTTCTCCTGTTGTGGCGCACGGGGCTTAGCTGCTCCGCAGCACGTGGGATCTTCCCGAACCAGGGCTCGAACCCTCTTTTAGTAATTGTAGATAATTGGAACCAATCCAAATGTCATTAACAAGAGACTAGTTGAATAAACAATGGAAAGTCCATACGGTAGAGTGCTCTGCAGCCATGAAACAGGCAGGAAGATCTCTATGTATTGATTTGGGGGGATCTCAAGCACATGTTGTTACGTGAAAAGAAGCAAAGTGCAGAACAGTATATATTGAATGCTGCTTTGGGGGTAAGAAGGTAGGGGAAATACAAAGAAATGTACTATTTGCCTATTTTTGAAAAATAAAAAGAAACCCTGCAAGGATAGCTGGAAGTGAATGAAATGATTGTCCAGAAGAGGCAGGGGAGGGAGAATAAAGTGAGAGCAGAGATTGAAAATGTGATTTCTCAGAGATCCTTTTTTATATAATTTTGACTTTTGAATCCTGAAAATCTTTTAGATATCCAAGAAAGAAAATTAAATATAAAAGAACAAAACAAAAAAAACCCTGAAAACTAAAAATCAAATGGAATCTATAAAACTAACGACACACCAAGTTGGTAAAATAATCACACAGAAATGAGTTCTTCCAAGTGACATTTGAACACAATACGGAGGTCCATACCCAGTGAGATCTATCACTATTAAATGAACAACAAATAAATTTAAACTTCACTTAGTGTTTTTATTGATAGAAAATATACTGTATAGTCATTTTAAAACATTTTAATGTAACTTTTAGGGTAAAGCAAATAAGTTAATATATTAATATACTGTATTATTAGGAACCAAGATATTTAGGGTAAGAGAAAAGAGGAGGTACAACTCTAAAATCTAAAATACTTTTTCAACGTTAAATTTGAATTTAAATATCAACATCAAGTCATATTTAAAAAACAAAAAACCCTAACTTTGCCTACTGAGAGGGTCTAGAGGCAATGAACCTACCTAGCACCCAGATCTTGGTATGTGCGTACCATTTTTCCCTATAAGGAAATAAGATTTCTTCAGGTAGGAAATAATGATTCCAGATACGAGAAAAGATGGTGATCCTGGGACATAATTTTGAGCCAGAAGACACAAAAATACTCAAGGACTAAATAGACCTTGTCAAAATGCACCAGGAGGCTTCCCTGGTGGCGCAGTGGTTCAGAGTCCGCCTGCCGATTCGGGGGACGCGGGTTCGTGCCCCGGTCCGGGAGGATCCCACGTGCCGCGGAGCGGCTGGGCCCGTGGGCCATGGCCGCTGAGCCTGTGCGTCCGCAGCCTGTGCTCCGCAACGGGAGAGGCCACAACAGTGAGAGGCCCGCGTACCGCAAAAAAAAAAAAAAAAAAAAAGTGCCAGGAGTCATTTTGGAGCCCCATTGGCTAAATGAGGGATGGGTGGCAATCTGAACTTCAAAAAACATGACTAATTCATAGAGTAACAAAAATCCATGAGTCCATAGTGATACGCTGGTGGGGGGGGGCAGGGATCATTTCCCAGTGTTGGAGGTGAGTTTGTACCAACTTCTTACTCTGAAACTTGGTAAATGAAGGGGGGAAATAACCATCAATTCTGTCTTATCTGAGAAACTATAGTTTCATCTCCACTTTATACTGGCAAGCTCTTCTTTCATAAGATTAATGCTACCAAATGTATAAATAATGAGGAAATGAGAAAAATCACCATTCTGCAGTCCTCCAGGAAACAACTGATGCAGGCAAGGAGAATCAAATGACGCTAAAACCATTCTGAAGCATTCAGAACAAAATATATTGCCTGGTGCTGGAGTAGCCCCTCCCAGATTTCTGACTTCTCACAAGGGGAAAACCTACCTTCACACGGAGAGATCCCATGGTCGACCCTTAACAAAGGGGTCAGTCTTAGCATCACTAACAGAGACACAGGCCAGCCTCAGAGTCCTCCTGATGTGATGCGTTAAGACCTGCACAGCATCATCTAGAAAACATCCTTTCCAAAAACGTTTAACCTGAATCTAAACAAGCCACAGAACGAACTGTCAGTTTACAGTAAATTGGGGGGATAAGGGAACATATCAAAGAGTTGTCACAGGAGAGAACCATACAAAGCCAAACGCTGTAGGGCTTAGAAGGCATTATTCCCTCAGTATGCATGCTTCTGAGTCTGTTCTGAGCTTAAAACATGGGCTCATCCCCAAAGGGCCTGTGTCCTGGTGGAAGACACAAGCCCGCACCTTAGAGCTTTCACGGGCTTCGGAGACAAAGGGGCTAAAATCCTGGTGCGACCACTTCCTCTGCAGGCTTGAGAAAGTGACTGAACACTTCAAAGACCATGTCCTTATTGTAAAATGGACCTGAAGAAAGCGTCAGGATGTTTTCCCCATAAAGCTTCTGTGAGGACCATGCACGAGGTGCACTTAGCACAATTACCTGGCTCAAGGCACATGTTCAATAAATTTAGCTTCCTGCTTCTGAGATCCATTCTTCTTTTTATAAAAGCTTGAAAGCCACGAAGTGCTGGAGGATGGCCTGTATCCCCTGGTGATCACAGCTGGGGGACAAGTCTCATCACACTTGCCAACTCCACTAATTGAAGGGCGAGTCCAGGAGTACTGTGTGGGGAAAATTTTTTCTTTTGAGAAAAACACTGGATCTCTCAGAAAAGAAATTACTTAAGCTGAGTCTGGTGGACCAGAAGGGTTGTTTCCCGAAGTTTCTTCAGAAACTTTCAGATTTTCAAAGTAGATTGTGACAGAAATGTATGTCAACCTCTAGAAGCTTCTTGCATCAAGGGAAAAATGCTACTTCTCTTTCCTCCCAATTGTAATTCTCCCTTCCTATGGGCTTGATTTGATGGAGACCATGTTAGAGAAATAGAAACAATGACAAGTTATGTGTATTGAGATCTCCTGTGTCTGAGGTGAAGGATGACTTCACATGCTGAGCTGGTGCAGGAACCACACGGCACCAAAAATCCCGTCTCCACCCCATCCTCCAGTGGAGCCTCCCTTGATACAGTGGTGGGCACAGGTGATGGGAGCGGCTAGGGAGGTGAGTTTAGCCTTCCAAGACCTGCCTGTGGTTCTCTCTCTGAATCACCCTGAACCGGAATCCATGAAGGGAAGACTCAGAGGAAGCACCTTGGAGTACCAAGTACCTCCTCCCAGTACCCCCACTGCCAAATTAAGCAAACACAGGCTGCTCTGTGACCAACGTTCACACACTTCTTTAGCTGGTTCGCTACGTCAGTGATGGCAAAGCATTCAAAGTCAGAGGATCCAAAGTTACACATTTTAAGGGCGTGTTCAAAAGATTCGACTGTGCAAAAAATACTCAATAACAGCTTCCTCCTACCCCAGGCTGCCAGTCCTAGAAGAAGCCATTGTTAACAATTCCTTTTGTATACTTTCAGATATTGTCTATTACATATATATATATATATATATATATACTGTATATATATATATATATATATATATATATATAAAATAAACTTACACTGAGCATCTTTATCTATTGGAAATATTTCTAGTGTTTCCTCCGCTAGCTTTTGGTCACACATTGTAGAAAGACTTCTATCATTTCCTAGTTCGTTAAGAGAAAGTTTTTACAGTGTCAAGATTGGATGTTAACTTTTTTAACATATATACTTTGCCACCCATGGAGAAGGTCATTTGATCATTGCTTTTTGATCAATTAACATCTTGAATTATATTAACGGTTTGCCTAATGTCAAATCATCCATGCATTCCCAGGGTGGGTGGGGGGGATCATATTTGGTAGTAGTAGATTCAGGTTTTTGTGATACATTGCTAGAATCTATTGCTAATATTTTATTTCAAATTATTGCATCAGTACTCATGGTCTTAGTCTTTTTTGTTGTTTTATGCTGTTTGTCAAGTTTTATTTTCTATGTGATTCTGGTTTCAATAAATAATTTAGATTATGTGTGTTTTGTCAAAATTTGTCTCTGAAACTTACTGACAATTCTTTTTCTTTCACAGAAGTTTGTATACTTCGATGCTCTGTATCTTTGTATTCGTTTTCTATTGCCGCTGTAACAAATATCCACAAATGTAGCATCTGAAAAGAGCATCCATTTATTAGCTCACAGTTCTGTAGGTCAAAATTCCATGCAGCCTCAGCCATCTCTTCCATTGAGGGTTGTGTAAAGCGGAAATCAAGGCGTCAGCTGGTCTGGGCTCTTAACTGGACGCTCTAGAGGAGAATCTGCTTCCAGGCACATTCAGGTTGTCAGAAGAATTCAATCTCTTGTGGTTGTAGGACTGATGCTCACATTTCCTTGCTGGCTGTCAGTGCAGGACCACTCTGTTCCTAGAGGTCACCTGCATCCCTTGTCATGTGGCCCCTCCATCTCTGCTCCAGCAGTGGAACCATGAGTCCTGCTTACATTTCGAATCTTCCGGTCTTTCTTTTCTACTATCAGCTCGAGAAAGTGCTCTGCTTTAAGGGCTCGTGTGACAAGAAAAAAGTCCATCTACATAATTTCCCTACTTTAAGGTTAGCTGTGCCAAGTCACAGAACACAGTCATGGGAGTGACATTTTACCATATTCACAGATTCCAGGGATCAGAGTGGAACATCTTTGGGAGACCATTTTAGGTATTCTACAACAATCTTGTAGGGCCAAGGGCTATTATTAATGTTCTTCAATAAAGCATCCATTCCATCCAGGGTATTTATGCATAGTATTAATGAAGTATATTCTTATTATAACCATTATTTTAATTACATTTATATTTGCTCTAGTTTTTTCAATCTCTTTTGTGATTTTTGATATTTATGCTTCTCTCCTTTTCTCTTAATTATGTTAGCTAGAGGTTATCTCCCCCACTGCAAAGAACCACCTCTTGAAGTAATGAATTACTTCTACTGGGTTTCTATGTCTTATACATTAATTTCTACTTTTATCTTTATTATTTAATTCTGGTTTTATTTGTCTTAAATATTGTTTGCTTTATACTCCTTATTTAAATGACAATTCATTAATTTTCAGCCTTTCTTGTTTCATAACATAGGTATTTAAAGTTAGAAAAAACTTTTAATCCTTTAGCTAGTCATAAGCTTTGATATATAGTTCTTACGTTTTCTAGGTAATTTTGGTTGTTATCTCCTTTTCAACTTATGTTTGAGAGTTTTTAAATATCCAGGTAATAAGAAATGTTTAGCTATTAATGGATAGTTTTATTTCATATTGATCAGAGTATATACTCTGTATAATTTCCACTCTGGGGGAATTTTAATTAGTTATATTGCTTTTCAAATTCTTTTCCGAGTTATATTTACCCTTAACATATTTAAACCTTTAGTTCAGTTATTGTCTTTACTTCACTTATAATCTTTGAAAACATCTATTAAAAAATGAAGAATCCATGCATTTACACTTTTCCCACTTCCTTGACACTCTCTACCTCTTGATATTTACACTTAGATTATTCTATATTTCAAGGTTTGCAATATTTATTCTGCTCTGTACACACAATTATCATATTGAAGTAAATTCAATGCTCACCAGCAATCCTTTCACCCTGATTTTATTTTCATTTTGCTGGATTTTGTTGTTATGTAATATGTTAAAGAAGGGCTCAAATATTCTCTATATACTTACTTTACTAAATAAGTGATTTGAATTTTATTCCTTTTTGTCTGATACCCATACAACTTATTCTTCATCTTTAAATTCCAGACCATCTCTCCAGTTTTTATTCTGTACCAGTTCTTCTTGTTGCTCTGTCCAAGTTCATATTCAGTCATTCCGTTATCACAGGAGTTGTCTTCTGTTATATTTTTGAATATGCTTTCAGTTCCATTTCATCTTTTCTTTTTTCCAAGAACACCAGTTTTCTACACTGTATATGTCCTTTGGCTGCCTTCCATACATAACATTTTCCCTCTAATCTTTTAAACTCCACTTTTTTTCCATTTTATTTCCCCAAATTTCTTCATATCTCTGACTGCAATTTTAGCAGCACCAGTCTCCTTTTTTACTGACTCTAGTTCGGGCTTTATTTCTGAAGTTTTTCTGATTTTTCTCGTCCATTTATTTCTTAAGCTCTTTCAGTTCTCTTGTCACTACCTTCTGTTGTCTTATCGTCTGCTTTGGGGTTTTTATAGCTCAGATATGTGTGCTTATTTCAGGGTGACCATACTGTCTTTTATTAGTTTGCTAACATAGAGAAGTGCTTATCCACAAATAATTGTGCTTATCCATGGCATAATTCTTCTTCAGTTGTGTCATTTGGATCTACGTTTGATTTAGTACATTCTTTTTATTTTGCAGTATCATTTTATCCTGCAGTTTTACTTCTGAGACCCATGTCGATTCTTTTTTGTTTGCGTCTCATCTATAAATGCGTTCTTTCAAAGCCAGCCATTTGCTCAAGAACAGCATGGAGGATGGACCAGGAGAGTGAATTGGGAGAGGACTGAAGGACATTGTCCTACCCACCAGGTAACCTGCCAAGACAGATCTCTGCCTTGGGCAAGCGGGAGCTTTGACTGGCTCACAGAGAAGTATTTACTGGGTTCTTCTGGTGGTAACTTAATGTTTACATCTTTTCTGTTGACTGAGATCAACAGCTGCAGAGCTGCTCACCACCAACTGTCTTTCTTACAACGCAACACTCAATCATCTTGCAAACACGCTGTGTCTGCACGAGTCCTGCTTCAGCACTGCCTTAACCAGAACTGTGCAATGTCACAACAGGCTCAGGGATGCTCCGCCAGCACCCACGATTCCAAGTGGTTTGGCCCCTTGGTCCTCCAGAACTTGGTTTACTGCCCAGCATCTGCAGAGCCTGTTCCCTTTCTTGGCACACACACTACATCTTTCTGCTGCTAAACTAGCAGGCACACAGGTGTCCATCCTCCATAAGCAAGGTTTGCATCCTGGCAAAAAGAGAGAGCCTTCTCACTGGAAGCCCACTCATTTTACAATAAGCCAAGACAACATTTCCAAAAATGTTTCTTTGATGCCCAGAATTAACAGGTGAGGCTCTACGTACTGAGACATAAAATGGCGTCTGCATGTTTGCTGACGTTTATCACTGATGATAAATTGAGTTGGAGTATCAGCATTTTATGTTCTTCCCGAGATTTTCCATTTCTTTTATTTTCTGCTAGCCAGAAAAATTGGGCCACACTATGGAATAAAACACCTGCCGTCTGCCTGTTTTCCCAGGTTGTTACATTGAAACAGGAGCGCCCTGATGGGACAACTCAGCTGTGATGACAATATGTCTGACTTCAACCTTCCTAGTGTTAATTGGGGAACTTTCCTGACACACAGAATAATAAAGGTGGAAGTGATGGATGTAGTAAATGATTACATGTCAGAGGCATTATCAGGAATGCTTAATGTCTGGATCCATTTCCAACTAATGACCAAGATGGTATTAGGAAGTCAGTGAGAGCTAGACACTGGGGTCAGGACACTGCACAGTGATGAAATTGGTGTAGTGTGGAAATAAAAAAAAAAGCTATTGGCAAAAATTGAAGTGTCACTCTAGTAGGCAGGAAGGATGCTGGTGGAGCACATACAAGTCAGAAGAGCTCAGATCCTGTGAAGCACTTTTCATCTACAGAAATAGAACAAACACAGAAGCCATGGCTTCTCTGAGAGGCCGTGATTTGTTTACTGAAATGGCAATGGAAACACAGTTGTATGAAAATGAAAGGCTGATTACAGAAAAGATTTTGCAAGAAATCAGATAAATATGGTGCAACGTTAAGAAATGGTCGTCTTCACTCTGAAGTAGAACTGGGCTTCTGGAGTAAAAGGAAAACCACTTCAGTTTGGGGATACGATTGGAGTGGACTGGATTCCTGACCCCACCCCTTCACTCCTGTTACAGGATTATATACAAACACAGCCATCGCCATGTTACTTTGCATCCCGCTCCCACTGTCGGAAGAATAGTCTTCCCCTGTCCGTTGTTTTGGTCTTGACCATATGGCTTGCTTTGGTCAATGGAATGTTAGTGGATGTGACATGAGCCAGACCTTAACTGCTAGCACAGTTGGCTTTGGTCCCTTGTGCTCCTGCCGTTGGCTGTGAGAAACTCATGCCCCAGGGAGTTGCTGGCTAGAGGGAAAACCCATGAAGAAGACCCAAACCGCCCCCCACCCCCGCCGCCCGCAGCTTGGAGCCCCAGGCAGCCCACCCGCCACCGACAGAGCTGTTCAACCCAGCCCACTGCTTATTTCAAAAATTTTTTAATGAAACTCAATAAAACTCAAGTCTCTGACCTCTAGCCTAATGTGGTTTGTCTTTTGCAATGGCTTTATGTTTTGTGAAAAATCGAAATCCCAGTTGCATGAAAAAGTTTAGAACTTTTAGTAAGTTATATCCATATTCATAGCACTTTTTCAAAATTGTGGTTAAATATACACAACATACAATTTACCGTTTTAAGCATTTTTAAGTTTGCAGCTCAGTGGCATTAAGTATACTCACATTGTTGTGCAACCGTCACCACCATCCATCTCCAGGGCTCTTTTCATTGTGCAGAACCGGAGCTCTCCGCTCGTTAGTCATCAGCATCGCGTTCCCTGCTTCCCCAGCTCCTGACAACCACCCGCCTGCTTTCTGTCTCTGTAAATTTGACTACTTTGGGTGCCTCGCGTAAGTGGAATCCCACAGTGATTTTGTAACTGGCTTATCTCACTTAGCACGATACCCTCAAGGTTCATTCATGTGTTGTAGCATGTGTCAGAATGTTCTTCCTTGTCAAGGGTGAATAACATTCCCGAGTAAGGCTATAACCGCATTCTGCTTATCCATCATCTACAGATGGACACTTGCGCTGTTGCCATCTTTTGGCCGCTGTGAGTAACGCAGGGACGAGCGTGAGTGCACAGATATCTCTTGGAGACCCTGCTGTTAATTCTTTGGGGTACAGAACCAGAAGTGGAATTGCTGAATATATGTTAATTCTACTTTCGATTTTTTGAAGAACCACCATACTGTTTTCCACATTTCAAAGGTTTTGAAAACTATCGTCTTTTGGAGACAGAAACACCCACATAGACCACAGACCAGGCCCTGCATATTTTAAATGAAGAAACTCAGTCTTCAGAGAGTGGGAATTCATACCTGCTCACGCAGCAAATATCTACGTTACTGATAGGTAGCTTTGTCAATTCCAGTTTTGCTAGAAAGCTGTAAAAGTTCAGCTCAAGAGACACTTCCCCTGGGATGCCTCTCTTGATTCCCCCAGAGGGTACCGTCTGCCGTGCCCTCTGGGCCCTCTGCACCCTGTGTGCTCCCCTGTCTTCCTTTCTAAGTCTGCCCCCCACTCCTAACTGTAACCTCTTGGGAGGCAGGGCCAGCACCTTTTTATCTCCTTTCTTGAATCTGCAATGATTTGCATAATTCCCAAGTGCTTAATTGGCACTCACTGGAGGCCTCATGCAATACTCACCTCTGAATCCCTGTCTCCCCCTTGGTCCTCAGGCCACCAGGATTTGGACCCCATCATGGCTACTGTGCTCTCACAGCCCCTTGTGAGCTGGTTTCCTGACCCACCGAGGCGCAGGGTATGGTTGGCCCCTTCCTCCAGGGCAGGCTCCCTGGTCTGGCCTCTCCTCCCCAGCTCTGTCCCACTCTCTGGTCATTGCTCCCCTCCTCAGGGTCCTTCATGACCGTGCTCTCACCCATGGCCTTTGCTTGCTGGTCAACAGTCCCTGAGAGGGTCCCACGCCCACCCACAGTTTCAATGTGAACTCCATCCCCTCCCCCTTGCACCTGCGTATCAGCCCCTGACATCTGTTCTGAGCTCAGGACCACTCTCCCAAGTGGTCACTGGGGAGAGAGCATAGACACACCCAAGTCACAGCTCCATCTTTGAAACGTGTCACTATTTTCTGGTTTAAAGAGAGAGAGATCTCAGAACACTCCATCTCTGCCCAGACTTGTGTCCTCACCCCTCCTCCTGCAGAGTCCTGTGGAGGCTGCCTCTTGCCTCCTGCATCTCCCTGACAAGCTACTTCTGGCCTGGGTTTGGCACAAAATTTCATCCTAGGAGTGATGAGATGGCAAACCTCGCGCTCTTGGACTCCGCTTTTCCTTGCCGCAAATGTGTCCACCTGCGCTTGGGGTGCAGACACGGGCCAGGTCAGGGTCTTCATCGTAGACGCCTGTCCCCTGACTGTTGGATCTGCTGCTAAACACCATTCGGAGGCTGCTCCAGCCCCACGGGCATGACGGAGGGATCACAGGAAGATGCTGCTCGGGGCCACGTGGATTAGCGAACGGACAGATGGTCTCCTCTCTGACAGTATGCTCGGGCTCAGCTGGGGCTGATGCCCAGGACTCAGCTAAGTCCGCTCCCCACCTAGCAGCCTGGGTGCTACCAGCCAAGGCCTGCAAAGAGGTCAGGAGCACGCGTTACGCAATTGTGATCCCTGCGTCTGCGCAGGGAAACCGAGCCGCGCTCTGAACCCACCAATCCGCAGGTGCTACAAGGTGGGTGGGGCTAACAATCCTCTCTGATCAGACGAGATTAATTGTCAAGAGGCAAAGACCACTAGGGAAAAGAGGACACAATCCAGGGATGGTGGAGCTCAGAAGAGCTGATCCATTACAGACACAAATCCTTACAAGTGCCAGGACCACTTCCAGGGTTCCCAGTCTGGACCCACAGGCCCAGAGCTGTAGCAGGATGGATTTAAGCTCCAACAGCTGGGAATCAGCTGGCTAAGGGGAACCACAACCAGACATGGCCCGAGCGTGCACTTCAAGAATAAATTCAGGCCCAGCCACTTCCTTCCCCGCATCATGAAAAAAAAACAATTAACCCCCCTCTGCTCTAGAGAGTAGGAGATTGTGTACATCCTTCGACTGCCCGGAAGGGCATGCATGGTTGGCTTGGGAAGCTGAACTAATGTCCTTGGATCTCTGAAGTGGCCTTAAAACACTGTCAGTGACAGCGCATACAAAATCAGCGATTTGGATTCTTCAGAGGAGACACTGATGGACTTCCTCGTGGCAGGCTCCTGAGAAGGAAGTGAGCCCGGGGGACAGCCAGGGATGTGAAAGTAGAGAAAGTGCCAGTTCATTACATAAAGCAGATGTTACTTCCCCATGCAGGAGCCAAAGGGGGGCTTTGCCACGGCCGTGGACGGAAACCCTGGCAAGGCACAAGAGAGGAATCCAGTGACAGCTCGCAGGCTGTCAGGATGAGCCATCTAGAGCAAGCTACCCAGAGGAGACTGGTGGGGGGTACAGAGGTGCAGGCAGAGGACAAAAGTAATCAGGGTCCTCCCAGAGAAGGAAAGAAGAATTCTCTCTGAAGAATTTAGGGGCAAGTATATACCACAGCGGGACACACAAGTGCCCCAAGAGGGACTGGAATGAGGACAGAGCCATTAGGATATTGAGAAAACAAAGAATCTGAGATGCGCAGTCCTCAGAGGACTAGCTAGAACACATATGGATTCCAAGATCCTAAAAAGCGTAGCCCACATGGGATTTTTAGGGCAGTGAAACTGTCCTGTGGTCAATTAATTTGCTAGAGTAGCTCACAGAACTCAAGTAAACAGTGTACCTAATAGATTGTTTATTAGTAAAGGAGATAACTCAAACGGCCAGAGGGAAGAGGTGCGTAGGGCAAGGGAAGGGGTGTGCAGCTGCCGTGCTCTCTCTAGGCTGCGGCTCTCTCAGGACCTCCACGAGTTCACCAGCCTGGAAACCTGTACTTTGGGATTTTCATAAAGGCTTCATCACATAGCCATGATTGATCATTGGCTCAATCTCCAACCCCCTCTCCTTTGTGGAGATGGGAGGGGGAATGAAAGTTCCAAGCGTCTAACCACAGCTTGGTCCTTCTGGTGACCAGCCCTCATCCTGAAGCCATCCACCCAGAGTCACCACATTAGAACAAAGTCACTCCCATGGCCCAGGAAATTCCAAGGGACCTAAGAGCTCTGCATTAGGAACTGGGGTCAAAGACCAAATATTAGAACAAAAGATGCTCCTAGTGCCCTGATTATGTAGGAAATTACAAAGGTTGTAGAAGCTCTGTGCCAGGAGCAGCAGTCTTTCCTACTATTTCACAGACACAGAGGAGGTGATCAGAGAAATTCTCTGTGACAAGAGCTTGACCTGCTGTGGCTGGTTTTGAAGAAAGAGGAAGGGGCCACACATCAAGGAAAGCAGGCACCTCTAGAAGCTGGAAAAGACCAAAAAATCTAGAGCTTCCAGGAGGAACCAGCCCTGCCCACACCTTAACTTTACTCCAGTGAAACCTGTATCATCCGTCTAACCTACCGGACTATTAGCTAATACATTTGTGTTGCTTTAAGCCAGTAAGTTTGCGGAAACTTGTTACTTCCACACGAGAAAACTAACCTGTAAAAAATGACATTGACTCAACCAAAGTTTATGAAGCACTGTCCGTGTGCCGAGTACTTAGCTGTTTTCTTGTTCTATCCTGATGACAATTCTAGAAGGAGAATGCCTTTATTTACCCCCATTTTAGAGCTGAAGCAACTGAGTCATAAGAAGGTTATTGTTTAAAGCATAAAAGGTGTCAGGACCAGAATTTGAATGTGGGAAGTCCACCTGCTTCCCACGGAGTGTTTGCAGTTAGAAAGGGAAAGAGGCGGGAAGGCCCACAGGCCATCCCAGAGGCTCTGATGCCTCTTGGCAGAGTTCCCAACAGGTGGGAAAAGAAGCGGGATGAGAATGAACAGCCCTTGTAGGTATAAATCACGCACTTATTAAAATAGACAACACCTGTTGTTGGATAATGAGGAAGACGAGGCATAGTTCTGTGTTTGCAGGACAGTAAGTTAGCACTGCGGGGAAGGGAACCCAGGAGGGGTCGGGGAGAAGATGGGAGAGTTGTAGCAGCAGAGATGGATGCTCATGAGGTGGCTGGGAATACGCTTTGCTGAAAACTGGGAAAGGTCATGTCGCCTCCAGTGCGCCATCTGATTTACCTGAGAGAACATGGCCTTGAATTTAGATGAAAATCTATACAACCTATTGCAACAGACCTTAATTGTGAGTCTGCCGTGTGCCAGTACACACATACAGAGGGGTCCACACCCTCAGGGAGCTCATACCTTGCTGGCGACATAAGATGAACTTTCTACAAACAGAAGCAGAACGCCAGCAATCCCATCACTGTAATTTCTTATATTAAGAGATTAAACGGGAAAACCATATGGTCATTTATATGGATGCCAAAAAGGCATTTACCAAGACTGCATGTCCACTTCTGAGAAAAATTCTAAGTCTCTGGGGAGTAAAAGTACATTTTCGAAAATTCAGAGCATCTATTAGAAACATCAGGCAGGCGCCATACTTAACAATCAATCATCACACGTCCCCATTAGAGTTAGAGCAGCTAACTGCCCAAAATGGCCACGCATCCACCCACCTGTGGGTGTGCCCTCCTTTGCAGTGCTGCGTTGCCACTCGTCCCGTAAGCGGTGGAGCCTCCAAGGTGGTGGAGTCCCCACCTCATGAATATGGGCTGGTCTCATGGCATGCTTTTAACAATGGGGCATAGTGGGAGTGACGTCGTGTGAGTCCAGGCCGAGGACCCCGGAGGCCTTGAACTCCTGCTCATGCGCCTGGGGAGTACTGCTGTGCGAGCACCCTGGGAGCAAGCCCGGTCTCGCCCACAGGGGATGCAAGGCCACACGGAGCCGAGAAGGGCTGTCTCAGCTGATGCCCAGCACCAGCTGCTAGACTTGTGAGTGAGGCTGCTCTTGGCCACTCTGCCCTGGTCAAGCTGCAGATGACCGCAGCTGTATGAGGGATCCCAGGGGAGACCAGTGAAGGACAGTCCAGCTACGCCCAGACCAAACTGCTGACCTACCATGTGATGAACAAATGAAACAGTGACTGTTCTAAGCCACTAAGTGTGGGGTGGTTTGTTATATGCATTAGTTTGCTAGGGCTGCCAGAACTAAGTACCCAAGCTGAGTGGCTTCAACGTAAATGAGAGAAACGTATTCTCTCACAGTTCCGGAGGCTGCATGTCTGAAATCAAGGTGTCGACAGTTCTGAGGACTGAGAGGGAAGGATTTGTTCCAGGTCTGTCTCCTTGGCTTGGAGATGGCTGTCTTCAGTGTTCACATAACATTCTCCCTGTGTGCGTGTCTGTGACCAGTCTTCCCCTTTTTATAAGGACACCAGGCATATTGGATTACTGTCCGCCCTAATGACCTCATTCTAATTCGACTACCTGTGTAAAGACTCTATCTCCAAATGAGGTCGCGTTCAGGAGGTTAGGATATCAACATATAAATTGGGTGGGGGGCATATAATCCGTGCCCTAACATTATACAACAATATATGACTTCTATAGTCAGGAGCAAGAATAATTGCTGTTATTCAACTTTTGGCCTGAAACTTTAACTAATGTAATAAGGCAAGAGCAAGAGACAAAACGTTTAAATATTGGAAAGGAAAAGACAAGATTATAATTCCTGGAAGATTATCTTACTGTCTACATGAAAAATCAAAGAGCATTAACTGAAAAAACTATTGAAATTAAAAAGAGCATTTCCTAAGATTCTTACATTTAACATTAAAATATATTTCAAAACACTTTCCTTTATATCAGTAATAACCAATTTGAATATATCATTTTAAAGACTATATATACGAAGAGTTGTATCTAAATGTTCATATCAGCTTTATTGTTATTTTTTTTATTATTATTTTTTTTGGCGGTACGTGGGCCTCTCACTGTTGCGGCCTCTCCCGTTGCGGAGCACAGGCTCCGGACGCGCAGGCTCAGCGGCCATGGCTCACGGGCCCAGCCGCTCTGCAGCATGTGGGATCTTCCCGGACCGGGGCACGATCCCGCGTCCCCTGCATCGGCAGGCGGACTCTCAACCACTACGCCACCAGGGAAGCCCCATATCAGCTTTATTAATAATATCCCCCAAATAGAAAAAAAAATCAAACATCCATCAACTGTTGAATGCCTACATTGCAGTGTATTCATACAATGATTGTTACTTCTGATAATGTATACATACGTGGTATACACATTTTTAATCAAAAATGTATTCATTGGGAGTATAAAACTCACCAAACGTGCGCTTGATATGCATACATTCATTTTATTGTACGTAAGTTATACCTCAATAATGTAACTTTTTCGGATTCTAATTTTATTAATGGGATAAATCTAAAAATATTAGAAGACATTAAAATGCCAAAAGAAAATTTAGAAGGATATTTTTTATAACCATATGGTAAAAAATAATTTAATTATCATGCCAGTAAAGCAAAAGCCATAAATTAAAAGATTAAAAATTGATGTTATATAAAACATTTTACACGATTTGTATGTCAAAAGGCATCATCAAAAATGTTTAAAAATAAGCCACAAACTTGGAAAAATTGCAACATAATAGGCAAACAATGGAGCCTCATGAAAAACCCTGGTCTAGGGTGTGAAGTGAGAAAAGAAAAAAACTATTGGAATTTAGGAGATCTAGGAACTGAGAAGATGGGGATTTTAGATCCAGGTGGATCTTCCAGGAAGGAAAACAGGAGGAAGTGTTGGCAGATAGGTCCTGCATGAGGTGTCCACCACAGGGTGGGTGGGAGCAGTAGGGCCACCCTCTCCTTATGTGTTTAGCTCAATGTATACTGACCTGGCTTAGCAGTTAATGTGATACAATCAATAACCTATGAGATTACCACCTCCCCTCCTTGGATAAGAGTGAGGAATGATGAGACACATGTTCTATGCCAGCAGTTCTCAAACCTTTTGGTCTCAGAAACTCTTTACACTCTAAAAAACTATTGAGGATCCCCCAAAGCATTGTTTATCTATCAATATTTACTGTATTAGAAATTAAAACTAAGAATGCTTCTAAATGTTTATTAATACATTTTAGAAAAGGAATAAAGTCATTATGCATTAACATAAATTATTTTATAAAAAGTAGCTAAATTTTTCAAAACAAAAAAAAATGATGAGAAGAGTAGCGTTTCTGCATATCTCTTTCATGTCTGGCTTAAGAGAAAACAACTGGATTGCCACATCTGCTTCTCCGTGCAATGTGTTGTGATATGTTGCTTTGGTTGAAGTATATGAAGATAATCAGACCTCACACAGATATGTAGCTGGAAAAGAGCAATGTTTTAATAGCCTCTCAGATCATTGTGAATATTCTTCTTGCATGCTACAAGTTATAGGTTCTAAATGTTTAGTTGCAACGTGGAACCCAAAACCCCATCAATGAACTTTCTCTACTCCAATCCATTAAACGCCATTGGTCCATCTTGTACTTTGAATGGATTGTTTTCTCACACACAATTCTGTACCATCATGCATTGGTCATTTGGAAAAATGTTGATTCACTGAGTCTGCAGGTCTTCCAAATGTTGACACATTTCATTATACAATATTAAAAAAAAATCGTACTTGTTAAAATCACCGCCCATCCCATAAGTAAAGTTCAGAAGTACTGGGAAGCTGTCAAACTCATGGTGGCTGATACAAGGTTTCCAAAATTCCAATTTTCACTTGAAATCTCAAATTTTATCACCGGCAAAAATACTGTCAGTTGCTTTCCTTGAAGTGACAGGTTGGTTTCGTTCCTTTTTGAGAAAATGTCTAGCAAATACCCCGGTCTGAAGAGCCCCAGCATGTCTGTCAGTCATTCTTTGAAGGCAAAGTGGCGTTTCCAGGAAGAAGCAGCTTGTTCAGCTCAAAACAGAAACTCCTGCACCAGTACTTTTCCTTGAGACAATGCACATCCCAGGGTAGATAGCAGAAATGCTTTATGCACAAGTCCCAGGATAGGAAAGAGATGTGTACACAGGGTCAAAATTTTTTAAAAGTAATCGTTTTTACTTCTTCATCAAGGGCATTTTGGAGCGAACCTAGCTGTTTTTAATTTTAAGTACATGAAATGGCCATGGGAGCAGTTTGCTGCCACTGCGTTGATTCCTGCTAAGGCATTGGCTGCTTTACCCACCACTGCTTTTGCACCATAGTTGCAAATGTCAACACAGTTATAGAGAGAAATGACATTTTAGTATTATTATGAAAAGAGTTTTGACTTCACAGACTCCCTATAAGAGTCTCGGGGACCCTCAGGGTCTACGTTTTCAGACACACTATGTTATGCTACTCCAAGGAAATAATCAGAAGTTTGTTCAAAGATGTATGGTCAAGCAATTCCACTCCCGGCTATGTATCTGAAAAAAAAATGAAAACGCTAATTCGAAAAGATACGTGCGCCCCAATGTTCATAGCAGTATTATTTACGAGGTAGGGATGCAGACTAAGTGTCCATTAACAGATGGATGGATAAAGAAGATGTGATGTACATATATACAAGGGGATGCTACTCAGCCATAAAAAAGAATGAAATAATGCCATTTGCAGCAACGTGGATGGAACTGGAGGGTATCATGCTTAGTGAAATAAGTCAGAGAAAGACAATACCACATGGTATCACGTATGTGTGGAATCTAAAAAACAAACTAGTGAATATAACAAAAAGAAACTCGTGAACAAACTAGTTTTATAGAGAACAGATATAGAGAACAAACTAGTGGTTACCAATGGGGAGAGGGAAGACGGGAGGGGCAAGACAGGGTAAGAGATTAAGAGGTACAAACTACTATGTATAACATAAATAAGCTACAAGGATATGTTAAACAGCATAGGGAATATAGCCGATATTTTACAGTAACTATAAATGAGCTATAACCTTTAAAAATTGTGAATCACTATGTTGTACGCCTGAAGCTTGTATGATATCGTTCATCAACAATAAATTTTTTTTTAAAGATGTATGGTTAGGGGGCTTCCCTGGTGGCGCAGTGGTTGAGAGTCCGCCTGCCGATGCAGGGGACACAGGTTCGTGCCCCGGTCCGGGAAGATCCCACATGCCGCGGAGCGGCTGGGCCCGCTGAGCCTGCGCGTCCAGAGCCTGTGCTCCGCAAAGGGAGAGGCCACAACAGTGAGAGGCCCACATACCGCAAAAAAAAAAAAAAAGTATGGTTAAGGATGTCAGTTTCAACATTGCTTGAAACAGTGAAAAATTGAAAAGCATCTGAACGCTCCTAGGTGAACACTGTTTAGCTAAACGTTGGTACATCCATGCAACGAGAAAAGCAGGTTGGACGTCAAGGGAATCAGACAAAGGCAGATTTTTGCACAATGAAGGTTTGTTGGGAAGCACCTGGGAACATCTCTAAGGACTGGCAGGGGGAAGGGTTGAGCTGATGCTCTTCAGAAAGAGGCCTCAGCTCATCACACTTTCCAGAGGTGCCCAAAGGGTAAGACACTCGGCCTCTGCACCCTCACGTGGGCCAGTCGTCGGAGTGGCTGGGACAGGCACAGGCAGCTCTCCTCCTCCGTGTCAGTGCCCCTCGGATTCTGCTGTGAGCCATGAGCGAAGCGCTCTGTCTGTCCGCTGCCAAGGGAACGAGCGCCCTCTTCCTGAAGGGGGCTCTGGGCAGCGTTGTACAGAATCCACTGCAAGCTATTGAAAGAGACAAGGCACTCCTGCAGCTTTTAATGTGAAAAGATGTTTTCAAGTAAAGTAGAAGTTTCTAGTGTAAGTCCATGCTCTGTGCTGAAAGATAAGAAAGTTTGTAATACTGATATGGGAAAGGAATCTGAAAAAGAATAGGTATATGACTATGTATAACTGAATCACTCTGCTGTACACCTGATACTAAAACAACATTGTAAATCAACTAGAGTCCAATATAAGATAAAAATTAAAAAATAAATAGGGACTTGCCTGGCGGTCCAGTGGTTAAGACTCTGCGTTTCCACCGCAGGGGGCACGGGTTCAATCCCTGGTCGGGGAACTAAGATCCCACATGCCACACGGCACAGCCAAAAATAAAAAAATAAATAAAATCTAGAAGAACATAAAAAAAATAGTTTGTAATAGAAAGGCCTTGAAAAATAAACAACAAACTGTTCACATAATTATCTCTGGTGGTAGCGTTTAAGGGAAATTTCTTCTTTAAAACCTGGATTCTTCTAAATTTTTAATTGCATCTATACTACTTTTATAACCATAAAGATATTTGCAGTTTAAATAAAAGCATGATGAAAGAAGCATGATGAAAGAATCAGGAGTACAGGTGAAACCCTGCACAGGGTCTGTCCAAACCAGTCCCTTCATATGTAAGCGAACCTCGCCCAGAGAGGCAAAGGGACTCATCCACATCGTGCAGAAAGCGTCTGAGCCCCCTGGATCTAGGACCCTGTCCTCCTGAGGCCCTGTTCAGTTCCCAAAGTGACATAAAGAGCTGAGGAAGAAAGAGCAGAGGTGCTCCGTGGAGGATCTGAATATCAAAAGTGATGGAGACAGTGGAAAGGGGCTTCTAAGCAAGAGGATGAGCCCACACAGAGACTCAGAGGCAGTGAATAGGGAGAAGGTCCCGAGGATGAGACATCCATCCATTTGGCCGTGCCGAAGAGTGAGGAGAAAGGCCGGCTTGGTGGCCTGGACGAAACCGCGGGGCCTCCGGGACCCGTCGCAGGGGACCGGCCAAGCAGCGAGGCAGAGGGACCATCAGAAATGTTTGAGCGGGTGGTCCTTCGATTCTGGGATGGAAGCTGCTCTCCAGGAAAATGAATCTGGCAGCTCAGTGGTCCAAAGAGACATAAGAAAAGCAGAAATACCAGTACAGGAAACAAGTGGGAAAACTGGTTGATGGATTTTGAGAAGGAGAATAGAACCCTTAGAAATGAAGGCTCTTGGAACACTTTAAGTGACCCTGATGTGCCTTTCTGTGTCCCGTCACGGCCACAGTGCCAGGGGCCATCGTCAGACAGCACCCATTCCATCATCAACTGGTTGCCTTACGCACCCCACCCCTACTTCGTGAGGCTCCCTCCGTGCCAGCGGGCGTTTGACTGTGTGTGAAATGGGACGAAGTTTCACATTTCAAGTGCGTCTAACCTGCCCACAGCGGTGATCCGAGAAATTTCAAGCAGCATTTGAGGAGACTGAAAAGCACAGTCATGAACTTTGAGAAGCTGCCGTAATTGTGTTATTTAATCCTGGGAACACAGAGGAGTCACCTTTGCAAAATTATTTCGCCAAAAGATTCACGCCGGGAAGTTTAGGACTTAAGTTTATGATTCAGCGAGAACAAGAGCTGCGGTGGTGATGGAGCCACGTGGAGGCCATGGACTTGGGGGACATAAACAGCGTGGCTCATCACCGAGACCAGCCAGCAGGACACCCGGGGGGCCGAGCCAAGCCAAGCCGGGGACCCTGGACGCAGAGGCACAAGTGCTGGCAGAGGGACAGGGCTGAGCTGCTCCCAGGAGGAGATACAGAGGCAGCTCCCAGGCAGCCTTCTGCTGGTGGTGCCAACTGCAACGCCGCGGAGGCTTCTCATCACTGGCTACAGAGATCGCGCAGGTCCATAACTATGCGCGGGACCCCACCCTGGGCCGGGCAGGCGTCAGGGACTGAGTGAGAACAATCTCCACCCTTGAGGAACTCAGATGGCTTAACCCAGAAGCCTCACACCTAACAAGCTCCAGCCCAGGTCAGGTGCTGACAGGTGTGTGACGGGAGAGGCTGAGAAGGAAAATGAAGTCTGATGGCGCCGGTGGGTTCCTCGGAAGCCTTGGCATTTCTGCTGCTGAGGGTAATTTTAAGTCAAGGGAGGTGTCGCCATGAGGCTTTCTGAAATATGAGGTGACTTTCCCTATTTCCAAGCATGCAGTTGTTTGGACGCCACTCCCTAGGAATGCGTGACCTCGCATTTAGATAGTGCCTCTGCCTCCCTTTCTGCTGGAAACGATCCCTCCCAAATTCCAGAGCTGGCTGGAAGAATGTTCCTGTTTTGCCATGTCACTCCACGCCCCACATCAAAATCCTGCCATAAGTCTGTATTTAGAATTTTAAAAAATCTACGGAGTTGAGAAACATTCTGAGTAAAACATGGGTGAGCCCTGCTTTAGAAGCAGCTCTCCTAAGAGAGGGCTGGGAATTGCAGAGACTGACTCCATTAGAACCTGGGAGGTGGCCCGTTAGAGGCCAGGCGAGGACTCTTAGAGCCCAGAGCCCGGAGGAGGCGGGACTCCATGAGTTGGGTGTTGCCCAGACCATGGCACCCCATGAGTCTGGAGGGTTTGGTTTCCCTCCACAGAGAGAGAGAGAGCCATTTAAGGGGGACATTGGCAAATGGGGAGCCTGTAGGGGGGGCAGAGAGGATGAAGGAGCGTCTGATCACCGTGGAGATGGGAGATGAGGGGAAGGGGAGAGGTTTCACCTGGAGAAGAGCCTGTGGGAGCTGGATCCCTAGAGGTTTCCCACCAGAAGGGAGTTACGTCTTCTGTCTGCGCCTCCTGAGAGCAGAGGGAGGACCAGTAGTTAAGAGTCTTACGGCACCACGTGGACTTGGGCTCAGCGAGGGGGGATTTCTGGGTGCATCAGGCAAACTGAGCTGAGAACGCTGCTTGCTCAGCAATCACAGATGTCTGGTTCTTTCTCATCATTTGTCCTCCCCCAAACCTCTCCCTGGAGACAGTGGTGAAGCACCACTGTGTGCTGGTCCCCAAGCTGGAGGCACGCTGGTGAACAGCAGAGACACTGTCCCTGTCTTCACGAGCCACATAGTATAGTCTAGAGCAGGGCTCAGCAAATGACAGCCTTCGGGTCAAATTCAGCCCGCCACCAGCTTTGTGAAGTGTTTTACTGACACACAGCCAGGCTCATTGATTTTAAGCGTGATCCAGGGCTGCTTTCAGGCTACAATAGCAGAGTTGAGTACTTGCAACAGAGGTCGTATGGCCCACAAAGCCTGCGATATTTACATTTAGGAAAAGTTTGCCAAGCCCTGCTCTAGATGAGCGAATAGGCTGTTACAGTTTATTGTATAGGTACCATACCACCTCTCAGGGATTCTGTGTGTATTAAAGAAAATAATTCATGTCGAGTGCTCAACACAACTCTTGTTACATAGTTAGTGTCCAATAAACCGTAGCTATCGATGAGGAGGAGGATATCCAGGATGCTGTGGAGCACAGACATAGCAGCAGTAGGGGACATCACGGAAGGCATCCTGGAAGAAGCAATGTCTGAGATGATATCTGAAGTATTCATTGGAAATACCAGGTGAATTACTACAGTTCCCAGACCCTGGAAGCACATGTAAGAGCCAGAGGTGAAAATCATGGTACATTTGAAACAAATTCAGCTTGGCTGGAGCGGCGGACATGAAAGATGTTGCTGGGTGAGTCTGAGCTGGAAAAGCCAAGGCACACGTGAGGTTTATCTTGAGGCCCATGGGAATCCAATAAAGGCTTAATGGGGGTTGATGTCACCAGGCTTGTATTTTAGAAAGAATTGTTCTGACTGCAACGTGGAGAATGCATTAAAGGGGCAAACGTGGTGGCTGGGAGACCACGTAGCATGTGTTTAGGGTGTCCAGGTGGGAGCTGGTGGTGGTCAACACAAGAGCTGTGGCAGTGGGGATCGAGAGCTGAAGGACTCGGAGTCTAGAGGAGCTTGAATGGAATGGATGTGGGGTTGAGGGACAGGAAGAAGCCAAGGAGGTGTCCCAGTGTCCCAGTTGGGCAACCTGAGTGGTGATGTGCCATTCACTGAACTAGGGGATGGGAATGCAGGTTGGTGGACAAGGGCAAGGCTGGCAAGGAAAGGTACAGAGCCAGTGGGGACATCGTATTGGTCACCAGGGAACAAAAGGCACACCCATCAGGCTAACCAAGGGGAGGATAGCAAAAGCACCAGTGATAAAGGTGTGGGCAGGATTTAAGGGGCAGAGGGATGTGAAGCTGCCAGAAAATGGGGTGGGGAGGCCAGCACCACCTCAATGCCAGAAGGTGAGGGGGAGCATGAATTACCTGAGTCATAAAGAGTAGTTATGTGGCAAGGGCCACGGTGTCAATCTCTAGCCCCATAGGGAGGGGTCTGGGGAGAAAACCCCTGACATCAGTCTCTCGAGCCCCAACAGCCTCCTGCAGAAGCAGAGGGTGAGGGAGCCAGCTGGTACCTCCTGGGCACCAAGCAGGGTGGAAGGTGGTGGAGAGGCAGATGGAGAAGAGCCGGCACAAGCACAGTGACTCTGTAGGGCCTACAGGGCGTTCAGGTGAAGCTGTACCCAGATGGTTGAGTACATACACCTGAAGCCCAGGTGATCTGAGCTGAAGACACAGAGCGATAGGAGCCATCAGCCTGTGTCTGGAGCCAGCAGAGGAAGATCCCATGGAGGTTCCTGAGAGGGGCCATCAGGGAGGTGGGAAGAGAATCAGGAGATGTTCCTCAAAGGGTGCTGTGTGGAAGGCTGCTCACAGGGGAGCCGAGAAGGGCTAAGTGTTGCCCACCAGTGTAACAGAAGTGGCATTGGTGGTGACCTTAGCCATAGGGATTTTACTGCACTAAGGAGGGAAAATCTTATTTGCACTCAGTTGCTGGGGGAGGTAAGGGAGTGGAGGTGTCAGGGGTGGTTTGGCTGTGAAGGGGGAAAGGGAAGAGCTAAAGGATGATGGTGGTGATGGTGGTGATGATGATGGTGATGATGGTGGTGATGGTGGTGATGGTGGTGATGATGATGGTGATGATGGTGGTGATGGTGGTGATGGTGGTGATGATGGTGATGATGGTGATGATGGTGATGGTGATGATGGAGATGATGGTGATGGTGATGATGGTGATGATGGTGATGGTGATGATGGTGATGATGGTGGTGATGATGGTGATGATGGTGATGGTGATGATGGTGATGATGGTGATGGTGATGATGGTGGTGATGGTGGTGATGATGGTGATGATGGTGATGGTGGTGATGGTGGTGATGGTGGTGATGGTGGTGTTGGTGATGATGGTGATGGTGATGATGGTGGTGATGGTGGTGATGATGGTGATGATGGTGATGATGGTGATGGTGATGATGGAGATGATGGTGATGGTGATGATGGTGATGATGGTGATGGTGATGATGGTGGTGATGGTGGTGATGATGGTGATGATGGTGATGGTGGTGATGGTGGTGATGGTGGTGTTGGTGATGATGGTGATGGTGGTGATGGTGGTGATGGTGGTGATGGTGGTGATGATGGTGATTATGATGGTGATGATGGTGGTGATGGTGGTGATGGTGGTGATGATGGTGATGATGGTGATGGTGGTGATGGTGGTGATGGTGGTGATGGTGGTGATGATGGTGATGGTGGTGATGATGGTGGTGGTGATGATGGTGGTGATGGTGGTGATGGTGGTGATGGTGGTGATGGTGGTGATGGTGGTGATGATGGTGATGGTGGTGATGGTGGTGATGGTGGTGATGGTGGTGATGATGATGATGGTGGTGATGGTGGTGATGGTGGTGATGGTGGTGATGGTGGTGATGATGGTGATGATGGTGGTGGTGATGATGGTGGTGATGGTGGTGATGGTGATGATGGTGATGATGGTGATGGTGGTGATGGTGGTGATGGTGGTGATGATGGTGATGATGGTGATGATGATGGTGGTGATGGTGGTGATGGTGATGGTGGTGATGGTGGTGATGATGGTGATGGTGGTGATGGTGGTGATGGTGGTGATGGTGATGATGGTGATGATGGTGATGGTGGTGATGGTGGTGATGATGGTGATGGTGGTGGTGATGGTGGTGATGGTGGTGATGATGGTGATGATGGTGATGATGGTGATGGTGATGATGGAGATGATGGTGATGGTGATGATGGTGATGATGGTGATGGTGATGATGGTGGTGATGGTGGTGATGATGGTGATGATGGTGATGGTGGTGATGGTGGTGATGGTGGTGTTGGTGATGATGGTGATGGTGGTGATGGTGGTGATGGTGGTGATGATGGTGATTATGATGGTGATGATGGTGGTGATGGTGGTGATGGTGGTGATGATGGTGATGATGGTGATGGTGGTGATGGTGGTGATGGTGGTGATGGTGGTGATGATGGTGATGGTGGTTATGATGGTGGTGGTGATGATGGTGGTGATGGTGGTGATGGTGGTGATGGTGGTGATGGTGGTGATGATGGTGATGGTGGTGATGGTGGTGATGGTGTTGATGATGGTGATGGTGGTGATGGTGGTGATGGTGGTGATGGTGGTGATGATGGTGATGGTGGTGATGGTGATGGTGATGGTGATCATGGTGATGATGGTGATGATGGTGATGATGGTGATGGTGATGATGGTGATGATGGTGATGATGGTGATGGTGGTGATGGTGGTGATGATGGTGATGATGATGGTGATGATGGTGATGGTGGTGATGGTGGTGATGGTGGTGATGATGGTGATGATGGTGATGATGGTGATGGTGGTGATGGTGGTGATGATGGTGATGATGGTGATGATGATGGTGATGATGGTGATGGTGGTGATGGTGGTGATGGTGGTGATGATGGTGATGGTGGTGATGGTGATGGTGATGGTGATGGTGATGATGGTGATCATGGTGATGATGGTGATGATGGTGATGGTGATGATGGTGATGGTGGTGATGGTGATGATGGTGGTGATGGTGGTGATGATGGTGGTGATGATGGTGATGATGGTGGTGATGGTGATGATGGTGATGATGGTGATGGTGATGATGGTGATGATGGTGATGGTGACGGTGGTGGTGATGATGATGACGATGGGAGGTTCTGTCTGGTGCTGGAGGATCCAGGGGTGAGTGAGTGCAGAGCCAGGAATAAGGCTCCTTACAGACTCTACTTCCCTAGCCCAGGTAATGTCATGTCTTCTGTGGATTTGGATCCAGATAGACCACTGGAACCTTAAGTAAAGGATATTGGAACATCTCTTTGTCTGGCCAGTTCCTTTTTTCCATATTGAGGGGAAGTGGGGGTGACAAGAGAATTCCCTTTCTGGACCACAAAAGGAGTGAAAGTGAAGGGGAGATGTAGTGGGCACAGCCTTGTAGAAAACAGTAGAACACTGACTCTGTAAACACCCAAGATTTTCCAGGAAGTGTTGAAAGCCAACTGATGTTAGCCACGGGTAAGGAATATGACCTTGAGAAAATTCCTTGGCCGCTCTGTCCCCCACTGACTTCATCCACTAACTGAAGGTCATAATGTCCCCTCCATAGTGTTATGGTGACAAATGGGAGGATGATTGTCAAGTGCCGGAGAGGGACTGGCACGTAGTAGGTGTACGATCAGTTAATTCTCCAAACTCTCTGAATATTTCTGGAAATGTTAATCTTGCCTCTTCCATCAACAAAGAAGACTTAAAACCTATAAAGTCAAAGGAAATAACTTGAGCACCACAATAGGAGGACCAAGGCAGGTGATAACTCAGCCTTCTTCTAAAATAATAACTCACCCTTCTTCTAAGATAATAACTCACCCTTCTTCTAAGACACTTGAGTGTCTCTTTTGGAGGAAGGTTTTAACCTGCAGACATTCTGACGATGGAAATCCTTAATATATTAATGACTTAGGGCAACCAAAGAAAAATGTTTTATCAGATAGCATTTCACCTGGTATTTCAAATACAAACAGAATAAACCTTTTTGTCAGGTTCTTCAATCCTTATTTAATGTTGGTTTTAATTAGTTCAAGCTGTAGCTACCTAAACTATCAGAGGAAAAAATTAAACCTAGCCTGCTAAAAAAAAAAAAAAAGAAAAAAGAAAATATTCCGCTACTAGCAAACAATTGAAGAGGGCAGGAAGAGGGCATTCTATTCTTTTCAGCATCTCTTAACTGTTCTTGTTTGACAAGAATTATTTTATTGTCAACAGATTTGTTACAAATTTATGAACCATTTTAACCTTTTTCTATTGCACGGGGAACATTTTCTGGTGAAAGAATTTGAAGAAATTGTTCAAAGCAGACTCTTGGGTAGCAGTTTCTCCCACCCTCCCTGGAGGGTTCCTGGGAGGGTGATGGACTCTGTAGAACAAGCACTCGAGTCTGTCGATGGGAGCGTAATATTTAGGACGTTTAGAAGTCATCTTTGTAATACAATACAGAGAATGAAGCGCCAAGAGATTATTCATGCCCATTGACCTATGAAAATGAAAGAAATGATGTGACCGCATTAAAAAAAAAAAAGAGGAGGAAATAAAGTTCCCTTTATGGAAACATTTTATAAACACTTTACTTTTCATCATTGGTCAAAATACCCCCAAATTATTATTGGTCAATCTTACTTTTCTTAACCAAGACTCACCTCTGATATTCAGGTAGAGGGCATAGCTACATCCATGATAAACTGCTAGAAGGAGAAATATGAGTGTCCGATGAGCTGATTACATTGTACCCTTCAGACAGTAATCTTTGTCACAGAGCTCTAAAAAAAGAGAAAGGAATTAAAAGTCTCACTATCGCTTTTATTGCACAACGAGGTAAACTTTGTGTAGAAATGTCATCATCTCACTAATGAACTTTGAGGATGAGCATTAGGATATGACCATTTAGCCAAAGTGCTGCCCTTTCCTTCTGCAGAAGGAAAGCTCTCGAGACAAGTTTTCAAGCAGTGATGAGACTCTTGCTGTGTGCCATTATGCCTTTCAATTAGTGACAGAATCCAACGAGCATTCAGGGAGTCAACAGAATGGCAGCAGCCTTTCAATATTTTGACCCACGGACCCTTTTGCAAATTAAAACAATCTCCAAAGAAAACTCTGCATTTTAAAAATCCTTGAAAATGAGTATCATAAGGAGGAAAGGGAGGCTTCCCTGGTGATTCAGTGGTTAAGAATCCGCCTGCCAACGCAGGGGACACGGGTTCGAGCCCTGGTCCAGGAAGATCCCACATGCTGCAGAGCAACTAAGCCCCGCGTGCCACAACTATTGAAGCCCGCGCACCTAGAGCCCGTGCTCCGCAACAAGAGAAGCCACCGCAATGAGAAGCCTGTGCACCACAACAGAGTAGCCCCTGCTCGCCGCAACTAAAGAAAGCCCACACGCAGCAATGAAGACCAACACAGCCAAAAATAAATTAAATTAATTTAAAAAAGAAAAAATATTCTCTAAAAGAGGAAAGAGTTACAACCTAAGCTCCTGATAATAAAATAAAATAATATGAAAAGAATTGTGTTCATATAACATTCAAGGTAGTGGTAAATATTCTTTCTTAAAAATATCTTCATAAACCATATGGTATCTTGCATGTGCCACATAGAACAGCCGTTAATGCAACTAAGTAAGCGTTGGATAAATAGTTAGAAACTGAACATTCCAAGAATCTTAAACCTACCGTGTACATTAGACCTTCACAGGCAGTAGCAATTCACCTAGTTGGCTACCTGTAGGAACCAGGTAATTTGATCAAGGCAGGGGATGTATTTTTAACCTCCAGCTGTCAGACTGGATTGAGAATAATGAAGCTTGATGAGACTCAAGTTGAAAAAGGGTTCATCAAAATAGATCTGCTACAAGGTCTGAATCTTAACACAAAGGTAATATTGTGCTATGATTGACGAGTTAGCTAATCTGTGTGTTTTTCTATAAAACGCAACACTACACAGAGAAAATGTGCACCCAGCCGACACTAGAGTTATCGGCTATTTCACAGAGAAAATGTGCACCCAGCCGACACTAGAGTTATTGGCTTTGGAAATACATTATTCAGTAAACATTTACAGATGTATATATTTGAATAACATTATTTTAAAGAACATTTACTATTCTGTATCAAGTATAGTGCTAATCCCTGGGCATGCAAAGAGGGAGCCCTAGCCTGTCCTCAGAGAGGAAGGAAGGAAGCCATTGACTCAAACTGGCTGGGATCACTCCAGTCATAGTAATATAACTAAGTGCTGTGAGGACCCAGAGGGGATTTGGGAAAGTTATCTCTTGTGCCTGAGGGTCAGGGAAAGCTTTGTAGAAGAGATGATGTTTGCTTTTACCTCTGAAGGAAGACTGAGAGTATGACAGAGTGGGGAGGAGAAATATTTGAGGCAGAAGGGACAAAGTGACCATATATATTTTTAATTGTATTAATATCTTTTATATTTATATTTATGCACACATACATATATCAGAATATATAATATAATATATAAACATATAAAACTTTATCCACCCTATATCTAGGGTACGCATTATTCCAAAATATACATACATGGGCCATGTATAAAAATTTAAAATATTCTAAAAAGAGAAGAATGTTTAGGTCACCTTCTCAGATCACAATGCAATAAAATTATAAATGTATGATTTTTTTTAAAAAATTCAACCATTTTGGAAGTAAAACATTTCAGTCCTGTAGTTAATACTTGAGACAAGAGGAAATCAGAATTGCAATTACAGAATGTTTATATAATAATGACAATGGGAACTTTAAAGGTAAAATCCTTAGTTATCCTCTCATATGCTCTTTATTATTAAATTTTAAAAAATTAAATATGCTTATCATTCAACGAAAGAAGTGAAAGAGAAAAAAACCTGAGAAAAACATGATGAAGAAATTAATCAAGATAAAAAGATAAAATAATGAAACTGGAGTATATTTTTAAAAATGCAAAACATTGGCAGGTCCAAGCAATGTTTCTATAAAAAACAATAAAATAGACAAGCCTCTTGAAAATCTAATCAAGAAAAATGGTTGACAACAAAAGCACACTGTTATGAGTGAGGAAATGATATAAGCACAATACAATCATTTCAAAGATAAAGAATAAGCAACTCTATGACAAGACATTTTAAAGTTTGAATGAAATGGATGATTTTTTAGGAAAACATAACTAAACCAAAATCACTTTTAAAAGAAGTTGAGGACTTCCCTGGTGGTGCAGTGGTTAAGAATCCACCTGCCAATGCAGGGGACATGGGTTCGAGCCCTGGTCCAGGAAGTTCCCACCTGCCGCAGAGCAGCTGAGCCCGTGCACCACAACTACTGAGCCTGCGCTCTAGAGCCCGAGAACCACAACTACTGAGCCCACGTGCCTAGAGCTCGTGCTCTGCAACAAAGAGAAGCCACCGCAATGAGAAACCACGCACTGCAATGAAGAGTAGCCCCCGCTCGCTGCAACTAGAGAAAGCCCCTGCACAGCAACGAAGACCCAATGCAGCCAAAAATAAATAAAAAATGTTTTTAAAAGTTGAAAACAAATAAGCCAAAAATAATTTTAAAATCTACCAAGAAGCTATCACAAAATCAAAAACCCAAGTTCTGATGCAATTGAGCAGGTCTGTCCATCACATTTAAATCCACTGCTTTCTACCATGAATACTGGTGTCCCCCACTTACATAGCCACCCCACCTCTCTCTCTGTCTGTCTCCCTCTCTCTCTGTCTCTGTCTCTACCTCTCTCTCTCCACCTTTTTCTCTCTTTCCTATGTCCATCTCCATCCCAGCATCCCCACTCCCCTTTGTCATAATTCTTCTCTCCTACAGTCTTCTCACAGCCTTGCTGGTCCAGTCCCACATACTTAGACAAATGAGTGACATTGTACGTGTGCATCTTTGTTTCTTATTTTATAGAAATTAGTCTGCGTCCTTCTTTTTTAGATTCTAACTCTTGGTTTATTTTGCAATGAATGAATCACGGTATGGAAACGAGATAGGAAAATATATGCAGTCATGTACATGTGTGAGTGTGAGAGATGCCCTCATAATGCTTCACTTACTATTATTTCTTATGACAAGATTTGCTTTGATTCATCCAGATTCGCTTTATATGCAGATTTCCAGAAACACGTTTGCAGCTGAAAGCTGCTCCTATCTAAAGCCAGTTGTTCCCTAAGGACTCACTAACCTCCAGCCAAACTTGCTGTGCTTTGATGACCTCTTCTCCTTGGCATGTCAGGGGCAGGCGAGACCCGGCAGGGAGCACGGCTGAGGCATCCAGTGGTCCATGGACATGGGGATGGAGTCCCTGTGGCAAGGAGTTGCCTGGGTTGTTTGCATGTGGAGACTGAGGGCAAGAGCTGTGAGTCCAGGTTGGATTAATTCCCAGGACAGAGACAGGCAGCAGGCAGCTCTGCCAAGTGGTCTTCCATGTGGTCCTGTAAATGAAGCCTGCACTTCTACCCTGCTTGTTATTTCTATTTCGCAGGGAAGAATTCCTCGTCTCCAGCATATACTCCACTTTGGAGGATGCTGTTCAAGCCATTCATCCACTCACCTGCCCATCCATCATCCTGACCAAGCAACCATTAAGGGCAGAAGTCCAGGTGCTGAGGGGCTGGAAAGGCAGACCAGTCCGTGGCCCTGATGATAGGCGGACCACGCCCTGCAGGCTAAAAGCAGGCAACCTCGGGCACTCTCTCTTCTCGTAACAGGGCGATACACACTCTGGAGTAACCAATACTTGGTAAGGCTCACATTGACTCTCATGGCCAGGCAGGGCTCCATCCAGACATACTTTAGATTCTGAAATTCATTACTGAGGAGCTTAACATTTTAATATAAAAAGAAGTTCAGCCAGATAGGCACTTGGATGTTTCCAAAGTTGATATGCTCAGGAGAGAGCCATATATTAAAGATTATGTGTTTTAGAGGGTTTTTTTTTGTTGTTGTTGTTATTGCTTCTGCCATTGGTTTCTGTCGACTTCTTTTATCATTCCATAAGTTTCTCATCACTTAGTGTGATGGTTTAACTCATCCAGCAACTATTAGTTGTGTATTTAATGTAGAAAGAGCCAGGAATGAGTAGCTAATGGGAGCCTAAGAAAGTTAAAGTAACTGAAAACCAAGCCAACTTTCTATGGGGTGAGCCATGCGGCCAGGGGCAGGCTGGACAGAGGGCCAGGCTCAGTTTGAACTGGGTTTAGAAGGAAGTGATGGGCATGGCCTGACGGACGCAAGAGAGGAAGGTGTGCCGGGTGAGGGGGGAGAGTATGAGTCAAGGTGTGAAGTAGGGCTGTGCAGACATGCAGACGATAGAGGGATGGGTGAGGCCCTGAGCCGGGATCCCGTCTTCCCATCCACCCGTGACCGCCAGGGCCCTCTGCTGGCGGACTGTGTGCACTGCAGTTTGTGATGTGCAACACCCTGCAGGTTTTAGAGGCAGGCTGGCTCCGCCCCTTATAAAATCCGACGGTCTTGCCGCAAGCCGGTCCAGCACAGGGCTGGAGGGGCTCCAGCCTTTTCCTTTAGGTCGTCAGTCGGCATGCTGTTCTGTCCTGGTCACCGAAGCCTCCGGCCCCGACACTGGCTTGGCTGGCCTTGGTTTCCAGTACTCTGCTCCCTCCTGGTGGGGCAGGGGTTCCTCCCCTGGGGCCTCCCCCCACATTTACGCCCCGATTCCTTGGGCCCAGAGCCTCTGTCGTATGTAGCCCACGTCTTCCCAAAGTGTGGAACCTGAGACAGTTTATTTGGGGACGTGAAACGTGCACACATAGGGGGTGATGGAGCCGAACTCACCTGCCCACCTCAGGTGGCAGGTGCCGTAAGGCACAGTACGCACACGGCGGAGCTTGACCACCTCTTCGCGCGGTTCCTGGGCGCTATCACACACCATGAGGACGCTGGGTCTCTTCTGCACTGGGAGCTGCTGCTGAGAGAAGGCCTCCTCCCGTGCCCCTGTGGCTGGGGTGGGTGGGATGGGGGGCAGGCCTTGGGAGGCGGGGGAGGGAGGTTGGAACCCGCACTGGGCCCCAGGTGGGTTTAGCACGTCTGCCTCACCTCCTGCAAACAGCCGGGGGTGGGGTGGAGTGGGGAGTCCAGCTTGAAGCCAGTTCGATCCGGCCTGAAGTGCTGGGTCTCTGGTCAGCTTCCTCTCCTGTCAAGTGGATACAGTCCTGTCTAACAAGGCAGAGGAAGTGTCTGGTGCAGCCAGAAATATACAACAGATGACCTTTCTGTTTCAACAGCTATCTGTTAGCATCAGTTTCTAGAACATCTTGCGTGTGATCGTGTGCACACATGTGCATGCGCGTGTGCACACATACACACACACACGCTCTCAAACACTTCAGGTCACGGGAGATGAGCCACTGCAGCGTTTCCCAGGAGTTAAGCAGGGGTCTACTGAGTCTTCAGCTATCGCTCAAAGAACCTGCCTCTCCCCATCATCTTCACCTACAAAGGGAGAGGAGTGGGGATGCCCGAACTTTCCAGAACCGCTCTCCTTACGCTATGCAGGGGGCACAAGCCCTCACGGGCCACTCCCCAGGGCAGAGGTGTGCTAGGAGGAGCTGGGGCAGTGGGTCTCTCTGGAGCTCAGAAACATTAGCTCATGCCACATTCCTTGTGCTCTTATTTAAAAAAATTCATCTTCTTGAAGTATAGTTGATTTACAATGTTGTGTTAAATTCTGCTGTACAGCAAAGTGACTCGGTTACACATATGTACACATTCTTTTTCATAGTCTTTTCCATATGGTTTATCCCAGGATATTGAATAGAGTTCCCTGCGCTCTGCAGTAGGACCCTGTTGTTTATCCATTCTATTTATGATAGTTTGCATCTGCTAACCTCAAACTCCCGACCCATCCCTCCCCCACCCTCCCTCTTCCGTGTGCTCTCCTGAGGCAGCACGGGGAACGTGTGCACGGAGCGAAACACTACCTGGCATGTTGGCGTGGAAATGGGGACCTTCCTTTGATGGGAAAGACTTGGCCACATCCTAAGGGATAATTATGATCAACTGAGAGTCCGAAAAGCCCCCAGTGGTTCCCCACTATTTCATTAATGTGCAATACCAATGCGGTGGGGCTGGAGTTATCAAGACCCTTTGGGAAATTCACTGATAGGAGACTCAGTGCTTTGGGGACACATGGGGCTGGGCTCCATCAGCCCCCAGAGAATGCCGTTATTTACCAGCCTGGGTCAAGCACAGGGTAACGGGTGGTCCTGTAAGAGCCTCAGGCCATCCCAGACAACAGAAGACCTGCAGCCCACCCCCAGCATCCTCAAAGACAAGAGTGTTTCCTTGTATCCAAGTGTCTTCTTCCTCAAGAAAGAACACCACACACACACGGCTGCGTGATGACAAGCCACTTTCAGTTACGCTGCCCCATCGCTTAATGCTCTATGTCAGGCAGAAATGAGAGCAGTGGAGGCAAGGCAGTTCTAAGAGGAAAATTGTTTCTTTAGTGCTACTGTGACCTGAAGAACAAGCGACGGCTCCCAGGGAAGCGAAATAATGATGGGTTAGCAGGCACCGTAAGCCACTCAGCAGCAGTGGGCACTGCCCTTCCGTCAGCCTCCTGCCCACGCCCATCCACAGCGGAGGCTGTCATCAGCTCAGGGACACTCCTCCCCTGACAAAGGCCAGTGAGGCGAGGAACAGAGTCTCTGCCCGGATAGCCTAACTTAGGAGTTCGATCCAGGTTGGAATCCCAGCTTTTCCCCAGTGAACTCTGAGACGTTGGCAAAGAATCCTCTCAGACACAGGTGCCTCCACCGTAAAATGGAGTTAATCGTGGTGCCTACTCCCCTAGGTGATGATTTCCAAAGTGAGAGAGTCAAGGACAGCTGCTATTTGCTGTGCCCAGCACTGACTGTACATCATGTCACTTCACCTTCTCAGCCGCACAGGAGGTAGGTGACCAGGGAGCATGCTTGCAGCTGGAAGTAACAAACGCCTGAGAGAGGAGCAGACTAAAAGCAAAGCAAGCAGAATGAAAGAAGTAATGAAGACGAGAGCAGAAATAAATGAAATATAGAGAGAGAATCAATAGAGACAATCACCAAAACTAAAAGTTGGTTCTTTGAAAAGAGATCAACAAAACTGACAAAGCTTTAGTGAGATGGACCAAGAATAAAAGAGAGACGACTCAAAGTACTAAAATCAGAAAGGAAAGGGGAGACATTGCTGGACCAACCTTGCGGAGACAAATATGCTGCTCAAAGAAGAAGCAAAAGCATTATTTCACATAATTGCAGGTCCAGAGGCAGGGCCAGGCATGGGGGGATGACGGCTTAGCAATGCCATCAGGGACCCAGTTCTCTCTGCTTCTCCACTCTGTTCACCAAACATTTCTATGTCCCCTGCCTTCCCAGGACATGGTAGGATTACACTACCCACGCCTCACCCGCTCTTGACTTGCTTTGGTGAATGAAACGTAAACAGAACGGCCTGGACCACTTCTGGGAGATGGTGTTGAGGCACGTTCTTTTCACCACGCCCTTTCCCCTGCTGTGATGATGTGCAAGCCAGTGCTGAAATGGAGCCTCCGTCTGCCTGGACGACTGAGGGACTACAGTAAGCAGGAACCCCTTCTGCTGTGGGCAGGTTTCACGTAGCATGAGTGAGAATGACGTGTGTGTTGCTTTAAGCCACTTAGGTTTCAGGATTGTCAGCGCATATGGCTGATACACCGTCTCCTGCACCAGTGCCACGCCAAGGCTGGTTTCCTTCATGATCACTAGAGAGCTATGCAATGGGGCCAAGGCGTCGTCATCATGGACAGCGAAAGCTTTCCCTTTCACATCCATCAGGAGTGAGAGAACCTCCTTCCCAAGCATGAAAAATAAATCTCTTGCTATGGTCTGATTGGGTCAATGTAGGTTTCATGTCCAGCTCTGGATCAATAAAGGTTGCCAGGGGGATGTCCATGCTGACTGGCTGGCGCGATAGTCAGCTGAGGCATCCACCCCAGTCTCCGGTACGTGGATTCATATTATTATTCACATGACTAAGCATGATTGATGATCATGACACGAGGCTTAGGTTATTAACTTGCTCAAGGTCAACAGCAAGCATGCAGCAGAGCTAGAATCGTGCTCTGCTGTCAGGTTCCAAAGACAGAGTTCTTACCAGGTTGTAAGCCCCCCGAGGGGAAGGAAGAACTTTTATCTACTCATTCATTGCTTTATCCCCAGCAACTAGAAAACCAGACATGTGTTGAATGAATGAATAAGCTACGCTCCGTCTACCCCATGGGGTGTTGAGAGGACTGAACGGGACGTTTGTGCTCTAGGGTCCACCGGATGCCTGGCTGGGCTTGGAACAGGCCTGTGGGGAGTCACGGCCACATGTCACTCAACCATCTCACGTGTCAATTCCTCCTCCATAAAATGGGAAGAGAAATCTGTTATTCCTCTTACCTACTTACAAGGCAGTTTTGAGGATCTGATGAAATAATAAAATGAAAGTACTTTGGAGAACAAAGAAGCTAATAACAAAATTTATTATTATTATTTTATCTTATATCCAATAACAATTCATCAACATGATCATTTCTTGACCCACTACTAACTGTCCCCAGGAAGCTGACAGCAGGGATTAAAGTTTGGTGAAGATTTTTCTACTTGCCATTTCCCCAAACTCAGGATGGCATTTCCTATCCCGCCAGAGATGTCTGGAGCAAGTGATGGGAAAGGGGGAGTTTTAACCTTGCCAGAGAGAGGCAAGCCGGGGCATCTCGTGGGTATTGACTGAGACTTGCTGGGTTTTTTTTTTCTTTCTTTGGCTGCTCATTCTATGAGTCTGTGAAATTAGTGGCAGGTTCCCCAGTGACTACAAATTAGGTAGCACCCCCTGAGGCCACCCTAAACCAGTGGGAACCCGAGTCTAAATGCCCCCACGAACTCACTCTTAGGTCAGGTGTGCCTAAAGGCTGGGGCACGAGGATAAGGCAAATCGTTGGCCACCAAGGGGGCAAGATGACTGTGAATGCTGGTCTTACACAGGGCAGAACGAGGTCAAGGAGGGTTCACCGATTTGGCAAATTTCTACAGTTGACCTGAGCTCCGGCTCTAGAGCATGTGGAAGGCTCCTCCCTGCATCCAATCTGCCCCTTCCCCTGCGGAAAAAGCAAATGATTTTTGAAGAAATGGTACAAGGGACAAAGGCACACAATGGAAACTGGGTAGCCAGCCATTCTCCATCTGCAGCAGGAGCTGAGGATTTGGAGGGCGTCCCGTGGGTGCTGCCCCGAGTGGAGAGGAGGGATATCCAGGGGGAGAAGGGGCGGTGGCTGGCAGGAAGGAAGCAATGATCCTGGAAGCAGGAGGGATGTCCAAGTCCTTCCTCAGAGGCATCACCCCTTCTCTGCCTTCACATGTGCCTTAATCACACAGCGGGAACTAGTGGGGAGAGCACAGCCTTCTGAGCTCCTCCATCCCCACCGGGAAGAGTCTCTGATAGCCAGATGGCCTCTGTGGCCTTCAGGGAGGCTGACAGAACCCTGGGAACAAAGAGCTGAGACCTGGAAGGAGGAAAGACTTCCAAAAATGGGGAGAAAGACACCTAGAAATGCATGGACACACAAACATTTGGGGATAGGAAGGAGTGAGCTCTCCCAGAGGGTTCTAGAGGGAACTGGGAATATGGGAGAAGACAGTGCAGGGGCACAGGTGCATTTGTGTTGAGGATAAAGGGTGACAGAGATGGGGAGAGGGTATTTTGAAGCTGCTTTGCGGGGCTTTTCAAAAACATGCCTGCTGGGCTTCCCTGGTGGCGCAGTGGTTGAGAGTCAGCCTGCCGATGCAGGGGACACGGGTTCGTGCCCCGGTCCGGGAGGATCCCACATGCCGCGGAGCGGCTGGGCCCGTGAGCCATGGCCGCTGCGCCTGCGCATCCGGAGCCTGTGCTCCTCAGCGGGAGAGGCCACGACAGTGAGAGGCCCGCGTACCGCGATGAAGAGGGGCCCCCGCTCGCCACAACTAGAGAGAGCCCTCGCACAGAAACGAAGACCCAATACAGCCATAAATAAATTAATTAATTAAAAAAAAACAAACCAAAAAACAACATGCCTGCCGCTCCTCCCCTTCCATGAAACTCAGTGGATTTCTGCAAGACCATTGGCTTCAATTCTATTTTTCTATCCAAATGATGTTTCTTTGAATTGACTTTTCTCAACGACTGAGTCACCCAAGGTCCTGGCCACAGTGTGAAGACCAGCCCTGGACGGGGCCCCTTCTGCAAGCAAAGGTAAGCACTGTCCAGCCTGATGAAGAATGGTCCACACCTGCACTTAGCCGTTTTCTCTTTCTTTCAATGTGGTTATCTGTGACAGGTGATGTGAAATGACTGCTACCCAAATTATTGGCAGGATAATAACTTTGAGTAATTAACACACACACAATTTGGTAAAGTACTGTAGCATGAAGAGTCATCTTCGGGAACTGCAGGTCTGGCTCGTAATAGCATCCTTGTTAGAAAACTAACCGCAGCCCCATGGGCTACTTTGTCATACTTGTAGAGAGAAAAATAAAGTGCTCAATAAAGCAGCCCGATCTGCTGCTGGTTTTTAGTACTGAGTTACGCTTAACACCAGTTGGGGGAGGCTTGGAGCCTTAAAAAAAATAAAAGGCTCGCCAATGAAACTGCCCATTTCTAATCCAAAGTGAGTTCTAAAAATGTCACCATATAGAAAACCAGCTATGTGACGTTGGTAAATCGTATGACCATTCTGTGCCTTAGACCAGTGCCTTGTGCTTACTGGATTCACATTACACGTTCTGATGAGCACGGAATCTTAAAACTGAGGATTTTGAGCCACATAAGCTCTAAGGGTCTCTCCTAACAACATTCTGGGACTTGTTTTCTCCATTTCTAAAACGTAAGTCTGTGCCAGTCGAGGACGCCCCATGCAGCCAGAAGGATGACCGTGGTGAATTCGTCCTCCCTGGCACCACGGGTTCTGAAAATTCGAGGCTGCCTTGCAGAGAAGGCAGGCTCTGGATGCCCCGTTTCCCCTCTGCTGGCACATCGCTGACTCCGAACTGCCGGGAGCTGGGCCTGGAATGATTCCCATATCACTGAACCTTCTCCCTGATTTATTTCATTAGGCTTGTCTCAGCAAGGGGGACCAAGGCACCCGGGACTGTACAGTTCTGTTCTTCAATCTTTGCATTTAATTCCCAGCATTCCTGCCTTTGGGGAGGCATTATCCAAGGGATGATCAAAGGAAGAAAGGCTGCAGCCACAGGCCCCATCTTCTGCCCACTTTGCCTTCAAGCTGCCAACGAAGCCTCCTTTGGAGGCCATCAAACCAGAGGAAGCAGCCGGCTCTTTACTCCAAGGCTAAAACATCAACAATATGGTCTTCCTTTCTATCGAAGAACCCTCATGTCACTAATGTTTCTGAAAAACTGAGAGATGAGTCTGATGTTGCTTTTCTGTTGTGATAGCTTTGCCCTCCAAAGTTTACTTTTCATGTGAAAACACTTCAGCAAGGCAATGAAAGCCCACGACGCTGTCTGTGTTCCCTGCAGAGAAATCAAAAATAGGTAGCTTAAAAATAACCCTGCCTTTTCCAGGTAGCTCCTCACTCCATATTAAGTGCCCTTCTCTCCAACGCAAGTGTTCGTGATGCTAAATTAACTGTTACCAAGGACTTTAAAATAGTATAATGTATGCTAATTCAGAAATATTCCCGTTCCCAAAGTGATTATTTTTACCTCCCAAATTGCTGCACTTTTGCATCAGCAGCTGAGGAGTCAGGGCGCTGTGATCAAGCATCTTTCTGAGTGGCTTCTGGGTTCCTGGTCATTTCAAATGTGTGGTTTCCACGGAGGCACACAGCTTGTGTACAGTGTGCTCGGGATATGATCTGTCGTGATCGTGGGGGGAGGAGGGTGCCCCCAGCACTGCCCGGCGCTGAGTGTCATCCCGCAAGGCAAGGGCTGCACAGGGAAAGCCATCGGCTCCTGCCCAGGCCAGCATCGTGGGGATGGAGGGTCTCAGGCTTGCTTGTTGGCCCCTCCTGGGGGTGCCCACTTCTCCCTGCTCACCCCCAAAAAGACCATCATGGACTCTGATGGTGAGGACAGAAGCGCAAAGCCCACTGCTGCTTCGGGGCGTGGGCTTTTTGCTTTCACTGAGATGTGGCCATGGTGAGGATTCGTCTGTCTCCACATGGAGACCCCGTGGCCATACCTTCCATTTCCCTCCAGTCCTTTGAGGGACGGTCCACCTGCTCCCTACCTGGGGGGACACTGCTCATCTCTCCCTCCTATGGCATTTGGCTGTGACAACCATGGTTCCCCCATCCTCTTCCCCAGCGCCGATGCCTACCCTGCTTTGTCCCAATAATGGCCAAAGACTGAATTGTTCAGGAAAGAAGGGAAGGGGAAAGGAAAGAAGCTTTATTTTTTGAAGCGTGAAATCTCTGAGAAAGTCCTAATGGCAGCAATCAGATGCCCCTGGAATCACCTGTGATGAGACGCAAGTCCATTGGTGACCTATGGAGGGAACAGGGGAGTCCCCCAGGAAGCAAGATGGTGCTGCTGCCTCGTTCGTTTGTGACTCCACCACAAGGCTTATCAAAGCCAAAGAGGACGGGGGAGGGATAAATTAGGAGGTGGGGATTAACAGATCCACACTACTATATATAAAATAGATAACCAGCAAGGACCTACTACATAGCACAGGGAACTCTGCTCAATATCTTGTAATAATCTATAATGGAAGAGAATGTTAAAAAAGAACATATATATTTATATGTCTGTATAACTGAATCACTTCGCTGTACACCTGAAACTCACACAACATTATAAATCAACTATTCTCCAATAGAAAACTTTTTAAAAAGTCAAGGATAAACGGACTCCATGCTCCACATCCTCCATCATGTTCCATCATGTTCCATCCTGGTCTATCAAGTTCCATCATGTTCCATCATGCTCCATCCTGGTCCATCATGCTCCATCCTGGTCTATCATGGTCCATCATGCTCCATCCTGGTCTATCATGCCCCATCCTGGTCTATCATGCTCCATCATCCTCCATCCTGGTCTATCATGGTCCATCATGTTCCATCCTGGCCTATCATGGTCCATCATGCTCCATTCTGGTCTATCATGGTCCATCATGCTCCATCTTGGTCTGTCATGGTCCATCATGCTCCATCCTGGTCTATCATGTTCCATCATGTTCCATCCTGGTCTATCATGGTCCATCATGCTCCATCCTGGTCTATCATGGTCCATCATGCTCCATTCTGGTCTATCATGGTCCATCATGCTCCATCTTGGTCTGTCATGGTCCATCATGCTCCATCCTGGTCTATCATGTTCCATCATGTTCCATCCTGGTCTATCATGGTCCATCATGCTCCATCCTGGTCTATCATGGTCCATCATGCTCCATCCTGCTCCATCCTGGTCTGTCATGGCCTATCATGTTCCATCCTGGTCTATCATGTTCCATCATGTTCCATCCTGGTCTATCATGGTCCATCATGCTCCATCCTGCTCCATCCTGGTCTGTCATGGTCTATCATGTTCCATCCTGGTCTATCATGTTCCATCATGTTCCATCCTGGTCTATCATGGTCCATCATGCTCCATCCTGGTCTATCATGGTCCATCCTGCTCCATCCTGCTCCATCCTGGTCTGTCATGGTCTATCATGTTCCATCCTGGTCTATCATGGTCCATCATGCTCCATCCTGGTCTATCATGGTCCATCATGCTCCATCCTGCTCCATCCTGGTCTGTCATGGTCCATCCTGCTCCATCCTGGTCTGTCATGGTCCATCATGCTCCATCCTGGTCTATCATGTTCCATCATGTTCCATCCTGATCTATCATGGTCCATGATGTTCCATCCTGGTCCATCATGCTCCATCCTGGTCTGTCATGGTCCATCATGCTCCATTCTGGTCTATCATGTTCCATCATGGTCCATCATGTTCCACCATGCTCCATCATGTTCCACCATGCTCCATCATGCTCCAGTACGGTTTCTGTGGCTCCATTTAGTGGAGAACATGACATGGAGCCTGTGTGGATCCTCCCACCCTCAACAAGGGCCCTGGGGTACACAGGACAAAGCCCAGGGTGCTCACAATAGCTTGGGAGCATAGGAAGCCCCCATCTGGATGCTGCCCAGTTCCTTGGCCTTCCTCAGCCTGCTCCTTCACACTGGGCCCGCTCTGCTGGCTTTCTGGAAGTTCTTTCACAGTGTGAGGCTCCCCCTCATGTCTGGGAGGTAGCACACACTGCTTCTTCCTGTCCCTGACCCTCCTCCAAGTCTGCCCAATTCTGCTCATTCTCCAGACGTCCCCAAAAGTTTGTGTGAAAGGCCCCTCTGCTCTGCTCTGCCCTGCCCAGCGCTCACCACGTGTCCTTCAGCAAACCAAATCCTACTTGGCTGTTGGCTCATTCATTCCCTCACCAGATTCTGAGATCCATGAGGACAGGGCTGGGTCTCTCTCCTTCCCCGTTGTGCAGTGTACCTGGCATGTAGCTGTAGACACACTCCAAAGATTTTATAAAATGGCACAACCAGTTAAGAGAAAGAATAAAGAACAGTTGAAATTCAGCACTCACCAATAGTGAAAATAAACGTGAATTATAAGCAACAGCTGAACAGGTGGCAATAGGTGTACAAAACTAAAGGAGACCAGGGAGGCAAGGAAATGATGCTGTGAAGCTAGAAGAAGGAATGGGATTACTTCCCAGTGGTGGGAAAGGCACCACAATTGCTAGAGGATTGTAGGACAAATTTTGGAATCTTCAAATCTTACAAAGGTCGACAAGAGAAGAAAAGAGCAAGGGAGCACGGCTGCTGCGTGAGGCCATTTCCAGAGCCAATATTAGAGCAGGAGGCGCTGGTGCGACTGGCCGCCCAGGGAGAGGATGCAACTTGACTCGGAGGGGAGCCCAGGCCGAGACTGGGTGGACTGAGATGAAGGGCAGCCCACACCCCTGCTGGGTCACGTGGGAGGGTCGCAGCCACAGCCTCACCATAGCTTAGCAGAGAAAATAATTCTGTTCCGAGTTTAAACAGGGAAATTCTTGGCCATGCAAAGTAGCCTCTTACACATGAAACAGTAACGGAGGATGGAAGACAGCCAAAGGGGGAGAGAGGGAGACAGACAGACAGACAGACAGAGACAGGGAGATAAAGACAGAGAGAGAGGGAGACAGAGATAGGGAGACAGAGATAGAGACAGAGACAGACAGACACAGAGAGAAACAAAGACAGAGAGAGGCAGACAGAGACATAGAGAGGTAGAAAGAGAAAGACAGACACGAAAAACAGGGACAGAGAGAGAAGGAGACAGAGAGAGATAGAGAAAGACAGAGAAGAAAGATACACAGAGATGGAGACAGAGAGAGTCAGAGAGACAGGATGCTCAGCCAGCCTCAGCACCAGACCCATGGAGGAAACCATTTGGACATTCCAGCTCCAGGAAAACAAGTAACAGCATGGGCAGTTCGTATTGTCAGCATGTGACCGAGGAAGAAACCCGTGCATGGCGGGGCCGAGTGGCTGTCTGGGGGCTCCGGATTCTGGACTTCTACCCGGTAGCTTTCCTCTGAAGCCGCTACCACTTCACTGAAGGAGGTTTGCTGCCCCTTGTCTTTTGCATGAATTATCTTGTTTTGAACCTCTCGTGACACTCTTGTATCGTGGTTCTCCACAGAAACAGAGCCAATAGGAGATACATATACATAAAGAGAGAGATGTATTTTAAGGAATTGGCTCACGTGCTTGTGGGGTCTGGCACGTCCAAAAATTTGTAGGGAAGGATGGAAATGCAGGCGGGGTTGATGCTGCCCTCTCAAGGCAGAATTTCTTCTTCTCTGGGAATCCTCAGGTCTTGCTCTGAAGGACTTCGGCTGATTAGACGAGGCCCACCCATGTTACAGAGGGTCTCACCTCCTCTACTTTAAGTCAGCTGATGGTCGATGTTCACCACACCTACCAGCAATACCTAGACTGACGTTTGATTTACCGGGCGCTAGAGCCTAGCTGAGTTGACCCATAAGACGAACTAACCGTTGTAGGTCTTTTGTCCAGGGCTGACACGGTATTATCAACTCAGTTATAACAAATGAGTTGTTATTATAACAACTCAGTATTATCAAAATGAACTCTGCCGTGCCCCCCCGTCCCACACAGTTCTTTTTCGCCTCCCCTCGCAAGCTTGGGCCACTCACTGCATGCAGGTCTTCACAGGACCTGTGAAGGGTTATTGGCTCACTAGGTTTCCTGTTCCATCATCACCAACTAAACAGTAGAGTTTAAATAATTCAGAAAAGGCAGATTGGAAAAAAAAAAAAAAAAAAGTAAAAGTCCCCAAATAGACTTTAACAAGTAAGTAAAATACTAAAAAGTAATTAGAACTAAAAAGCAAAAGCCCAAATCCATTACACCAACAAAGACTTTGGTGAACATAAAACATAAAGTCCAATGCCATAAAAAAAAAAAGTCCAGAGCTGAAGATAACAAAATCTGTAAGGAATTGAAAGAGATCAAATCTTTACGTGAAAGACTAATCTTAACATTGATTAAAAGATAATTTTTTAAAATATAATACGAGGAAGCCATCTTCAAGCACCAAGGGTTGTTTTTCAATAAGAAAAAGTTTTTACACTTATAGGACATAGCTTATATGCTATCTTCTTTTAATAAAGATTTGGGGAAAGCACATGTTAAACTGAATAGTTAAAGATGGATTTGTAATACACGAGGAAGTATTGTGAAAGACGAAAGAATAAAACCAAATTTAACTGAATGCGTGAGAGCTAAATTTGGCTTTGAGCTTCCTGGCCATCAAAGCAAAAACAGGCAATAAGACCCTCACCATTCCTGTTTTAAAGCAAGTATTCTCAACGAGGCAGTATCACCCGAAGGTGATGAAAACTGGTTCTTGGGGAACAAAACAATAATCTTACTTTGTCAAGGTAAAAAGCAGAGATAGTCATAAAGTATGTAAATAGATGTATGGTATAGCCCTACTGTTAAAACTTCTTGAGAATGATTAGGAAAAAAAATGTCTAAAAAGACTCCTGGGACACAATTATGAAAAAAGGTTGAGAAACACTGTTTCTGAGTAAAAGGAATACATTAGTGCATCTAGAGAAGCAAGCGTGTCCTCTCGAACCTCCTTCTAGAAGGAATGTCTCCAGAAGACACTTGATGACACAGAGGTCAGTTTCCCCTTGACTATAGTTTTGTAGCCCATGTTGATTTAAAAGGTAAAAAAAAAAAAAAAAATTGTGTCTGCCTAGCTTGAGAAGTTCACTTTTTGTAAATATACTTTCATATTTATATTAGGAGATTTCTGTAACACCTGTAAAAAGTGTCCACTTTTCCTCTCCTGTTGTGTTTGCCACGTACCTGGCAGCTCTGGAGGGCAGCGTGGAATTTCCGGCGGCTGGGGGGATGGGGACATGGTGGGGGGGGCAGGGGGTAGGGGAACCCGGACGGAGTGTGCAGTCCAGAGATCATCCAGTGAGACTTCCTGGCGGATGTGGTGGTGCAGGGCAAGAACTAGAACCCAGATGCTGTTCTAGAATAAAAACCATTGCCATAGGGCCAGGAAATATTTTTATAAATTTCGGCTAGAGCTTCCGCGAGAAGTGAAATACTGACTCTCCAAATATCACCCGCGGCCAGAGGCTGGCCCCTCCCAGGTGGGTGTGCCCCTGCAATTATTTTAGGATGGTGGATAATATCTGGTTTCTAACATACTCAATGGAGCATGAATATTCATGTTGGTCAAAGAGTAAAAATTCAAGAAGAAAAACATTCCATATTCACGTGTGTCTAAAATTCCCTGCGGGTCGGGGGGGGAACTGGATATTTACAAGTTCGAATAAACTGGGGACCAGCCATTGAGCCAGAGAAGGATCCTCCAAGCCTCCTGGGGATTCTGCAGCAGCCTCCTTCGAGGCCTGGTTAGGAGGGGCAGAGTCACACCCTTGTGTTTAGCCAGGGACACATTTGGATGGAAAGCAGGACCCCAGTGCCTTCTTCGTTTCTTGCCACCTAAGATTCAGAGAAAGCTGGGAAGTCTGATGTCTCTCAAGTGCAATGACACACCCCAGTAAACAAAGCCCTCTCTCAAATTAGCAGCTGAAAAGGCTAAAAGGGGATGTAAATAATGTGCAGCCAGAGGGCCCCGGGGTTGGGTCGAGGGGAGAAAGCTCCAGCCTTCGCTAGGCTCAGGTCCGCTCTGTCTGTAAGGACATGCAAAGACGCGTGCAGAGGCCTGTGGGTGCTGTCTACCTGGCCTCCAAGTCAGAGACAAGTAAACACAGATGCTTAAGACCGTCGTTTGAGGAGGACGTACACACAGATAAACAGGCATCACAAAGCTCTTTAAGAAAGCAAAATAGAAAACAGCGGCTTTTAGATGTTACATCAGGGGATAAAAACATAGTACGTCAGACACTGCGAGTCGTTTTAAATGACATTTTATTTTTCCTTGTCATGGATTAACTTTCGAGCCTACTAGAAGAATATCAGGATTACAGTGAATAAAAAAATATAGATGGTAGAATAAAAATATTAGGTTATACTAAGTTAGTTGTTTTTTTTTTTTTTAAATCATCACCCACAATGATTTTTAGGACTTGAGCTTTGGGAAAAAAAACCAAGAAAACTTAATTTGGGTTTTTTTTTTACACTTCCCACAGTTAAACGTTAAGAACACATATTGGGAACCATTTGCGGACACGTATTACAATAAACAGAAGGACCACAAAAATTAAAACAAGTTCTAGAGACCCTCATATATACAAACTTCTGTACAGAATGAGCACAAGAAGAATTCACCCAATTAAAACCATCTCCTGTGGTCTACATATTGTTTTTCGAAAAAGAGAGAAAACTGATCTGCCTATACTCATTTATTTTTCCACTTGATCCCAGTATTTTAAATGGTGTCTCCACTCCATAAATTAGTAACTATTCAGTAGCGGAGAAATACCCTATTTTAAATTATACCAAAGGAAATCAGGGACTTCCCTGAAAGAGCTGACCTTCGTTGCCTGATATAAGTTGAAGGGACACTCAACCAACAAAAAAGTCACACCACCAGGTGCAGCCAGGAGGGTCTGAGAAAACATCCTGCAAGAGTCAGCCGGGGTTTGGCCTCGAGAGATGAGGGTTCCTAAGCTGTTATTACACAGTTCTGCAGTGAAGGCCTAAGCTCTCTTACTGCGCTCCACTCAGGTCAACCGGCCTCTCTGCTAATGTGTCATTTGGCACAAAAAGAAAAGACTTCTGGGCAAGACTCAGGCTCTCTCAAGACGGACACACTCAGAAGCCTCCGACTTTGATAAACATAAAAGCACGTCCCAGGCCCACATCCACCTCGCTCCCCAGTGCTAAAGCCCTCTCACTCAGTGGCTGGAGACGAGCTCCTGTTAAGGAAAAGCAATTGCACTAAACATCAGACATCACAGGCCCAATGAGGTAAATGCCAGACGTGGGAGAAGATGCGGAGGGAGAGGAAGGACACCAGCTGGCTCTCTGGCGGGCGCTGCGCATTCACTGCACGATCCCGGAGTCCACTGAGGTCTGCTTGCGCGTCGTCTTGGGAGGCGGTGGCGGTGGGGTCTTGCTGGGCAGCGGAGGGGGGAGATGCTGGAAGACAGAAAATGGGGGAGACTCCAGGGGGGTCTGAGCCGGCAGGGGGGGCGCGGTGAGGGAAAGTCGACCTGCAGCCCTGGGCGGGAACTGCCCTCTCCTCGTGACTCGGGGCAGGCAGGTCAGCCACGCTCAGGACCGCGTGGCTGTGGCCCTGGCCACTATTTCACACATAGTATGTCACACGTCTGACCAGCCCCTGAGACGTGTAACCGCTGCTCTTTGGGTGGTGGCTTTAAATCCACGTGCTGTTGACCTAAGGGCCCCTGGAAATGGACCGGGTTCAGAAGTGGGCAGCTGAAATGGTTAAGGACAAGTGAATGTGGGCAAAGCAGGACCCAGGGCCAGCCAGGCAGCCTGTGGCCATGTCACAGCTGAGCCTCCCCGGGTGAGGACCACCCAGAGGCCCCTCCTCATGACCCCTGAAGATGCCCCGAAATGGTTCAGGGACAAACAAGTCCTTGGAGATGCTCTCCATGGGTGGGTGGCTGAGAGACCTGCTTTGCTCTCAGAAATGGGAAGGCCACATGAGAGAGGGTCAGCAAGTGGGCCATGGTGGCACCTGCGGCCACCATCCAGGTGACCCGTTGACAAGGCAGTTTCTCATCCACAGTCGCTTCCCAAACTGTAAACAGAGGAGGATGAACAAGGCTGGGGGGTGTTTAAATTCTTCACGAGGGGAGCACGGTTTATCAAGAAATGGGTGCAGCTGTGCTCTAATAAAAGTTTATTTACAAAGACAGGCGCGGGCTGGACGTGGCTTATGGGCCACAGTTGGCCTTAGGTTCTCAAGAATGGATTTACGGGCTTCCCTGGTGGCGCAGTGGTTGGGAGTCCGCCTGCTGATGCAGGGGACGCGGGTTCGTGCCCCGGTCTGGGAAGATCCCACGCGCCGCGGAGCGGCTGGGCCCGTGAGCCATGGCCGCTGAGCCTGCTGCGTCCGGAGCCTGTGCTCCGCAATGGGAGGGGCCACAACAGTGAGAGGCCCGCGTACCGCAAAAAAAAAAAAAAAAAAAAAAAAGAATGGATTTACAACTGTAACGGCGATAAGAGAAACAGAATGTACCTGTCAGGGTGTGAATGATGGAGGGCAGCTGGTGGCCTTGCTCTTGGTGGGCACGTGACACGCACAAGAGGTCAACGTGTGTTGACCACATGCATAAAGAAATGAGTGAACAAATGAACGAATGAGTGAATGAATGAGCAGAGGAACAAATAAACAGACCAGGATAAGCGGGCACATGCCACAGGTAGAACAAACCAGAAAGAGATCACAAAGCACTGGCCTCTAACTAAGGCTGAGAGTGCACTGTTAACAGCCTCTCAGGGGAGGTTCACATTTAGCTCAATGTGAGAAAAGAAGTTTCAAGGACAGAACAGTGACGAAGCCGTGTCTGAACTCATTGCCCAACTTTCCTCCTGATTCTGAGACACACGAATACTAAAGTGACCTAGGGCTTAGGAGAGAAGAGAGTCAACGTGGAAACACAGCACTGATGTAATGATATGTAGACGCTGTAACCAGGCAAATAGAAGAACAGACGTGTGAATCTGTTTAAGCTGGTAAGAACGGTCAAAAGAAATACCGATTTCTGGCTCTGTTGAGGCGTTTGCTTGCTGACACATGGAAGTAAACAGTGCGGGCCGGTGTGAGCGGCGCGGGGCCAGGCGGCGGTCGGAACTGCCCTCTGTGCCAAAGACGTGCATGGTGGGTTCATCACCACTGGGCGGCTCGGGAGCTCGGACTACCGGTCGTAACAGGCATTTTGAAAGAAACGACAGCTTAAACTGGCAACAACTAGAGAGAGAGTTGACTACAAGCCCGAGGCTGATCAATGAGAGTGACAGGAGGACATGTATCAGCCCCCATGGAGGGCGAACCGATCATTATCCCACAACAGCTCTTGGGGCCCGAAAGGGAGGCACCCCTGGAAACCCAGCTGCTTCCAGAGATGACACGCTAACCCAGAGGCATGCCTCCTGAAGGGGTACTCACACTGCAGGTATGTCATACAAGACACCGAGAGCAAGGCGACTTGGGTAATTAATCTCATGGAACTCACACCCCTTTATAAATGGAGCTGAAGCTTGTGCATGTTTGTCCTTCCTCCAACAGCAGTGGCAGCAGTAACTCAGAGGATGTGTCCCAGAAGCCGAGACCATCAAATGTTGCCCCTGAATTGATTTGTAACAAAAATGGACTTGCTTCACACTTCCAAGTTCAGAATTTTCAGTGTAGGGAGACCTGGGGGACATTCTTGCTTTTCCGATAAAATAAAGATATGAAAATCAAGATGGTTAACTACGCTGTTAAGAAAACAACACTTCAACCAATCAACGATCTCTCTCAACTCCCTGCGTCTCTTTTTATTCTAACCTGTCGTGAAACTCGCGGGAAGGGTCAGACTTACATTTCCTTAGTTGCTACAAACTGTTCCAGCTTCCTAAAAAGCCATCATGGGGCACCGGGTCCCTTCTCCGGCCGGTCCCCCATCATGGAATCTCGAGGGACAGAGGGCTGACCCGAAAGGCACTGCAGCCTTGGAAGCACGAACCACCCCTTCAGCACCAAAGAGGAAGCCCCACCGCTTGTCTGGTTTTCTTACGCAAGAGGAATAATCGCATAAATATACTGTCAATAAACCCCCTCTTTCTTCTGCTCCTCTCACAAGAAGATAATAAACTTGCAGAAAGCTCAGTGAAAAAGTCTCCATTAAAAAAAAAAAGAAAGAAAAAAGAATGCAGGATTTATATTGTTTTAGAAGGGGAAAAAACACAGCTTGCTGTTATGAAAAGAATCGTGGCCACATGACTACCTCATGTCTTCGATGTTCTTCTACAGGAGTTCTGTTGCCGTATAATTACGTTATAGAGGCTGACCAGCTGCACGTGTGATCGGGGATATTCTACTCCTCAGCCTGCATGGCTTTAATTTCATTAGGCTGTGAATAGCGTGGCTGGGGGAGGGATGAACCTGGATGCGATCACCCGGCGCTGCTGGGTCATTTCACGTGGGCACGCGGACCTCTGCACGCAGCCGGGCCAGTGAACAAAGGAGAGGCCTGTGTGACAGCAGCCTTAAGAAGCAGGAGAGAATGCGGGGGGATCTCAAAAGGACGTTTCTAGAGCCGTGAGCCGGTAACAGAGGCACGGGTTTAGGTGTTTTTTTCAGGCTTTTAGCTGACGTTTGCGTAAGTAGGCAGGCCCAGAGGCCAGAGCAGTGAGCACATCAGACACGATTAATGACGGTCTCCGAGGGGGGACTAGCCTGGGCACCAGTGTTGACGAGGGTTCGAGTTGGCAGACCATGCTTGTGGCAGCCAGCACCCCGAATCTAAACGGGGTGGGGTAGGTTTCAGGGCTAGAGGTGTGGCTAGGGATGGGTGGCCTCGGGGAACAGGGTTTGCCCCACCTTGCTTCTCCTCTGCAGATTCTCTGTGCAGCAAATGCCTGTCCCCACCCGGGAGTGGCCGGTGCGAGGGTGGGGCTGCCTGGAGGAACTGCCGGGACCTGGGCTTCTCAAGAGCGAGGCTGGTGTCCAGGAGCACAGGCCCCCGACCACGTGTGGCATCGGCCGGCTTCTTAAAAAGTCAGACAAACCTCTTCATACAAAAGCTACTTCTCAACACCACACTTTCCTAAGAAGTGCAGTGACCTCCAAGGTCACGAGAGTGGCCCTTCGATCCACTGGCTGGAGTTCTTCCCCCTTTGCCTCGTCCTGAGGGCCCCGTGGGAAAGTGCGTCCCTGCAGCGAGGACACAGAACGACAGACCACACGCGCCGACGTTCCATCCACTGTGACCTCTGCTCGGAATCACATCTCGGCTTGCCCAGAGTCAACACGCTAACACCAGGAAGGAGGGGTTTGTACCTGGTGCGGAGAAGGATGTGAGCCACCGACGCCCCGAGTCCTGACTTACCCTCTGCTGAGGAGGAGGGGGCGGGGGGCTCGGCAGGCCTGTCAGGTCCAGGTTCTCGGTCAAGGCCCCGTAGTCTGCGCTGGTGCCTTTGAGAGGCAGAGGGGGCGGAACCTCAGCCACGTCCAGTCCAGTCATGCCATTCAGCTCCAAACCTGGGAAACAGGATGGATCAGAGTCAAACCCACATCCCCAGCAGGCGTGGACGCACACACGGCGGCTCTGTGCTCTCTCAGGGGTGGCAGGGTAGCGGGAACCCCTTCTCCTCCCAGAAATGCTTGTCAACAGGGCACAGAAGAGAGCAGAGAGGGGCAGAGGAGGCCAGGGGTGGCATTGCCTCCGAAGGGCATGCTCTAGAAAGAGAATACCAACTGTCACGTGATGCCTAAAACCTGAGCTTAAAGGACCAGACCACTGGACAAACAGCCATGTCGACCTGGGACCCTTATTTATTTTATTTACCGTTTATTTATGTCCTTACTATTTATCTATCTATTTATTGATTTATTTATGCACGCTGCACCTTGAGGCCTGCAGTATCCTAGTTCCCCGACCAGGGACCGAACCCGGACCCTCAGCAGTGAAAACACAGTCCCAACCACTGGACCGCCAGGGAATTCCCAACCTGGGACCATTCTGATCCCTCCTAGGCCCCTCTGCCTTGGTGCCATCTACACAGCTTGGGGTCACAAGGACTGTCTACGCCTGCAGTTTTCAGAGCCCAGCCGGGACGCTGCACCAGGCGTCCTGCAGTTATGAGCCAGGGAGCTTCACTAAAGCCAAGTCTAATAACACAGCTCACAAGCAGCCACCTGCCTTTCAAAACTCTCACACCAGGAAAAGCCAATTGTACGAAACGCAGTTATTAGCAGTAGCAGCCGCTGTGGCCGGTGCTTTAAGTAAGCCGAGGGGAAGTACCGTTTTTAAAGCAAAGCAGACAGAGGAGTGATCATTAAGGCAATATACTTTCTCAGCCTTTGTTGAGGCTCTTAGAAATAATGTGTCATTTATGTTAAAGAGAGAAAAACTGACATTTTTGCTGTTGGGTCTCTGTTAAAGTTGTCCCCGATGATGCATCTGACGAAAAACCCTTCACTAGGCAAGTGCTTCCTAGGAAGAGTTGTGTCAATTTATAAGGAAGTCTTGCAGTTGAATCCAGGGGCAGGAAGGTGGCCTCTGATTGAAGGACTGCCCTCGAGACTGGTTGTTTTTATTACGGTATTTATTTAATATTTACCACTGTAACCATTTTTAAGTGTACAAATCAGTGGCATCGCCCACATTCACACTGTTGCACAACCATCACCACTATCAACTGTTATCACCCCAAACACAAAGGCTCTACCCTGAAAGTGATAATTCCCCCTCCGCTCTCCCCCACCCCCTGATAACCTCGAATCCACTTTCTGTCTCCATGAATTTGATTATTTCAGCTACTTCATATAACTGGAATCATATGTCTGTCCCGGCTTATTTCACTTAGTGTTCTCCAGGTCATCCATGTTGCAGCACGTACTTGTTTGGTAACGGCTGAATCATATCTACTGCATGGGGATTTCTCCGGATGCACATTTCAGTTGATTCATCAACTGATGGGCCCTTGAGCTGTTTCCACCCGTTGGCTGTTGTGAATGATGCAGCTATGAACATTCACGTGCAAGAATTTGCTTGGGCCCTTGTGTCCAATTCTCTGGGGTAAACGCCTAGGAGTGGGCTTGCTGGGGGTTCTGGTGATTCCGTGTTTAATTTCAAGCAACCCCTAAAGTGCTCTCCACAGCAGCTGCGATGGTGCCCGTTTTTAGCTATTTATACAAAAAATTAAAGTATTTTTGAAGAAGATCACTGGTTATAGTGCAAGGATGTGAAACTAGGACACACCAGGAGACCATCTCCCTTCCAGAGCCCAGAAACTCGTGGCTCTCTCAGGCTCATTTCTGTGGCAGCCCTGACTCGTGACCAGATGGACCACCTCCAGATTCTGCTGCTCCCCTTTCAGCAAGAAGAAACCAGACGTTGAGGACAACTGTTTGCTGCACAAGCCACTCCTCAGGCTGGTGCTCCCCGTCCCCCCGCTTTTTTTTTTTTTAAGATTTTTTTAACGTGGACCATTTTTAAAGTCTTTATTGAATTTGTTTCAATATTGCTTCTCCTTTTTTTTCTTTTTTGCGGTACGCGGGCCTCTCACCGCTGTGGCCTCTCCCGCTGGGGAGCACAGGCTCTGGACGCGCAGGCTCAGCGGCCATGGCTCACGGGCCCAGCCGCTCCGTGGCATGTGGGATCTTCCCGGACTGGGGCACGGACCCGTGTCCCCTGCATCGGCAGGCGGACTCTCAACCACTGCGCCACCAGGGAAGCCCTTGCTTCTTTTTTTAGTGTTTTGGTTTTTTGGTCACGAGGCATGTGGGATCTTAGCTCCCTGACCAGGGATCGAACCCGCACCCCCTGAACTGGAAGGTGAAGTCTTAACCACTGGACCTCCAGGGAAGTCCCCCCCACCCTCTTCCTCCGGCCGCCCTCGTTCTGCTGCTGCCCTCGCTCCCTGCCACTTTCTTCCTGCCAGGATGTCGCCTCTCTGGCCGGCCTGACTTGAGTGATGAAAAGCCGGGTACCACTTGCAGTGCGTTCCACAGCATCTGTCCACAATTCACACCCACCCGGAACCTCAGAATACGACCTCCTTTGGAAATAGTGTCTTTACAGATGTATTAGTTAAGGATCTCGAGAGGAGATCATCCTGGATTTACGATGGGCCCTAAACCCAATCTCCAGTCTCCTGTACGAAGAGGACAGAGCACAGAAACACGGAGAACAAGGCCTGGGAAGAGAGGGGAGGGATTGGAGTGATGCGTTGACAAGCCAAGGAACGCCAAGGACTGCCGGAATCCACCAGAAGCCGGAAGAGGCACGGGCAGATTCTCCCTCTGAGACTCTACACAGCAGCAAGGCTGTTGATACCTCGGTTTCAGACTTCGGGCCTCCAGACTGTGAGAGAGTAACTTTCTGATCCTTTAGGCCACCAAGTCTGTGGTGATATATTGAGCCGCCCTAGAAATCGGGCAAAACTGGAAAGTAAGTTCTACCCTTAGCCCCTCAGCACAGCCTGGCAGGGCTTCTTTCCTTCCCATTCCTCCTGGACGCAAAAAGGCTCACAACTCCCCCACCCGCCCCCATGGGCAGCATTATCTGGTGACACGAAATGGAGGACATTCCACATGCGTCTCGAGTTACCCCCAGCACACAGGAGGTCTGGAGATCTGAACGGGCCCCATGCTTTCCTCCCAGGGAGCGCAGGAGCCCAGGACTGGGCTTTGGCCTGATTTGCTTTAGTCCCAGGGGACATTCCCAGGAAGTCAGGTGCTTGTCAAAACTCTCACCACCTGCTGGACAGAGAGGGTGGGTCTAACTTTAGAGACTTCGATCAAGGGGGAGGCCACAGAGCAGCGTCAGGAATTCAAATGTGGACAGTGTCCCACTTACTGGACTGCAGGCTGAAGCTGAGCTTGGCCCTCGGTGTGACCGGAGGAGGCGTGTGCTGGGAGGACGGGGAGGACGGTGACACCGAGAAGCGCCTTTCACTGCCCATGACGTTGATCACCTGGCTCTTCGGTCTCTGGGGCCGCAGGGGACTTATCTACATCAGAGGGATGGAAAGAGCATAGTTAGGATCTGTCATGGGCTGAGTTGTCTCACTGCAAAAATCCCTATGTTGAAGCCTTAATCCCTCAGCACCTGCGAATATGACCTTATCTGGAAATAGGGTCTCTGCAGATGGTCAAGTTAAGATGAGGTTGTTACAGTGGCTCCTAATCCAATATGACTGGTGTCCTTATAAAAGGGGGAAATTTGGACCCTGACCCATGGACACAGGGACAGCGCCACGTGAACATGAAGGCAGAGATCAGGGTGATGCTTGTACAAGCCAAGTGAGGCCAAAGACTGCTGGTCGACCGCCAGACGCTGGGGAAGAGGCCAGGAGCAGATGCCCCTCACAGCCTCAGAGGGAACCAGCCCAGCTGACACCTTGATCTTGGACGTCCAGCCTCTGGACCATGAGACAATCAATCTCTGTCGTTTCAGCTGCCCAGCCTGTGGTACTTTGTTACGGCAGCCCTGGCAAACTGATACAGGCTTCACAATAATCTCCTTACCCACTCCGGGGTTGATGTCACATCACATGCTTCCTGGACATAAGTGTAATGTGGGCCATTCAGTGGGGGTGAGAGCACACAAGGAAAGCTCCAAAGGGTCACGAGTGGACTCAACGACCAGCTCAGTGACCGGAACGCCTCAGACGCCTAATTTCTTGGTCTTTCTTGGCAGGTACGTGAAAATCTAGAAACTTACCGAAGGATTTTTTTTATTCATCTCCTGTTTCTTCTCTCATGCTACGCTATTACTGAGTAGGAATTCTTTCCACTTTTCACTGCATTTTTCCTCCCCATCTCTGAGTTTCGGATGTACTTGACTCTTCCCACCTAAGCCTTTTCCTGTAACTGTAACATCGAGGTGTTTTATTTATCTATTTCTTACAACCTGGTCTCAGATCATTAGGCCTGGGGGAACACAAGCGGTTCAAAATACTCCCAAGGTAGGAGTCATTAGCAAAGTTATTAACCCAGCTGAGAAGGAGGAAGGCAGGGCTTCCGGGAGGGCAGGGCTCTGGGCCTGGTTCCGGGGGCTTCATTCCTGGGCCTGTTGGTGGGGGTCAGCTGCAGGGCGGTGGGCGGCAGCATGTGCCTCTCAGTGGTCTGCAAAGGCAGGGCCTCCCTGGAGGCTACTGAGGCTGGAAGGAGGGGAGGAAGGCTTAAGCCCTTTGGTAAACGGGGGACTGAGGGGACACTGGCCAACAGGTCGACCTCCAGAACTATACTATGCCAACGAAAGAGATACCGGAGACCAGGTGTCATCCCTCATCTGCAGAAACCGATGAGTTCCCTGCAGCTCAACTGCTGCGGGAGGTCTGGGACAGCCTGCTGAGCTCGGGCTCCTCCTCGGGTGCGTGTGTAGAGGGACTGGAGACGGGGATTCAGGGATTGCGTAGGTGCCCCTCCCATCCTTCCCACCCCATCCCATAAGTGCACATTTGGACAATTCGGGGAGCAGAGGACATTTTACTGGTGAGATGCAAACTGCACGTGGAGGCTGCCCCTCCTGCCCCAGGCAGACTCTGAGAGGCTTAGCTAGAGGTCATGAAATTGCTGATGATGCAAATTCAGGCAGGAAGCCGAATGCAGCCCCGTGGAGGGAACAGAGAAAACCTCTGCAGAAGCATGAGGAGGCCAGGTGGACGCACAGAGCCGTGCAAGCCCAGCGCCGCCCCAGGGAATGGGGCTACTGCCGCCACTCAGTAACCCTGCCTCTCACAGACCCCACCAGCCCACCTGCTCTGTCCCGCAGCACCTGGCCGGTCACAGGCACACGGAGGCTTGAATAGAAAACTCCAGACCTTGCCAGCAGCTGTAACCCGGAGGACAGACTGCTACCGGGGCTGGACAAGAATAGCCAATCTGCCTCCAGCGAGAAGTCAGGAGGCCTAGCCCCTGGAGCTACAGCGGTGGTTATTCTGAGACTCCTCAGAGGCCGACAGTGGGGTCAAGGTTCTGTGCTCTGACCTTGGTGGGTTCTTGTGCATTGGCTGAGGGTACCCCAGGCCAGCCACGGGGGGCGGGGTGCACTTTGTGCCGGAACTCAGCCCATCTTCGCTAGCATCCTCGCGGGAAAGCAGGGCCACGGCGGGGAGGGACAGGCTTATACTGTGATGATGGCTGAGCCTGGCACGTCCTTTCCCTTCTCTGCACGCAACTTAATTCTGTTCAACTCTGCCACGTGGCTCAAATTCTCTGAGGCCCTCAGTTTTAACATCTTAAAGTGGAGCTTACATGAAAATGTACGGAAGACTTGCACAGGCTCTGCACTTAGTAAATATTCAAAAAATGTTGCTGTTCATTCCCCCACCCAGTGATGGTGTCTGGACTCTAGAGAGAGGGGGGTGCCAGCCAGTCCCAGCGGGGTTGCTGGTCTCTCAACCTTCCAGAGGAGCGGACAGAGCACAGGGGGCGGGGGTGGGCTCGTCAGAAACCTCTGGATCCCACTGCGCGAGGTTGCATCTGGGCACTTAGTGCTGGCCTGTGGCCAGTCCCGCCCCGGGCCCTGCACCCTGGGTCCCTGCACTCTGCAGTCCCAGCTGTGTGCAAAGGCCTCGCAAGGGCATCTGCCTTCATGAAGACTGCGTTGTGGCTCTGGGGTCTCCCTTCCACCTCTGAACACCCAAGCGGCATGTGGCTGCTGGTCTCCATGGCGTGTGGTCTGGATGAAACATACCCTCTGGTATTCAAGATATAAACAAGCAGTGAAGTATGTCTTATTAAACGGTGGTCCCACCTGAATCCTTTGATAAGCAACCCTTCAGTAACAGCCAGGACAGGGCCTGGACTCCCTGCCCAGGGCAGGCACATTCTTGGCCACCGTACAGGCAAACGTCCATCCATTTTGAGAGGGAGGCAGCTCTAAGCCTGACTTGACCTTTGACGCTGACGGCCTCAGAGAGCCTCTTCTTTATTTTGTCTCCAGTCTACAAATAGCACGTCCTGAATACAGTTCACCCCAGAAGCTGTCCGTGCCTAATTTTGGCCCCCAGACTCCAAACGCTGCTATGCGCTGCTGGGAGCAGAGGCAGCTCCCATCCCCCCAGGCCCAGCCCTGGAAGGACAGCACATGCTGCTTGGGTTTCACTGCCATCACACAACCCCAGACTCTGGAATGAACGAGATTCCCGGGGATCCATCTTTAATGTCAACTCACCAGCACGTGACACGTTAAGTCCCTGAAAATCCTTCTGAAAGACAGCCAAGGGATTTAGGCATGGAGCACACGAGGCTGGGAGGATAACACGGACCTGTGTACAGCTGGCACAGCCCAGCGGGAAGGGGCTCTGGGACGCTAGCTGAGCAGATTATAACATTCGGGCAGAAACGGTGGCTTAGTGATTTCTGGTCAGGAAGGGGCAAGGGAACAGCATTAGCTGGCCCGGAGTACTGCTCTCTGACAACAACAGCAATCTGTTCATGTCCAGAGACGTCTGGATGTCTAATGGAAGCAAGTCCAGCTTTGCTGTGGAGCCTAGAACTATGTGGGGCCTGCTGATGGCTGGGGCCCCTGTGGGATGGAGGATGGAGCGCGGGGGCAAAGACGAGCATCCTCCGGAGAGATGCAGCTCTCCTCTGTGCCTCTGGATGCCCTACGGCATCAGTTATACAAGGGGAGGGCTGCGAGAGAACCCCGATTTTCAAATGACTATTTCATAGCCAATGCAGTGAAATCCAATTGACAGCCCCCTTGGCTAAATGTGGAGCACAGACAGGTCCCGGCAGCTACCGCGGAGCGAGGGAAAGCTCCCTGTGAAATTACCGTTTCTGAAAGGATCACAGCCTCAGATTGCTGCAGGGGAATGTCGGTGGGTTTAAATTCTTTATCAAATATCTCTTGATGTTTGCTGTTCCTTTTTTCCTTCTTCTTGTCCTTCTTCTCTTTATCTGGGTCGTCCTTGTCTAGCTTGTCCTGGGACCGGGAGTGCATTTTCTTTGGCAGGAGGGGCTCCAGAGCAAACCTAAAGGAAATGGTTCTTTAAATCAATGACGTCTTACTAGGACAGCCACTGCTTTTCGCCCTGCAGCTCCATGTAAAGTCACTCAAAATGAATCAGGTGCTCCCTGAGAAATGCCCAATTTTACAAGGAAGTAAAGGATTTTAAAAGGAAGGTCAAGGGAGAGTTAAGATACATGTTGCCGACTGCAATGGTTATAGTTTTGAATCTCGATAAAAACAAATTGGAAAAAAACTAGAACACTTACAGGATGATGAGGGACATGTAAAGTCTTACTGGATATGGGAGGATTACATTCAGGGATTACTGTTGATTTACGACGGGAGGATGGTATTTGGGGTCTATTTCAAAAGGGAAGCCCTCACCTTTGACAGAGTCATACTGAAATATTCACGAATGCAATGAGGAGAAACAGGCAGATGCTAAGGCAAAGAAATGTCCGTATCGGTACACAGGTGGCTCCCATTTGACAGCCCTTTGATGGCTCAGTGAGAAACAAGCCAATTCCGGCTTGCAAGGATGTGGAGATGCCCTCAGTTTTTTAGCCGAGAACTGAGCTTGAGATGGAGATTCTGGGTCTCAGCTCTGCCACCTTCTGGTGAGTCTCCACAACCTCTAAGCACCATGGCCTGGATGTCCCCCTTCACAAAATGAAATGGAATGAAAATGGTATTTAAGAAGAGATTGATCACAAAATGAAATGGAATGAAAATGGTATTTAAGAAGAGATATGATCTCTTAAGAGAAGCTAGAGTCATACAGTCATATAGGAGAAATAGCCTATATTGTGATTTCTGATAAATGTGTTTTTGAAACTGTGGTCTACCCATCATTCCCATATGGTTAAGAGAAGCAAAGTGGTCAGCTGAGAGGGTTCACGGAAGCTCCCTGCCCTTGAGCTGCCCAATGTCAGGCAGCCCCTGAGCCCTGTGGGAGGGCAAATCCCACCCCCGTAACGTGGGTTGTCAGGATAAGGGGCCAGGTCCGGAGCCTGCCCCTGGGAGCCCCCAGTTCTCACTGAGACCTTCCAAGCCTGACTTCCTGGGACACCTGGAGACTGAAGTGTCTTCTTCAAGGGGACACTGATTGTAAGAGAAGGAAATCTAGAAAGCCTGTCACAGTGCCATCCTAGTTGTGGTTTCTTTCAAACTTCTTTGTGAACGGGACATTGAGAACAAAACCACTGCTCTGAATAAGACCATTCCAGCACCTTGGCTCCCCGACATGGGAGAGGTAACATGGAAGTCAACACTTATTAGATGGATCATTCACAAAACCACATTTCAAATCCATAGAAGACGCTGACTGCTGAGAGCAAGAATCACATCTGCTACGTTTTCTAAAAAAAAAAAAGAAAAAACTGGATGGTCAGCAGGATTTGAACCGTAATGGTATTGAATGTAAGCACTGATCGTCAATAGCTACTAACATCACTGCAAGGGAGAGAGACACGAATGTCCTTCTGAATGGAAGAACCAATTGAAGTCATCCTGTCCCCAACTCATGCCTGAACGTGCACAAGCCTCTAGATGTGACCCCTGATCTGTAGGATATATGGAAGACAGAGAAACACAGTCAGTAACACTGTAGGGGATGCAGTAAGCAAAACCCAGACGACACCAGAAGCAACCTGGAGTTTTCAACAGATAAATTACAAGGAAAAGAAATGAAAAGAAAAAAGCAGAAGGGGAAATCTATTGATTAAAAGAGAACTAAAGAGATACAGCAGCCCAGCTGCAGAGTGGGGCTCTTATCTGGATCAGTTTCAAACTAAAAAGAAAAAAAAAAAAAGCCATTTATGCCCCTATTGGAAATTAAAAGCAATATCTGATGACGGTATGGAATTGCTGTTCACTTTTTACACGTGCTGAAGGTAGTATGATTGTGTTTTTGGTAAATTCTTACCTTTTAGAAATTCACACTGAAATGTTTACGGATGAAATGATAAGATGCCTGAGATTTGCTTCGGAATAATATGGAAGAGGGGGAGTGTGGGCTAGGAGTTGATCATTGTTGAGGCTGGCTCATGGCTGGTACGGGGCCTCATTATGCTATTTTGTCTCCTTCGTATATGTCTGAAATTTTTGCATAATAAAAACTTGAAAATGATTAATGAAATACACCAGTGTTGACTTTGATTATTGAGGCATTTCTGGGCATCTGGACTTTTCCAGTTGGATATACAATAACTACTAAATCAACATCCATTAGGTGTTAAATATTATATCTCTTCTACTATAAACAAAAATTTAAAAATCGTCATGATTTTATTCTAGGTTTGGCAGAGCTTGGGATAATTAATGTAGGGAAACAAAGGATTAGTGGACATCTTAAAGCTCCGGGGAGAACCTGTGCTGTGAAACCCAGACGCATATACAAGGAACCAAGGGAAAGGCTGAGCTTTAAATTTTTCACATTATGAGAACCAACTGCCGACAGGACGAACTTCATTCTGCACGTAACTGGTGCCATTTGAGACCAAAGCCTCATTTTCTCCACATCCCTTAGGTAGTGAAGGGTGGTAACCCCGAGAATGAACAAAAATCTGGACTCTAATAAAGACGCCTTCTAGTTCAAGGTTAAACAAATACGGCTCCAGGGGTGGAGACAATGATTCCCACTCATGTATTCACATGTGCAGGACAGTACTCCTCCATCTAAAACCTCTAGATCACTTTCTGCCCTCACCCCTACGTTCCTGGAAACATAAAAACCTTTTCATAACTAGCCTGGGGATTTACCTGCGGAGAAGTTGAATTAAGTTTCTTTAGCAATCTTGCTCTCAGCGACAAGCACGCTTGATTTAAATACCTCTAAATTGAGGTTTTCCATATGGACTTGGCCTTAGAAGTAACAGACACTGATAAAAATTACTGTTAGGAAAAAAACGTGGGAACAGTTTGCCATCCTTCATTGGGTACATTGGTCGTCGGCAACAAAGGGCACTTGGGTTGGAGCTGTCCCTTGGGGCGCTCTGGAAGTTTGTGTCTGCGTGTCACGGGGGTCAGGAGCCTGTGAGTTTGATAGGATGGGATGATGGATTGTAAACCAAATGGGCTTGGACAAACACACAACTGTGCAAACTCGACAGCAAACCAATTAGAAGTTCTTCTCTACTGTTTAAATTGCATGTGACATTTTTTCTTTCTGTATAATCAGAACAAACTTTTCATATATGCTAGTCACAAAACACACAAAAATGTCAATAACGAGGTTCTCTTTGCAGGAGACACAGTGGGAGCTCAATGAAATGTTCACCCGTCCGTTCCGTTCTTGATCCCTTCTTAGTTGCTTTGTGCCATCCGGTGCTCAAGGGCAAAACTGGGTCTCAAAGAGATCTTGTAGAAAGAAGGTGGCCCTGCCAGCAATCAAGGAAGCCTGCCTGTGTGTGACAGTCCTGCCCTAGCGTGACACCTTGGAAGTGAGCAAGAGATGAAAAGTACAAGCACGCAGCTGGCAAGGAATGCATCACACTGCTTCCGGGACTTGCTGAAAAGCACTGAACACTCACCTGGAGGTTTTACAATTTGATGGAAACCTCATCCAAAGTGGTACCCAAAGCGAGAAATTTTTACTCAAAAATTCACAAGACTCTACAAGTCTTAGTGGCATCATGATTGTAAAAGTCTTGGATGGTCTCCATTTCAAAGAGAATTTTGATTTTTAAAAACCCTCTCAGGTGTGACGAAACAAACCCAGGGCCCTGGGTGGCTCCTTGAAGCCCCACCCAAACCTCCCCGGCTGCTGAGCCAGACTCACCCGTCGGAGCCCGGCCTGGAAGGGGTGCTGTCTGATGACAGGGACGAGACAGAGGCCACAGACAGAGGCCGGGACGAGGAAGGCATTGTGAAGGATCGGACCATGGACCGGGGACGGCTGCCTCTTCTGTCGTCCAGACTTGAGGGCTGGGTTGGGCAGAGGGGAGAGAAACAGAGAGAGAGAGACTTGTTTGATGCTGTGGCAAAAGGCGCCCAGCCTGGCAGCACGGGCAGACACCTCGGACCAGGTGGTCTTGGCAGCGCGGAATCTAGATCAAAATTGTCCACACTTTCATGAACAGTGCATGTGCTTGTTCAAAGTTGAAGACAAAAACGATGATTATTTGGAGGCTTTTTGAAATCTGATTTGATATTGTGAAAAATACCAGGAAGAACTTTTTAAAAAAAAATTTAAAAAGCAGTTTTCTTTACCAAGACCACAAGGCATCAACTTGTTCCAGAGTCACAGTACAATGTACTGATCAGAAAATTTAACTTGTAGAAAAATATCTAGAATGTGAAAGAATTTTACAAGATCTTTAGATGAACTTTGTATCTGCATGGTGACAAACCAAGAAGATCACTAAAATATATGGATGCATAATGACTGAACTTTTCTAGACTAAAATAAGATGCACCTGCTGCTTAATTAAAGGTGGATTTCCTCCCCTGCCAGCGACTGGTACAATGGATTAGATGGATCCATGGCTGGCGTTGCTAAAACTCCTCCTCACCAGAAAGTGGACCAGCGATGCATTCTACAGAAGAACGGTCTCTGGACAGAGTTTTCCATCGTCTCTTTGTCATGTCATACTATTGTACATTAACAAAATAAGTGTCACTGAAATACAGCACATGTCAACACCTAATTAGCTACAAAATGCTAGTGTATCTGCACCCCGAGCCAGATGTTGGCACATCTGGGATGGCAGCTGCAGCAGAAGCTCCTTTCTTTAACCTGAGGATGCGGAAACCAAATTCCTGTAGGGCATTCCCTCTCGGTGTGGCTTCAACCTCCCTAAAGCCCATCCCCACTCCACCAAAGCTGGTGTTTCATTCAGCCCATCACCTATAGAAGACCTGCCCGGGACCACGGGTGATTACAGATTGTACAACACCATTGAAAAGACGGTCTGTTTCTTAAATATTTGTTTTGCCCATGAAATACTATTTGATCTGTACACTATCTCTTCAATAGTAAAAGGTTCAACAGATTTGTGGTTGCCAAGGGGAAAAGGAGGGATGGATTGTGAGTTTGTGATTAGCAGATGCAATCTATTACATACGGAATGGATAAACAACACGGTCCTACTGTAGAGCACAGGGAACTATATTCAACATCCCGTGATAAACTATAATGGAAAAGAAGATGAAAAAGAATGTATTTATATATACATATATGTATGACTGAATCATCTCGCTGTACAGCAGAAATTAAGACAACGTTGTAAATCAACTATACTTCAATAAAATAAAATTTTAAAAAATAGTAAAAGGTTCAAAATTGCTGAAGAGCAGTGTAAAGCAGAAGCTGGTAACTGTTTTCTGCAAAGGGTCAGATAGTAAGTATTTTAGGCTTGTGGGCCATAAGGTCTCTGTCCCAAGCATGAAAAGAGTCATAACCAGTACAGAAATAAGTGAGCACAGCTGTGTTCCAATAAAACTTTATTTACAAGAACAGGTGTCAGGCCATAGTTTACTGATCACTGGCTCAACATGCAGCTGAAATCTGCCAGCACAGAGGGTCTGGTCCGTCTTGGGTTTAGCACCAATGATGGTGCCATGGCCCATCTCCAGGGAGACAGCCATTGTCATTAATTGGCTTTTATAAGGAAAACTTAAAAGGAAGTGGTGACTTGCAGATTAACCCAAATTGTAAAAATGTTTCTAGAAACTCAGTCTACAATATCCTCTTCTCAGCCATTTCTGTGACAAAGCGAGAGGGTGGCGTGGACACATATATACACTACCAAACGTAAGGTAGGTGGCTAGTGGGAAGCAGCCGCACAGCACAGGGAGATCAGCTCGGTGCTCTGTGACCGCCTGGAGGGGTGGGATAGGGAGGGTGGGAGGGAGGGAGATGCAAGAGGGCGGAGCTATGGGGATATATGTATATGTATAGCTGATTCACTTTGTTGTAAAGCAGACACTGACACACCATTGTAAAGCAATTATACTCCAATAAAGATGTTAAAAAAAGGTTATATTCCATTTATAGTTATTATAAAATACTGGCTATATTGCCTGTGTTGTACAATATATCTTTGTAGCTTATTTTATACCTAATAGTTTGTACTTCTTAATCCCCTACCCCTATAGTGTCCCTCCCCTCTCCCTCTCCCCACTGGTAACCACTAGTTTGTTCTCTGTATCTGTAAGTCTGCTTCTTTTCTGTTATATTCATTAGTTTGTTGTAGTTTTTGGATTTCACATATACGTGATATCATACAGTGTTTATCTTTCTCTGACTTATTTGACTGAGCATAATACCCTCCAAGTCCATCCACTTTGCTGCAAACTGGTAACACTTTATTCTTTTTTTATGTCTGAGTGGTATTCATATATATATATCATATCTTCTTAGATTGCTTCCACATCGTGGCAAGTGTAAATAATGCTGCTATGAACACTGGGGTATATGTATCTTTTTGAATGACTGTTTTTGGTTTTTCCAGATATATATCCATGAGTGGGATTGCTGGGTCATAGGGTAGCTCTACTTTTAGTTTTTTGAGAAACCTCCATGCTGCTTTCCACACTGGCTGCACCGATTTACACTCCCATAAACAGTGCACAAGGCTCCCCTTCTCTCCACACCCTCACTGACATTTGTCATTTGTGTTCGTTGTGATGACAGCCGTTCTGACAGGTGTGACGTGATATCTCACTGTGGTTTTGATTTGCATTTCCCCGGTGATTAGCGATGTTGAGCATCTTTTTATGTGCCTCTTGGCCATCTGCATGTCCTCTTTGAAAAAATGTCAACTGAGGTCCTCTGGCCATTTTTTTAACCGCGTTGCTTGTTTTTATGATGTTGAGTCACATAGGCTGTTTATATATGTTGGACATTAACCCCTTGGCAGTCCTATCATTTGCAGATACTTTCTCCCATTCAGTACTTTCCCTTTCTTCAACACGTTCAGACGGCAATCCAAAGCCAGAAGTGTTCCTCTCACCCAGCCTTGCGGCTGAGCCCTGGGAGCCTGTTCTGGGTCCCTCCGTTCCTGACCCTCCCCAGGAAGAGTCCTGCCTGCTACTCTAGGTGCGTCCTGACCACCCCATCTGCTACCCCTGGTACCACCGTGCCCAGCTCGGCTACCGCTTCTCTCTCTGGCATCTCTGTGGGACTCTGACCCTCTTGATGCTCTGAGTGAGACCTGTTCACGGCCGCTGCCTTTCAAACCCCAGGCTCTCCCCTGCCAGTTCTTCCAGAGCAGCAGCTTCTGAGGACGGCTCAGAGGCGGGGAGCAGCGTTCCGGAAGTTGGGGACTGTCTTTCTGAGCACCCACCTGCTCAAACCACCTCCTGACCCGCGAGGGGCTGCCTTCCCACTTCTCCCCGGCAACCTCCTCAGCTTGACTTCAACCCCGTCCTCTCTGGATCCAGGTGACGGGCAGAGGAGAAGACAGCCATCAACCTCGTGCTCGGGTGATTTTTCTGGCTTGGCAGATGCTGCCTCCGTTGTCCATCATCTTCTGGGTACGTGGAGACGCAGCCTTCCAGGAAATGCCGCTCTGCTTACGGCAGAGAAGAAACACGACCCATCTGGCATCTGGGTGCCGTGAGCCCCCATTCCTAAGAGCGCCCAGCATGACGGTTTCCATTTCTCTGATGAAATGATCTTCATGGCAGCCAGCGCTGAGGGAGGGGGTGCACAGGAGGGAGCCGGCCAGGGACCAAGAGGTGCAAGTGGCCACAGGATGACCTCATCCAGCTCATGGGAAGACCCAGGAAGCAGCCGTGAGCATCCAACCTGCAACCACAGAGGGCTGGTGATTTACCCTGAGAGGCAGCCTTGAGTCTTGGTCGGGATGCACAAGCACGGATTGGGAAGAACAAAGGAAGGGGGACGGCAGGAGCCGGCTCTGGCAGAGGAGGGACAGAAGCCAGTCTGGGTCCCACATCAGCAGGGCAGCCACTGGGTGTGGCCCTGGGTCCTCCCGGGCCATTCACCTCCCAATTCCTTCTTGACCAAGCAGAGCCTCTAGAAATGGAGGATCCAGGGCTTTTGTTTTTTCATCTGAAGCAGCTGGTCTCTCCCAGCCCTGATGGGGTAGCTCCAGCGCTAGGACACTTGGAGAGAGGGGACGTCTCTGTCCCTGCAGCGGGGCCGGCAGTGGAGGGGGGTGGTTAGAGTTAGGCGGGAATGTTGGCTCTGGCATGGACTAGGTGACCTGGCATAAAACACAGAATTGCTCTGGGCCTCAGCTTCCTCCTGAGCATGTAGGGAATAATCATGCCACCTTGAGAGGCCGGCGAGGATGAGCTGAAATGATGCAGGTGACGCACGTAGGGCGGGCCACGCTCTGAACCACAGCCTCCGTTGCCCTTGCCGTTGTTACCACGGCCTGAAGCACAGACTCACTCCAGCCCTCTCCCCAGGAGCTGGGGACCAGTGCTGAACGTGGCTGGTGCTCGTGGCCTCTTCTCTGGGGACCCCGGGTCTGCACTCTTCACTATCTAAGTATACGGAGGAGGCCAGGCTCCTGTGCTTTCATCCGGGGAGCAGTGGCACCTTAGAGCCCAGGACTGTCTGAATGAAGGCCAAAGCTGAGCGGGTCGGGGGTGTCCCATGGAGCCGCCGGTGGATTAGGAGTCAGAGGGTGTCCAAGTCTTCCCTTTCTATGGCTTAGGCTGACCCAGAAAAATTGACAAAATGGTTTATGTCCTTTCTATGGGTTTTTATTTTTATTTTATTTTTTAAAATTTTGTTTATTTTTTGGCTGCGTTGGGTCGTTGCCGTGCACGGGCTTTCTCTAGTTGTGGCGAGCGGGGGCTGCTCTTCGTTGCGGTGCATGGGCTTCTCACTGCGGTGGCTTCTCTTGTCGCGGAGCATGGGCTCTAGGCGTCCAGGCTTCAGTAGTTGTGGCACGCAGACTCAGCAGTTGTGGTTCGCAGGCTCTAGAGCGCAGGCTCAGTAGCTGCGGTGACGGGCTTAGCTGCTCCGTGGCATGTGGGATCTTCCTGGACCAGGGCTCGAACCCGTGTCCCCCACATGGGCAGGCGGATTCCCAACCACTGCGCCACTCGGGAAGCCCTGGGGATTTTACTTTTAAATCCATCTTTTTTAAAACAGGATGATACTGTATTGCTTTTGAAAGTATTCTGAGGAGCTTGAAAGTTCTCCAAGTAGGTAAGACGGGAAAGCCTCATTCCAGATGGCATTTTATCACCACAGTTTTCAGAGGATGACAAGGTATCTGCCTGACCTTTTGTCTGCTCAAGGGAGGCTGGCCGCAGAGCCTGCCTTTGGGGTCCCAGGATGGAGATGGACTCAGGGAAGCAGCTCCAGGGGACAAAGCATCCACGGGTGGAAAATGAATCCTTAATTCTGTCCCCAACTTCATTCCCAATAAGCCTGGTCAACCCCTGGCTGGGGGGTGGTGGTGGAGATGCCTTGGCTGCCCCTGCCTCGGGATGGGACCTCGGTGGAGAAGATGCCGTCTCAGACTGCGGTGCAAATGGCTCATCACCACCGGCCGAGGACGTCCCACTGCCTACACAACCGCCCTGCCCTTCTTCCCTCCTCCCCCGTGTGCAAGCACAGCCGGCAGAGAACTCATGAATTACAGCAGAGAAAGGGATATGAAGGACGTCTGGCGAGCCAGATTTCTGTCCTCCTGAAATATACATGAAATGATTGATCAAAGAGGAAGCTTTTCACTTAGTAAGAAAACCAAGTGTTTATTTCTCAGAAAGAATTAAAAGTGGCATCAGACTTTGAAAGAGGTGCACCGTGATGTACTTTGAAACTCTTCTGGCCACTTGACGCTGATTGTAATGAGTCACAAGCTCCAGAGGGATGAGACACAGCTCGAGGATTCTGACTTGCAGTGAAGGCTCCTCCAGCGTGGTCCTGATTTCTAAGCCTGCTCACCTGTTGCAGTTCCTGCTGGGCTGACGGTCCCAGATTCCTGCCTGCTGAGTCTTCAGACCATAGCCCGGCGGTTGTGTTACTCTTGGCTTGGTCAGGCTCATGCTCTGCCGTGGTCAAGGCCAAAGGCACCTCATTTGATGAGCACCAGGGTGCTGGGCTTGGAGGCTCTGGGGCCCAGGCATGGCCGGCAGGGATGGGGAGGGTGGGAGAGCATAGAGCATAACCCCTCTCAGGGGTGGTCTGGCTCTCCTACATGTCTCCAACCACAAAGGCAAGAGAAGAAGAGCTCTGCCACTTACTCGTGTAAGCTCGGGCTAGTGAACCTTCCCATGTCCTGTTGCCCCATGTATAAAATGGGGATGCGCACAGTGTCTCCTTCCTCGTGTTGCAGGAACCTAAGAAGTTCATAATTGTTAAAAACCTCGGAAAGGTCCCTGGCACATGGTAAGCACTAAATTAGTGTTTGCTAAGTGAGATAAACGGGTGAGCAAAAAGAAGCCAGCTCAACAGGGGACAGCAGAGAACTTTAGAGAACGGCAGAAAGATGGAGCTGGGTCAGAAAAGAAACCAAAATGGTGCACCTGGTTGGACATCTGATTCTTTAGGAGGTAGAGCATCTTGTGTTAGGAGAGGTGGAGTAACTCCTGCAGCCTGCCTTCCCTTTGCAGGATAACAGAAGACCTGCTCGCATACACCCCCTCCACGCCAGCAGGCATGGGATTCCAGCAGACCAGAAGAGGTCTCGCTGCCTCTTTTTGCGACACTGATGCTCACCCCCGGACAATGGAGAAAGGGGGCCTCAAGCCATCTGCTAGGCCAGATGTTTCCCGAGTCCACAAGCCGTCAAGGCTAGGACTCACCAAGGCTCCCAGAGACCCTGAGTAAGGGTGGAAGTGATGCTCTGAACGGCGCCACAGGGGTGCTCTGATGTGAGGTGTCTGGCCCTGCCCCCGGAGCTGCTAAGGCATGGCTCATGAAGACTGCCTCAAGCCCACCATAAGGCTTAAGCTGTCAGGTATTTTGCATCCATAAAAATGCCTAGCCACTTTTTTACCATGCTCCTGATCTCAGCCCTGGTTAGGAGACCTTCCACCAACTCTTAGCAAAAGCCCAGGTCTGATCTCCCTGTGCTATGCGGCTGCTTCCCACTAGCTATCTATTTTACATTTCGTAGTGTATATATGTCCATCCCGCTCTCACTTTGTCCCAGCTTAAAGTAATTATGCTCCAATAAGGATGTTAAAAAAAGAAAAAAAGCTCAGGTCTATCCTTCAGCCCGGAACATCCTGGCATTCCAGGCTCTGGGGGGCTGGTCACCTTCCCAGCTCCTCCTTACAATCTGTCTTCTGTCCAAGGCATGGCTGTGTCTGCGCCGGCCCCTGGCCTCTGCCATTCAAATCCCTGCCTTCAGCCTTTGCTAAGTGAGTCCTCCCTCCAGCCAGCGTCCCGCCCGTCTCCTGCAACTTACCCTCAGCCTAGATCAGTGACCCCTTCCTCCAACAGGTAACAGCTTCAGACCTCAGCACTCCACTACTCCCCTCAGTGACTCTGACCTTGGCCTGGGCACAGGCTCTACCTCGGCTTTGGGACATCGTGAGTGCTGTTTCCCTGTGTGTTATTTAACCCTTCGTGCGTGTCGTGTTACTGGAGGTGTGGTCTCTGTGAACCAGCCTGCGTCGTCGCACGGATCTATGAGATCTTTCTGTTGCTCCACACACGATGGGGAGCTTGTGTTCACAGCCATAAGTGGGGTATTCGGTGATCAAGCAAATTCAGGAACGTTTACACCCTGACATTTCCAGTTGGCGAGAGGTGGTGCCTAGTTTGCTGGCACATGAAATGATGAAGGGGCGGAGGTTCCTTATCTCACTTCCTAAGCAGGCGTCACGTACACAACTCAAGTACTCGGCCCTGTGAGCCTGTCACAGTCGGACAGTGTGACACAGAGACACGCTCCCTCCCCTCTGCCGCGCCAGCCACTTACCATGGTCCGGACTCCGTACTGCTTCTCCACTTTTTCCTTTAACTGTTTGAAACAGGCTTCCATTCTCTCATGAAATGGCCGTAGTGCTTCTGTGACTTTGTCTCCATGAATCCTGATCCCTTCGGCCAAAAATGGAATCTGAAAGACATACAGGTTGACGTTCCTTATTTCTTGCTTAGTGGTCTAGGGAGAGAAATGCACACCAGGCAGAAAGTGGCAACGTGCAAAATGCATCTGCTTTGGTTTCCCAGTCAAACCGGCTGATTAAATTCATCATCAGGCAGGTTACTCCCCCAGACCAAAATGTGTAAATGACAAGCATTTGTGTTTTAAGTCGGACACGACTAGTGCGGTATGCAGCACACGGCTGCTCCGTTACTTTGCCTGACTCACATTTGACCATCAACCCCAGAATAGACTTCTCTGTGCTTTCCACTTGAATTTGGGAAGGGCTGCGTTTTGGATTTGTTTAGCTATGACTTGATCTGTTAGCAAAGGGCCAAGTCACAGTACAAAGATTTTTTTCGCTAAGAATATTGCCTCTACAGGCAAGTGAGAACCCTATTCCAAAATGTAAAAAGCCTAATAATACGTGATCTATAGTCCTGAAGGATGTTCTTATGTGGAAAGGAAAACCAAATTTATTCTTCCTTAAAACTAAAAAGAATCATGTCTCTGCCAACACTGCTGTCACAAACATCCATGCCAAGACTTCACATCGGAGCGTGGAGATACAGCTGACCTTTAAAAGCGTCGTAGAGACATTTTCATTCCCCAGCCCCAGAGACCCTCCGGAGTCACAGCCGCTGGGGGTGGGTGTGAGAAAGCCTCCTTTCTTCCCCTGGCTTCTGCTTCCCCTGAGGCTCAGACCGGGAGGTAGATGCTCTTCAATGCAATCAAGCTAAGAGGCTTCCTCTTAATAATTTACAATTAAATCAAAATACTGATTAAAAACAGATTTTCTTAATATGACAGAACACCAATCTAAATGAGCAGATTTATTAGTAAGGAGGATAATAAGTACACAATTGAATTTCATGTGAACAAATTCAAGAAATCTTATCAAGATGAATCAAGGCATAAAATGTATTTGGTTGCCATTTATAGCACGCAGCTGGTGCCTCTCGTGGTGCTCCAGGAAAGGGCGGAATAAGTGAGCGCTCCCCTGTGTTTACACCACCCAGCCTGCTCTCGAGCTGCCCTGGCACAAAGTGTGTTTGGCTGACAGTTGGGCTTAAAGGTACACGCCAGGCACCCCTTTCCGAACGGCTATCACCAACAGGACGGCATGCAGCTAAGCTTTCAAACTAGATGGGACGTTTTACTATTCCATACGAATTACTCTTGCAGATGGCAGCCTCCAGGGTCTAGCTGCAGCTTGTTCAGGTTCAACAGAAGAAAATGCTCACAGAAATCCTTTTGCTTCCTGGGGGTCGGCAAAGGCGGGCTGCAGACAACTTTTGGTGAGGTGGTAAACGTGTTGTGGCTATCTGGGCGTGAAGACAACGTCAGGGTGCTGTCTCAAGGTTAAAGCACAGCCACTCTAGATCCTGAAAGCATCTTGTAAAACGGCCCTCTCTCAAATGTATAAAAGTGTGGTCCAATCATTTCTGCTTTTTTCTGTTGTTGTTGGTTTGATAAAACTCTTCATTGGCCAGATTCTTGACATCAAAGAAGCTACTTGCTGGACTAAAGTTAAGACCCTTTGGTTCAGGTCTTGGGACTGAATGAACGGTGATCTGGCAGGTGAAATTTATGGGGTATGAAATGTATCCCCTCAACAGGTCCCTGACATTGATCAGATATAACCTTCTGAAAGAAGGGTGGGATCTGGCCCTTGTTCTATGTCTGCTCAGGGCTGAACTTAAGCTATGAATAAAAAGATGCTCTGTGCAAACGCTCCAACATATGAGGTGCTTAGTATACAAACAGAAGCCATGGACTGAGGCCTGGAATGGTCTTTGGATTCCAACCAAGCTGAGCAGCTTCCTGAATCCCACCCCCGGAGCCCTGATTTGGTCTAGAGTGGATCCCAGGAGGCTGCACATCTGAAGAGTTTCTCAGAGCCCAGAGACGGGGGAGGACTTCCCCAAAGTCACACCTCTAGTTGTTCAAAGAGAGCATGCAGCCTGCTCTCAAAAGACACCCTTCTAAATGGCGGTGCTGTATTTGAAGTCTGCTCCTGTGTGTCCCCTACACGGATTCATGGCCTGCCAGCGGCAAAGAACATTTGGAAGCACTGCTAAGTGTTCCAGGAGCGCCACCACTGGCGACATCGGTACGACTGTCATCGGCTGGGGATGATGAATGGGTTTGGTCTTTCATCTCTGTGCATTTCAAAAGAGAAATATGGGGCTTCCCTGGTGGCGCAGTGGTTAAGAATCCGCCTGCCAATGCAGGGGACACAGGTTAGAGCCCTGGTCCGGGAAGATCCCACATGCCGCAAAGCAACTGAGCCCGTGTGCCGCAACTACTGAGCCCGCGTGCCACAACTACCAGAGCCCGTGTTCTGCAATTACTGAAGCCCGTATGCCTAGAGCCCGTGCTCCACAACAAGAGAAGCTACCACGATGAGAAGCCCGTGCACCGCAACTAAGAGTAGCCCCCGCTTGCCACAACTAGAGAACGCCCATGTGCAGCAACAAAGACCCAACCTAGCTAAAAATAATAAATAAAATAAATTAAAAAAAAAGAGAAATATGCATGCACCACAGTGGTTTCATATGAGTCTATATGGATTCATCTTTGGACACAGAGCAGGGATGCCCAACAAGACAGCTGCGTGTGAGGGAAGATGGAGCTGTGCCTTCGAGGAAGGGGCTGGCGCTCACTGCTGACCTGGTGTCAGCCGCAAACCTAGAAGAGGCCCCAGGCAGCCTGCACCCGACCCCAGCTCCTGCCTGCGAGGGGGTCAGCACCCTCTGTTTCAGCAACGGCAACAGCAGAGCCAGGAGCTGCCTGGGACTTAATAACCAGCCTTCACAAATGATTTTAGGCATTAGTGATGGAAACCCTGCCAATGAACCCTTGGGATTCCCAGGAGGAAAACCTCACTTTGCCCTGATATTCAGGAAAAAAACCAAACCAAATAAATTGACACAAAACCAGAAGAAAGCATTCCGATAACCCCAAACTTCTTATTTTTAATGAGTGTATGACTCAATTACTGCTATTAAAAGATGAATCTTCAAAACATTTGCAAATGAAAGCAAGATCACAGGTAATGTTTTGAATATGTATTTTTCAACACTCTTTGATTTAATGAAGTGGCTAGAAACCAGATTTTTTTTTCCCCGACTTTCCTGTGAGCTACTTTAAAATTCATCCTTTAATATACTTATTAGGGGTGATGACATAGTGCTGACATAAAGTTCTCTCTGGGGAACAAATTATTTTCCTCTGTAGGGCTTGAAACTCTTAAAATCCAATTTTCTGTAACAGCTTACAGTAAAAAAAACAAACAAACAAAAAAAAACAATAGAACTTTTGCAGACCAAACTAGTTTTTGTGTAGCAATGGTTTTATATAGCCTTCAGTGGAGTTTTGAATTTTGTACCCTTTGGTTTTTACAACATCTAAGATGGAATCATTCAGACCTTTAAATTCTCTCCCTCTTTTTTAGTAACAGAGGGAGACTGCCTACCTGAGGCTTACATCTTGTGCAAAGAAACCATCATGGCCAAAAAGTTCCCTTAAATTCAGCTCCCAAGGTGTCTTATCACAGAAGAATTCCAAGGCAAATTGATATCAAATGCCTACGGATTTGTGGCAAAGTCACACCCATTAGAATGGCGGCTATAAAACAAACAAAAAGAAAACCAAAAAATAACAAATGTTGACGAGGATGAGGCGGAACCATCGTGCATGACTGTTGGTGGGAATGGAAAATAATGCAGCTGCCGTGGAAAACAATATAGTCCTTCCTCAAAAAATTAAAAATAGACTTATATGATCCAACAATCCACTTCTGGGTATATACCCAAAAGAAGTGAAAGCAGGAAAGAGAACAGATATTTGTACACCCACGTTCATTATAACATCATTTACAATAGCAAAAGTGGACGCAACCCAAGTGTCCATCAGCGAATGAACAGATAAGTAAAAAGTGGTCTATAGAGACAGTGGAATGCTATTCAGCCTTAAGAAGGAACGAAATTCTGACACGTGTTACAACACAGATGAACCTTAAAAACATTACGCTACGTGGAATAAGCCTGTCACAAAAGGACAATGTATGATTCCACTTATATGAGGTCCCTAGAATAATCAAGTTCATAGAGACAGAAAGTAGGATGGTGGTTTCCAGGGTTGGGGAGGATGGAGAGTTATTGTTTATTGGGTACACAGTGGTTTTGCAAGATGAAAATGTTCTGGAGATGGATGGTGGTGATGGCTGCACAACGACGGGAACATACTTGATGCCACTGGACTGTGTACGTAAAAATGACTAAGGTGGTAAATTTTATGTTACATAAATTTTATCACAGCAATATCCATATATATTTTATAGATATAAAATAAATACTTGTAATTAGGCTTGAAACCAAAACTCAGCCCCGCTCCACCCTAACAGGTCACACAGCCCATGTGCTGATGACGAAGCCAGGACGGTGAGGCTCCAAGGGAGGCTGGTGAGGCTCCAGGGAGGCCGGGAGCAAAGCGGCCACAGAGCACTGGTCACAGCCTGGGACCCCCAGGGCCAGGGTGGGATGCCGCCCAGGCACAGGGAGACCCTGGCCTCTGCCTTCCTCAGCCCTCTTCCCCCAGCCTGGCGTGTGGGGTGTAGATGAGCAGCATCCTCCTTGCCTCCCACGTGAGAAAAGGAAGCTTAAAGAAGCAAGCTGTCCAAAGTCCAGAGCAAGTAGGCAGAGCTCCCACGGGAACTGGGTCTGGACGTCCCCTCCGCCTCCAGGCTCATGAAAGCTCCAGAAGCCCAGACACATGAAAAGGGAACTTCCAGTGGAGCCCAGGACACCCTCCAGGGCTGCCCAGCCTTTCCAGACCATGTCCCGCTAAGGAAAGACTCAGAAGGCCTCAGGAGCACAAGCAGAAAAGCCAAATATGCAGAATTAATTACAGCTGCGGAAACAGAAATGAGGACCCCTTCCCCCAACCCTGACCACCGGCACGAGGAACAGGAGGGTGGGTGCTCGGCGGTTTCCCATCCCCACCTCTCACGCCGATGGCATTGGCTCGAGCGCCCTCCCAGGACAGGCTGGAGCCACGGTCTCTAGGGCATCACTGTTTCCTGACCTTGCCCGTGATGTTCCGTTCTGTCGATACCAGGCAAAGATTTCCCAGCAGGCACTGCACTGACCGAGGGGAGGGAACAGACCAGGCTCATTTGCAAGACAGAACTTTCTAGGTGTTCAAATGCATGACTACAGCCAGGGGTCGAGTTAATCATGGCAGTGGTGAACGGGTTTATCCGGGACAGACATGGTCACGGGTGCTCTGGCTGAGGTCCAGGGTCCTCCGTGGCGGCTGGCAGGTGTGCCAAGGTGGCCCTGGTGGATCTGGTCCCAGACTCCACTTTCCCCGCCTCGGGCCCTGCAGCTGCCGCTGGACATTTACCTGCCATGCAATCAGGTCCTTGAGCTTCTCGATCTTTTCGTGGGCCTCGGGGTGCTCCTGCAGGTACCGCTCTGTAAAGAAGGCCTGGTGGAGACAGGGAGAGACACTTAGTACATCAACACACGTTTCTGTACACCAGGCCTGGGGAGAGAGCTGTGTGTGAAACAGACGCACACCCCGGCCATCACCCAGCTCGTTCCCCCCAGGGTTGGACCCTACCCCAGCAAAACATCCAGTAAGGTCAGCACAACGAATGGACTTTGTTCACTCACTGTGGCGGCCCCGTCCATGGAGCCCAGCAAAGCCACAGCTGACCCGGGTCACTCACTTCGCTGGGAGGCAGCTCCCCAGCTGCTCTCGTGCCCCTGACCCCCATGCCGGGTCCGCCCTACAGCTGAAGGGAGCTGGAACAGAGCATCACCTCTCCAAAGGGTCCAGGGCAGTTTCGCCTCACAGCCCACTTTCAGGCAGAGCCCCTTCTGCTTCAGTTTCCACTTTGTCTAGGCCAGGGGGCAGCAAACCTTTTCTGTGAAGGGCCTCAACTCTGCCACCGTTATATCAGGAAAACAGCCACAGACACCAAGTAAGAGAATGGCCGTGGCCACGTCCCAGACTTGATTTACAAAATCAGGCGGCGGCTGTCGTGCAGACCCCTTGTCTAGAGTACATCCCACGATCTTCAGCTTCTGCCTGATCTCACTGAGATATTTTCCAGGGAGACCAGCTGGCTGTCCCCACTGCACCAGACTCCCATCTATTTTAAATATTCTAAGCCTTTTGTCTTTCACTGAAACTGTATCTTTTGGCCTTTAATGATCCCAGGCCTCTGGACTGTCACGAGGGTCACTCTCTAGGGCTCCGTTAGCACAGCCCGCTGCGGGGTGAAGATGAGGGGACAATGCCCAGGCCGGCCGGGCCTGGGCTCAGTCACTGCGGAGCTCGCTCAGTGAGACCGCAGTAGTTCCCGGGCTTGGAGACAGTCCGTCCCAGGACAGGGCTGGAAAGAGGAAGCTGGCGTGTCACTTGCCTTTTCGTAATTTGCAAAGCCTCCCATGACGGCGGGGTCCACGATGCCGTTCAGGAGCATGGAGAGGGGGCTGACAGGGAGGCTGGGGTCGTCCAGGTGCTGCTGCACCATGCTGTTTATCTTGTCGTTCGTCAGCTGCATGGTCTCGATGGCGTTCTCCAGGGGGCTGATCTCCACCTGCGGAAGGGGGAGGACGGAATGGCATCGGGCCAGCTGCCGCGGCCCCTGTCCTGCCAGGGCCTCTGCTGATGCCTCTGGCTCCTCGCCAGAGGACACACACTCCGAGTGGGGCAGGCTTCCTACTCTCCACGCACTTTTCTTCCCAGTGGCTTCTTGGAGCAAAGGTCCCTCATCACCCAGCCGAGAGAAGCCGGGCATTTTAGGATCTTTATGTGTTTCCATAGACCTGTCCCCACATGCAAGCTCCAAAGGCACAACGCAAGGTCACCTAGTCCTGGGGAATGTGTGCGTGCATGCACGTGTGTATGCGTGTGTGTGCGCGCATGCGTGCGTATGCACACGTCCGGTCATCCCAGGGAAACACAGCCTTGAGTGGCACTTGAGCACAGTCTACGTGCCTCACAAAGCAGCCTTTGAACTATGGCCTTGTTCGTTGCTTGTCTTAAGGAATTTTGAGCAATCTCTCCCTGTCCCTGAGGCAGGAGGTCTGGGCGCTGTGTCCCTGGACTTGCTTGGTTAGGGGAGCGGGGGAGGGGTCCTGCCGTGGTTTCCACAGGAGGCCACACGCCCTCCTATAGGAAGGAAGAGCCCCCCCTGCCCGGTGGTCACCACTTCAGCTGGACCTCACGGGCCTCCCTTGCAAACCCGTCACTGGTCAGCAGGACCCTCAGAGCAGGAGGCAGGGCGAGCCAGCATGGGCCCACCTCGCCACTGCTCCTGCAGCTCTGCCCACACCCAGTGCCCTTCTTCCTCTGGGGGCCCCTGCAGGGCCTGGCGAGGCCCCGCCCCGCAATCCTCTCTGGCTCAGCCCGCAGGTGCCAGGAGGATGCGTCCGCGTTTAAAACAATAACACCACCTTCCCACCAGGCCTGGCTCTAACAGACCCTAGGCTGGGCCCCGGAGCCACGTCCAAGGGTGACCACAACACATGATAACCTGATCCTTCCCTTCCCCAAGGGAAGTGGGACGGGTCCCCACCTGTGCCGGGGACCCTAGGGTGTCTTTAGCAAATGGCAAAGCAGAGCAGCCTGTTTTCTCCTTCTACAGCCCCTGGGGATTGTCTGAGAGGTAGAGAGATGGGGGTTGGAGGTGCAGAGATGTTGAGAGAATGGAGAGACCCTAGAACGACACCCTCAGTCGTCACTGGCGAGAACCTGCCGGAGAGGTGACCTGATGGAGAGGAGGTAACATTCAAAGAGGTGGCCGACCGTGTGCTGGCCGCTGAGGGTGCCCCCTGGTTGCAAGTGCACCCCAAACAACACGTACCCTAGGGCCTTTGTTTTCACCCCATACCTGGCTTTATCAGACCCTGGAATGCACCACCCCAGACACATAACTTTGCCAAATGGACTCTCCAGGGCAGAATTCCATTTTGACTGATGGCTAACTCCCTGTCGCTGATCCCGTTTGCCGCAAGAAAGAGCAGTGTCCTAGCTTTATCAAACCAAGAGGGTCAGCTGCTGGTCTGTTCCAGCGATGGCGGGGCCAGGGGTGTGGGCAGCAGGATTATTACAGTCCTGCCATCCTGGGATTATTCAGCCTCCAGCTTTCTTCGTTCATTAAAAAGGGCAAGCATAGCCCGTGGCAGAGCCACATCCTTACAGAAAATCAGGGCTCAGCCTTCGCCACCTCGAGCTGTTCAGCACCATCCTCACATATCCGGGTTGGCTCACGGAGTCCCCGATTACAAACGGCTTATGGGAAGAGGCTCACAGGAGGATAGGAGTGGTGCCTGTTTAGGGAAGGGTCTCCTGTCCTGTGGTCTCCCGCATGTACATCACCAGCTCCGAATGGTGCCAGTGAAGGCTTGCATTTCTGCCACCTGCCACGTCTCCTGAGCCTTCCAGAGGTCAGGGCCTGCCTGGGTGCTAGAGGGGGACAGAGCGGGGTCTCTGGGGACACAGGAAGTAGAGGCGCCCTCCGGGAGTGGAGAGGGGGGCCCAGAGCCCTAGGGCTTCAGAGCAGGAGGAGGGGGCGCTGGAGATGGGGATGGGATGCAGCTGACCACACGCATGCTCAGGGACAGGTCAATTGAGCTTAGAGGTCAGGGAGAGGTCAGCCAGAGCTCAACTGGTGTGGACGAGGGTCAGGAGTGGAAACAAGGCTGGGAAGATAGGCGCCAGCCACGTCCTAGGGCAGAAGCAGGAGTTTCCAAGGGGACTCACGGTAAACTGAACAGTGGGTACCACCCCTCTGGTTAAGATCCTGCCAGGTGAAAACCAAAGGCATTGAGAAACATGACAAAGCACACGTATTCCAATCAGACCTTGTTATACTGGCAATTGTCACGCTGCTGCTGCTATACATTCAGTAAGAACCTTCTGCCCAACTCTGGTTCCTGTGACTGGAACTGTCCGATAGCTCATCACCGAGGCAAAGTTTAGCTAATGAGATGCGGGTCATTATTTCTTTAAAAAGTGTGGGTGAGGGGTATATTCTCAAGCTATTTTTACTTGAAAACGAGCAAGTACTATTAATCAAGTTGTTTGTCATGTAAATGGCAATAAAACCATCAGGAAGAAAGATCTTCAAAAACGTATGTAAATTGGAATTTGTCAAACTTTTCATTTCGGTAACAGAAAGAACTGTCAAAACAGCACAGTGAAGACGAGATTTAAATATTTTGTAAAAAGAAATGAAATCTTAGCTCTGGTTTCTTTCTACGCTAGAGGAGGTTGTGATTACACGGCATTTCCACCGCAGTATTCGTGGATGGGGAGAGTGATTCTGGGTTAAGCCTGATGTGGGGTCTGAAGCACGCCTGCCGGCCACGGTGACCAGATGACACGCCCGGGGAAGGGGCCGTGTCAGACCGTAGAAGAGGGGGTGAAGGGCAGTTCCTCCTGTGGGGTGTGCTTACCATGAAAACAGATTTGACCTCAAACCACCTTAAAATGCCAGGCAATTTATACGCAGTTGTGTATATGGTCCTTTCGATCCACATATTCTGCAAAGGGAACACACACAGGACACTTGTTAGGAGAAGGATGTTGCAGGTAGATGACAGCTTCTGTCCTCATGGGGATTTGCAAGGGTCTGGGAGGCAAGGTCACCAGCCGCCCAGGGAACACCTCACAGGCCATGCTCTGCTGAACCGCCAGACTGTTACACAGGACACTGTGGCCCCCTGTTCCCTGGCCAATGGTGCCCATTTCCCTGGCATTTGGCCAAGAAAATACAATAGAAGGGGAGAATTATATACATCCACACGAGGGAGGTTCCCTCTGAGCAGACAGATTTTTGGAAAGGCTCCAACGAGCTTTACGTTAGCCTTACTTAGTGTTCAAAAGAAACTTGAAGATGCAAATCCTTGAGGAAGACTGGGCTTCATAAAAGTGACCTCTCAACATTCTAATAAAATCAGTCAGTATTTTAATGACGAATTTTTTTCTTTTTTTTGGCGTAACATATATATTTACATCAGAAAATGAAGACATGGAAATAGAAGGCAGAAAAATCACTCAGTACCTAAAGATGACAACCTAACCTTTTACTATCTGGGGTTCAAGGCTTCCTATTAAGCATTAACAAGTGTGTATATGTGTATTTTCAATGAAAATGTATTCTTCCGAAAATGGTATATTACATACTGCGGGAAGTTGTTTAAAGCCAGGAAATGTAACTCCAGCCCTCTTTAATGGCCGCACAGAACTCCGCTGCAGGGGTGAACCGTAACCCTTTCCTCCCACCTCCTACGGCGAGGTGTCCAGCTGGTAGCAGCCTTTGCCTGGTACACCTCCCAGTAACAGAGAATCACTGAGCAGTCTGAGTCTGTCCATAGTGATCCAGATATAAAAAGATGGCGTAACGGATTGTCAACATTTCCAGAAAACTGGCTGGCATGTAGAAAGCATTTTCTCCAAACCTCAGATTCCAGGCTGGGAGAGGGGAAGGACGTGGCCGAGGCCCCAGGGACACAGGTCAAGGCTCCGGCTGCCCCAGGGGCTGCTGGCTCAGGCACCGGCCTGGAACAGCAGGCTGCACTGCTCCCTACCAACCCCAGCATCCCCGGGGGACGGGCCTGCGGGTTCCACGTTGACCCTGTCTCTGGCTCCCTCCTCCTTGCCGGCTCTGGGTTTCAGAACTTCATGCGTGGCCAGGTTTGGAGGCACCAAGCTGCTCTGAGCTCCCGGGCTGGCCTGGCAGGGCAGCTTTCCCAGCACCCAGGCCCTGGGAGCCAGGCTCCCTGCAGCAGGCCCCAGCCTGGCCTCCCATTACCACCAAACCCCCTGCGCTTATCTGAAAGCCTGGGGCTTTGTCAAGCACGTGAAGGACTAAATCGCGTGGCTTCTGAAAGCCTCATCTGTGTGTGAGAACCTAACGGGGCCATTAGGGGATTTCTGGGCCATTTAGAAAGAGCCCAGCCTCTAAGGCTTAGCGCAGCTCCGGAGTTCAGGAGCCATGGTTATTCTTAGCTCTGCCTCGAATGGCTGCGCAACTGTCGGCAATTTGCTCGACCTCCTTGTGTCTCTTCCTACACCGTATAAGAACGTACATTGCCGCGAGACGTGAGAGGCCTGAGGGAAATTCAAGAACCGCCCATACATCCTGCAGCCAGGGTGCTACAGAAATGACAGAGTTATTGCTGTGATGACCAGAACAGAGACGGCTCAGAAAGCCCAGCCCTGGTGTGGGTGTCTTAGGTGGGGCCTTGCCTCTCTCACCATTGCAGACGGTGCCACAGTGAAACGAGTCACCAAACAGGTTCAGGATGCCCCACTAACCAAGAAATAGGGTTTTGGTTTTGAAAGAGCCAGTGATGAAACTGGGGACAGCCTTAGAATTTCCCAACTCCAAGATCCTAGTTGACACACAGGAAACTGGGCTCGGGAAGGGAAGGGAAGGGCCTTTCAGGGGCTGTGACTGGAGACTCACAGGCATCACCGTGGGGATCAAAAGATTACAGGAAACAGGGCTTCAAAGGGAGGGTGGGTGGAAGGCAACTTTGCTGAAAGTGCTCTGAGCTTCTTCCCTTTGGGTCAGCAGCATGGTGCTAATTCAACTTTGACCCCCTGCACCCCCAGATACCTGCAGACAAGGTCCCCGCCAGGGGTCCTTGGGGCTAACGCCACCTTGAGATATGGGCCTATCTAGGGATTTCCAGAGGAGGTTTTTCAGGGCAGGAGGAGAGAGAAACGTTAACGTTAAAAATAAATAAATAAATAAAACTATGCTTTCAACATACAGTTTTGAGGGCATTAGCCCCCTGTGGCCCCCTTTGCCTGGTAAAGCAATAAAGCTATTCTTTTCTACTTCAAAAAAATTAATTAATTAAAAAATAAAAACGCTATGCTTTATTTCATGCCTTTGCAAAATGGAATCCATTAAAGCAGTTGTATGTACAGATTTTAAAAGGTTGCAAGAATCTGTGTTAACGTTTCTATGACTCTAATGCAGTGTCTTCAACAAGATGTTTAGCAATGTGTGGAAACACGTGATTCGTTGTCACAACCGGGGAGGCTCTAGCTGGCACCTAGTGGGTAGAGGTCCGGGATGCTTCTCAACATCCAGGAGGCCTGTTATTCAGCTGTGCCTGCGGGGACCCTGTTCCGGCGTATTGTGCCACAGTGAAGTTCAGGTGTGGGCACTGGGTAGTGAGCCCAGCTCACCTCCTGACTGCTTGTCCCCTGCAGAGAGCCATGTAAGCACTCGGCACCTCCGAGAGCTTATTTATAACTGAGACACCAGCACCTGCTCCAGGACCCAGGGCACAGAGGAAGACTCAGATACACGCAGGAGGGAAGCAAGTGTGCTCCGAGCACGGAAACGCTCCAAAGCACTAGTTACCTTCTTACAGTATCACAAGCACCTTAGTGATACTATCTGTGAAATGGTCGTCATTTCACTAAATTTGAATGGGTAATATGCTAGGATCTCTGCACATAACACACAAAGGCATTCAATCCTGCACTGTGGGAGCCTTCGAGAACACACTTTTCCATGCACAGTTTTGTTAGTCATGGCATGAGTTTGGGGGTGGTTTTTTTTTTACCGCAAATTCGTTGTCTGGGTTTTTCTCTCCCTTGCGGATCGGACGAGAATATTCAAATCGCTGGACCTCGTTTACTCTGTAAAAACTGTACAGAGATAGAGAAATCATTAGACATTTAACCAGAAAAGCAGCCGATTTTCTTTTAGACACAGGATCCGGTCTCCCTATAGGTCAGTGCATCCCTTAAAACATCTCCAGCCTTGACCTGGAGCGACAGCTGGGCTTTCTTTCCCCGCCAGCCTCAGAAGAGAGACGTTGGCAGGTGGAAAAATTACCTTGAATTTTTGCCTCTTCTCTGTCCCTGACAATGCTCAAGGGAGAAGAGATGCGGAGTAAGAGCGAAACCAGCAAAAACAGAAAAGGTGAAGCAAAGGAGAGGGGGAAAGGCCTTCATTCTCCATTTATGCGTTTACTATTTAAAATTTGAATTCATAGTTCAACAATTAATTAAATAATTTAATCTAATAAGTTATTAAAAATGTAAAAGTATGTCTTATTTTTTAAAAGGTCTTGTATACTTTAATTGCAGATCTGCAAAAGGCAGACTTGGCAACCACCAAGGGTGGCATACATAAGATGGAGACTGTATCTTCTTCCCCTGGGGAGGGGGTGGGTTTCACGCACATCCCAGAGGCAGGCTGGGAGGCTCACTTACCCCCCTGCGCTGAAACGCAGGTGGGCACCCCACATCAAAGGGAAATATCTGAGCATACACTAGAGTTCACTAGTGTTTAATGCCTCTCTGAGAAAAAAATGTTGCAAAACTTAAAGCCTAAGCCTTATGAAAGCGATCATCCGTCAATAAACCAGTCCTGGTTTATTTCCCATGTTTGCTGATGAAAGGTTAAAGAAATGGTAGTGAATTTTGTAGAAGAACCCAATCCACCAAACTTCAGGATATAAAATAAGCAGATCCTGAGCATTATTAGGCCATCAAAGAGGTTAATTGTTTTTCACCAGTACATGGATCAAATAGAAAATTCTTCATATCTAAGAGACATCTAGTGTAGGTGTTTCTACACCACTGCTAAGTCAGGGGCAATTCAATGTAGATGCAGAAAATCTCACTCAAATTTGGACAGTTGGCCTGTGAGTTTTAAAATCCACCTCCAGGGGCTTCCCTGGTGGCGCAGTGGTTGAGAGTCCACCTGCCGATGCAGGGGACACGGGTTCGTGCCCCGGTCTGGGAAGATCCCACATGCCGTGGAGCGGCTGGGCCCGTGAGCCATGGCTGCTGAGCCTGCGCGTCTGGAGCCTGTGCTCCGCAACGGGAGAGGCCACAACAGTGAGAGGCCCGCATACTGCAAAAAAAAAAAAAAAAAAAAAAAAAAATTCTACCTCCAAATCCCATATTATGTAATCACCCTGTTGTACAGGTGAAGGCTTCTTCTCATCCCCCACCTGGTTCTGCATCACGAGCACATGTCTGAATCCCTATTCCTGGCTTCTGGGATCCAAATGCTCAGGCCACACCACAGGCACACAGACAGATCTGTGGGGTGTGGGGCAGGGCCTGAGCCCTGGAGAAAAGGTCTACAGGGGGTCTCTCACCTGGTGGCTCAAATGGAGCCCAGAGTACCCCTTTCTCCCCCTGACTTTCCCTGTCTCCCAATCACGGGTATAAGGAACAGCCTTGCACCCTCCCGGCCACACGTGTTCACATCTTCCTTCCCCCTTCTTTGATGCTGAACATGACTAATTTCCCTTGCTTTTTGAAGTAAACAGAAAGAGCATCTGAAAAGTTAATCAAAGGCTGACATCCACCCTCTGAGACGTGAAATTGTGAAGAAGCGATCTGTGTACGCCTCTCACCACCCTCATGTTGGGTAAGGAAAATGTTACCTTACAATCTGCTCTGACACGGGCCTGTGAAACTTAGGGGGCAAATCGAGTTTGGGCTTTACTGTGAAGCATTGAATATCTGAAGGTCAAGGGGGTTAAGGGTCATAAGGCAGCATGGTCATTAGCCAGGAGCAAGGTCCCACGTACACCCAACCATCCAAACAAACGACATCGCCATCATTTTATATCCGACATGGCTGTCTGAAAGGATACATTGGCCAGCAGAGTTTTTAATATCGTCGCCTGGTGGAGATGTTGTCTTCATTTTCTCAGCATTTGGAAACTGAGTTAATAGCCGAGCTTCAAAATCTTCCCGGCGTTCATACTCCTTCCCACGGTAAATGAAAACTTTCCCCTGGAAACAATGACATTCATTAAATAACACCCCAGGGGAAGGGCCAGGAAAAGTTCACACATAAAAGCATTGGTCTTCAAGATGGGCTTGACAGTTTTTTTTTTAAATGTCACTGAATTGAAGAACAGCTTGTTATTGTGGTGATCTTACTAATCAAGAACACAGGAACAGAAGCCAGGCAAGTTAATACTGTTTAAGAAGCACTAAAGATGATGTTACTGAAAGTACATTTCAGTCTTAACAGTAGCAATCAATTTATAAAACCATGAGAAACCAAGTGAGTGACTGAAGCCCACACACTAGTGGGCATGAAATGGTCAGACAGGGTAAAGGCACCAAGGCAAGTGGAGGAGAATGGTGTCCATATCATCTCCCCCCGCACCCCAGGTAGGCCCTAATTAAGTAGTTTCCATCCTACCAGAAAGAATTCAAGGGAGAGATCGCCTCATCCACCAGAGGGCAGACAGCAGAAGCAAGAAGAACTACCATCCTGCAGCCTGTGGAACAAAAACCACATTCACAGAAAGATAGACAAGATGAAAAGGCAGAGGGCTATGTGCCAGATGAAGGAACAAGATAAAACCCCAGAAAAACAACTAAACGAAGTGGAGATAGGCAACCTTCCAGAAAAAGAATTCAGAATAATGATAGTGAAGATGATCCAGGACCTGGGAAAAAGAATGGAGGCAAAGATTGAGAAGATGCAAGAACTGTTTAACAAAGACCTAGAAGAATTACAAACGAGATGAACAATACAATAACTGAAATGAAAAATACACGAGAAGGAATCAATAGCAGAATAACTGAGGCAGAAGAACGGATAAGTGACCTGGAAGACAGAATGGTGGAATTCACTGCTGCGGAACAGAATAAAGAAAAAAGAATGAAAAGAAATGAAGACAGCCTAAGAGACCTCTGGGACAACATTAAACACAACAACATTCACATCATAGGGGTCCCAGAAGGAGAAGAGAGAGAGAAAGGACCCGAGAAAATATCTGAAGAGATGATAGTTGAAAACTTCCCTAACACGGGAAAGGAAATAGCCACCCAAGTCCAGGAAGCGCAGAGAGTCCCATACAGGATAAACCCAAGGAGAAACATGCCAAGACACACAGTAATCAAATTGGCAAAAATTAAAGACAAAGAAAAATTATTGAAAGCAGCAAGGGAAAAATGACAATTAACATACAAGGGAACTCCCAAAAGGTTAACAGCTGATTTCTCAGCAGAAACTCTACAAGCCAGAAGGGAATGGCATGATATACTTAAAGTGATGAAAGGGAAGAACCCACAACCAATATTACTCTTACCTGGCAAGGATCTCCTTCAGATTCGATGGAGAAATCGAAAGCTTTACAGACAAGCAAAAGCTAAGAGAATTCAGCACCACTAAACCAGCTCTACAACAAATGCTAAAGGAACTTCTCTAAGTGGGAAACACAAGAGAAGAACCTACAAAAACAAACCCAAAACAATTAAGAAAATGGTAACAGGAACATACATATTGATAATTACCTTAAACGTGAATGGATTAAATGCTCCAACCAAAAGACACAGGCTTGCTGAATGGATACAAAAACAAGACCCATATATACGCTGTCTACAAGAGACCCAATTCAGACCTAGGGATATATACAGGCTGAAAGTGAGGGGATGGAAAAAGATATTCCATGCAAATGGAAATCAAAAGAAAGCTGGAGTATTAATACTCATATCAGATAAAACAGACTTTAAAATAAAGAATGTTACAAGAGACAAGGAAGGACACTATGTAATGATCAAGGCATCAATCCAAGAAGAAGATACAGCAATTATATACGCACCCAACACAGTAGCACCTCAATACATAAGGCAACTGCTAGCAGCTCTAAAAGAGGAAATCGACAGTAACACAATAATAGGGGGGACTTTAACACCCCACTTACACCAATGGACAGATCATCCAAACAGAAAATTAATAAGGAAACACAAACTTTAAATGACACAACAGACCAGATAGATTTAATTGATATTTATAGGACATTCCATCCAAAAACAGCAGACTACACTTTCTTCTCAAGTGCGCATGGAACATTCTCCAGGATAGATCACATCTTGGGTCACAAATCAAGCCTCAGTAAATTTAAGAAAATTGAAATCATATCAAGCATCTTTTCTGACCACAACACTATGAGATTAGAAATCAATTACAGGGGAAAAAACGTAAAAAACACAAACACATGGAGGCTAAACAATACATTACTAAATAACCAAGAGATCACTGAAGAAATCAAAGAGGAAATCAAAAACTACCTAGAGACAAACGACAGTGAAAACACGACGATCCAAAACCTATGGGATGCGCAAAAGCATTTCTAATAGGGAAGTTTATAGCTATACAAGTCTACCTCAAGAAACAAGAAAAACCTCAAATAACAATCTAACCTTACACCTAAAGGAACTAGAGAAAGAAGGACAAACAAAACCCAAAGTTAGCAAAACAAATATCGTATATTAATGCACGTATGTGGAACCTAGAAAAATGGTACAGATGAACCGGTATGCAGGGCAGAAGGAAATAAATCATCAAGATCAGCACAGAAATAAATGAAATAGAAGCAAAGAAAACAGTAGCAAAGATCAATAAAACAAAAAGCTGGTTCTTTGAGAAGATAAACAAAATTGATAAACGATTAGTCAGACTCAAGAAAAAGAGGGAGAGGACTCAAATCAATAAAATTAGAAATGGAAATGGAGAAGTTACAACAGACACCACAGAAATACAAAGCATCCTAAGAGACTACTACAAGCAACTCTATGTCAATAAAATGGACAACCTGGAAGAAATGGACAAATTCTTAGAAAGGTATTACCTTCCAAGACTGAACCAGGAAGAAACAGAAAATATGAACAGACCAATCACAAGTCATGAATTTGAAACTGTGATTAAAAACCTTCCAACAAACAAAAGTCCAGGACCAGATGGCTTTACAGGTAAATTCTATCAAACATTTAGAGAAGAACTAACACCCATCCTTCTCAAACTCTTCCAAAATATTGCAGAGAAAACTCCCAAACTCATTCTATGAGGCCACCATCACCCTAACACCAAAACCAGACAAAGATACCACACAAAAAGAAAATTACAGACCAATATCACTGATGAATATAGATGCAAAAATCCTCAACAAAACGCTAGCAAACAGAATCCAACAACACATTAAAAGGATCATACACCATGATCAAATGGGATTTATCCCAGGGATGCAACGTTTCTTCAATATACGCAATCAATCATTGTGATACACCATATTAACAAACTGAAGAATAAAAACCATATGATCACGTCAATAGATGCAGAAAAAGCTTTTGACAAAATTCAGCACCCATTTATGATAAAAACTCTCCAGAAAGTGGGCATAGAGAGAACCTACCTCAACATAATAAAGGCCATATACGACAAACCCACAGCAAACATCATTCTCAATGCTGAAAAACTGAAAGCATTTCCTCTAAGATCAGGAATAAGACAAGGATGTCCACTCTCACCACTATTATTCAACATAGTTTTGGAAGTCCTAGCCACAGCAATCAGAGAAGAAAAAGAAATAAAAGGAATCCAAATAGGAAAAGAAGAAGTAAAACTGTCACTGTTTGCAGACGACATGATACTATACATAGAGAATCCTAAAGATGCCACCAGAAAACTACTAGAGCTTATCAATGAATCTGGTAAAGTTGCAGGATACAAAATTAATGCATAGAAATCTCTTGCATTCCTATACACTAATGATGAAAAATCTGAAAGAAAAATTAAGGAAACACTCCCATTTACCACTGCAACAAAAAGAAGAAAATACCTAGGAATAAACCTACCTAGGGAGACTAAAGACCTGTATGCAAAAAATGATAAGACACTGATGAAAGAAATTAAAGATGATGCCAACAGATGGAGAGATATACCATGTTCTTGGATTGGAAGTATCAATATTGTGAAAATGACTATACTACCCAAAGCGATCTACAGATACAATGCAACCCCTATCAAATGACCAATGGCATTTTTTACAGAACTAGAACAAAAAATCTTAAAATTTGTATGCAGACACAAAAGACCCAGAATAGTCAAGGCAGTCTTGAGCGAAAAAAGTGGAGCTGGAGGAATCAGACTCCCTGACTTCAGACTATACTACAAAGCTACAGTAATTAAGACAGTATGGTACTGGCACAAAAACAGAAATATAGATCAATGGAACAAGATAGAAAGCCCAGAGATAAACCCACACACCTATGGTCAACTAATCTATGACAAAGGAGGGAAGGATATACAATGGAGAAAAGACAGTCTCTTCAATAAGTGGTGCTGGGAAAACTGGACAGCTTCATGTAAAAAAATGAAATTAGAACACTCCCTAACAGCATACACAAAAATAAACTGAAAATGAATTAGAGACCTAAATGCAAGACCGGACACTATAAAACTCTTAGAGGAAAACATAGGAAGAACACTCTGACATATATCACAGCAAGACCTTTTTTGATCGGGCTTCCCTGGTGGTGCAGTGGTTGAGAGTCTGCCTGCCGATGCAGGGGACATGGGTTCGTGCCCCGGTCCAGGAAGATCCCACATGCCGCGGAGCGGCTGGGCCCGTGAGCCACGGCCGCTGAGCCTGCGCATCCGGAGCCTGTGCTCCACAATGGGAGAGGTCACAACAGTGAGAGGCCCGTGTATTGCAAAGAAAAGAAAAGAAAAGAAAAGAAAAAAAGACCTTTTTTGATCCACCTCCTAGAGTAATGGATATAAAAACAAAAATAAACAAATGACACCTAAGGAAACTTCAATGCTTTTGCACAGCAAAGGAAACCATAAACAAGACCAAAAGACAACCCTCATAATGGGAGAAAATATTTGCAAATGAATCAACAGACAAAGGATTAATCTCCAAAATATATAAACAGCTCAATATTAGAAAAACAAACAACCCAATCCAAAAATGGGCAGAAGACCTAAATAGACATTTCTCCAAAGAAGACGTACAGATGGCCAAGAGGCACATGAAAAGCTGCTCAGCATCACTAATTATTAGAGAAATGCAAATCAAAACTACAATGAGGTATCACCTCACACCAGTTAGAATGGGCATCATCAGAAAATCTACAAACAACAAATGCTGGAGAGGGTATGGAGAAAAGCGAACCCTCTTGCAGTGTTGGTGGGAACGTAAATTGATACAGCCACTATGGAGAACAGTATGGAGGCTCCTTAAAAAACTAAAAATAGAACTGCCATACAACCCAGCAATCCCACTACTGGGCATATACCCAGAGAAAACCATAATTCAAAAAGACACATGCACCCCAATGTTCATTGCAGCACTATTTACGATAGGCAGGTCATGGAAGCAACCTAAATGCCCATCAACAGACAAATGGATAAAGAAGATGTGTACATATATACAATGGAATATTACTCAGCCATAAAAAGGAACGAAATTGGGTCATTTTTAGAGACGTGGATGGCTCCAGAGACTGTCATACAGAGTGAAGTAAGCCAGAAAGAGTAAAACAAATATCGTATATTAATGCATGTATGTGGAACCTAGAAAAATGGTACAGATGAACCGGTATGCAGGGCAGAAAGTGAGACACAGATGTAGAGAACAAACGTATGGACACCAAGGGGGGATAGTGGCGGGGGTGGTGGTGGTGGGATGAATAGGGAGATGGGGATTGACATATATACACTAATATGTATAAAATGGATAACTAATAAGAACCTGCTGTATAAAAAAATAAAATTAAAATTAAAAAAAAAAAAAGAATTCAAGAGAGCCTGAGATTAAGGTGGGGCCTCAGAGCCTGAGCACGACTTTCCAAGCTGGCTCCTATGGGTCACAGCCAAGAGATGAGCAGAACCAGAGGGAAGAGGGTCCAGACCAAAGCAGAGGCACCCAAGGCTCTGGGCCTCCCCTGGTGCTGAGAGGGTGGAGGTGGTGGCTGGACTCCCCTCCTGGAACGTTTGCAGTTGTCGTGTGCACAACGAGCCATCAACGGATGACAGGGTAGAGCATGCAGAGTGTTCCTCCTAAAGGCTGGAGTCTGTCCCTCTCAAATGCCACTTCTGTCACCTCCACAAAGTCTGGAGAGTGCACCTGGGGGTTGTTTTGGGTGGCTGGGCTGGGCGACCTCGAGGGAGCATGATACGTAGGTAAGCATTCCTCTCTACTCAGGCTGTCTCACTGAGACCTGTCTCGTGACTCTGTAAATATGTGTGTCAGGAACGTTCTGATTCCAAGAGGGCACTGGTCTCCATACCTTCAGAGATTCAGCAAGTGTGTTCTGAGTGGCAACTGAATCACAGAAAGGTGTCAGTGGGTAGTGTGGTTCTGCAGCTGGTTCTTGAAGCCCTCCACCTCCCCCCACCCATCTTCTTGCCCCATCTTAGGGCTGTCTCAACATCAATGAAAACTGCCACAAGGTTTTCCTTGTTGCGATGAGCAGAACCCACAGAACCCGAGAAACAGGAGGCTGGGGGCTCGTGCTTCTCCTCCTTGGACTTGGTTGCTGTTTCATCAGGGACCCTGGGCAAGAGGGTCCAGGCCAGCCGGTCATGAGTTAGGGGCAGCCCTGTTATCTGCCCTGACCCTGGACGGATGCCAGAGTGCAAGAGGGGGAGAGGGGGGGAGAAAGGGGAAGAGAAGATACACAAACAGATGCATCCTAGAGCCTCAGCTCAAAGCCAAATTAAAATCTGTCTAATTAATGAATTTTCACAAAATCAGAGCCCCTGTGGCATTCCATTTATCCCCTTCCCTAGTCCAAAGTTATTCTGAGTTCTTGTAAATCACTAAAGAAGGAAGAATTTAAAATGTTTTTTTCACTTTGTGCTTAGGTATGTCTTAAAGTACCCATTACAGGAGAAAAATGTGCTCTTTCTTTAAAAAAACAATCTGAAGCAGAAACCAAAGTACTATGTAGTCTTAATTAGAAATACAAATATAAATACACAGTACGGGCACCTGCAGGGCTATAAAAAGCCAAACATTTCAGAAATTCAGGGTGATTTAATGTATAACAGGCTACTGCGAAACTAGCATGCATTTATTATGCTCTACCCTAGAAGGAAGACATAATACTAAAAATGTATATAAAGGCTTTAATAGAAAAACACTAGTGAGTTATAGATGAACACACTAATAACATTTTCTAGAAATGTCAATTACTTTGCATTTTGAAGTGGTCCTTTCAAGCCTGAAAACAGGAGGGAAACGTACAAGTAGTCAAAGATATTTATTCCTTGTAAGAATCATAAATATTCATACAAATGCAAAAAAGCCCAATGCGATCAATGCTTAAAGCAAAACAAAGCAGAGGGGGCAGCGAGTCAGTTCTCAGAGGCTGTGCTCCCAGCGCTGAATGAAGTACACAAACATCCCACCCACTTTCTTGTAACTGCTAATGTCATTGTCAGATGGAGCCCCGACAGGTAATCTGTAAAGCGTAATGAATGTATTGCTATAGCCCCACAGAATTATTCGGGGGTGGGGGTCAAGTCAGTTCCATATTAATCAAGCCCGTTAAACTCGTTATTCGTACTCTGCATTTTGTCCTTGTGATGGGCAGGTGACCCAGCACGGTCCCTGGAGCACGGATCTCATGTGACCTCCCAGGACAACCCTGGCATCAGTTGGCTTGGGGGCTGCAAAATGCTCACCCCGCCCTGCTGCCAGCTCAGGACACCAGGACAGAGCCGTAGAGGCCTTAAATTACAGCACCAGCCAAGGAGGGCCACACATACACTCTACATCCAGCACAGCACAGGTCAGCTGTGATTTAGGGCCTGTCCCTCCCTCTCAGTCTTTCTTAGAGACACACACACACGGAGGCATATGTACAGATTCACCTACATTAATTAAAGCCTTGAGCAACAGTAGGTGACTTCAACTCCAGGCTCATTATCCCCTTTGGATTGGTTTTTTGCTTAAAGTTAATTTCAAAATCCTCCCTAACCACTATCTTAGATGCCACAGCTGCACGATGAAGGTGTCGGTGTTAAGGAGAGACTGACCAGCAGTGACAGGGACAGGCCAGATGCCCCAGGCACCCAGCCAGGACCCTGCGTGAGCGTATCAACTAACAGGTCACACCTTCTGGAGCTGGTCAGCCCTGCGAGGGCCACTTGCTGAAGTTCCTATACAGAATGGCAGGTCCTCACCAAGTAAGTCCTCCCTGCTGGTGCCAGCGTGAAGGGACGTCTTATACTATCAGGGCCTCCTGTGGGATCAGAAACACCAGGGCCAAAGGAACACACCTCTGGGGCTACAGAAATCTCCCAACTGGATCTAACTGCCCCAGACAGGAGCGTCCTAGGCAGAGAGCTCCTGCTTCTCTAAAACCAGAAGGATCACGCATGGTCTCCCAGGATAAGAGAAAACCAGGGGACATTAAAAAAAAAGGTCATAAGAAATGACAGGAAATCACGGTCAATGGCATCCAAGAATGCGTTTTTGAGAAACTTTTAACAATTCTACTAGTAGGCTAGGCAGCATTCATTTACACAATTTCTGGCCTCACGATCATTGGGTGACTTGGCTGGTGATCACAGTATTTCTTCCATCATGTGTCAAAGAGCACATGCCTGTCTCAGAAATGGAGTATGATTCTGAGTTTCCAGCACTGGGAATCCATTTCCAGTTTCTCATATAATTAAAAATACTCATGTTCATCGCAGTGTTATTCATAATAGGCAAAACAGCCCAAAGTCTATCAAAGGATGGATGGATAAACAAAATGTGGTACATCAGTACGATGGAATATTACTCTTCCATAAAAAGGAATGAAGTTCTGATACACGCTACCACATGGATAAGCCTTGCAGACATGATGCTCAGGGAAGTGAGCCAGACAGAAAAGGACAAGTTTTGTATTATTCCACTTAAATGAGGTCCCTAGAACAGGCAAATTCTGAGACAGAAAGTAAAAGCGTGGTTGCCAGGGTCTGGGGAGGAGGGGAGAAGGGGGAATTATTGTTTAATGGGGTAAGAGTTCTAGTTCGGGAAGATGAAAAAGATCAGGAGATGGATGGTGGGAATAGTTGCACAACAAACTGAACAGACTTAATGCCATTGAATGATACACCTAAAGAGGGTAAATTTTATGTTTTGCATGTATATCTTACAGAATTTTTTTTTTCTTCTTGGCCAGGCCACGCGGCTTGTGGGATCCTAGCTCCCTGACTAGGGATTGAACCTGGGCCCCTGGCAGTGAAAGTGCGGAGTCCTCACCACTGGACCACCAGGGAAATCCCCCAACCATAATTTTAAAAATATAGATAAATCGCTGAACAGGAGTTCTATTTGGGAAAAATGAGATGGAAAGTTTACATGCAATCAAAAAATACGATCAGCCCCTCTCTGGCACCCTAAGTCAAGCACAGAGCTGTTAAAATAACACAAAGAGTCGGACTTCGGATGTAAAGTCCAAATTCTTCCTCGGAAAGGGAAGAAGCTCACTGCCCAGGGAGCAATCCTGACCCAATCAAAACAGAATCCAAAGTTACCCGAAGGAACGTGGGGAATCCTTGTCCGTAGTAACCGACGGCAAAATAGTCAGGCTTGGGTCTTATCACCTTGACGATGTTTTCATAAAATTGAGCCTGTTTTTTCTGAAAGGAAGAAAGGAAATGCATTTCAGGTTTGAATGGAGTAGTTGAACATCCATGCATCTGGATTCTTCCAGCTTTGGCAGTTCTAGCGGGTGAGACGGGGAGAAGGTGGGGGAGCGGTGCTGATGCAGGCATTGAATTTAATCTCACCACGAAGTTGACAGTACTCCTCACTCATCCTCCAACATTCAGCAGGGGAATTTGACCAAAAAGCCAAATTCAGCAACCAGTTGTGATTTATAGGTGTTTTAATAACCAAAGAGGTGCCAGAGAGATGGTTTTTCTTCTGATTAAATGTCTGATCTTTAGGATTTTTTAAAAAAAGGTATCAGTCAGATAATGGGATACATTTCAAGAGAATTTAAGAGGGCAGAATTCTCTTCCACATTCATGATACACATCACAACATCATAAGTCGATCTGCTGAATACAAAAATGATACAGCAGAGAAAGCAGTAGTTAGAAACCGATAGCTTCTGTGGCAGGAGAAAGGTCTGGGCTAGCCTCCATCCGTCCCCCTCTTGTGGACAGGCTCACAGTTTTAAACGAGTGGAGACTCCTGGAGACCTTTGGGCCATCAAGACCAACGTACACCTAGACTCAGCAGTTGTTCACATATAAATCGTTCAGAGGCGTCTTAGAGTTTGGTTACAAAAGCTCACTGGGGAAAAGAAGTGAATACTCGTGGGCCAGAAAAAGCTCACTGGGGAATAAAAAGTGAATACTCGTGGGCCAGAATCAACCAGCAAACAAATCAAGTGTCCTCCTGGACAAAATGAAGGAGAATCCCAACGTTCAAAGGAAAAGAAAAATTCCAGGAGAACAAGCTGAGATTGCCTGTTCATTTAAAGAGAAAAAAAGACCTACCAGCAATTCGCTAAGTTGTTCATAATCAAATATCTCGTTTTCATACTGTTCAGCCAGTTCCTTGCCCAGGGCGATGGCCTCTTCCCACATCTGTGAGGGAAAAGAAAGCAACAAGGGAAAGAGAAACTCAAACCTGAATCCTGTGGTCAAAGAGTAATATGCCGCAACACAACCGTTCATGATGAAACAAGCTGGAAATACACTCGCTTAATCTGAAAGCACTGGAAAAATACAGATATTTTCTAGAGGCTCATGACCTTTGGCTCGGGCATCAGTTGACCGAACTGGTCAGCTACTGGCTCATCAATCATGCTGGCCACTGCCCCCGGTCGGAGCAGTCGGCCGGCCAGTCCTGCCTCGCCTGCTGCTGGCCGCTGACGTCCATCTGTCGGAGCAGCCGTGGAGCTCAGAAAGGAAACCACAGGGCGAGGTTGAGAGGAGCGTTTGCGTAGAAATCACAGGCCTGAATTTGCTACTTTCCCAAATCATCCCATTTAATAAGCTCTATGTGTCAGTGGTCAGAAAGACAAGGATCTATTTCAAATCTAAATTAAGGCTTGCAAGAAGTTCATGTTACGTTTGCAGATACCGTCAGGATGTAAAATCTGCCATCGTTTCGAAAGGGAGAATTTTTTATGGTAATGGTTTAAAAGTGGGTTTCCCAATCAGGTAACATTTATTAAAATGCTGATAAACTTTTGACACATGTGGATTAATTTATTGATACATGTGGTAGGCCTGAATTTCCCTTGTTTTCCTTGGGAAAAATAAAATACAGTGGTTTACTTGAAAAGAACATGGAAAATATGGAGGAACTATCTCCTCCAGAAAGCTTTCCTGGGTGCCACCCACCCTCCTCCTCTGTGCTCCTACAAGGCCCAGGATTCCCCTACTAAAAAAACTTTGGGTAATGTACTGAAAGTGGAATGCTCCTTTGTCATTCCTCCTCAGGGACTATAAGCCCCTTGAGGGCAGGGCCTGAGCATTATCAAAACCTCTGGACCATATGGAGCCCAGGACCTGCTCAACAATGTTTCTCAAACAGAAATGAAGGTTATTCACTTAGAATCAGGAAAGTGTCACACCACCCCACATACTGGGTCCCCAGACATGAATCGCTCACTTCTCCACTGGAACCATCCCCACAAAGTGGTAGCACTGTTAGGGCAGTGACTGCAAGCTTATTCTACCTCCAGCGAGATGCCACCTGCATTGCCTTGTTAAAGTCCTTCGCCTTGTCAGGTGGGTATCTTTATTACACCTGGTTGGCAGATAAGGAAGTTGGGGATCAGACAGGTAAGTTACCTGCCCAAGGGCACACAGTGCGGTGTACTCGCCCCAGCTTGGTCTTTTTCTGAAGTTCTTGCTCTCGATGACTTAGCTGGAGGTGCTATAACAAAATCCCATACAACAGGTATTTCCTTCTCACAGTTCTGGAGGCTGGGAAGTCCAAGATCAAGGTGTAGGCAGATTCAGTTCTTGGTAAGCGTTCGCCTCCTGACTCATAGACAGGCACCTTCTTACTATGTGCTCACATGGCCTTAGGAGAGATCTTTCTCTTCCTCTTCTTATAAGGGCACTAATCCCATCATGGGGGGCCCCCACCCTAATCATGACCCAATATAAACATAATTACCTTCCCAAAGCCTCACTTCCAAATATCATCACATGGTGGTTAGAGTTTTAACATATGAATTTTGGAGGGATGCAAACATTGAGCCCATAACAATGACCATGTGCCAGCACTTCCAGCTGCCCTGCACCCCCTCCTCCTGGAATGGGTTTTAAAGGATGATAAGCTAGTCCCTAACTCCAGGCTCTCACTGAGAACACAGGGAGCCGGGTCCCATAACTGGCATACTCTTGGCACTGAACCCTCACCTGCCTGCCAGTCTTTGCCTTTTCTTAGTAGAACCACACTATCAAGGACCTTACTTATTACTGAATCACCCAATAGACTTAAAATGCTCTTTACACAGCTGCTACTTAAATAAACCATCTTCTATTTTTGATGAGAAAAAGCTATTCTGAAATTGCATCTTAATACTTTGAAAGTATTAAAAATAAGCCCAGAGTAGAAAAAGATTTCAGAGTTAGGACCAGCAGCCAGGGAAGAGAGAAAGTGGCTGAAATGCTCTTCCTAGAACCACACACTTCTCTTCCCAAGAAACCCTGTCTCCTTCATCCTGCTGAAGCTTTGCATCCTTTGAATATCTTCATCTGTTGCTCCAGCTAGCTCATGTCCTTTGGCAGAGCCTAAGCTCATATTTCTAGGAAGAGGGAGCTTCTCCACTTGGAATGTTTCTTTTAAGCTCCAGTGACCAATTCCTCCCTTAGTACATTTCCATTTCAAAGAAATCATTACCTTTAGTTGTAGTTCTCATTCACTTGATTGATTTTTCTTTAGTTTTCCGCAAGCTAATACACCACTCTCTTAGCTGCCTAGAATCTTAGGGCTTCTAATTCACTGCTTAATCTATTTTTATCCTAAATGACAGATGAGATGCTTTAAACTATCAAAAGTAATTGTTTTTAAAAGAAATATGTCTTGAATAAATATCTTATCCAACTCACCCAGAGGTTACACAGTTGTGTTCTTTATCAGATTTTCTATAAACATACATTCCCCTCTCCACCCCCCTCACCCCGGAATGTTTTAAAGGATTCTGCATTAAGGAGATTTTCATCTACTTTTAATTGGCTAGGGCTCTACAGAGTGTGGGTTGCTCATATTTCCCGTGTGAATACCTTGGAAAATATTTCCGTGCCAGAGAGAAAACAGATTCAATATGATCGAGATTTAGATTATCTCGGTGGAAGAATTGCTTTAGCCTGTGTGATTGAATGCCCTACCCTGGCTCCATCCTTAGACATGCAGTAGGCAGATGAGGTTACCACAGCCCCAAATGAAAAAGCACCCTAGCAACGCTCCACTTTACTTTCTGATTTGAAATCCTTAGTCCATCTTACAGCATCCTTGGCCTTGTTTGTTTACTTCCAACACAGAGCACACTCTTCCCACCTCCTCTTTTTATCAGATGATCTCAGCTACATTCTCTTGAGATGATCACCTTTTCTTTCTGAACCTTTCGCTTCCAGGAAGTCCCATTTCTGCAAGTGTCATGAACAGAAAACTTTTTTTTTCTGATGAACTTCCTTCGTTAGTTCCAAGACTGAAGTGGCTGCAGAGCACACATCAGCGATTGCTTTCCTACGGAGAACTGTGAGGTTGACGAGTGACCAGTTGGGTAGAATGACAACGTTGATCTAACAGGATTAGGGAGGCAGCGGATGAAAACCAAGATGGCAGCCTGGACAAACACCCTTTACAAATAATTCAGGCCAGTGATGACTCACCCGGATGTTGGTGTGCAACCGTGGTTTAACCCGCTAACTAGCTAAGTCCCTCACCAGTGAAGATGTTTTATGGGATGCTCTTATTGCAGTCATTCTAAAATTCATCTGGCTTTCCAGGCAGCTGTTGGGAAAAGAGTCATATTCAATCACCCTCTAAATTTCCAGTGCCCTGCATAGGAAATGGATGAAGAGCCAATGCTGTGGAAGATTCCAGAGCACTGTTTCAGGGCCCTCAGCACTGGAGGGGACCCATGTGGCCCAGAACTAGCCTTATGCCCTGGCCAGTGAGTGCTTCACTGCAGGAATGACGTGAGTGAGAATCTCTTTCCAGTCCCTTGATGATGACGGGCTGGATTCCCCAGGAAAGATGTATGTCATAAGTCTGGATGGCGACTCCAAGGGGTGTGGTCCAGCCGAGAGGAGACCCAGCCAGTCCCGGCGCTGCTGCAACCTCTTCTTACAGAATGGAGACTCCTTATGGGCACCTCCACTCTCTCTAGGCCTCCCCATCTCTCCCTGAGCCAAGCTGCATCCTGGGTCCTCCTGCGGTTCTCGGCTGATCTCCACTAATCTGAGCAAAGGCTGCACACTTTCTGAAGACATTCTGAGAGTGAGTCAGGCCCCGCTCTCCCAGGCCCTGCAATGGAGCATTTGCTCTGTGCTCTGCATCAAAGCTGCCCAACCGTGCAGTAACGACGCCACCCTCTCTCTGAGCGCACACATGACAGAGCCAGAGCCTGAGAAAGGGGGTCAGATGGGCTGGCTGCCCTCTGGTAGGGCAGGAAACCCAGTGGGATCTGGGACTTGGGCTGGACTTAGGAAGCCTTGCTGGAAAGGTTCTTACACCGACTCTGAAGACAAATCCTGCCTTGTGGTGCAGTCAGGTACTCAAGAATTACTGACCATTGAAATCACATTCCTTTTTTCCCCACAGCAATTCTTTATTAGTCCAAATGGAAAATGGTTTGCTCAGTTTTAATGCCCCGGGGGAAACATGGAGAAGGTATAACTTTTTTTTTCCCCCTAAAAAAAAGGATTTTTTTCCTTTTTCTTTAAGCCAGGGCATCTGTAGTTCTGCAAGCCCTTAGAAAGCCTAAACCAGACAGCAAAAGATACCGTTGCCTTTTTCTTGGTGGTTTGATTGGAAGGAGAAGGGACACATCCTGTCACTCATCCCCTCATTCTGTAGATAATTACTGGGCACCTGTGATGGGGGTGGGTTCAGGGAGAACAGAGAAGGAACAGGAAGTGTACACACAGCTCTTGAAGGAGGACTGGAGAAAGAAGAGAAACAGGCAGTAGCTGGCGAGGGGAGTCAGAACGAGAAAGAATTTTTTTAAGGATGGGAGAAATCATGGCATGGTTGTAGGCAAGTGTGTATTAGCCAGTGGAGAGGAAAACAGTGCTGCTTATCAGGGAGAGGGCGGACGGGCCAGAGTGATGTCGTGGATGGGGTGGGGGATCCCGGGCTGAGTGGGGGAGGCGTGGCCTTGGACATGTTCACGGAGGGCTGTCCCCGGGGCAGGAGGGACAGATGCAGACCCGTGGACGAGGGTGTGACGGGGTCAAAGCTGCACCACACAGCCTGGCTATCACTAGCTGGAAAATCAATTACTTTGAAAAAGAATTCACACGTGAGGGAATGGAGCCTAATCACTCGGAGCTGCTCGAACTGCCTGGAAGGAAGTAAAACCTCCCTGGACTGATCAGAAGTCACTTCCCTGCCAGCTTTGCAGCCACGTGAGGCTTGTTCTGCTCCCGGTGTCTGAGCCAGCCTGGTACCCGGCTCCTCTGGGCGTTCACACATCTGACACTGACCCCATTTGAGAGACACTGTGTGATCAGCTGACTTCAAGTCTCTGGAGCTGTCACCCGCCTCTCCTCATCCCCGCTGCCACCACCTTTCCCTGGGCCACCACAGGTCAGGCCTGGACCACTGCTCCAGCCCCCTCCACCCCCAGGGCTTCTGTCACCTTGGAGCCAAAATCACTCCCTGAAAAGAGGAAAATAAAGGCATCCTTGCCTATGTTCATAAAATCTCATTGGCTCTTGTGCCTTATGGGGTAAGTCAAATCTTCAGGAGACACACAAGGCCATGGACAGGCTGGCTCCCAAGTTCTCTGCATCTGTATCTCCCAGGACCCCTTCCTCGCCCTCCCCGAGAGACAGGCTTCTCGGCTTCTCCAGAGAAGTGAGATGTCTTCGGGAGCCCTGGTCTTGACCAGTGTGATTCCCAGTCTTTGGAATCCCTGCCCTCCCAGCCATCATCTGGCAAGCTTTGTCTCATTCTTCAAGACCCAGTTTACATGTCACCTTCTCAGGGACAAGGAAGTCTCCCCTTTCTCCTCAGAAGAGGGAATCATTCCCATACCTGTTAGATAGGTTGACTCAGCGCCTACCAGTGCAACAGACCAGAGGAGGGTTTTGGTATTTACCTGCTCACGCCTCGAGGTGGGCCTTTGCCCTCCCGCCCCCCTGCACCCCGTAATTCATGGGTGCAGGTGGCACCTGGCACCCAGGAGGCTGGGTGGTGGAAACACGTGTGAGGGGTCCTGCAGGGCGGGGTGTGGGGCAGCAGGGTTGTTAACGACTCTAAACCTTTTCTCATGCTCTGATAATAATTCGCTCTTTTTGGGGGGCGAATCATAATTAACACATGATCTCTGAGCACTGCAGCCAAATTCTCGCTAATTGAACAGATTCTGGCAAATGTCAGGATTTTTGAAAATTTTGGAAATGCTGAGAACAAACCAAGAAGAGGGTGATATGATGCTCGCACCTGTAATTCCTCTCAATGACAGCTGTGTTTTTAAAAGGAAACTCAGAGGATGAGAAAATGTCACCCCCAATACTTAGAAAAGAAATCCAACCATTTCATCAAAAGTGGAAACCTGCTTCCAAACCCCTATTTTTAGTTCGTGAGATGATGCAAGATGCCTCCTCTTTTGACTTGGGCACAAGGCAAAGTGCAATCTTCGTCAAGGCGAGGTTATTTTAAGGGAAAAGAAGACAGAGCTCCAGCTGAAAAGAATCCCAGAGCTTCAGACATCACATGGGCTGTCGGCTATGTGCCCCCTTTGCTGACGCTACCAGGCTGCTTCCTGGCTTTCGAGGAGGTTAATGCTGGTTAATACTGGCTCCCTCACTCTGACTACATTTTCCTGAGAGCAGGGCTTCTACTTTAGACACACCCTCCATAGAGAAGCCTGGTAATTTTCAGTGCAGTGCTTGAACTAAGGGCTTTACTGAAAATTACTAGGCCTCAACCAAACACAATAAGACAGACAATTCAGAGCATCTTCAGGACAGAATGCTCGACTGCCACGATAAAACCCGACAGCGGGCTTTCCGGAGATGCAAAAACAGGTGGTAAAAAAAGAAAGGAAAAGGAGCAAGAAGTAATTATTAGCCCAGGAAGGAAGAAGTGCAAAAGAATGAAAAGGGAAACAGATGGAAATGACGTTTTTTGGAGAGAAAGAAACAGATGAAAAGACCAAAAGCTGGGCTGAAAGACATTCAGAACCTTTTTAAACGGTGGAAAAGCAAAAATAAAAGAATGATTTTTGTGAAGGAGCAATACAGAAAGATAACAGAACATAATTCAAAAACCGGAGTGTCCAATATGAAGGAGAAGAAAATCCATTCAGCATTGCTGCTTTCAGAGTACAAAGGCAGACAGACTTTTAATACAGTCTGACCCCAGTTTCTGGCGGGCGCCCTGGGGTGTCCCCGCAGGTGCTGGCGTCCAAGGGATGGGGTGGGAACCTGCTCCTTTAAGGGCCTGCGCTCACGGTTTCCAGGACACAAATCTGCCTTGGGTTCTGTCGGGAGTCCAGGCAGGAAAAGCCGGCCCGGGTCTTGGGAGAATCTGTCTTTGTTCCATCCACAACTTCTGTAATGAAGGCAGGACGTAAGCCAAGTCAGCATCAGGCTTGGGAAACGAGCCTGCGGAAAAGGCACAGTCCCAAGAGCGGCACCTCTGGAATGAGGACAGGGGTCTGCCCCTGGGGCTGCCGGGCAGGAATGGGGGGCGGGGGGATGCCCTTCAGACGTTTCCGGGGCTCAGAGTCTGCGTCAGGAGGCCAGACCACACACGTGAGACAAATAAGCCCCATGTGGGCTTCCCTGGTGGCGCAGTGGTTGAGAGTCCGCCTGCCGATGCAGGGGACACGGGTTCGTGCCCCGGTCCAGGAAGATCCCACATGCCGCGGAGCGGCTGGGCCTGTGAGCCATGGCCGCTGAGCCTGCACGTCCGGAGCCTGTGCTCCGCAACGGGAGAGGCCGCAACAGTGAGAGGCCCGCGTACCGCAAAAAAAAAAAAAAAGCCCCATGTTAGGAACTCTGTGGAATGTCTGAGTGATGGTGGCCTTTTCCAGTATTTGCTCAAGCATTGGCCAGAATGTGCTTAATTCAATAAAAATGACACTGTTAACAGTGGGAGAGGCTGCACATGTCGGGGCGGGGGCAGGGGTACATGGGAACTCTCCATATCTGCTGCTCAATTTTGCTGTGAACCTAAAAACTGCTATTAAAAAATAGTCTACTTAAAAAAAGTGACTGAATACCCAGTCTGGGTGCAGCACAGGGCTCCCGAAGAGGGACAAACAGAAGTGTCAGACACAGCGTGCCCTGTCCCCAAGGAGCTCCAGTCAAAGCAGGACCTGGTGACCCAGGGGTGGACCCTGGCCCAGTTCCATTGCCATTACTGGGAGCTGCTTAGAAATGCAGAGCCTCAGGCCCCTCCCAAGACCTAGTGAATCAGAATCTGCATTTGTTTTCTTTGGACAAACCACGCAGCGCGTGGGATCTTAGCTCCCCGACCAGGGATCAAACCTGCGCCCCCGTAGTGAAGTGCAGAGTCTTAACCACTGGACCGCCAGGGAGGTTCCCAGAATCTGAATTTTAACAAGATCCCCAGGGGACTCAGGGGACCATTAAAGTGTGAGATACTCAAAGGAGGGGATACAGGATACATAGAAATAGCTCCTGGCCAGGGAAGGGAGAGCCCAGAGACAGGACTCTCTCTGCATGGGGGGCAGGAAAGGCTCCAAGGTGGAGACAGCAAGAAAACATGCGTAGGAGGTGGGAAGGAGTCACCACAAGAGACGGCAGGTGAGAAGGGGCCGTTCCCATCCGGGGGAGACCACAGAAGGTCCCGGGGCTGGGAATCAAAAAGCATGTTCAGAAAGAGGCAAGATGCTGTGGGTGACGAGAGGGTAGATACATGGGCAGAGCCCTGCTGTAAGGGGCCTCACCTGCCAGGTAGAAGCCTGGATCTGCCTGTAGAGGAGGTTGGGGGACCTTGAGGTTTGGGCATCCTTGGAGCGATCCAAGCTATGATACCATGGCCACTTTGTTAGAGCCCAGAATGGTGGCCCGGGGAGCAGATGGCAGGGGTGGATGTGGGCGATGCATCTTGGACTGGGAGTCCAGGGAGGCTGAGAGCTCATGAGGAAAACACGCCGGATGAGCTGACTTCTGCTCAGAGACCCACATTGTTCAGCAGTGTCCCAGGTAGAACCTGGCCAAGAAGGTGCAGACCTTAGAGCTAGTCGGTCGGTGACACTCATCCCTGAAGGCACTTGGACACACAAATCACAGTGAGAAAACGTGACTCATCCTTAAGAGTTTGGGAAACTAATAATAAGATTATAATAGACTTTGGTCAAAGCACAGAAGAAAACAACTCAGAGGCATAATTCTAAATTTTGAAAATAAAATACGTAAGTACCAGAAAACTCCATCTTGCTCCAACAAAGCTATGTTGCTTCTTCCTGATTTCTTATGGTTTATCTTCATAACTGCCTCTGTTTCTACTCTTTCCTTCCCTGCCTACCATGCCTTGTCTGTATTTCATTCAGAGGATCTTCTGTTCATAAAAGAGCCCCTCACATGCCCATCCCTCCAAATCCCCTAATGCTAAGAACAACCATACTCTGGACACTTATTTCAAATTACAGAAATGACGCTGGGTCACAAGAAAAAAAAATCCAATTTTGGTGCTTGTGATCATGCTTCCCCTTGTCATTCTGACATACATTCTAGTATCTCCTGGCTTTGGTTCCCATTTCCTAATTCTCTTAGATTTATTTCAGTTTTTCAAAATATTCATTTAGTGTAAGGAATATATCCCAACAAGCACGTAAGCAATGCCGCTGCCTGTGATGACTCCAAAGGACATGCAGTAAAGCTTCGATCTACCAGCAGCCTGTGGATGGATGTGCTGGCAGACACCATTCTCAACAAAAGCAAAGTCTTTGGCTCAGAGCAGCAGTGTCCAATGGAACCATCAGTCAAGATACATGAACAATTTTTCTAGTAGCCACATTTTAAAAAGTGGAATTAGGGACCTGGTGGCACGGTGGTTAAGAATCCGCCTGCCAATGCAGGGGACTCGGGTTCGATCCCTGGTCTGGGAGGATCCCACATACCGCGGAGCAACTAATAAGCCCGCGTGCCACAACTACTGAAGCCCACACACCTAGAGCCCGTGCTCCGCAACAAGAGAAGCCACCGCAATGAGAAGCCCGCGCACCGCAATGAAGAGTAGCCCCCGCTCGCAGCAACTAGAGAAAGCCCGCGCGCAGCAACGAAGACCCAACGCAGCCAAAAATAAATAAATTTATTAAAAAAAAGAAAAAAGCTTTAAAAATGAGCAAACTCTTAAAAAAAGTGGAATTAATTTTAGTAATATTTACTATACCTGAAGTATTCTTTCAAACGGAATCAATAACACAAAATTAATGAGATGTTTGACAGGCTGCCATAACAAAGTTCCAAAGATTGGACGCCTTAAACAAATTTATTTCCTTACAGTTCTGGAGGCGAGAAGTCAAGGCCGAGTTGTCAGAAGGATGCTTTCCTCTGAGGCCTCTCTCCTTGGCTTGTGAGACAAATCCCCACCCTGTGTCCTCACCTAGTCCTTGCTCAGTGTGTGTCTTTGTCCTAATCTCCTCTTCTTATATGGAGTTCAGTCATATTGGATCAGGCCCTACCTCCAAATAGTCACCTTCCGAGGTACTCGGATTAGGGCATCAACACATGAATTTCTGGTGGACACAATTCAGCTCATAACAACAGTCTCTTGTTCACGCGGAGCCTTAGAAATCCAGTTCTGTTGTGCACTGATGGTGCGTCTCAGTTTGGACTGGCCATGTTTCAGGTGCTCATGGCTGCATGGGTCCTGTGACTCTCGTAGCAGACAGCTCAGGTCGGAGCCCCCCATCACAGGAGGGCTGGCTCCCTGGGCACCTCTACCCAGAGGACCCCACAGTGAGCAGCCTTCCTTCAAATTCCCATGGGCTGAATCACTTGCCAACTATCACCCATTTCAAGATATTTTTTTCCCCAAAAATCGACAGATGAGTATAGATAAAGGAGATGTGGTATATAAACACAATGGAATAGCACGCAGCCAAAAAAAAGAATGAAATAATGCCATTTGCAGCAACATGGATGGACCTAGAGATTATCATACTAAGTGGAGTCAGCCAGACAGGGAAAGACAAACACCATGTGATATCACTTATGTGTGGAATCTATGAAAATGATACAAATCAACTTATTTACAAAACAGAAATAGACTCACAGACATAGAAAACAAATTTATGGTTACCAAAGGGGAAGGGGGGGGAATAAATTAGGAGTTTGGGATTAACGTGTACATACTACTATATATAAAATAGATAACCAACAAGGACCCGCTGTACAGCACAGGGAACTCTACTCAGTATCTTATAATAACCTATAATGGAAGAGAATCTGAAAAAGAACAGACATATACACACACACACACACATATATATATGTATATATAACTGAATCACTTTGCTGTACACCTGTAACTAATACAACACTGTAAATCAACTATATTTCAATTAAAGAAACCCAAAAAACAAAACTTCAGTCTGGGCACAGAGCACAGAAATGTGTGCATCTAGTCCTTCCCAAGGTCAAGTTCTGAATCTGCAGCAACGACCTCAGCCATTGTCTTATTCCAGAGAAGGCACGAAGGATGCTCTTTCCCAAATCACCGCATATACCCAACACCTGGCAGGTATAATAAGACCAGGTCTCAGTCTTGTTTCCTAAATGAATGTGATTCTAAATCTGGCATGAAGAAGCAAACTTTCCTTCTGCTGTGACCTCCTGCCGCCCCGACTCCCCACCTGCTGAGACTTCGGGCATCCTGGCCACAGGGAGCTGGAACCAGTTCTCAGGTGCAGCTGCCCCTGCACTGCCCAGCCCGGTCACGTCGTTCCCAACCCCTCCCTAACCCGAGGAAGAAATTCAACTACAGTGGAGCTGGCCCGGCACCAGGTTCTGGAGATAGCGCTATTCTCACATGTCCAGTTGTGGGAAGCTCTGCAATTGGGGGGTTAGAGGGAGTATTACCTTTTTAGGACACACATATACTTAGGTAATTTCCACGTGCTTTGAGAGCCCTAGGTTAGAACCCCGCCTCGCTTGTCCGATTCAACGTCCTGGTAGTTTACCTGGTTTACCTGGTAGATGTAGGCGCTACGTACATTGCCTTCCCTTCCAGGCACTTCCCCACCCACTGAAGCTCGTTGTGGCCGCGTGATCTCCTTTAGTCAATGACACGAGCACAAACGCATGTGTCATTTCTGGGCCGAGTGTGTAGGGGCTGGGCAGTGACTTGCTGTCCCTCTGAGGCTGCATTCCTTTGTGTTGGGACCTGCGCTCACCTGGGTCCCCAGCAGTGAGGATGGACCGGCAGCAGGAGTGAGAAATCAACCTGGGTTGTGTAGCACCACTGAGACGGTGAGAGGTCGGAACCCCAGCAGATTCCAGCCCGTCCCAGCTAATACAGAAGATGGATACTTACTTCCTTCTGTTAATTTTTCCCCAGGAAATTTAATGCTTGTTGATGTTAAAACGATTTTTTTTTTTTTTTTTTTTTGCTTCGCGGCTCATCATCCAGGTACTTGAAATTTTGTTTGATGAAATTTTCTCCCTCACCCTCATGTTAGCCTCAGAAAGATGTGCGAACTTCCGTTTCTTTTTAACGTTCTCGTGGAGAAGTTATGGGCCTTCAAAAATGGCTTTTCAGTCTCTTTTGCCAGTACGCCTCTAACAGCTGCTGTGGAGACGATCCTCCTCAGTTTTGATTAACAAGTTCAATCAAGTTGAACATTCCTGACTCCAGGTGAGCTAAGTGCTCACTTTACTAGAGCCATCCTTCTGTCTCCTCCAAAACACAGAAACACGTGAGAACATTCCTTCAGCCCCTTTCTCTTTCTGCCTGTAGTGCTTTATCACTTGAATTAGCTTTTTTTCGAAACCAGGATTTCTCAACCTGGCCACTACTGACATTCTGGGCTGGATAGTTCTGTGTGGCGAGGGCTGTCCGCCGTGTAGGATGTTAAGCGGCACCCCTGACCTTGACCCACTTGACGCCAGTCATATCCACACCCCCAGGTATGATGACCTGAAAGGGTCCTGGTTGAGAACCACTGTGCTAAACCAAACACGTTCATTGTTTTCTCTCCGTATGAGGCTACTCTGGCTAAAAACAAAACCAAACCCACTTGGTTCCTCAATTTATTATTTATTGAAGGCCAGCTGTCCTGCTGTCCATGAGCACCTCTCATCTGTCCGAAATCACCCTTAAACGCTGAGTATTCACTCATTTGTTCCTGCATTCTTTCACTGATTTCTTTGTTCATCTAACAAACGCCCCTGTGTTACGTGCCCGGCTCTGAGAGTTACATGTCTTGTGAGGGACTGCACGTGTGTGGCCTCTATCTTCACAGACCTCGTGGCCTACGGGAGCCTCGCTAAAGAAATACACGTGCAAATCTACTGTTGCAAATTGTGGGTAAGTGCTATACGGGAAAAGAAGAGGCCACTGTGGGCATCGGAGCAGAGGTGACATTAAGCTGGATGAGGACAAATGAGCCAAGGTTAGGAGCAGCAGAGGCCTGCCAGGAAGAGGCAGGAAGGGCTGGGGTGGATGAGGACCCAGAGAGCTGAGATGTGGTGGGAGAGATCTCGGGGCCAGCGCTGCCAGAGGACGTGAGAACCCACAATGACTATCAGTGAAGGCACACACTCTTTCAGCCCCAAGGACCTCTGGCCCTCAGGCTTCCTGGGCCGCTCTGGGGTCCCACCTCCTGTTCTGCCCCTTCCGTAACACCTGATTACCCTTCTCAAAAACATAATAAGCCAGAAAGCCATTGGGGGAAGGAATGGCTCCACTTTTTTAGCAGTCTGTCGAGAAACAGAATTCCCCTGGCTAAGCTAATAAAATTTTAGCAGTTGGCCTTAATTGTGAAACCATCTCATTTCTATGAAGAAATATATTCTGCTTTGCTATAGGACCAGGTATAATTCACAGACCATTTCCAAGTGGCCTCTGGCCAATCCTCATGCTATTCTGAACATTTTGATTTTTGTCCCATGTCAAGGACCCCAGGGAATAAATAAAACACACATGATCTCTTCAAAAGGGTTTGATTTATGTCGACAACCACAAAAAGGGTCAGCCATCATCCTTTCCCGATATGGGTGCTGCCGGGAGTAGAACTGGGTCCCCCCACCAAAAGATATGTTGAAGTCCTAACCCTTGGTATCTGTGAATGTGACCTTATTTAGAAACAGGGTCTTTGGGCGTAATCAAGTTAAGATGAGGTCACACTGGATGGCGTGGGCCCTAAATCCAATAATCGGTGCTCTTAGAAGAGGAAGATTTGGACACAGTGACACACAGGGAAAAAGCCACATGAATACGGAGGCAGAAACTGGAGTGATGTATCTACAAGCCAAGGACTGCCGGCATCAACAGACACTGAGAGGCAGAAAGCAGATTCTCCCCTTAAATCATTCTCTCTCAGAGAGCACGGCCCTGCCGACACGCTGACTTTGGTTTTATAGCCCCCAGAACTGTGAGAGAACAGATTCCTGCCCAGTGGGTAGGCCTATGTTACCGCAGCCCTAAGAAACAAATACAGGTACCGTCGTGGAATTCTCTGGTAACTTTTCTCAAGGTAAAAAAAAAAAAAAAAAAAAAAAAAAAAAGGCTGGTAACTGAGATGAGTTAAGAATCCCAAGGAAGGCACAGAATGAGCTTAGAAGCCACTTTGGTGGCAGATTTTAAAAACTTCTTAACTGAAGAAGCCCCCCCCCCTTTTTTTTTGCGGTACGCGGGCCTGTCACTGTTGTGGCCTCTCCGTTGCGGAGCACAGGCTCCGGACGCGCAGGCTCAGCGGCCATGGCTCACGGGCCCAGCCGCTCAGCGGCATGTGGGATCTTCCCGGACCGGGGCACGAACCCGCGTCCCCTGCATCGGCAGGCGGACTCTCAACCACTGCGCCACCAGGGAAGCCCCCCTTTTTTATTAATAGTTACTATTTATCTGAATCACATGAACTACAGTGATGAGACCTATGACTGGCTGATTAAAATGATGGCAGGTTTCCTTTTAGTAGAAGTCAACAGATTAAATAATTTTGTTTGAGCCAGTTAATGGAGAGGCCACCGACATGAGTGATATTGGTCTTGCCATGGGATTAATAGTTTGGTGACAACAGGAAAACGCAAACTGTCAAAAGGAAAGCATTAGCTCTAACGTAGCCAGAAATTCCCCCAAATCAGTGTCCCAGCCTGGATTCTCTCTGGCAAGGACTATGAAAATACTTGTGCTTTTCAGTTCTAACTTTCAGCAGAGCATCTACAAAAGGGCGATTGATTTTTATCTTTGGTAGGATTTCTACTTAGAAGCGCCAGCGGGAGGGCCCTGCATAAAACCTTCAGATACACAATCTGTAACAAATTTCTGGTACCACAAACACCATGTGTTAAAAAATGTGTTTACAACACTGCAAGAAGGTGCACACACAGAGGAAAACACCAGAAAATTTGCTTTTTTTTTTACCTTGCCTTTGTCGAAGTAGTGGATGATTTCCTGGTAGAGCCGCTCTTTCAGCTGTCCCTGTGTTGTCGCCTGGTACCCGTCCCGCTGGGTGAGGTGGGCCGCGCACACGTCCTCTGACCACTGAGGCAAAAGCAAAGCGTAAGCAGTGCCAGGTGAGGGCACGGCCAGGGCTACCGTTTCCCTACCGTCAGGTCAGAATGCACACAGTAAGCCCTGAATTCAGTGTGGGCACTCGGGCCATGATTCTGGGAGTCACTGGAGCTGCTGCCATCAGGCTGCCGGGTCTGGAATTGAGGGCAGAACCTCTGTGCAGAGGCCTCAAGACGAGTGAAAGAAAGAAGAAGGCAAAGCTGGGTCTACATTCACACAGAAGAGAAACCCGGCAGGTTCTGGACAGCACAGAACTGTCAGCTTGCCCAGGATGCCTTGGAACCTTCCAGAAGAATGAGGAACCGGGTGATCTGTGGCTGCCTCAAGTGGGGCATCCCTGGGCGGCGGCCTCAGTCCTGTGCTGCTCAACATTTTAATCAACAGCAGAAGGCACATGGATTCCACTTACAGGTCGTAAAGAAAGCTGCTTACAGACAGGGAGGCGTCTTGGGATCTTCAGCTCTAGGCATGTTGCCTGTCGCAAAGGCAGGGCTCGGCCAGTGTTTGTGGACGTGACAGTGGACTTATGGGATGAAGGAAGGATGCATCGAAGTGAAGGCAAGCTCATTTGACACCTAAACTCCTAAACTTATGCTCAAGAAATCAACGGCACTAAATATAGGGTTCAATAAACTTCAATATTTGGTGGGGACCTACTATGTGCAAGGCACCAGGTCAAAGATGAGTCAGAAGATACCTGCCCCAGAGAGAGTGCCATTACAAATTAGAGCACAGTGGTATATAATAACTCTGCAGAAAAGATTTCATGGGCAATTTAAGGGCGGGAGGCAGGACGAGGGTTTCTGCAGAGGCTCCTCGGAGGAAAGAATCAGGATGGGCTCACTCGTCAGCTGGACTCAGGAGGTGGGTCTTGACCCTGTTTTAAGACAGGACAGTGAGGATGCTACCAAGAAAGCAGTGGACTTGCAGGCTGCCTGGACCACAGGGGGGTGGGCGTGGGGGTCCCCCACTGGACTCAGGGCTGGCCAGGCCACATCTGGAGCAATGGGACCAGCTGTGGTGCCACATTTTAGGGGGCAAGACAAATGGACAGGAACCACTGGGGCAGAGGGCAAAGGCCCCGAGGGACAGGCCTGCAAAAGTGCAAGGCTCCCTAAGAGGCGGGCTCTCACAGCACACACCCCCTCCCACCTTCCCGAAGCCAGAGAGGTTTGGAGCACTCCGTGCTGGACTCCAGGGCTCCAAAGAACAGGGTGAAAGGGCTATGGGGCCAGATGGGCTCTCCGGCACCTGGAGTGTCAAGGAAGAGTGAGAAACCTTTACGCTGCTGCAAATCCTTTCACCTTCAAAGGAGAAGTGCGTAGCCAACCATAACTGGGAGTTACAAACTCAATTAATTGTGGCATTTTCACCACATGGCCAGATTTCTACTTTTATAAGGGTAAAAGTAAAATTTTACATGATTCTGAAACGTAACTACAATAAGATAAATAAGAATAAGAAAGTTTGGATGCCAAATAACTTCCTTGGAGTTTAAAATCACCTAAAAAAATACTGAATGGAGAAGCAAAACTCCTTTATACCTTCCACTTAAACAATGAGATGAAATGACTTGATTGCTAGGCGAAAGGCTGATGTTTTTATTGCCCTTGTTTTTTTTTTTACAAAATAGCCTTAACCAAAAAAAGAAGACCCTATTTGAGGATTTTTACTCAATGAACAAGAATATATCAATCATGGTGAAGAATTTTCATAAAGATACAAGTAACGTTCTTTAGTATGTTGATTAACCAGCATGAATTCACATTTTCTGCAATATCAAAACATATTTAGGACAAACTGCAAAATGTAATGATGTAAAAGATATGGAGAGCAATTATTTGGCATCTAACTGGAAAATTCAAAACCCCAGTGGAAATGATAATGCAACTGGGCCAACTGATTTGGGTTGTGAAACATCCTTGTACCATTTGTGATAACCCCGTCTGTGCTCAGTAAGTGCAATGATTAAACAAATGATGTTTCATACACATATATCTATTTTACATTCACACGCCCGTAGAAAAGTTTATGTACTGTGAGAGAGAGTAAGGGTGACCAAGCAGCTTGTCAAGCCCATTTTAATTTCCCTGGTGTAAAAGATATATCTTCGTAGTTTCAAAATCACCTTGTTACTAAAATTTGGGTTTCTAACAAATGAAAGCCATTAGAATTCAAAGTGGGAGGTCTGGTGTGAGATGCCCCAACTGATAACTCTATCTTCATAAATGACAGTCCTTAGGAGAGCTTTATATGGTGAAAAGCCAAAAGGGTACCATGGATGACTATGGATGAGGCATTCAGATTGAAACCAGTCTCATTGTGTTTTCTTTATAAAGGACTCTTGTTTTCAGGCAAAGGTCAATCTCCACACTCCAGTGTCCCTAAAGCAGCTTATGAGTATGCATATCACACAAGCTACTGGAGAGTTCAGGACTGGGCCAAGGGCTAGAAGATTCTTGCTGGGGATTCACTGCCTAACACGGGAAATTCCCTCATCTATCTACCTACCTACCCACACATCCATCCACCCACACATCCGTCCATCCATCCACACAACCATCCATCCACCCACACATCCATCCACCTACACATTCATCCACACATCCATCCATCCATGAATCCATCAATCCATCCAACCACACATCCATCCATCCATCCATCCACACATCCATCCATCCACCCACACATCCATCTTGCCACCCATCAATACAAACAACCACCCAGTTATTTACTGTGGGTCCACTCTGTATGACTAACTGGGCTGAAAATAAAATGGACATGGGGAGAGCATGAATATATTATGGCAACACACACACACACACACACACACACACACACACACAGAGCAATGTCCAAAGCTATCTGAATAACAAAAGGACACTGAGAGCTGAAAGCTGTCATGTCAGACCTATGCTGAGGGGTAACATCCCCCAGGAGAATCAGGCAGGAAGTCCAACATGAACTGATGGACCAACAGGAGATCTTGATGGAACCGCTTAGAACGCACGGAGAGAAAAGTCATGATCTGGTCCCTACACTCTTTGATAAAATAATGAGAGGTGGGCTCATCCTCTCTCTTAGCTATTGTACCACAGAAGTTCCTTCTTATTGAGGTCGCCCTCCGGCATTACTGGGTCCTGTTGGCAGGAATAAGGAATCACAGAATCTCTAACTCACTGCTGGCAGACCAATCATGGGTGTTTAAGATGCTCAGTGATAACTTGCTCTGACATCTTGTCCAATTTGCATTCAGGAGAGCCAAATCTATAATCAAAGTACTTCTTAACTATCTTTGTTTATGTCACTGCATTGAGTCAACATCCATAAAATCTTAAGTTCTAGGTTTACTGAAATTTGTCATGGAAAAATCAAAAGTTAAATGATCTTGTAATTTATAATGACAGGATCATGAAAGTATATGGTAAGTTTTACTACCTTCAGAAGCTTCGCATGGAGAAGCAAGGTATAGGCTGCTTCAGTGTAGTTATCACATTCCTTGTGCAGGTCACAGAGCTTGTACAAATACCTGAGACGATAAAACATAGGTACATTCTTAAAGCATCCCCAAATAATTTGTGTTGAGAACTGCAAGAGCTAAATTCTACCTTCAACAGTAAATCATCTCTATACTTTCTTTTTACAATCTTCACAATGAATAATGCCTTGGAAGCTTCTGGTACATGAAGCACTAAGAAAAACCAACCAGAGTAATACACAGTAGATATATTTCTTAAATTTAAGTCCTCTCTTTTCAGGACAAAACTGAAGGTGGCACAAGGAGGTGGAATTATACTTCAAGGTCTCTCATTCTTTCTCATCTTTTCCAGAGTTTTCTTTCTTGCAGTTGAAATGAGAGTACACAATGTTTGATTGTGATTTCTTACATTTCTATTGAGTCCAAATATACACACACACAAAATCCATAAAAATACAAATCCATAAGAATAAAGAGCTCCAATGATCACAGCGAATGTGATCAAAAGAATTCCTCTGCCATAAAGAAATAAAAGTTGCTTTTCTAATATAGAGCAACCTACATTTTTTTTTGTATACACTTTTTTTTTAACACCTTTATTGGAGTATAATTGCTTTACAATGGTGTGTTAGTTTCTGCTTTATGACGAAGTGAATCAGCTATACATATACATATATCCCCATATCTCTTCCCTCTTGCATCTCTCTCCCTCCCACCACAGCCTACATTTTGGATAAAAGAAACTGATTGTTTTCCTCAAGCTTTATTATATTCACATGGTACTGTTTTTAAAGGACAAAGTTAAAAAGCCTTAGAAATCAAAAGTTAGAAAATCATGTTTTTGTTTGCTCTTTATACAAATAAATACGCTAGGGACTTAACAAAAAAAGAAAGAAAATAATGCTTAATGTAACTAAGATTCATCATTAAACTCTAATGCCACGTGGATTATATAATTATTCTGGTCTCGTAAGTGGTAATCTTGCTAAAATTTGACACTGGCCCCTAAGAGTGACCAAGAAGAAGAGGGTACCAATCATAGCCCACCACCCTAGAGAAAAAGGCAAGTGAAGGAGAAAAATCCAGAAGAAAGTATGAAACTTGGGAATTTGGTACCCAGGTAAGAAGAGACTGAAAATTTATACTATTGCCTTATTTCTGATAAAGTTAAGACTGGACTTCTCATTTGATCATATGGCTTACTGTGAAACAATAAAATTTGTGGCAGTGCCTTTTTTCTAAAGGGCCATAAGGGTCAGTCAAAAGGAATAAAAACCCTGTGAAATAATAATTTTCTTCTGAGCTGGCTAAGGATGCCCCCCACCCCAAATCTCCGCATCGGCACGGACAAACTGCACCAGGTCTGACGATACTTCTGGGAGCTCCACCAAATTCAAACTCTAGCCTTCACGATTTCCTACAAGATCAACCCCTGTGGCTATAAAACACTTTTTAGCATGGACTTGACAAACAGCAATTATTGTAAACAGGTCGAGGGTGCAGACGAGCCAGATGCTCACATACCTTATATACATTTCTTCTCTTTCAATCTCTTTGTAGAAATTCTGAAAAATCAAACCACAACACTGTTTTAAGAAACCTGTTCTATAAAAGGTGTCACATACATATTAAAAATCCAGTTCTTCAACTTGTGTCAAACACAGCCAAATGGACCCAGATCTTTGAATATGAACCATAAATTCACATAAAATGCAAAAACACCTTACACTGTTCTTCATTTTTTTTTTTTTTTTGGCTGGCGGGGGGTGATTCTAACGAATAAATTTCCTATACTTTAAACAGTGTAGCGTGTATATGTTAATCCCAAACTCCTATTTTATCCCTGCGCCCCCCTCCCCTTTGGTAACCATAAGTTTGTTTTCTAAATCTGTGAGTCTATTTCTCTTTTGTAAAAAAGTTCATCTGTATCATTTTTTTAGATTTCACATTTAAACGGTATCATATATCTTTCTCCATCTGACTTACTTAGTATGATAATAACTAGGTCCACCCATGTTGCTGCAAATGGCATTATTTCATTTTTTATGGCTGAGTAATATTCCATTGTATATATATATAATCACATCTAAATAGATAACCAACAAGAACCTACTGTACAGCACAGGGAACTATACTCAATATCTTGTCATAACCTATAATGGAAAAGAATCTATATATTCAGATATACAGAGACCTGAATCACTTTGCTGTATACCCGAAACTAACACAACACTGTAAATCAACTCTATTTCAGTAAAACAAAAAGGAAACAGAAAACATGCTTGGCAACAAATTTTTAAAAATTAAAAAATAAAATAAACGTTGTGATGGCTTAAATCTACTTCTGTCATTTGAAAGTCACCTGTTTTCAGTTAAAACAAAGGATTACCGGAAGACATGATCTCTTCACCATTCTTAACCATTGTCATCTCATTAGAAGCGAAACGAAAAATTTTGGAATAAGCATCATCAACATGATTCAAAGCATGCTGGGTCTAGCCTCACTTACCAAGAGCCACAAGAAGGCGACGTGGCATTGCAGACCTGATGTCCAACACAGTAGCCACGAGGCGCATGTATTCAAATAGAAAGTCAATTTAATTCAAATTGAATGAAGTTAAAAATTCACTTCCTCAGTTGCACTTGCCACACACTTTTGAGTGCTCAATATCCGTATGGAGCCAGTGCTACTGTCTTGAATAGTGTAGATACAGAGCATCTCCATTATCAAGAAATTTCTATCGGAAAGCGCTGTTCTAGACAGGCCTTCCAAAGCACAGTAAGAAAACTGGTTGCTGCTTAAAAAACACCTCGTGTACAGCACTGATAGAGGAAGGTTAGTTAGCAGATTATCAACAATAGGCTAATTCTACATATTGTAAACTATTTTCAGGATGGGCATAAATATTTCTATTACAATTACATTTCTTAATGTGAAATCTCTATAAACACTCTAAAATCTTTTATCGTTCACGAGGCACCAGAAAGGCGCAGAACAGTCACCTAACAAGGCCTAAGGTATGGAAACACCATTGCCGCTTTCAATGTGAAATTTAGCACCTGCGCACCATGTCAGAACTCTAGAATGGGGGCCTGAGATAACTAGTGAATAGCACCATCATAAAGGCATGCCATTACCCAAGAAGATGAAACAGCCTGTTTCATTTCATTAGCCAAAGAAAGACACTGCTTCCACAATTGATCTCTCCGAAAAGAAATCATAACCAAATGCAGAGAGTAAGCGGGGGCGCGTTTAGAAAGACGCACCGAGATTTTCACATTTTGCAGCACCTGAGATTTGCGTGTCCTCTGGTTCGTGTGCTGTGTCTGGGTAATGAGGATATTTTCAGCTGACGGCTCGGAGCGATGTAACAAAGGGAACCTACATCAAGGGCAGAGGATGAGCCCTTCACTTCCAACTCACCAGTATTTACACGCTACGATTTCACACCACCCTCTTCTGCACTATTTTTAATCCTTTCCTAAGTTTTTGATCATTCTCCTCTACAATTTCACAACGGGGATATCATGCGACTTTCCTCCCTCTCTCCGAGATACGGAAGTGTCTTCTATTCCCTGCCTGCTCTGCGTTCTATTCCCTGCCTAGGACTTCAAAGCCTCCCTAGAACTGAAGGACATTCATCTCAAATCCCAATTTCTTTATAAAACTTTTTCTTTCTTTATGTAAAAGTTCACACTGCTCGGTGCCCCACTTCTGGGCTCTGCGGGCATCCTCCCACCCCCCGTGGTCCTCTCCGCACCAGGGCTGACATCTGTCCAAGCAATCCTATTGGGACTGGGTCTCCAATTCCAGTCCAGTGCTATGCGTTGATCTTTCAGAGTGCAAGCATTTTCACTGTATTTCAATTTTGTACTCCTTCATAACTAAGACACATCCTAAGAGTCTTAGAATTCTACTTGGAACCACCTTCATTAGCCTGTAAAGGGGCCATGAAGGACCTAACTTATGTCTGTAAAACAATGATTCTACCATTCTTGGGTATGAATATGTTGATAATTGCATAGAAGAGCCAGGTGACACACAACAAATCATGAACCAGTAATTAAAGATTGCATGATTATGAGGTGACGATGAAATTCCACTTAATTACAAATACGCATTTTGCCTAGTGGGAACCATGATCCAGCACACATGCAGACTTGCTTGCAGAGGTACATCTAAAGGACTAGGCCGCTGGGCAGAATCACAGCCCCTGTCTCTCATTTTTTAATTTTAATTTGTTTTTTAAGTGATAGGAGGAGTAGGACATTAATGAGCCCACACAACTTAGAACGTTCCACTAACTCTATTTAAAAAAAAAAAAATAGCACTGGTTTTAAAGGAAATTTTGCAATGAGCTTACATTTATTTATTGATGAATAAATCTTACGTTCTTTATTTTTTAACCTTAGGATTTCAAGGGGATTTCTGCTTAGTGATCAGTTGAGTACATTTTATATGTTTCTAGATGTATGTTTATACATACATACTCATCTAGAGATGGATAGACACATTCAGTTCTATGAAACTCTATTTGTTTCACAAGAAAAGTACCAGGAGAAAAGGTAAAAATGGGCCCGGAAGTTAGAAATATATTTATATGATGAAATGTTCTTGGCAGTGAATATTAAGAGACAGAACATCTATCTGTAAAAATCCATTTTTGTTCTCTGTAATCCACAGATCTCTATTTTTTAAATGAAAGAATTGTGATAGTCTGGGATCCATCTTATCCTCCCCAGGAAACAGTTAAGAATAGAATGCTTGACTCTTCCTAGAATGATTCAGGATATTTCAAGCTGAAGGAAGTGAATGTTGTCCGATAATCTCAGGATGAGAGAGGAACACACCATAACGTCAGGAACTATGATCTCAGGTGTCCTCACAGGACCTTATTTTTCTGACCCTGATTCTGATTCTGATTCTGAGTCTGATTCTGATAAAAGGCCCCATTCAGAGCCTGTCACCATTTCTCCACTAGGTTTTGCATCCTGGTGAGCATGAAAGATCCTGCTTGAAACAAACAGTAGTCAAGCATCAAAGCTGGAAACCTAATCGACATAATAATAGTTCTTCCTTCTGGACACAAATGGGCCTTTTGGGTCCCCTTAAACCTCAGAGGTAGCACTAGAAAAGTATGTCCGTGGTAGGGAATGTTTTTGAAAAGGTTTCTGTTTCTCTCCTGCAGAAAGACACTGATTTCTACTTCGTGTTAACCACACTGGCATCATCAAAATAAATTCCTACAGACAGAGGCAAGAATGCAGGAAGACAACAGAGCAAGAGCCAGGCTCGTTCCTGAGCAAAGGGTCGAGGCCCTTACCTGGGGCAGAGCTCGCTGCCGCCCTAGCACAGTCAGGCTACAGGTGGATGGAGAGGCAAACATAGCCAGTGGGCCAGATCTCAGGGATGGACGCCAGTAACTCCTACAGTGGCCCCCGACCCTTATGATGCACATGCAAACATATTTAGATGTTTCAAGCTCACCGATTCTTTCCTCAGCCGTGTCCAGTCTATTGATAAGTCCAAAGGCATTCTTCATTCTGCAAGTGTCTAGCATTTTCTCTTTGATACTTTCTTAGAATTCCCATCTTTCAGCTTATATTACCTGTTCTTCCATAATGTCTACTGTTTCTATTAGTGCCCTTAGCATATTTATCATGGTCATTTTAAGTGCCCAGTCTGATAATTCTAAAACCTCTAAAGCCATGTCCAAGTCCAGCTGTGATGTCCTGTCTCTTCAAACTGCATCTTTTTTTTCCCTTTAAGACACCTTGTTATTTTATGTTGAAAGTGGCCATGATGTACTGGGTAAAAGGAGTCCAGTACCGGCTCCAGTGCTAGTTTCTGCTCCGGGAGGCTGTGATTCTCCGTATCACAATTTTGGGAGCAGGCGTTTTCCCTGTGGATCGAAGAAGAGTTGTTGATTTTCAGTTTGCCAGCTTTTTTCTTGTGGTGAGGATAGAGTAACGACTTCCAAGCCCCTTTTACATACTGGACCAGAAACCAGAAGTGCCCCATGTTTAGATTTGCAAGGAAAAAAAATAAAACAAAAAAAACCTGCTCTGGAAGTTTCAGCGGCCGGCTCGTCGTGGCAAAGCTCAGATTCGGTGTTGACAATGAAGTAGATGGAAGGTGAAAAATATTCCTTTTTGTTTATCTTTTTAATCCAAACATCTCTGGTGATTTTCAACAATGAATGATGGGGCCTGCTCCTCCTGGCACAAAAGTCCACTCCCATAAGCTCAAACCGCCTACAAGTCCGTACAAATGGGGGAAGTCAGGGCAGGGCAACCACCCGCTATCCAACAACCAGGTGGTGGTGAGGACACCCCAGAGAAGGAAAGAGAAGAAACCAGGCACAGTGTTTCCTTGCATTCCTGCGTTGGGACAGGCGGGGGAAATTGAGGAAAACACTACCAGGGCCAGGAGTCTGCTTATCTAGCTTCTAGGAAGCAGCAGGGGCGGAAGATGCAGAGAGATGCAGAGAGCTCTGGAGTCAGATGTGGTGGTCACGTGGCTCCTGAGAGCCACGAGGCCAACCAGCCATGCCCTGCAGCTGAGCTTGTCGTAAAGCTTCCTAGAAGTTCATCGCCCTGAAGCATTCCTGACGTACCACAACTACGTCAAAAACCGATGTCCACAGAGCCTGACCATATCACAGTGATAGCAGCTCTGCAAGACACCAGTGGATGGCGGTGGTCAAGTTCACCCAAGCCATCACGTGGCCACACACGAGTTTCTTATGGCTGCCATAACAAATTACCACAATCTCCAGGACTTAAAACAATAGCTCTGCGTTCTCTTTCGGTTTTGGAGGCCTGAGTCTGAAACCCAGGGGTCAGCAGGGCCACATGCCCTCTGAAGGGACTAGGGGAGCTTCCTTCCTGCCCCTTCCAGCGTCTAGTGGCTCCAGGTGTTCCTTGGCTTGTGGCCACATCACTCCCATCTCTGCCCCTCTCTTCACGTGGTCTTCTGCTCTGGGTCTCTGTCTTCTCCTTTTCTGCCTCTTATAAAAATACTTGTCATGGGCTTCCCTGGTGGCGCAGTGGTTGAGAGTCCGCCTGCCGATGCAGGGGACACGGGTTCGTGCCCTGGTCCGGTAGGATCCCACATGCCGTGGGGCGGCTGGGCCCGTGAGCCATGGCTGCTGAGCCTGCGCGTCCGGAGCCTGTGCTCCGCAACGGGAGGGGCCACAACAGTGAGAGGCCCGCGTACCGCAAAAAGAAAAAGAAAAGAATACTTGTCATCGGATTTAGGGCCCACCTGGGTAATCCAGGACGGTCTCATCTCAAGATCTTTGACTTAATCACATCTGCTAGGAGCATGTTTTTCCAAACAAGGTCACGTTCACAGGTTCTGAGGATGAGGCTGTGTGACCTTTCAGAGGCCACCATTTGACCCACTACGGGACATGTTTACAGTCTCCTAGTAATGAAACATTTAGGATCTGTAATCGGTGAGGGCGCTCCCCTGCTTACAAAATAAGATGGCTCATCATTCTGAACCAGGGGAAGAACAGTGTGAAAACACCCAGAAGGAAGATGATTTTGCTGACGTGCTTAAAGCAGATACGCAAACAGTTCTTCCTTCCTCCTTCCCTCCCACAGCCAAGGAAACAGGCTGTGTCCTGCTCTGCAGAGCTCCGTGGCCACAGCTTTCACAAGGCTTTGAACTTCTGGTTCAACCTCCGGCTTCCTGGGAAGACCGGGTATTTAACTTTTCACTCACCAGCACGTTGACAGTGCAGCTCATGCGATTTTCTTTGTTCTCATCATGCATGATGGTTCTGTAATCCAGAAGTCTTTCCATCAGGTGCACGACGAGCTTTACAAAAGTTTCTCCCGTTTTGGCAAGGTATTTGTGCTTCCTGCAGTGCTCTAAGAGACTGAAAAATAATTACACACACCTTGTTAATCACACTCGGGAAAAGAAACTTGACTGAGGTGCAATTTAAAATATTTTCCATTATTAACACTTTTTAATTATTTCTGGGCTACAAAGTTCATTGTCGTCTAATTACAGTCTCTCTGTCTCTATTCTGACATAAATCCCACTGTTAATCAACACTTACATTTTATCAAATAACACTTTGTACTGCTCATCGCCTCTACCTCCTTCCACTTCATGATCCAGCTTGGTGATGATCTCATTTTCAAACTACAATTAAACAGAGAAAGCGTAAATTATCAGCATGGTGGATATTTCATTTCGTGACGTGAGCGTCAATAATACATAAATCGCCGAGAGATCATCATCGGAGAGTTGCCCTACACCTTTGAAGCCTGATCTCTAAGAGTTGTCCTTCCTGAACTCCTGGGGGTTTCTGATGAGCCCCTGTCACAGGGGGAATCTTTCATTTCCTTCCGTGGTTAATGAAGCCTTGATGCATATTCTGATCACAGGAGAAAGAGCCAGAGAAAGACAGACAAGGAAACTGTAGGGAAGAAAAATCAAGGAGCAATATGAAAAAACATCCCAAACGGCATCTTTATGAACAAGTAACGGTTAAAATAGCTCCTTGGTTCTTGGAAAAGAACAGATGCTGTGTCACTTGCCCACAGAGTTCTCTGCAATCTGAAAACAGGGAAAGGGCCACTTCCCTGCCACTCCTTGATGGATCCCAGTGAAACATCTCACTCTGGGTGAGAAACAGAATAAAAAGCAAGAGGGGAAATGCCTTTCAGACAGACCAGCAGGCACCTCAAAAAGGTCCATCCCAGGCCCTTCTTCGAATTCCCCAAAGCTTCTGATGAGATTCAGAATATCATGGTGGGAAAGGATCCTCACAACTGATGGTCTCTCTATCTCATGGTTTCAAGAAAACTCTAAATTCTGGACAAGAGAGACTCTCTAAAATGTCTTCACAGAGGTCATGGACCCCATGGCCGATCAGGCTGGAAATAACTACCGCAATAATGATGGACATGCATCCCCAACCTCGCTGCCCAGTCCCCCATCCCTGGCAGAATTCAGAGCCACCTCAGTACTGGGACTCTGGCCAGGTGAGTGCCCCTGTTGCAAGGGGGTCCTGCAGTTACTCACAGATGTGGACCTGGTAGGAAGAAGGGGCTGCAAGAGCTTTAGTTACCTAGAGATGGAGGGACCCACACTGAACTGAAAGAAGATGGGCAAAGGAGGAATTGAAGGAAACAACAGCTGAATTCAGGGTTCAGAAAGCAAGCAGACCATGGCATGTATGCAAGGGTCTCTGGGATCCCTTTTTTTAAAAGATTTTATCGATGCATAGTTGATTTACAGTGTTGTGTTAATGTCTGCTGTACAGCGAAGTGACTCAGTCATACATATATATAGACACTCTTTTCCATAGTCTTTTCCATGATGGTTTATCACAGGATATTGAATATAGTTCCCCGTGCTCTACAGTAGGACCTTTTCGTTTATCCATTCTCTATATAATAGTTTGCGTCTGCTAATCCCACACTCCCAATCCTTCCCTCCCCCACCCCTCTCAAGTCTGTTCTCTATGTCTATGAGTCTGTTTCTGTTTCGTAGATAGGTTTGTGTCATATTTTAGATTCCACATACAAGTGATATTAGATGGTATTTGTCTTTCTCTTTCTGACTTATTTCACTTTGTATGATCATCTCTAGTGGGATCCCTATGAAATACATGCTCAGACGTTGCTTCCCCAGGCAACTATTACTCGGATCCCTTAAGGATTTAAGCTGCGTGAGAGAAAGAATTTTCTTCTCTCTTGGTCACTGCTGTATTCCCAACCCCTAGAATAGCACCTGAGATGGATGCTCTAATGGTATGAATGTGCTATGTGCACATAAATATATTGGATAGAGTTGGTGTTAAACTGAAGCTGGGGAGGACTGAATAGGGCCCCAAAGGAGTGGGCCAGTAGGTTGCTAAGACACAACCTGTTCTCTTGGCCACACAAGCCAAGTGGTGAACACATTCATCGAAGTGCTTGTAACAGGTCCACCAGGCACCGTCTACTGCACTGGGGACCCAGGGCACAGCTGCTGCAGTGTCAGCTGGTTGTGGACCCTGGGAAGCAGAAGGCAAGGGGGCTGGTGAGACCCAAGGAGGGGCCTCAGAGCATGACCTTGATTGGGGCACGCTGCCTGAAGCCACAATTTCATCACGCTACAGATGAAACAGAGGCTTAAAGCAGGACTGGAGAGAAGTATTGATTCTTGCTTGACATCAAGGACTCAGCAACATTACAAAAACTAGGACTTCAGTGAATCCCTGCAATTCTCTGCTCCGTTGCCTCCCCCCACAAATAAACACCCTCTTTGATTCTGTTGGGCTTAAGTTCAGGGATTTTAGGAACAGAGAAAAAATCATAGTTCTGTTGAAGAAGAAAGCATGAGTTGCTTTCTTTTTGTTCACCTGAGGTCTCATGATAAGGACTTTTACTATATAATAACAACCTTTGGATACTAACCCGCTATTACTCTGTTCCTTACAGAAAAAAATTCTGCAAAAGGCGGTTCTTCTTGGAAACTAGCACAAGAGAGATGGCTTGCCACTAGACCAAACGTTGGCAGCCCCATTTTCCATGATGGGAATGCCAAATATTAAGTGGTGAGTGCTGATTCTTCAGAAGAAATAATCGAGACACAAAATAAGACTAAATTTAATTAAAACATATGATTCCATTCCACACACGTTTAAGGAGCATACAACAAAGAAGGCTTAGAGAATGAAGAAAAAAACATACCTTACCCTAACATTGGCAAGCACACACTGGCGTTTCAAATTGCTCATCTCTAGTTAATCAGACGGTATTTGCATTTGGAGGCTCTACTTTCTGGAAATGGCATGTTTTCTCTGCTTCCACACAAACCTCACTGTCACAAACAAGGGCAATAAAGGAAGCTCCAGCTCCTTAAAGTATATGCTGCTTATCAAATTTTGACTGATGAATTTAACGTTTTCTAAAAAGAGCGGATGAATGATAAGTAAATCAGAAGAACACAGCTGATTCTAATTTTACTAACCTCTAGTCTAAACTCTGTAATTTGCACAAACACCTGGCAACTCTATTCCGTTTATCAGCAAGGATTCAATTCCACAGATCTGCAGCCAGCCTCGAATTCTAGGGCCTTCGTTAATTTTTACAGAATACACTAGAATCAGTTTGCTCCTGTGCTGTGAACTGTTATCATAATCAGGATTAAATGATCCTGTCCAAATAAATTGGAGAAAGTAACTCTGCTGAGAGAGGAGAGCTGGTTTTATAAAAATTATGCTTATTATCTTACTTGTAAATGTATGCTGTCTGGTAATTTGCAAAAGGATTCTCTATGGTTAGGATAAAATTAGCAAGGGTTTACTGTGTTGCTCAAAAGGTAGCAGAGGCTCACTCATGTGATAAGCAAAATCATTATCTTTTCCTCTCTTTCCTGAAACACTAATATTGCTTCGAAAAGATCCACAGGGTGTCCAACTTAAAATATTGAGCAGAGCGTCCCTAAGCATCTGATACCAGCAGCCCTCTGAGAATATGAAACACAAGAGGCCACGTAGATAGGGCTTTTCAGAAGGTTGGTATTAAGTTGAACACAGTGGAGGATGTCTGGGTCGGGGGTGGAGGGAGCCATGCTCTCAGGGGTAATGTACTAACATCATCGTTAATTCAATTAACTTAGAACCATTGCTTTCACCACTCAGTGCCACTGTGAACCATGGGTTATTGGCTCCAATTTAGGAGATCATGGGGTGAAGGGTCTCAGCAGTGGATAATCCAAAAGCCAGTTCTCCTTGGTTTGGAATGCATCATTTCTGTTGGGGCTTAGATTTACCATTCTTGCTATAATGCATTTATAAGTGTATAAAAACCAGGCTTGCATTCTCCAGGCATCCAGGGACACATTTACAGAAGAGATCTGGGGTTATGTCAGAGCAATGGAGGGCCAGGATGGAAAGGTTTGCACAAATAACTCACCACATGGGTAAAGCGCTTAGAGGTTACCAAGAGCTGGGAGAAAGCTGAGCTCTAGGACCGCGGTCAGCTTAGTGCATTAGCGAAAGGGTTTCTTTCGAAACCCTTTATTAATAACCCTAAATAATAACCTAAATAACCCTAAATTATTCGCAAATAATCCTGGGTGCAGGAATGCTTCTTTTTATTGCGCTTTGCATTACTGTGCCTTTAGAAATTGAAGGTTTGTGCATTGAGCAAGTCTACTGGTGCCCTTTTTCAAACAGCCTTTGCTCACTTTGTGTCTCTATGTCATATTTTGGTAATTCTTGCAATATTTCAAACCCTCCAGCAGCCTTTACAGCTAGCAGAAGGCTCAGATGATGGTTAGCATTTTTCAGCAATAAAGTAGTTTTTAATTTTTAGCAATGAAGTATTTTTAATTAAAGTATTGCTTTTTTAGACATAATACTATTGCACACTTAAGAGACTACAGTATAGCGTAAACAACTTTTATATGCACTGGGAAACCAAAAACTTCATGTGATTCGCTTTATTGAGATATCCCTTTATCGCGGTGGTCTGGAACCAAACCTACAATATCTCCTGGGTCTGCCTGTATGGGTGCACTTTGCCCTACTCTCTGTTTTTTAAGAAAAGCTTCTCACAAGGTTCTGGAGGTAGGACCATGGTTTTAGACCACCCCGTAGTATTAGAGAGCTCGGGAAATTAGATGCTCTTTGGTTCTGCACCCCCCGTTGGAATTGTCCAATCCAACAGCACTGCAGAACCATGCCCTTCTCTTTAGCATCACTGGAGGGGCTGCAGGGGAGAAAGGCAATGAACTGTGTCTGTGTGGATCACATGGCCAAGAAGAGGGCACTGGCCTGGCAGAGAGCAGCCTGGTTCTCTGACACCTGTGGGGATCCGGGCTCATATGCTGACACCCGAAATGTAACTGATCCCCCCAAATCTATCACTCAGCCTTTAATCCTTGTGCTCAGACACACTAATATTTTGATGTATATTGCATTCCTCTTGCTTAACCACTCTGTAAACTTAATTACACACTTAATTAATCTCTGGCACTCCATATCCCATATTCTAAAATCCCCACATCCTTCTACGTCTAACAAGCGGGCAGCTCAGTGACCTTGAAGCTTTTGTGAAATACTCAGGAGCCTAGAGGTCCCAAGCCCTAGACCTGCAGCAGCCTGGCAGGGGAACTGGCTGCTACACCTGGCAACACCTTGGACAGGTGTAGCTGTGCCCCACTGCTATACAACCCAGACCGAGGATTGACTTTAGGGCTGTATTAACTGACAGTGGACTCCAGGAACAAGTCTGCACAGTAAGTCCTGTTGGTTAGAGATTATGGGAGTCTAGGCATCTCTTTGCTGGAGAGCTAATAGGATTCAATGTCATCAGAACTCTGAGTCCAGGGTATTATTTTCCATGACCTCTTGGACCACTTTTGGGTCTGGGGTTCAGTGAAATAAAAGCCTAATTTTTGGGCCATATTTCCCCTCTAATCATCCAAAATGACAGAATCAAGTATTATTTTTTAAATGAAAGCAAAAACAAACCAATCAACAAAATCCTAATGAACTGAAGAATAAACAAGATAAGATATGGGGATGTATGTATATGTACAGCTGATTCACTTTGTTATAAAGCAGAAACTAACACACCATTGTAAAGCAATTATACTCCAATAAAGATGTTTAAAAAAAAAGAATAAACAAGATAAAATCACCACCAAACTTATTCACATTCATATTACCGTTCAAAATATATTGGCTTTGCCACCAAGTGGCGGAAGCTGTCTGCATCCACTTGGGTTATTCAATTATTTGCTTAAGGTACCAGCCTGGGTGGTGGGAAGAGATTATTCACGGGAACTCGGGAACATTGCAGAACAAAGGCTACTCACATTCTAATATTTTTACAACTAAATAGGAATTTCTGGAAGTTATGCAGCATTTTGCTGACCCTCACGAAGATGACAGAAAATAGCTCCGTGACTGAAAATATTACTGTGCCGTGGAGCCTTTTCCATCCCATTTTCGTGAATGGTCTAAGAGCCCAAATAGTCATCTGCTGCAATTCTCAGCTGTTAGTTCTATATTTTCCGAAGACGTAACAAAGCATTTCCTTAAAAAGGTGCTAGGAGAGAATTTAAAGGCATGCTTTTCCTCTGAAGCAAAACCCAGAGAGGCTAAGACTCAGAATGGTACTCATCTGGGGGCAGGGATCTCAGTGAGATGGGGGAAGCGTTAGTTAAGGCTCATCTTGTGGCTCCATGTCCACTGGATGATGTAAGAGGCCCTAAGACAAGGATGACCCCAAACCTCTCCGTGCTAGCTGGGCAGATCCTGAAATCGTCACACATAAGGTCTCTCCTTTGGAAAAGAACAAAACAAAACAAAACAAAACACCCCCCGAGATTTCCCAAGGTCCTCAGTTTCAGGCTAATCGCGCTACTCTGGGATCTCTGGGATTGGGGTAGGGTAGGGTGGGGACGGGGGACAGTACTCTGGGATCTCTGGGATTGGGGTAGGGTAGGGTGGGGACGGGGGACAGTACTCTGGGATCTCTGGGATTGGGGTAGGGTAGGGTGGGGACGGGGGACAGTACTCTGGGATCTCTGGGATTGGGGTAGGGTAGGGTGGGGACGGGGGACAGTACTCTGGGATCTCTGGGATTGGGGTAGGGTAGGGTGGGATGACTTGAAGATCGGACGCATGCCAAGGAAAGTGAGAAGACAATGTATCCACTGGGACTAATGCACTGGAGGGAAGCAGTGGGAGAAGCATCTGAACAGCCTCACTCTGAAACATACAGCAAGCTCTAAAAAAGCAAGGCTACGCCACATGTTCAAAACACTGAAGTTCTGTAAAAATGAAAAACCTTAATCTTCCCCTAACTCCATTAGGTTTGCACATCTGCGATGACGGTAGAGCCAATTTAAGCCTTGTTCACGTGACTAATAAGGTTAGATAATTGAACTGGTGGCGGATTAAACAGCGGCCAGTCAGCTCCACCCTAGGAGCTCCCTGGAAGGAGGCAGGGAAGGCTGTGCCCTCCTGTTCTGTGCACGTGCAGCTACACACATTCACCAACATCACCGACAAGGAACAGAGGGCGTGCCTTGTGCTTAAGGAGAGCAGCCGCTGGAGGATGACAGTTGAACCGAGAACAGAAAGGAGTCAGAAAAGATACAGCAAGTCGAGAGACAAATGCCGTGGTCCAGGAGAGCCCTGGGATAGGGGGTGAGGGGAGCAGATGGACACTGGCTATGAGACAGAGGAAGAACCCACAAGTCACTGCAACCCACCATGGAGGCCAAGAGAGCAAGCCAAGGCCAGGCCAGTGGGACTGGACCCGTGAACCAAATGACAAGGAGCCAGGCAGAAATAGGGATGATGGGGAAGCAGCAGAGCCGGGAAGGATGACGTCACGTGGCATCCATGTGGCCTCCCGCGGGAGGCTGAGATAGGTCAGTAGAAAAATTGAGATGTCCCAGCGAAAAGGAAAGTGATCATTTCGCAATTCACCAGAACACATTAATATGGCAGAGAGATTTTTTTTCACAAGCTTTCATTTTTCTGCCTTGCTTTTTACCTTCGCGGTGTCCTACCTCCTGTCTGTGAGGGTACAAGCAGATGACAACACAAGGAACAAACGGCCAAGGATTCGTCACCAAAAAACTCGAGCAGCTCTTTACACTTAGCCCGAATGTGTTTTCTTTTTCTGTGGACCTTTGTCTTCATGTTCGTGTTTTTATTTACACATGTCCAAGTGAGGCATGTTTTAGGCTAAGAAAGCTGTGGTGGTGGAATTAAATGGGTGTAATTACTTCATGGTACGACTTAAACCATTTGGTTTTCTGGAAAGATGTCTCATGATGTTGGGACAGATTCTGAAGCCACTACTGGGCACACAGTGTTGAGAATGGAGGCAAAAATGCTGTGACTCTTGTCTGCTTTGGGCCGTTTACTGATAAACCTGAGAACTCTGTGAACTGGAGAAAATGAAGCACATGCACAGAAGACGGTTATAAGACATTTTAAAACTATGGTGAAACAGGAGTGAGACAATGAATGGGAGGATGAGAACAATTCAGAAACCAAACTCTCAATTCCAACGGCCCTTATTTTGACCCAAAGACTCCTTGAAAGAATCACAAATGACATAATGTTTTAAAGGTTTTTGATCCTATATTCCCGGGCTAGTAACATTTATCTATATAGATACATTTTTCTCCTTTACCTGATTCTTTAATTTAATAGCATCTTTCCATAAGGTCCTCCTTTGAGGCTTGATTCATACAAAATTCAAAACATCTGATGCATTTGCAGCCTAGGGAAGAGCATTTTAAATTACAGTTCCTAGTTCTGGTGAGTTGGCAGTGAGACGGGGCCATGATTTCGTGCCGGTGGCAGTAGGGATGGGTCACATCTTGTGGCAATAAGATCAATTGGCAGTAATGTCAAAAGTCACACAAAATATTTTGAATCAGCAATTGCATTTTTGAGACTGTACAACAGGAAAACTTTCAAAAGAAATTCAAGCTACATGCATGATTATGTTCGCCACATGTTTAATACAACCTAAATGCCCCACTAAAGGGGATGGATCAGAAAGGAAGAGGTCACTCATTCTATGAAATGTTACACCATCCTCGAAATCATGGTAACTACGCTGCAGTCGAGGAAAATGTCCTTGATATATTGACAAACAAGAAGAACAATGTTAACAAAGAGGGGACAGTGTTTACGACATGACACCTCACGTGTACAAAGGCTGACGGTGAACCAGACAGACCAAACCAAGCCAGCTGCTCTTTCAAAATAGTCTAATTTTACAAATAAATAAATGTAAGGAAATCTTCCTCACCCAAAAGGAAGAAAGAAAAGAAGGAAGGAAGGAAGGGTGGGCTTTATGGGTTTGATTCTATATCTTACAACAGCTCTTTCGAATAGATTCTATTTCATACCAATTTTACAGCTCTGAGCTGGAGACATACAGATGGTCAGTGATTTGCTCAAGACCCAGGTGGTTCCTGACTGAGCAGGGCTTTAGGATCTACCCAGACTTCAGCGTCTGAATGCCATGCTTACAGACGGGGCTTCTTTGGGCTTTGTATCTGTCTCTTGTTCTGGGAAATAGTAAAATTGCTCTTCGTGGCTACTAGCTTCATGCAATAATGACAAAGAATGACCAATTAAAGGCTATAAACTATTCAAAGTTTCTGAAACTGGAAAGTACAAAAGTGAGGAAGGAAAACCTACTCTTGAAATATTAGATCTCACTAAATTCATGTTACCTTGATTGACGCAGTTTTGATTTCCATTCACTATAGGAATTTCTCTCTCAATTCCTCAGAAATTTATGTAAAATGCATAGTACATTAACTCCCCTGATTCACTATAATATTTTAACAGAGGTAGTTTTCAATTTAGAGGACCTCCTATCTCTGGCTTTTTCTCTTGCCTCCTGCAAGGCATCAGTACACAAAGGAGAAATCCATTGTACGTGCCTGTGTGCGGGCTTGTGCGTACCCACCCAGGAATCCATAAACACCATACTTATCCAGGGAAGGAGATCTTGCTCCTTTTCACATATCAATTATTCAGATTTTGTTCTTCATGTTGATACAGGATGTTTCTAGCACTTTACATACACTTTCTTTATGGAATTTTCATCAGTTCCATTGCACAGGTAAAAAGACCAAGGCACACACTTAAAATAAAGGCAAAGACTTTACACTTAAAAATAATTAACTCAGTAAGCAGCAGCCAGTCTGACAGAATACAGTAACATCTGATCAAAAGCTCCAGTGCACGTACAAAGGAGGGCCGGAGAGAGTTTTACCCAGATTTAATGTGTCAGTAAATCCACTTAAAAGTAAGTAAAAGCTAAAACTGGAGAACAACGTTCTGCGAAGATGAGAGTGAGATCCTCCCTGAGAACGACAGGCTTCTTCCACAAGGAAAGTCCAGGAGTTTTCTCTCTTAAGCTGTAGGGAATTAGGTTTTCCATATTCAGCATGTGTAACCGGAGAACCATCTATAAGTCTCAAGGTACTCAGGCTTGTCCCCCTTTTCTCTCCAAGCCACTTACTGCACACCCACGTCCTTACCATCTGGAAGCTTCGGGTGGAATGGAATTCACACTGCATCATGTCAAAGAAGATGGGGATGGTGGCTTTGCGAAGCTCTGTCTCAGGAATCAGTGTCATTTCTAATATTGGGCCGACCATTTCTGGAATGAACTTTATCTTGTGTTGACCTTGAATAAAGAAGTGCATTATTCAGAAATGTTTTAAATAAAGGATTCTGAAATGAGCTTCAATGGACAGAAACAAAACTACACAGACCATTGTGATTTTGAATGCTAGGATCTTGGGAATATGTATCCATTTTTGACCTACAGGCAACAATTTTGAGTGTGCCCAGTCTTTAGTATAAGAAGTGAACTGTATTCCAAATAGTGTAAGTGAAGCTGTTAAAAAAAAATCTACCCAATATAAGGCCTGCAGTCATGACTTGTCTGTTACCGACGACAAATGCCATTTCACAAACAGACAATTACATCACACACATCGGGGCCTGAGCAGCTAACGGGTACCCAATTTTGGAAAGAGCAGGGCTGGGAGACGGGACCCTTGGCATCTCGTTTTATGAAAAATGAACAAGAGTTGATAAAGTGAAGAGGTTAGGGCAGGTGGTCTCTTGGGCCCTTTCTGTCTGCAACATCATATCAAAAAGAGTTTACTATTTGGAAACTGTAAATAACGTCGAGGGATCTCTATAACGTTCCGAGTGACTGATCAGAGAAATCAAAACCAGACCTCAGGACGTGAAGCTGTGAAAATAGAAAGGATTCTGCCTTTTTTGACTTACTATTTGACTGGATAATGCTTATTAAAATAGCTACTTTATTAATCTTATATCCCACCTATCTTGTCCAGATATGATTTTTAAAGCATAAGATTATAATATTCATTATGATTCGCAAGGACAATAGTATATGCTTAAAACTTTTGAGAAAACTTTTCAAAAAGCTGTTTTAAGCACATACTTCTGCCCCTATGATTAATAACGAATATTATAAAATTAGCTAACACTTACTAAGTGCGACTACATGACAAGCCTCATAGAAAGAGTCTCACTGAATTCTCAACATAATTTTGTGAGACGGCTACCATTCCTCTCCTCTTTTTAAAAACCAGACCGTACTTTATTTTTTAATAGACTTTATTTTTTAGAGCAAAAGTGAGCAGAAGGTACAGAGATTTCTCCTATACCCCTGCCCCCATTATAACATCCTCCCCCAGAGGGGGTGCCCTTCTGAACTCTGTTTTACAGATGAGGAAACTGTGCATTTCCCCAAACCAGCGTGCTGTTCAGTGGAAATGGTAGAGCAGGACTGGAACCCGGTGATGCTGTGATTCTGAAGCATCAGGTGTGTCCCCCGTGCCCGGCCTGCCGGTCACGAGATCTTTCCAGGACACTAGGCCTCTCCATCTCGTGGTAATAGAAACGATGCTGGCTGTCCACACCACTCCCTTCTCCGTGTGCTGTCGTCATAACCCAGATGCCGAGGAGAGTGGCCTGTCATTTCATCTAGCATTACTGGGGTATCACACTTCTAAACTGGGTGCCCCAGAAAGTAGAGACAGGGTTCTTACAGGCTCCAAACCTTTTTATTTTTTTCTTTTCTATTTCAATTATTTTGTTGGAAATCTTGGTATCACACCTCTTGAGGCCTCTGCCTTCGACTCAGACACCGCTAACTCAAAATCTCCGTTTTTTCGTTTTTTGCTACCATTGTGCCTCACCCCAGCAGTGGCCTCCACACCCTGCTATGTCTAAATTCCTGAGGGCTGGGAGTGACGTGGGTGAACTTCCAGAGAACTTGAAGGGATAAAAGGCTGCCAGAGGGAAGGAGCTGCTGGAAAACTCATTTCTGAAAAAAGGGGGGCGTTGACCTTATGTAAGGTGATATGATTAAATTTAGAGGCAGGTCCCATCACGGAAGTGGTCTTTTATAATTCCTGCCTTCTTATCTTTAATTTCAGAAATCCTGATTTATTTTCATTTCACCCCATTACAATTTATATCTTTTTGTTTCCAACATATAATAGAAGAATGCACAAGAATTAAATGCTTGAATGAGTTATTTGTGACATTTTGTTATTAGCACTCGTAATTTATCCAGAGTTAATCAATGTTACTAACATTTTTACACAATCTGGAAATACAATGGATACACTAAATAATTTCATTTTCTTTATAACTCAGCTAATGCAGATTTCTGTAAAGAGAACCATTAAACAAATTTGGCTATTATAAATAAAGACCCTTAACAAAATACATAATCCTCGTAAGTGGTCTAAATTAAAGTATTCAGAAATTTGTATTGGGTGGACACATACATAAAATGCAACATTCAACAAGGAATCTGAATATAATTAAAATCTTATTAACCTTTACTAAATAATACTTTGACTAAGGCCCTAATATAACACGATTCTCATCGCTTCCCCAAATGCTTAATGTTTCTGAAAAGCACGTAAGTGATGCAAAGCATTCTCTTAAAAATGCTATTATATCCAGTCTCTCAGGTGACACTTTTCTTGTATTATGCCTAAAAAATGTCAAAGCCAATGTTTCAGAAAACAGAGGCTGGTGACAGAGTTCTTCATCAACCACAACTGCAGCGTCACGGAGGGCTCTGTCTCTCACTGACAGCCTTTGTTCCAGGCTGGGAGGATTGCATAAGAGAGAAACAAGTGGTTGCGAATGCAGGGATTGGAAAAATATGTTCCAAAAACGAAGGTCTCCTCAGTTTTGATTATTACCCCTCCCATTAACACAGGACACATTGGCTGGGGGCCAGCACTGAACTTCAGCCACAGTGATATCCCCAGGGTTTAACCTCGGAGAACCAATGGTCCTCAAGGTAAGTAAGCGTCGGATACAATTCTCCAGTATTCATCTTTTTTATTTCTTTCTTTCTTTTTTTTTTTTTTTTTTGGCATTTGCATTATGGATTTCCCCTGGAGCATTTAATGATGAACTCAGGTTTGGAATCAAAGGGAATCAAGGTGACTCCTGAAATGCAGGCTTCAAGAAAAAGAGGATTTACTTTCTTTTTTTCCTTTTGAGACAAAGGAAGAACAAACTAATTATCGGATCACAATGGGAATCGACGGATCACTCTGGTCACCTTGGCCAAACTCCTGGTTACCACTCCTCAATCCTTAAAAACCCACCGACAGTCTTCTTCTAGTGACAAAACACGGAGCTTCTTCCCTGGGAACCAGACTGCGCTGTCTCAGGGAAGCTGGCTTCTCCCCCATCAACAGCCTCCCCCTGGGTGCCTGGATGATCTCTTGACAATCATGAGTGTTCAGAAATCCGGGACCTTAAACATCGTCTAATCCCAGGAAAATCTCCATATACACAAGAGTAGACAGAGCAAAAATTTCCATCACCCAGTCAAACGGATTAGGCCCCACTGTATGTGGGTTTTAATGAAAAGCACACAATTTTTTCCAAGTCTCCAAAATACCCATGAAGGGAATCCCTGCGTGACAAATGTCCCAGACGGAACCTGGAAGATAAAGATCTTCCTGCGAGCACATTTGTTCTGGACAGACTGGAGAGACTGCGGGCTCCGGGGTGCTGTATGTAACAAACAAAATGTAAATCGAGGTGAGGAAGGCAAAAGAGAGCTCAGGTGCTCTGCAGGCTGCCGCACCGAGTGCGCTTTGATAAATAACTGAAGAGCTGAGTAAATAAGCACATCTGCCCCCCCCCCCGCCCCCCGCCTTTTTTGGGAGAGAGTCTGCCTTTGATTTCTCCTTTCACACTCAAAATATGACAGGTTTGGGAGAAAAAAAAAAAACCATGCTGCTGTGTCCCATGGGGCAGCACTGTGTCTGCACTTGCATTAAACTGAGCAACACAGACCCCGGATCCTTGTTCCAGTGCTGTGCAAGGAGGTGGGTTCTGGGCCGCTCACACCACACGTATGACTGGGAAGACTCAGAAGGAGACGGTCTCACGGCACATTCGGCTCAGGGCCTGATCCAGTGACAGGTGACTAATTGTAAGAGGATAAATATATCTGACGTCTATTTTTATTTTCTTGGTGGAGACTGCCAATATGATCTCAAACCTGAGCCCATTTGAAAATAATTTTTTTTTGTTGTTTAAAAGCTGTGTAGAAAATAGGTTGTATCCATCTTAGGAAACTGAGATGTGCTCTCGTTAATTTCTAGAGTGGCATCCTCAGCAATGACGCTGGAGGGCAGGATCCAACACCTGAGATTCAGAGCAGCAAAGAAAGGGCCAGGTGGCCGGAGGTGACCCCACGGAGCTAGCCTTAGCCATTTTGAGGGGAAGCTGGGCCAGATCTTGGGAGCAGCCGACATGTTTATTATTTTTTTTTAACTTTCAAACATAATTATTTTGTAAGCAAGGAACCCAATCACGTGGGTTAATGATTATTTCTTGCTGTTACCAAATCCCTGCCCTTCACTGACCACAGTCACAGTTTACATTTGACCTCCTGGCCGCTTCTCATGCCAGAGTCAGAGGTCCTGGTAGAAAGCTGCCAAACACAGACCTGCTGCCTTCATCACTGCATTCCAATCAGCGACGGGCAGGGATGAGACAGGACATTTGCTCTCTTAACTGTATCCTTTATGTTGCAAACCAAAAGTCTCTGTCACTTGACTCAGACTATTTAGAACGTAATGACATGATGTCGAGGGAACCAACCACTCGACCACTGGAGGCTTCACGAGGGCCCAGAGGTGGCTTCACAGAGAAGCTCATGCTTCCCTGGGCCCATCCCACTGTCTTGCATTGAAATCGTAGACACGGAGCAAATGAGGAGGAATCAGTTTCAAACTGTGCTCCATCTCAGGGATTCCAGAGATGACTTTGAAAACACTCTGAAGAAAAAAGAAAAGAAAGAAAAGAAAACCCGAGTGTCTGGAGCGCCCATGTGTCAGGCCAGCCTGGGCTTGGGCTCGCTTTTGGAGGTTCCCTCTGAGCCAGGAAGTGGCCCTTCAGTTGAAGGTCAGAGAGGAGGGGAGGGTCCCGGGTGAGCTGAGCTGAGACAGCAGCTACTAATCAAACAAGAAGGACGCCTTTTAGTGTGTTAAAAGCCAGTGTGAATATCTACCAGGGTGGCTCTCTCTACTTATCCTAAATGATGAGAAAAATACTACCAAGGCGTTTTGGAATGAAGCACTTGAAAACACACCTAAAAGGGTCCTTTTAGGAGAAATAGACTAGCTCAGAGTTTGTACTTTAGAGGTGACACTGAACAATTCAGAAGGTGTTGTCACTCTCTCTGGAAGCGCCGGGGTGAAAGATGACCGCAGAGGGCCCTCATGCAGAGGTATATCAGGTCCCCGCTGAAAAGCCTGGCCACAGTGGGTGCAGCCCATCACTCACTGGACTCCGGCACCTAGAAGAGCCCTGGGCTCCCACTTGTCCAGCCGAGAATGACTCCCTCCATGCCATTTCTCTGAACGTTCCTGCCCGCCCTCACCTGCCCCTCCCTCGGAATGGGGCTACAGACAGAACCTTCCTGGCAGGAGTCCCACAGTGTCTGACCTGCCAGGAAACATGAGAGATGAACCTGTCAGGGTAGGATCAATTAAAATGAATCATGAACAGTTCTAGGAGCCTTAGCATTTCACTACCGAGATCACCATATATATATAAAAAGCATTATTGAGCACCATATATACAGAAAGCATTATTGAGCGCCATATATACAGAAAGCATTATTGAGCACCATATATATAGAAAGCATTATTGAGCACCATATATATAGAAAGCATTATTGAGCACCATACATATAAAAGCATTATTGAGCACCATATATATAGAAAGCATTATTGAGCACCATACATATAAAAAGCATTATTGAGCACCATATATATAAAAAGCATTATTGAGCTTCAGAGTTAGAAGGCTCTTGAAAACTTCCGTCCAGCCTCTGCACCTTACAGCCTAGAAAGCTGAGTGAGGGAAGCCCAGACCGACTGCGTCACGCAGCCTGGCAGGAAGTTCCACTCAAGTGGAACTCATATCCAGTCTCTTCCCTCGGAGACCAGGGTGCCTGCTCTCTCCCCAGGGAAGGCAGGAAGACCAAGGACGGGACAGTCCCAGGAAGGTTCTGTGTTGGAGATGCAGCCAGGCACTCTGACACCGAGAGCCAGTACTTTGATGCTGGAATTTCAGCTGCTGCAGCAAAGTCCCAGTGGAGAGTTTCCTTAAGGGGTCCCCAGTTGACTCCAGGATTGATGCCCAGCAGGTGGGGGAGTGGATTCTCCTCCCAGTGAGAGCACAGGCAGAGAAGTCATCCCCACCAGCTCCTTCTCTCCACCTGGGAGCTCTCGCACTGGATTTTTATCCTGGAGAACCCAGCAGGCGCCTCATGTTAAACCAAGCTTCTTAATTTCCATGTTCTTAGTATTATCCACAGAGTATCGATTTCCCCCCCAAAGAGTTGTACATTTATTTTTCTGGATGAAGACCCATTTGAAAAAGACTCCATCCTTCATATAAACGGAAAGACAAAGAATATTTGGAAATTCTCCTAACATTCCCTAGAGATGTGACAGAGCCTTCCTTCACACACTTCTGCTGACCTCTGGGCACTCAAGAAGGATTAGGAGTCAAAGGCCTCTGAGGAAACCTGGCTTCAGTTGAAAAGAAGCCTCTGTGAACGTGCTGACCGCTAAGCCAAGTAGCAGGGCTGGCCCTCAAAACCCTGGCCCTGTCTGCTCAAAGGGCCATCAGGAAGGCGGTGGGGCCCAATGCCACGGCCTTCATCGAAAACCGTGTTTAGTTTTGTCACCTCGTTTCGTTCTGCCCAAGGAATGTAGATACATCAGGGCACCTTTCCAACCACGAAGAAAGCTATTCCAGAAGCACACAGATTGGGATACAGCTAAGGCGCCCCAGCTCTGGTGGAACAAACAAAACCCTGATGCAGTGGGGTGACTAGAGAGCAAGGTGGGCAGTGGCCTGCCTCCTTCTAGAGAAGAAAAGTCACTGGGGGATGGGGAGAGTGGAAGCCCTCCCCCCAACAAACCAAGGTAGGATTTGTGTGCCAATCTGAGAGAAGGAAGGAGAGCCTGGGCAATTCAGAGGCAGAAGCTTGCACAGGACCAGGAGTGGTGCTGAAGAAAGATGCCCAGGGCACCTCAGCACAAAACCAGCTGAGGACAGGTGCCAGGAAGAGCTTCATCTCAACTAGGAGAGGCCAGGTTCACAGAGGACACATAAAGGTGGTGAGGAGACACCAAATTATAATCAGTTGTTTATTCCTTTATAAGGAACATAACCAACAGAATGACATGTCATAGTGGCTAACATTTTAATAGAAAATTCCTTGTTATATTAATTAATTCACTTATAAATAAAATTGAATTAATTTCTTATCATTTTTACTTTTTTCTTGCTTATTGTAAGAATAAACTTAAGATGAGATCTACCTTCTTACATCTTTACATGTACAATACCGGATCATTAACTTGAGGCACCACGTGTATAGCAGATCTCTCAAATGTATGCATCTTGCAAAACTTCAACGTTTCCTCCTTTGACCAACACCTCCCCACTGCTCCCTCGGCACACCCCTGCCCCTGGCAACCACCATTCTGCTCTCTGCTCTAATGAGTTTGACTCCTTCAGAGATCTCATATGTGAGGATTCATGCAGTAACTGTCCATCTGCGACTGGCTTAGTTCACATCCAACAGTGGTCTTCAGGGTCTTCCGTTTTTTTTTCATACAATGGGATTTCTTTTATTTTAAGGCTGAATAATATTTCATTGTACATATATATACCACATTTTCTTTACCCAGTCATCTGTCGATGGGCATTTAGGTTGTTTCCATATCTCTGTTATTGTGAATAATGCTGCAACGAACATGGGAGTGCAGATACCCAGATTCTGATTTTAATTTGTTAGAATACATAACCTGGAGTGAGAATGCTGGATCATAGGGTAGTTCTATTTTTATTTTATTGAGGAACCTCCATACGCATCATTTTACATTCCCACCAGCTGTGTACATGAGTTCAAATTTCTCTACATCCTTGCAAACCCATGATTATCTTTTATTTATTTTCTTCGTAACAGCCATCCTAACAGGTGTGAGGCAATAGCTCACTGTGGTTTTGATTTGCATTTCTCTGATGATTAGTGATGTTAAACAACTTTTCATGTACTTACCGGCCATTCGTCTGTCTTCTTTGAAGAAATGTCTATTCAAGTCCTTTGACCACTTTTTAATTGGTTTATTTGTTTTTTTGCTATAGAATTGTAGGAGTTCCTTATATATTCTGGATAGTAATCCCTCATCCGACATGGGGTTTGCAAATATATTCTCCCATTACTTTTCATTTTATTGTTTCCTTCCTTTGTTGTGCAAAAGCTTTTTAGTTTGATGTAGTCTACTTGTCTTTTTGGTGCCATTTCCAAGAAATCATTGCCCAGGTCAAGGTCAAAAAGCTTTTCTCCTATGGTTTCTTCTAGGAATTTTATGGTTTCAGGTCTTACATTTAAGTCTTTAGTGTGTTATGAGTTGCTTTTTGTGTATGGCTTAAGAGTCCAATTTCATTCTTTTGCAGGTGGATATCCAGTATTAACAACACTATTTGTTGTTCACAAACCACTTGTTAAAGTCACTTTCCTTTCTTCACTGTGTATTCTTGGTTTCCTGTCAAAGATCAGTTGACTGCATATGTGTGGGCTTATTTCTGAGCTCTCTCTTCTGTTTCACTGGTCTATATGTCTGTCTTTATGCCAGTACCACACTGTTTTGATTTCTATAGCTTTGTAACTTATTTTGAAACCAGGAGGTATAATGCCTCCATCTTTGTTCTTCTTTCTCAGGATTGCTTTGGATATTCAGGGTCTTTTGTGTTTCCACATGATTTTTAGAATTGATTTTTTCAATGTCTGTAAAACATTCCACTGGAATTTTGAAAGCGATAACAATATCAAGTCTTCCAATCCATGAACATGAGATGTCTTTACATTTATTTGTGTCTCTTTAAATTTCTGACATCAGTGTTTTGTAATTTTCAGTGTATAAGTCTTTCACCTCCTTGGTTAAGTTTATTCCTAAATATTTTATTCATTTTTATGCTACTGAAAATGGGATTGTTTTCTTAATTTCTTTTACAGGTAGTGTGTATAGAAATGCAACTTTTTTTTTTCTATGTTGATTTTGTATCCTGCAACTTTTCTGAATTTGTTTGTTAGTTCTAACACTTTTTTGGAGGAGTCTTTAGGGTTCTCTACATATAAGATCATGTCATCTGCAAAGAGAGGTAATTTTACTTCTTCCTTTCTGATCTGGATGCCTTTTATTGCTTTTTCTTACTTAATTGGTCTGTCCAGACTTCCAGTACTATGTTGAATAGGAGGGGTGAGAGTGAGCATCCTGTCTTGTTTCCAATCTTAGAGAAAAACTATCAGTTTTTTACCACTGAGTATGATATTAGTTGACAATATATGCCCTTAACTATGTTAAGTTACATTCCTTCTATACCTAGTTTGTGGAGTTTTTATCATGAAAGGGTTTTGAATTTTGTCCAATGGTTTTTCTATATCTATTGAGATAATCTTATTATCCTTCATTCAATTAATGTAGTCTATCACTTTTATTAATTTGCATATGCTGAATCATCTTTGCATCCCAGAGATAAATCCCACTTGTTCCTGGCGTATGACCCTTTTAATGTGCTGTTGAATTCAGTTTGCTAGTATTTGGTTGAGGATTTTTGCATCTGTGTTCATCAGAGATGGTGGCCTATAGATTTCTTTCTTTTTTTTTTTTTTGGTAGTGTGTTTGACTTTGGCATCATGGTAATGCTCATGTCATTAAATGAGTTTAGAAGTGTTGCCTGCTCTTCAGTGTTTTAGAAAAGTGTGAAAAGGATTGACATTAATTCTTCTTTAAATGTTGGGTAGTATTCACCAGTGCAGGCATCTTGTCCTGGACTTTTGTTTGTTGTAAGATGATTCAATCTCTTTACTCATTATTGGTCTGTTCAGACTTTCTATTTATTCATAATTCAGTCTCAGTAGGTTGTATGTTTCTAGGAATGTATCTATTTCTTCTAGGCTGCTGGCACGTTAAGTGTTCACAGTAGTCTCTTATGATCCTTTTTATTTCTATGGCATCAGTTGTAATGTTTCCTCTTTCATTTATGATTTTATTTTTTTGAGTCTCCTCTCCTTTTTTCTCAGTAATTGAGCTAAAGGTTTCTCAATTTTGTTTATCTTTTCAAAAACCCAACTCTTAATTTTATTGACGTTTTCTATCCTCTATTTTGTTTATTTCTTCTCTAATCCTTATTATTTCCTTCCTTTTGCTGACTTTAGGCTTAGGCCTAGTTTTCTTTTTTGGTTGTTGTTGTTCCTTGAGCTGTAAAGCTGGGTTGTTTGAGATCTTTCTTCACCAGTAAGCCAACACTATACATCAATGGACCTAACAGACATATACAAAACATTTCCCCTAACGGCAGCAGAAAACACATTTCTCTCAAGTGCACAAGGAACATTCTCCAGGATATGTCACACATTAGGTCACAAAACAATTGTTAACGAATTTAAGAAAATTGAAATCATACCAAGTATCCTTTCCTGCCATGATAGAATAAAGCTAGAAATGAATAACAGAAGGAAAATTGGAAAATTCACAAATACTTGAAAGTTTAAAACTGCACTCCTGAACAATCAATGGGTCAAAGAGGAAATCAAAAATTATCTTGAGACAAATGAAAAATGAAAAGACAACATACCAAAACTTTGCGATGCAGCAAAAGCCATACTAAGAGGGAAGTTTATAGTGATAAATGCCTATGTTAATTTCTTATCTTAAACGCACATATCCCTTATTGTTTTGATTGTACAAGTACTCAGCCTACCACCGCCTGGTGGCAGTATACCTAAATACAGGGTCTAGTTTTGAGTTGGAGAATAAACCCTTTGGAAGGTAGATTATGTGAAACTGAATACAATAAGTGAGGGGCTATATAACAGTAGGATGAGCTACATGCTTTGATTCATGAGAAACGGAGAGAATGGTAGTTCTGCCCAGGAGCAAGAGTTCCAAGGCAGAGCTCTGCTCACCTGACACAAGAGGGCGCTCTCTTGACTCTTCTGTTTTCTCCACCAATCAGATTTCCTTCCCTTTACTTTGGTCTCCCGTCTCTCATTCACTGAAAGCATTTACTGCAAAGGTAGCAATTGCTCTCGGAAGGACAGAAGCTGTTCAGGTTTTTAAGATGCCCCAAAGCTGACAAACAGGGCCAGTGGCATCGCCCACCACCGAGTCATGATGTTCACCGTGATGCCCTGAAGTCCCAGTTACTCACCAAGGTTGTACCACATGTCCCTGATTTCGAAGCCAATCTGTCTCCTCATATCTCCGTACCTGAAAACCAGGGACAGGAAAAACGCTGAGTCACTCTATGGAGCATTTGAAAATCAGACCTGGATTATTTTTAAGTGCAATGAAACTCTCCCATCCCTGAGACAAATAAAGAGAGTGTCAAGCATCAACTTCTTTTGCCACCAAAAGGAACTGAAGGAGGAGGAATCCAGCTAGGGATCTCATTTTCCCATCACCACAGATTACATAAGATCCTCCCCTCTGTGGAAACATGGGGGAGGTGGTGGAGAGAAATGAAAGTATTTTCCTTTCTTCAGTCTCTAATGGCAGGAGAAAGAGAACCCGGCTCCTTGGCTTGAGGGGGAGTTTGTTTTCCACGCATGTTATAAGCATCCAGGAACCAGACACCAAATGACATCCTACAGCCTGGCACACAATAAGCAGTTCTCACATATTAAATAAGCCCTGGAGTCTTAAACAATCAGAGCAGGGAAGGCCTCTTCCATACAGCTCCCAGCTCCTGGCTCTTTCTTTATCATTTTCAATGTAAGGAAGGGCTTAACACCAAAAGATGTCAACAAACATTCCCCTGTTTTTACATACCAGCAAAAATAAATGCTAATTTTCTTCCCAGTGGGTCAGCGGGGGGGGGGGGGGGTGTTTCATGAGTAAACAGAATTTGATGTTTCAGAAGATAAACCTTTATTAGTTTGTGAGCAATGTAACATTTTCCTTTATTGCCTAAGGAAAAGGCTGATTCTATTACAAATAATAATTTGCAAAATTATCCTACAGTGTCACAGTGTAGCAGCTGTGTCGTGGCGCCTGCTCTGTGCATCCTTATGTCAGCTCATGTGGGAAGAAAAGCTCTGATTACAGATGACCGACTTGTGCCTCCACAGGTAGAGATCCGGCTGGTAAATCAACAGCCCCAGCTGGCTGCTACCCTTTATCAAAGTCTCGGGTACCCTAAGCACCCGTCTGTCACTTACAGCAGGAAAGGACAGCAGACCCTGCGAGAAGCTCAACCAGGAAAGATGAACACACCCAGCAGCTCCTCTTTGGAGAATTCAACCTTGGGAGCATCACAGCCGGACAGATGCCAGGGCATTCACTGTACCCGTGGAGAAACTGAAGTGAGAGGGCAGTGTTGTACCCCTTCCTCCGAGGACAAGCTGGTCCTCTGAGGTGAATGTATTACCTTCCAGTCCAGCCTGACACCAGGTGAGCGCTGGTGCAGGTAAATTCGGTGAGTGAGAGAGAGGGGATCTCTGCCCAGGAATGCTCCCAGCACCAAGCCACAGGGAGCAGGGACCGGGTCACCCTTCTGCGCCTAGCTGGCACCCAGAAGTGCCCCAGGGACACAAGATCTGAGCACCAGTGAGGCGTGCACCCTTTTGAGGCTTGCAGAGCCGTTTTCCAATCCCCATTTTGTTCCTGTAGCAAGGACAGAGGGGTCCCAGCACCCAGGCCTGGAGAGGATGTGGGTGGCTGCATGATGACTGGGAAGACCGTCCTCTGGGCATTTACCAAGAGAATAGGATCGGGGAGAGGAAAGCCACGCTCCATCCACTGCAGATGCTTCCTCCTCAGGCTGGAGGGGTCCGCGCTGTCCAGGGGGATGAGCTGCCTTTCAGGGGAGCAGGTGTCTGGGGAGGTGAGGAGTGTGGCATCGCAGGGAGGACCCCGAGAACGTAAACACCCCAGCCCCTGCTGCCAGGTGTTCAGACCTCAACACAGTGAGGACGCCAGAGGCCCAGAGGAGGTGAGAGCCTGTCCCAGGGGTGGGCCTGTCACTAACTCAAGCTTAAAGACTCTTAACTGCCAAGCAACTCCTTCTCAGCCCAGAACAGTATCTCTTGAAAAATACGAATGGTTAAAGCCAGGCTGATCTCCATCAGCGTCTGCGCCTTGCTGGCCCCTGACTCAACTTCCTCTCCCGGGTCTTACAATAATTCAAATCAAACCCCAAACTTCAGAAAGATAAAGCGCAGGCCAGCCTTGGCAGCAGCGGGCTCACGGGTTGGGTTTGGATCACCAGGAGTGACCCAATGGATGCCTCAGGCCCTACAGTGACTGCTGTCTGTCCAGAGCTGGACTTGACCCGGGGACCCCAGGAGGCGTGTGAGGAGAGGGAAGCCGGCCCCGTCCTGTCTCTCCGCCCAGCGCCTCTGCCCCTGCTGCCGGCGGAGCGTGAGGGGCTCAAGGATGCCTGGGTTACATTTTTCAGTGACGCTTCACTGTCTTCTACGTGGGGAATGATGTGTCTTCACAGTATTTCAGAACAGGGGGATTAGCAAAGATCTGAGTGCACGTCGCTCAGGAGAGTAAAGCCTCTGGTAGAAAGGTGCTAAAAATGCCATTATAATAGTCAAATAAGACACAGGTGCTCGAGGCTGGTACAAGATGAGTACAGAGCTGGAAGGTAAAGGGCAGGACCGAATCTCTCCAGCAGTAAGATTGATCTCTTCTCTCATTTTAATAAGAAGGCAGCTTTGACAAATCTATACACTTCTCAGCGTAATCCCCAGATGGAGTCACAGCTGTCACCAGAATTTAAGAGGGATTCCTGCACCATTTGTAATCCTTGCCCCAAGGAGGAGAAAAAAGCAGTAATGGAGAGTATCTGGGATCATGCTCCTACCTGGAGAGAGAATTCCAGAGCTGGTGGCAGCCTTAGAGATCGTTACTAAGTCCACGACTAACGATTTATAGTTGAGGGAACTGAACTAGTCCTGGGGGGGAAGCAAAATGACTTGGCCATGGTCACAGGGCAAGGGGAGAAGAGATGGCACAAGTCTCCAGACTCCCAAAGAATTCCTGTTCTTCACCCCCAGCATGCATCTCGAGGACCAGAGAGGGCAGACTTCCACGATGTCACAGCACAGCACTGTGTCTCACCCCTCAAAGTGCATGTGTGGTGTGTTTCATTTGATTTGATTCTCACAGTAAGACCACAAGGTGAGGAAGAAGACGTTCCCGTAGCTATCTTCCCGCTGAGGAAGCAGAGATTCCTGGGGGTGAAATGACGTGCCTGTTTCTGCAAAGCCGGAGTCACCCGGTACTCCCCACCACACCCAGGTCACCTGTACCCACCCACAAAGTGAGTGGACAACTTCAAATGGCCAGCCCAAGGGAGCTCCCAGGAGGCATCCTTTAGACAGTCCAGGTAGATCGCAGATCCCACATCCAGGCCTGTAACTCTGACCCAAAATAGCATGACTCTGGTCTCTGAGACCTTACCTTAGCACCTGCTTTCCTGAATCTTTGCCCCCAAAAGCAGAAATCCCATGTCCACCAGAGGTAGCCCAAGCCTGGGGGTAAGACCAACCTGAGACCAAATCTAAGCACACTGGGAAAATTACCTGACCACTCTGACCCTTGGTCTCCCCATGTGTAGTACTGGGATAATGACGGCATGATGCTCATCTATCTCCCAGGCCTTTGGGAGAACGAGGACACGGTGCCCTCGTCTGTCCTAACAAGCAACGAAGCCAGGCTGGTCCTTCCTTTAAAAGTTCAGAGTGGGCCTCATCACAGCATCCCCTTCATGGTTGCAATGGTCTTTTAGATTAATTTGTTCTGTAAGCATTATTCATTGTTTAATGAATTACTAAATGCTTACTGAAGGCCAGGCACAGAGCTAATATGGGGCCACTAATATAATGTGGGAAAGAGACACAATCCACAGACCTGAGGGACTATTAGCATGCAGCAGAGATGGGCATTAAACAATCATACGAGACTCACACATATATGTATATATAGTAGTTTTTTTGGTTATTATTTATGTTTTTTTGGAGGCCATGGTCACAGTTCTTTAGGAAAAACTGGAGGAGTGGGTCCAGGTTGGCTGTGGGAGAAGCTCTCTTAGAGAGTAATATTTACCCAAGATTTGAAGAAGGAAAGGTGTAATCCAGACAGAGAGGGGAAGAGACCAGCGGGTGCAAAGGCCCTGTGGCGGGGGGGGTGGGGGTAGGTGAGTATACGGACCAAAGAAGGCAGTGAGACTGGAGGACAGGGAGCTTGCCTGACTCCTTCCCCTCAAGAGGAGGGGTGTGCTGTGAACCAAGGCTGCAGAGGCAGGTTTATAAGTATTTTTTTTAAGTTTCAAAAACGCTTTTGCAATAAGAAATATACTTTACTAAGCAGTGTGCATAAAAATGTACGTATACAAAAGTTCTACGAAATAATACTTAACTTTACTACCTGCAGCCAACTCTGATGCTTCCTTATATTCTATTTCACCGAAAAAAAAAAAAAAAGGGAAAAAAATGTATGTGGTCTTGGGTCGTGTGGGTTGACTTGTGTCCTCCATAGAGATCTGTTAAAGCCCTAACCCCTACTACCTGTGAATGTGACCCCCTAAAGAGGGTCTTTACAAGATGTAATCCTGTTAAGATAAGGTCATGCTGGATGGGGCGGGCCTTAAATCCAAGAACTGGCATCATTATAAGGAGAGGGATACATTTAGAGACACAGACAAACAAGGCTGAAGGCCACGTGAAGAAGGAGGCAGAGACGAGAGTTATACAGCCACGGCCACGGAGCACCAGGGATGGGGGCCACAGCCACGGAGCACCAAGGATGGGCGCCACCCACCCCCAGAAGATAGGAGAGAGGCACGGACAAGGTCTTCCCTCTGAGCTTCCAGAAGGAACCAACTCTGCTGATGCCTTGGCTTCAACCTCTGGCCTCTGTAGCTGTGAGGCAATAAATTTCTGTTGTTTCACTTAGTCTGTGTTGTTACATTATGGCAGATGACTCTAAGAAATTAATACAGTGGCCCATTAAGTTGCTATCCCAGCCCAGTGAAGGGCTGAGATGCACAATTTAAAAACTGTTATCTTAAGGAAAGAGAACAGAATAAGAAGGCCCAACACCAAGACTTGAGGAGCTCTTGCACTTAATGGGTGGAGGGAGGAGTCTGAGCCTGACAAGGGAGCAGTGGAGAGGCCAAAACGCTAGGAGGGAAACCTATAGAGGGGTTCTGGGAGCCCAGGACAGAGCTGGCCCGCAGCCAGCATCGGGAGTGGGTGTGGGTGTGCAGTGAGAGAGGCACGGAGGGAGCTGGAGGGAGATGATGGGTGGGGTGAGACATTGTTATTTTTATGGGAAAGACTGGTAAGTTCTGGGGAGGTGGGAGGAGACGGGACCCCAAATGTGACGGATGGGAATAAGCCTTACTAGACACAGGGGGTCTGATGTGTCCTCCGCTGCATAAAGTTTTATCACGTTCAATAAAATTCAGCGTCACTGGGCGGGGGGATGAGGGGGTGGTGGTGGTGGTGGGATGAACTGGGAGATTGGGATTGACATATATACACTAATATGTATAAAATAGATAACTCAGGAGAACCTGCTGTATAAAAAAATAAAATTAAAAAGGTTTTTTTAAGAAAGAAAATAAATATGTGCACACAAAAAAATTCAGCATCACTAAAAGAAGATGTGGTATATATTTACAATGGAATATTACTCAGCCATAAAAAAGGAATGAAATAATGCCATTTGCAGCAACATGGATGGACCTAGAGATTGTCATACTGAATGAAGTAAGTCAGACAGAGAAAGACAAACACCATATAGTTTCACTTGTATGTGGAATCTAAAGTATAATACAAATGAATTTATTTATAATACAGAAAGAGACTCAGAAAACAAACTTACGGCTACCAAAGGGGAAAGGGATTGGAGGAGGAATAAATTAGGAGTATGGGATTAACAGATGCACAGTACTTTACATAAAAGAAGTAAGCAATAATGATTTACTGTACAGCACAGGGAGCTATATTCACTATCTTGTAACAACCTATAATGGAAAATAATCTGAAAAAATATATAACTGAATCACTTTGCTGTACACCAGAAACTAACACAATGTTATAAATCAACTATACTTCAGCTAAAAAAAAAAAGAATACAGCATCGCTAATGCATGTGGGACACTTAGTTAACTCTTCGAAAAGGACCTTAGCACAGGTTACAGCTTGTTGAGTCCATCTCCTTGGGTCCCCTTCTATTTCTTAGTACATAGTGAATTTATCTGGAATAATTTGAGTCTCTTGGGAAAAAAATTAGCACAAACACAAATAATTTCCTTTTATAATTTGGAACGTTCAACTCCAGCTTCAGATTAGGTCACGCTGCAAAGCAAGGCTTGTCACTGTGTACTTCTTTCCTTTTGGTTTCCCTAAAAAGTAATGTGTACAGTATGAATTAACACACTGATGTTTCAGAACCCAGTGTTTGGAAACATTGTGATATTTTGGTCCAGTAGTGAAACCTGTCCTCTTAGAAGAGGCAGTGAGCTGAGGATAGACTTCTATGGGAAAAACGAAACGAACCAGAAAAGGATGGGAAACATCCCGGGACCAACCGGGGAGAGGGTACCATGAAGAACCCACATTAATCACCTAGGTTCAAATCCACTGACCTGGGCTTGGCCATCACGCTTTACCCTCTCGGGCTGGAATTTTTAAATGGGCATTTTATGCTTAGAGCTGCTGGAGGCCCATTCATGAACCCCTTTCCTCTTCAAGAAGGCAGTCTGGTCCTGAACACAGAAGACCAGTTGCAGTCACATCGCCCCATTGCCCCAACGCTAGGACACACGATGTCTTACAAACTAAAATGGTCAAGCTGGCTGCTAATCCAAAGCCAACTCTTTCACATTTGACTCATACTTCCGGAGCCCCCATAACGTACAAGGCGTGGGGGATGGAGGATGGGACATTCATGAAGGTCAGGGTTAGCATTCTGTCGCCTTCTCTGTCTTTGTTAGGAGTCACTAGCGCCAAGGATGTCTGAAGGTGAGTCAGTTAAATGTTCTTTGAGTCAGTTAAATGGACTTTGATTCCTAGAGGTTATTTGTTTTGTGGATCATTGCCAAATCTTGTATTCAGTTTGGGTTTGGCTTCCTCAGTGCTCTGCACACTATATGGCCCATTCTTTGATGTCGCTCCCGTGTGCTTTGGGGAATGCCTTTGGAACAAATATCCTCGTTATCTCCCCAACCTAGGTCACCAGGAGGACGGGAAGCTTAACAAGAGGGAACGAACAGGCAGATCTTCTGATACTGGGATTTTCTGTTGTTCTGAGCCACAGCGCCATGGACCAGGCAGGCAGGAGGAGGTGCAGGCCGCGACAGAGAGGAAGGGCCGTGCCGGGGGCGCGAGGGGGCTCATGCCGAAGCCCTGCGTTGGATTCACAAACCCTACAGCAGTAGACGAGCCGACGTGGACAGCCAGAGGCTACTAAACAGGGGGGCATCACTCCACTTTCAGACCCCACGGCCTTTCCCTCTATAAGAAAATAACCCCCTGAATTACGCTCCACTGTGCCGGAAATCAGCAGCCCGCCATTTGCTCAGACGCCTGGGGTTAGTCCCCGTGTCACCTGGTCCCTCGCACCTTTACCCCAAGTTCCGATCACTCCAGGCCCGGCCACTCACTTATGCTTCAGCAGCGCAGAGCATTTCTGCTTACAGAGTGGGCCCTGCCCCTTAGGACGCGATGACCCCTTTTGGGAATGGCTGTTTGCTGACAAGGGGGTCAGTCAATCAGTCTGGTGAACGTCTCAGCCACCTTCGCCACCCAGGCCGAGTCCTACATGCCCACCTCCGGGCTGCCAAGGCACCTGGGGAGCACTTACGTTCTACTCCAATCATATAATTTTGCACAGCTACCTGCCCCCTAGACCGTGAACTTTGTATCTCTGGGTGCCAAGCACCAGGACTCTAGTGCCATGAGTACATGGCACAATGTGAAACAAATTAAAACATTTCTAAGGCACTAGAAAATTTAAGCATTTGGGTAGGACCATCTCCTAATATTTCTCATGCAGGTTTTGCTATTTAGAAATTAAAATTGCACATGGATGATAAAGTGTTTAAGGTGTAGCAAGAGGCAGGGTGAATACAACAAACAGGTGAACCCACGTTTTATCTTAGCCACGCGGCCTCATAGGCCAGGATTAACACAGATGCTGGAAATTCCTTCTCCTCCGCGGCCTGTCATGGCCACACACTGAACCTGTGCCCCTGGGAGAGGGCCCCTCGGGCTGCACAGGAGCTGAGACGCTCCTGCAAAGACAATTTCTGAAATGTTTGGGGCTTTTTCCCTCGGGGGATCCATGAGACAATTTCAAAGGGAAAATCTGGAGTCTCTCCTTGCCACGGCTGTGACAGAGAGAATTCTAAAAGCCCGATTCAGAGGCCCTCTGGGAGGGGTGACACCAGCTGGCTGTGTTTAATTTTCCTTGGCTTTGAAGCTTCAGAAGGCACAGCACGATGTGGGAAGCAAACGTTTTCTCTGGTGGACAAGGCCCTGTGTGGTGAATGCATGTATTGGTGTCGCTCTAGCTTAGATTTTAACGCTCTCACACCAACAAGGAAAGGGCCCAGGGAGAGAGACGGGCCCCGCCCTGACCGGAGAATGCTCAAATCAAATGGTTTTATTCTCCAAACTGTGAAGGAGACGTCAGCTCTTTTCAGGCAGATTTCCGGTTTAAACTCAATTCTTCTCCACAGGCATCTCTAAGGGTAGGATGCGCTACAAGCTTGGCAAGGAATGGGCACCGGTGTCGGCTGGAGCTGGGTCTGGACCCCGGCCTCACCCCACGTGAGCACTGCACACAGGTGGGCAGGACAGGATAACCAGGGCTCTGGAGGGCTGTGGTGGGGAGAGGCTAGGGCCGAGTCCTGTGTGTGCTGGTTACTAGGGTTTCCATTATAAACAGCTTTCGCCATGACAGCCTTTCATCAAGGACAACAAGCTGGGAGCCACCCCTAACTTCCTGGGAGCACTGAGGGAATGTACATTTCACAAAGTGGTAGCATCCCTGTTGAGCCAATCCCCAGAAGGTGCTGCCTAGAAGAGTCTGTCTCCTGAGCCAAGATGAGGGATAAACTCTGCTGGCTCGGAGGAGGGGGCATCTTCCCTGCCATCGCCGCTGGGCACCCACTGGGCCCACACCACCCGGGGTGCATTTCCCTTTCTGAAGAAGGAACACTTGTCTCTATCAACGGCCAACAGACCGGTCATTCAACTGCGGAGGCTTGAAGGAAAGACGGCCCGATGTTTTGTTTTGGTTTTGTTTTCTTTTCGGCTGCTACACGTGGCATGAGGGATCTTAGTTCCTCGACCAGGGATCAAACCTGGGAAGCAGGGAGTCTTAACCACTGGGAAGGGAAGCCAGGGAAGTCCCAAGATGACCCGATGAAAGCTGACTTTTAGATGGCTCAGGGAAGGATTTAAGGTTCTAAAAGCAGCCCAGCTAAACGTCTCGGGCTCTGAACTGCCCGAGTTAGAACGACTCTGTGAGACACGGGACCCTGGTTCACAACCTGCTTCACTTCCTTGTCTGGAAAATAAAGATGATAAGAGAACCTATGGAATAGTTTTGGGTTTTGTTCGAATGATTCTACGTGGAAAATGCATAAAACGTTCTTAGGAAGTCACTGGCAGTCACGCGTGCTCTGTAAATATTGGCTGAACTACTTCTTACTCCCCAGGGAGAGCGTGCTTTCCATTTGGTCTGCAAGGGAGACACACTCTCCTGGGATACTAGGAGGGCTGAGCGGCTGTCCCCTTCTGAGAGGCCCTGGAATCTCTAACCTCAGTGATGGTACCAGGCTGGCAATGTCCTGGAACCGTCAACACGGCTCAGAGGGATTACGAAGTGATGAACAGGGACAGATGACTTAGCAACGTGATGTACCGATGGAAGGGGCCCCCAGAGAACTGAGACGCTGGTGAAATTGAGGCAGAGAGAGAGGTGGCAAGGCCCTCAGAGTGCCCAAGGGTTGCAAAGAAACCCACGTAAGGGTTCTTTTCCTGACCCTGGACCAGGAGCTGTTCGGGATGCAGTGCTGAAGGAGCCAGGCAGGGATCCTGGCTTCCCCGGGGCTTCTCAGACGTTTTCAGGATAATCCAAGGGCTAGTTAAGCAATTTCAGATCTCCCGCCTGGAAGAGGACCGGGGTCATCTCTTGCGAAGAAGGAGCCCCAGATGACTCATCACTCCGCGATGAGCTGTCCCACAATCCCAAGACGCCAACAGCTTCCGTCAGAAGCTTCCTTGTTTGAAGCAGCGTTGGGAGAGTTAAGCAACACAGCAAACCATACGTGGTGTGACATGAGCACGGTGCACAGCAAAAGCAATTATCTCCCGAAACTACCATTCTGTTCGGTGCTAATAGTCCTGAATGACACTGACCTGCAACCCACCAGAATGAAGCTGCAGTTTTAGATCTGCATTCATGGGTTACAAAAGGCAATACTCAGTTCATGGTGTGAAACCACCCTCTCGTTACACCATGATTACATCTCAATTGGTACCCAGTTGGCTTAGAAGACGCAAGAAGACTGTGCTAATAGAACTGCAGGCTCCTGCCCGTGCGTTTGGGGCTACGTGGACTTACTTGTTAAGGATTTTCCCTCTCTTTGCACTTGAAAAATTCTCCAGCTGCAAGGACTCTTGAGTGAGGAAAGCGACAGCCAGGTGAAAATAGTTGTTCCACAGCTGAAACCAAAAAGGGGAGATGCTAAGGTGCCGAACCGATTAATACAGGATCTCAGAAACGCTCCGAGACGTTTAGAATAGCATTTGCCCAGCACACACTTCTGAAAGGTTTGAAAGCCGCACTCTCTACACACACACTGCTAATCGGCCACCCACGGTGTGGTTCAGGGCTGAGCATGGGCTCTGACGGTGCATGCAGTCAGGTCCCAGCTCAGCCACTCACTTAGGCGGCACGCTAACCTCCCTGTGCCTCGGTTTCCTCAGGTAAAGTGGGAATTTCAACAGTACCTACCTGATAGGACTGCTAAAGGACGGAGGGAGTAAAGACATGCAGTGCCCATCCAGTGGTGCCAGGAGCACGGTAAGCACGTAATAAATGTTAGCTGTTATTAATACTGTATTATGGAGCCCGTTACCTCATAGTATACAGCAAGTCCCCTACATATGAAGGAGTTCCGAGAGCGCGTTCGTAAGTCCAGCTTGGTCGTAAGTCCAACAAAGTCAGCCTAGGTACCCAACTAACACAATCAGCTATATACCACTGCTTTTACGCTTGCTTCCGGACGTCCTGGGCTTGAAAATAAAGACACGGTACTACTGTACTCTATACAGTACCGTAAAGTACACAAAAGCACAACCACTTGTAGAGGATGCACGCAAGGGACAATGTACGCCAGACGCGTGAACTAATGTACGTGATTGGACATGCGAACGCACATTTGCATTTTTGAAAGTTCACAACTTGAAGGTTCGTAGGTAGGGGACTTACTGTGTAGATTTCTATAATTTATCATTTTTATGAGACTAAAAATATATACACACTAGAAAATTGAGGAAAACGTAAAAAGATCCAACATTTCATATGTCAAGGACTTACAGACTGTACGTGGCTTAAATGACAATTTACTATAAAATGATTTTGTCCTCGTAAAGCTCTTCACTGGAAGCTCTGTGTATCTGGACACAGTATCCCATAAAAGTGTTCTTCAACAAGAAGTGTTATGATGGGTAGATTCCTAAAGTCATGAAACTAAGACCCCCTGATTAGGTCAATGTTTAAGACCAGGTGAAGAAAATTTAAATGAAGGACGAATTCTTGGACCATGAATGGGGGCTTTTCGCTTGAACTCAATAAATGACACGGGCATACCCCTCACTGCCCAGGGGAGAAACCTGGGATTTACTCTGGGCTTTGTCCTTCACAGCATCCCACCATTTCAATCAGCAAGTCCTTCTGCTTCCCCTTATAAATCCCTCCCAAGCCCACCCACTTTGTCTCAGTGCTGGGGTATCACCCACCCCAGGTCGGCATAATCCCTCACAGACCAGAACAGCCTGCTTCCTGTTTCCTGTCCTCACCTTGTCCCACAGGGCAGCCAGAGGGAACTGACACTAATCTGAGGGGGCCACACCCCAGCTCAAACCTCTTCAGGAACTTCCCACACGTTTCTGGTCAGAACAGAGTTTGAAGGGGAGTCCCGCTGCCTGGTTCCCTCTGCTTCTGCCTTGCAGCAGCCTTTCCACCCATACTCTGCACCCTTGTCTTCCCATCAGATCCTCGAGCTGATGCTCTCCCCACCCCTGGGCCTTTGCAGATGCCGGGTCCACCCCCCTCTCCTCCCTCACTGGGTCTTAGCATACCAGGACCAGGTGTGTTCGCCCTCTCGAGCCCTCGAGCACCTTGGTCTGTCCCTACAGTCCTGCCCTAATCGTCCTCCCTTTACACTCCACGATACACAGGGTGGGGGCAGGATTCCCGGTCCAGGGCAGAGCCTGGCTCAAAGTAAGTGATCCATCAGGAATAATCAATATTTGAGGGATGAACCCATGGGGATTTCTCAAATGCAAATGAAAACTCTATGGACACTTCCTCCAGATTGCTTCCATCCGCATCCTCTCTCAGAGGGCGGCACCTGAGGGTGGGGGAGCACAGGTGAGAGATAAGCGGGGAGACCCTCCTCCCCCCAGGAACTGCAGCAAGGGGCTCAGAGACAGGCCATCACAGATACTCCTCAGCAGACCATTCTTGTAGCACAGGATATTTCAGGGGAACTTTCACCTGCTCTCAGTGGGAAAGAGCTGGACAGAGTTTCCATCACATGTCCAAGCTCCAAGGTGCCTTCAATGATCTTAGGAAGAAATTTGTGGGTATTGGTTTTCTTATTTACAAAACAGGGATAATATTCATTGCATCAAATGGGATGGCTACACAGAGTTACATAAAAACAAGGTGTTAACAGTAATGACTCTATTTTCAGCGACCAGAGAAATAAGAGGAAACTTTCCAGCATGGATGTAGCTAAGAGTGCAGTGGGCTTCATTTATCCGGTGCTCCTCAGGAACTGGCATTTCTTCAGGAACAGAGCAGCTCATTTCCAGGTAAGGGCTGGTCTTCCCATTTCAGATGAGGTTCAGAGACTTGCTCCAAACCACAAAAAACAAACACGTGAAGCAGAACAAGGGTCTCCAGCGGGCCATCCTGGACCTCACAGGTCACACTCTTTCCTGCCCACAAAGGCACTTTCTCTTTTAGGCCTTTTTATAATAAAAGGGGTGACTCAAATCAATAAAGTACAAGTTGCTTCCTTTGTTTTTGGAACTAACACCTCCCTGCTATCGCCACCCACCTCCCAGCAGTGCCCTCCTCTCACAGCACTGGCAGGGGTCCCCGGCCACGTTTGGGTGAGGGGCACCACTAGAGCAGGACCCAGAATGTATTTTAATGTATACCTGCTGCCCATAAAAACAACATCGACAAAAATATGAATGTGTCTTTTTAAATGCCAGTTTCACTAACTCTATATTCCTTCTCTTCACTCACACAGCGGCCAGGACGACAGCTGAGCCACAAGTCTCCTGAAAACCCTGCCCCGGGAGATATTTAGGGGAACTGCGTAGTCCAATGCCCTGAAGAAGGAGGTTCCCTCGTGGCCCACGTGCCTGGCGACTCAGTTTCCACCTGTAGAGCAAGACTGGGACCCTCAGGAGATTTTTACATCCTTAGGAAAGAGGAGGCTGCCTATTGTGCACCTCAAAAATGCCCTGGCCATTGTCAGAGCCTGAACAGGACAAGGGGGCCCCCCAGGAGTTGGGAGCATCTGGCATGGGGGGCAGGGGTCATGACTTCCGTGATGCTCCTCCCAAGGGTGCAGCCTGGGTCTAAGCACTGGGGAACGTGAGGCAACCCAAGTGCAGGGCCGTCTGCAAACCCAGACCTGGGCTCTGCAAGAGTGCCGAGGACAGAACAGCCAGGAAGGAGTGAGCAACTGTTGTAGCCTGAAGGAGACGAAAGACACACAGAAAATGAACGCATTGGGGGAGGGAGGGATGAACAGGAGGAGGATGAGGATTTTTAGGGCAATGGAACTGGATGCAAGTCATTCTCCATTTGTCCAAACCCACAGGGTGGACAGAACGTCTACAGTGTACCGTAATGTAAAGTAAGGACTCAGTGATTACGATGCGTGAGTGTAGGTCCATCAGTTGTAACAATGTACCATATGGTGGGGGATGTTGATAGTGGGGTAGCTTCGTGTGCAGGAGGCAGGGGTCTACGGGAAATCTCTTCACCTCCCTCTCAATTTTGCTGTGAACTTGAAACTGCCATTAACAAAGTCTTTAAAAAATCACATAAAAATACAAACATTAAAAAAAAAAACCCTGTAAGCTACGCGTGATTTCAGATGTGACAACTAACGGCATTTGTGATGCTGACCTCTGAAGGACAGGATTGGGACGACTGAACTTGAATGTGGTCTGAGGACTGGTTAGGGGTGATGAGAATGTAAGTTTCCTGCATTTGGTATTCTTACTCTAGTTAGGCAGGGGACGGTCTCTGTTTGTATGAAATATATACTACAGATCTGGGGAGGTGATAGGGTGTCAGGCTGGCAGCTCACTAGGATAAGGTTAAGAAAAAAAAGTTCTTCGTACCATACTTGCTGGAAATGAGAAGCAGACTGAGGAGGGACAGAGGGAAGCAGTAGCAGCCCACAGGGATGACTAGTTAAAGGAGAAGGAAGTGTCAGGAGAGAGAACTGTGCAGGGAATGTTAGAACACAAAAATGCACCTTGTGGGAGCGGCCACTGCCTGGACCACACGCTGAAGGCGGCCTCGGCCACATGGCACCCAAGCCTCCCCCTGGGGGTGGGAGGGTGGGAGCCCCCCAAAGTGGAACAATCAAATGCACTTCACACTTGCCAAGGGACAAAGGCCAAAAGGGCTCATTGCAGCCAAGGTGTTGGGCCTGAAGGGAGCATCCAGAGGACCGTATGCATGAAACAATGCGCAAGCTCAGCGATAACCAGTAAGCCCACGCCCACTGCAGTCACACCGGAAACACACAGCCATCTCACGTGACAGGCACGGCCTACACGGATAAAACAAGAAAACCTAATGAAGGACACAGAAAAAGGCCTAAATATTCCTGTGTGGGATGGGAGAAAATAAATACTGCCACGTATTCCCCAAAATGCTGTTACATTTCCCCTACAATTACTTATGAATTCAACCGAATCCTAGTTAAAATGTAGACAGCATTTTTAAGAAGTTTAACAAGGTGATTTTGAATTTCACACAGAGGAGGAAATGCGCAAAAAGAGTCAAGATAATTTTGCAATAACACACTAACGGGGAAGTCCTGGTTATACTAGCTGGGTATAAAACCCATAGGTAATAACACAGAAAACAGAAATGTACCCACATGCATTTGTAATTATGAGTTTCCTCAGTGGCAGTTCAAATCACTGGGAAAGAAGAAACTATTTATAATGTGAAATAAAATTCATATGTTATTTAAACATAAAAATTCTTCTCTGCCCTTTGGACTCCTTTCTCCCCTCACTGTGCATTGTGTACCTGCATTAGGCACTGACCAAACCTCGCCCATCGGCAGAAAATAGCTGCTCAACCATAAAGAGAAACATTCTCCTCGCATCAACAAGACAACTCCTTAAAAGATAACATCCTTTCTTGACCTTGTAAGGGGTCACATGACCCAACTTGATGACTTAGATCTGGATTATGTAAACTGTCAATAATATGTCATTTGATGTACCACCCTCTGTCTCAAAAAAACTTATATGTGCCTTGATTTCTAACTGGCAGAACAGTTCTCAGAGCTTTCTGAGATGTTCTTCCTGGGTTATAATCCTCAAATTCAGCTTGAATTAAATTTTCCAATTCTTCCTTAGACTGACTAATTTTTTGTCGACAATAAAATAATGTGGGAAAAAGTAAAGTTAAACTCTGGCCCCTAACGCTAACTATAGAAAATGCAGATGCATATAAACAACAAGGACCAACTGTATAGCACAGAGAACTATATTCAATGTCTTGTAATAACCTATAATGGAAAAGAACCTGAAAAAGAATACAGATGTATATATTTTATGTATATATATATGTATCTGAATCACTTTGCTGTACACTTAAAGCAAACACAACTGTAAATCAACTATACATCAATTTTTCAAAAATCATTAAAAAAAGAAATCACAGATGGATTAATCATTGGAAAGTTAAAAAAAAGCAGAACTATAAAGGTATTATCAGAGACTATCTACATAAAGAATAGTTAAATTTATAATCAAAGACGGATTTGCCAAGCAAAACATAAAACCCAAAAGCCATAAAAGAACTGACACATTTAACTACAGAAAAACCAAATATTTCTATACGATAAACCTAAACCCATGACTAGGCTATAGCAAGAATTCCAACTTGCAAAAAAGTATGACAAATAGCCCAAGAGGACAGTGAGCAGAGGAAATGATCAGACAGTTCATACTAGAAATCCTCACAGCCAATTAGTACTCTCAACCCAACTAGCAATCAGAGAAATGCCAATAAAAATAAGAGTCAACAATTTTAAAGAAATTGGTATGGGAGAAGACTCTAGACAATGACTGCTCTCAGAGAAGGCTGGTGAGATTGCAAATTGCTAGAGCATTTTAGGTCGGTAGTTTATTAGTGTCCATGAAGCTTAAAATATCTTACCAGTCAAGCCTGGCAATTATGCTTCCAGGAACCTGTTCTATAGCAATGCAGCACTGAGATGCGTGTGCCACACTGTTCATGGCAGCACTGCTTGGAAATGGGAGAAACTGAAAATAGCCTGCAGGTTATCAGTGCAGGAATGCCTGCACCAATGTTGGTAACATTTATGTTGTGGAACATGATAGAAGTGAAAACCACGACTGGCACGACCCAATTCACGTTCAAAACCAAAAGAAAGCAGGTCTAGGTCCAGATACAGCTGACTCTTGAACAACTCGAGTTTGAACTACTCGGGTCCACTCACAGGTGGATATTTTCCAGTAGTAACTACTACAGTACTGCATAGTGGTTGGCCGAATTATACTCAGATTAATCACCTTCCACCCCGCCCTCCCACATTGCTTAAGGGTCAACTGTAAATGCTTAAAGAAGCCTCAAGGAGAACACACAACAATTATTTAAAAAGTTACCCGGCAGAGGGAGAAAAGAGTGAAAGGGTGGTAAGGGGCCTTTCATATTTTATTCGATGTGTGGATTTACACTGCATAAATATTTTACGTGCATGTATCTGTGTATCAGGACGTGTGAAAACAAACATTAAGCAGAGAAAATAATAAAACATTTAAAATTGTGAAAAATAGTAAGTAACATTTCCAAATACACAGTACCTGATGTACCACTATGTACTTAAATGACGATAAAACATTTTTAATTTAAAAAAATGATGCAAGAAATAGGGCCTAGGCACTTAAGAACTTAATCTAATAAACCGAGTAGCACATTAGCTCTAAATTTTCTGAAGACCATGCAAAAGGGAAGGTAGATGGTTGTCTGATTTTTGTTCTCTGGTAACTCAGTTTTGAGCCAGATCACCCTCTGGGTATACATAAATTCTTCAGGTTCCTTCTCAGTGAAAAATCCCACCCAGGAAACTAACCTGTTTGCATTTGGACGCTTTTATTTGCAAACTTTAGTAAATGAAACTACATAATGGCAAAATCATGATTAGCAGAAATATATCCGAAGTTCAGTGGAAATGAGAGTCACAAATAGTAGATGCATAGTAAGAAATCATGCCAGGGAAAAACCAATCCTTTTTACACACACACACACACGCACGCACTCCACAAGCACTGGAGAAGTAGGGCCAACGTGGAAGGATCAGCTGACCACAGCCCAGGGGTGTTGCAGGGCTGGGACCTTTTGCCTGGTAAAGGCCAATTGGGGCAGCACAAAGCCGGAAGAGAATATATCAGGGGAAAACCTACAGCTACAAGCAAGCTGGGCTCAGTGATGCAGACCCACTTCTCCTCCTGGGCTGACCCTCATCACATTAGGATGGTCTGAGACTATCTTGGCAGCCTCACCAATTGAGATTTGGTGGCCTTCCTGCTCAGAGAGTCCCTACTTGTCACTCTGATTCAAGACTTTCACTCTGAAACAGCTCCATCTCCTTCCTCGCTAAACTGAGCAAATAGCCCAAAGGCATCATTTTCAATCCTCGGGTTCCAGTATCACACACTGTAAATTCCATTTCCACACCTTAAATGGGAAAACTTAAGTTCAAGGATTAGAAATATAAGATATGGGCTCAGACCAGCAATTTGTTTTAACATGATTTCTTAACAGTGGTCATGTCTACCTCTCCTCTTACCTGCAGCTCAAAGTTGGCTTGATCCAGAAATTTTTTGTTCAGCATATCTGCATACTGATTAATCGCTCGCAGAAAGACTCTGAAAGATTAAGAGAAAATTACATAATTACACACTTCTGCTCTGGCATCTTTGGAGGTTTGGCATTTCAACTAGCTACAATCCAAGACTGTCTGGCACGGGAACTCTCTAAGTCCTGTGAAAAGCTGTGAGGTTTTGCCAGTGAAAAGCCCAGAGAATTATATGCAGATGTTCTCCAAATTAATCAAGGAAACATGCAGAATAAAAGAAACAGACCAAAATAACAGAGTGTGGAAGTAACATATGAAAAATATCACTAAAAACCCTAATTTTTTTAAAAAGAAAAGGTGCAAATTAAATATTTTTCTCAAGTCACAATGTATCAGTGTTACCAAATTGGTCTTTGCTTAGCTGGCTTTTTAAAGTGAAGCATTTGAAAGCACTATTACACACTGTCAGGCTTGGAATGGTTTGGCATGTCGACTGGAAAAAAATGCACAACCTAAAAGGTGAGAATTATGTTTTATTTGGCGGACAAAACTGAGGACTTAAGCCTAGGACACAGCATCTCAGATCACTCTGAGGGACGGCTCCAAAGAGGTGAGGGTGGGGCCAGGATCCACAGGAGTTTTTGCAACAAAGACCAGGTAGTTAGAACTTCAAAAGATTACTAAGAAATGGACAAATTCTTGGAAAAGTACAACTGTCCAAAACGGAACCAGGAAGAATCAGAAAATATAAACAGACCAATCACAAGTAATGAAATTGAAATTGATTAAAAATCTTCCAACAAATAAAAGTCGAGGATCAGTTGGCTTCACAGGCGAATTCTATCAAACATTTAGAGAAGAGCTAACACTCATCCTTCTAAAACTCTTCCAAAAAATTGCAGAGGGAGGAACACTCCCAAACTCATTCTATGAGGCCACCAACACCCTGATACCAAAAGTAGACAAAGATATCACAAAAAAAGAAAAGTACAGACAATTATCACTGATGAATATAGACGTAAAAATCCTCAACAAAATTCTAGCAAACAAAATCCAATAACACATTAAAAGGATCATACACCATGATCAAGTGGGATTTATCCCAGGGATGCAAGGATTCTTCAATATACGCAAATCAACCAATGTGATACACCATATTAACAAATTAAAGAATAAAACCATATGATCATCTCAATAGATGCAGAAAAAGCTTCTGACAAAATTCAACACCCATTTATAATTAAAAAAACTCTCCAGAAAGTGGGCATAGAGGGAACCTATCTCAACATAATAAAGGCCATATATGATAAACCCACAGCAAACATCCTTCTCAGTGGTGAAAAAGTGAAAGCATTTCTTCTAAGATCAGGAACAAGACAAGAGCGTCCACTCTTGCCACTATTATTCAACATAGTTTTGGAAGCCCTAGCCACAGCAATCAGAGAAGAAAAAGAAATAAAAGGAATACAAATTGGAAAAGAAGTAGCAAAACTGTCACTGTTTGCAGATGACGTGATTCTATAACATAGAAAATCCTAAAGATGCCACCAGAGAACTACTAGAGCTAATCAAGGAATTTGGTAAAGTTGCAGGATACAAAACTAATGCACAGAAATCTCTTTCATTTCTATACACTAACAATGAAAGATCAGAAAGAGAAATTAAGGAAACAACCCCATTTACCATTGCAACAAAACGAATACCTAGGAATAAACCTACCTAAGGAGGCAAAAGACCTGTACTCTGAATACTATATAACACTGACGAAAGAACTCAAAGATAACATAAATAGATGGAGAGATATACCATGTTCTTGGATTGGAAGAATCAATATTGTGAAAATGACTACACTACACAAAGCAATCTACAGATTTAATGCAATCCCTGCCAAACTACCAATGGCATTTTCCACAGAATTAGAACAAAAAATTTTGCAATTTGTATGGAAACACAAAAGACCCGAACAGACAAAGCAATCTTGAGAAAGGAAAACAGAGCTGGAGGAATCAGGTTCTCCAACTTCAGATTATGCTACAAAGCTAGAATAATCAAGGCAGTACGGTGCTGGCACAAAATCAGAAATATAGATCAATGGTACAGGATAGAAAGCCCAGAGATAAACCCACACACCTATGGTCACCTTATCTTTGACAAAGGAGGCAAGAATATACAATGGAGGAAAGATAGCCTCTTCAATAAGTGGTGCTGGGAAAACTGGACAGAATGAAATTACAACACTCCCTAACACCATACACAAAAATAAAATGGATTAAAGACCTAAATGTAAGACCAGACACTATAAAACTCTGAGAGGAAAACATAGGAAAAACACTCTTTGACATAAATCACAGCAAGATCTTTTTTGAGCCACCTCCCAGAGTAATGAAAATAAAAACAAAAATAAACAAACGGAGATTGACCCTTTGTCAATTGCTTCATTTGCAAATATTTTCTCCCATTCTGAGGGCTGTCCTTTAGTCTTGTTTACATTTTCCTTTGCTGTGCAAAAGCTTTTAAGTTTCACTAGGTCCCATATGTTTATTTTTGTTTTTATTTCCATTTCTCTAGGAGGTGGGTCAAAAAGGACCTTGCTAAAGCAGAAACTAACATACCACTGTAAAGCAATTATACTCCAATAGAGATGTTAAAAAAAAAGTAAACAAATGGGACCTAATGAAACTTAAAAGCTTTTGCACAGAAAAGGAAACCATAAACAAGACTAAAAGACAGCTCTCAGAATGGGAGAAAATATTTGCAAGTGAAGCAACTGACAAAGGATTAATCTCCAAAATACACAAGCAGCTCAATATCAAGAAAACAAACAACCCAATCAAAGAGTGGGTGGAAGACCTAAATAGACATTTCTCCAAAGAAGACAGGTGGCCAAGAGGCACATGAAAAGATGCTCAACATTACTAATTATTAGAGAAATGCAAGTCAAAACTACAATGAGGTATCACCTCACACCAGTCAGAATGGCCAACATCAAAAGATCTACAAACAATAAATACTGGAGAGGGGGGTGGAGAAAAGGGAACCCTCTTGCACTGCTGGTGGGAATGTAAATTGATACAGCCACTATGGAGAACAGTATGAAGTTTCCTTACAAAACTAAAAACAGAACTACCATATGACCCAGCAATCCCACTACTGGGCATGTACCCTGAGAAAACCCTAATTCAAAAAGACACATGTACCCCAGTGTTCATTGCAGCTCTATTTACAATAGCCAGGACACGGAAGCAACCTAAGTGTCCATCGACAGGTGAATGGATAAAGAAGATGTGGTACATATATACAATGGAATATTACTCAGCCATAAAAAGGAATGAAATTGGGTCATTTGTAGAGATGTGGATGGACCTAGAGTCTGTGATACAGAGTGAAGTAAGTCAGAAAGAGAAAAAAAAATATATCGTATACTAACGCATATATGTGGAATCTAGAAAAATGGTACAGATGAACCTATTTGCAGGGCAGGAACAGAGATGCAGATCTAGAGAACAGACATGTGGAGGTGGGGGAAGGGGAGGGTGGGATGAATTGGGAGATTAAGACTGACATATATACACGACCATGTGTAAAATAACTAGCTAGCGGGAACCTGCTGTATAGCGCAGGGAGCTCAGCTCGGTGCTCTGTGATGACCTAGATGGGTGGGATGGGGGTGGGTGGGAGGGAGGTCCAAGAGGGAGGGGATATATGTATACATACAGCTGATTCACTTCCTTGTACAACAGAAACTAACACAACACTGTAAAGCAACTATACTCCAGTTAAAAAAAAAAGAAGAAAGAAAGAAAGAAAAAGAAAATCAGATATCTCAAGTTAAGGAATTTAGTGTTTTTCATATATGGGAAGATATGAGTCTGGGCTCACTGAAATCGTTCCTTTGATGTGCACCTCAGCTCTCTGGGGCCAGTATCCTGTGCTTTCTCGTCCTGAGTTCACTCTGGGCTCACCACAGGGGTGGCTATAATGTGATGGCTTGCTGGCTGCAATATCCTTTGTTTACTGATATGGCAGGGGGCATTTTTTTCTTTTAATCGATAGGTGAAATATCATCAAGCTTGGACGTATGGCTTACTTCAGTATCGTTTGTCCTATACGCCAAATGTTAATTTTAGTCACTGTTTACTTGTTTAAATAAAATGAAAAAGCTTTAGCAGATATGAGAGTAACTTGACAAGAGTTTTAGAAGGAATTTTAATTCACTGATTCATTGATAAGGTACCATGTTAAGAACACAGGACAAAATATCACAGCCTTCCATACCTTGGCTTTCCTTTCCTGTGATGGAATATATTATACAACTCAGGGTTGTCACAAATGACTCCAGAGTACTAAGTGTTTCACAAGGTTGTTTGTTCAGGAGATTTGTTTTATTACTCTGGAGTGTTTACAACAACAGAGCTCAGTCCTGATACTTCTTTTCAAATGACCCTTCTCCCTTTGCACAAAGGCAGGACGCCAGAGGGATTAGCATTAGGTCGCAGATAATAAACTTCATTACACTTCCTCTATTTAAACAGCAGGAAGCGGCCAGAGTGTAAGAGAAATCTAGGTTACTTACTAGGAAGTGGTGCTCTCTGACAACAGGATCTCTTTAGCTATGCATGCCCGGAGAAGCTCCCCAGCCCTGACAGTCCCAGAGCCACTAAAGACCAGTTAGCCTGGGAGGAGGGAGAGAGGGAAGGTCCACCTGGGGCTTTAAGGAGGTCTCCATCACCACCTCCCACCATCACCTCCTGTCCAACACCCGCTATCATGCAGCTTTCTCTGGCATAGCTCAAAGAAAGAGGATTTGCAGACATCATTTCATTAAGAGACCTATCAGGGATCCAGGACCACAACGAGTATGACAAATGACCTGTGCCGGAGTTTGCTGTCTTAGTGGCTGAAGAAAACCGTAGCCGGAGTTATCTGAACTCTTCCCTGAGATGTTAAGACATAAGCAGAAAGGAGGAATTGGTGCTGTAAGTGACTATTAATGGAGGGGCATGGGCGTGCTGGCTTGTCCACTAACCAGGAGCATGGAGTGGGCAGCAGCATATCCATCAGCCATAGGGTGGCCAGATTCTGCCACTATGAGATGCCTAGTTAAACTGGAAAAATAGCTCTTCTGGCTGAATTTCATAATTTATTGAAAAAAAAAGCTGAATACAGGGCACTGAGGGCATCCTGACAAATTAATCCAGCACCAGGACAAAATCACTAGATTCAGGACATGCCTCCTATATACAGGTCACCTGGCAACCCTAATCAGCCCTCCAGTCTTGGGCTGAGGTTGCCCGTGTCATGTTCGGTCCTCAGAAGTACGGAATGCATGGCTCAAGAGAAGATGCTCTACCCGGCCCATGTGACCCTTGGCAATTGTGTTCCGTAGCATCTGGGGATGTGCACTGCGCTGACCCCAGCAACCGGAGGAATGCCCCAAGTGTCGGTGGAGTAAAACAACTTCCTGTCATGGGGCGGAGAGGGGCTGTCAGACAGCACAAAACCACTAGGCTTCCGGCCGGGGACATTTTCTTTTTCCCCTTAACTTTTCCTTCGGCTTCAGGAATTGGCCGTTCACTGGTGCAGCCCAGAGTCCTTGTAAGCTTTAAGGAAGCCACTCTCTTCAGCCCTCTATGACAATAACGACAAGTTCACTTGGACATGCATTATTATTACGGGCTAATTATTGTGCCTCAAGATAGCACCCAAACAGCTGCAAGATGCTACTTCTAATTAAGCTCTGGAACAATTTCGGCTAGTTAAATAAAGATATTGCTCAAAATGACTTAAAAAAAAAAAGATGCCATGCTGAAATAATATGAAGGCTGAGCAAAAACTTTTTAATGAACTGACAACTGAGAAGGGGCAATGCTGAGGGAGAGTCTATAATTTAGAGTCGCTATAAATTTTTTAAAAAGCCAGGACAAAAAACACAAATAACACAAAATACAAGTTGTAGGGGAAAAACTAAAGAGATGATCAAATAAAAACCATCATCAATGGTGCAACAGAGGTGCGCCACTCAGGCTACAGGCATCAAGGGCCACGTCACTTCTGCAGAGCCACCCAGGACACACATACATTCCATCCTACCTTTCACACTTGATGGGATTAAAATCTTAGCAATGTTCCAAGTCCACCTGAACACAAATCAATTAACTAGGCAAAAAGAACCATAAACAGAGGCTAACTTTTAGGTAAGAATATATAATATCTGCTGTAATTCATGAGTTATTTCTAGTAACCATCAAACTGCGGGAAATAAGTAAGAAAATCACATTAGAAACGTGTGCGTAACAACCTGCTTCACGTCAAAGGTTATGGGAAGCATCAGAGCTAAGCCAAGCGACTGGACAGTAGGGTGCCTTACTAGTCTGCTGAAATGGAGGGTTTCAGCCCAGCTCAGCAGAGGGGAAGAGCAAGTCTTTTCTGTCGGGGAGCAATGAGAGGGAGGATGGGGTGCAAGTGGGCTCCGCTCTGCATCCCTGGTGACCCTGTCCACGCTGGGCACCGCTGGAGTTGCACTCAAGGACAGAGAAGCCCTCCAGACTGTTCCCAAATGGTCCTGTTTATTCACCCGCGTGTCTGCAATGCCAAATTGGCATCCGGCACATCACATATGTTCACTATGTATTAGCCACAGGAAAGAATGAATGGATGAATATGGATGGATGGATGGATGGATGATGGATGGATGAACTGGCCCAGGGGATCAAGCCCTGACCCACATCAGAGGGCTCAGGGAGGCTAGAATATTTGGTAGCCCCCAGCTCTCCCTGGAGTCCTTGCATTCCAAGTAGATTTTCCACTGTGGGGTTCAGCTCTTTAGAGGTTCTTGATAACCAAATTTCTCATTAGGCATTTGGCATTTATGGCTGGGTATTGCTCCCCTCCACTTCTGGAGCTAGTTCCTTAATGGAGGGAACCTCGTCTTTTACACATCAGGATCCCCCAAAGCACATCTTACCACTGTGCATATTTAGAAATGTTCTGATCTAAGGGAGCATCAGTTTATAACTGCACTAACAGATGTCTCAGAGCCAGTGGTATGTCCAGGAACTCCTACCACGCAAACAAACACCCACACCCACACCCACAGCCCCCCCCACACACACTCAGAGCCTGCTCTAGACGGGAGGGGGAATCTACCCTCTGGCAATCTGCATTGGTCTTTATTCTCTCCATCCAACATTACTGTACATAAATGTCACGACCCAGTGAATAGAGGTCATGCCTACTGTTCATAATGTTCCCAGCTCCCAAGAACACGAGAACGAGATGCTTGCAGGGAGGGGACAGAGAACACGGTGGGTAGAAGGCAGGAAGCAGTTGGGACAGGTGTTGCTTTGACTCTGCCAGAAAAGAGAGGGAGTGGAAGAGATGTGAACCAAGCAAGTCATGTCTCATTCTGAGCCACGAGAATGAAGTAATTTCTAAAAAATGAAGCTAATGGTGTGAGAACTAAATGCTTTCATGGATGCTGTCCCACACGGTCAAAATGATTAAGAAAAAGGGCAAGCCAATATTTCACAGAGCTCTTTTCAATCATTTTTAATCTATGAAAGGATTTATTAATAATCTAAACATTTTAAAGGTAAAACCGAACACACAAAATAAATAATGTAGAGAGAGCCACAGGCAAATCCCCCAAAGACTCAGAAGCCCTAAGGTCTAGATGTACTGTCTGTAGACATTCAAATTATTCAAGACCAGTGGCTGCACCTTTTCTTGTTAATGGCTCCATGGAAAGAACTTCATCTCACTCTGCTTGGTAACTGACTCCTTCCTGTGTCCAGAGAGTCAGTCATCACCTTTACCCCCTTGTCACAACGTTACCCATTTTAAATAATCTGGGGGCCTGGTGACACAGAGATCACTCATTCCCAAAGCTCATACAATTAAAAACAAACAAAAAAGCCCAGGAAATTCTCCTTGACTTCCTTCTCTTCTACATGGACATTTAACTACAGTGAGCTGCCGCTGGAAACAAAATGCTGTGCTGTAATTCCTGACGGTGTCAAATACGAGTTTAACTGGCTACACACACAGGCTTATCCAATTACAGTTTTAATCTAATTATTTCTATCAACTATTATCTATCTATCTACCTACCTACCTATCTATCCATCCATCCATGTACCTATCCATCCATCTACCCATCTATCCATCCATCCATCTCTCTATCTACCTACCTGTCTATCTATCTATCCATCTACCTAACCATCTATCTATTATCTATCTATCTACCCACCCATATCTCTCTCTTTACATCCATGTAAACATTTGGCTAGAAGACCTTCAAAAGGTGCCCAAGTTTTTGAGATTCTCCTATTTTCAACCAACACATAAAGGTACTAAACTATGGGGCCTCTAAACTATCTTGAACTTTAAATCTCAGGGTGTTTTTTTCCTTTACCTTTGAGATTAAAGGTAAGGAAGATGTACTGCCACATAATTCAAAGTCATTTGAACACTATGGCCTCGGCTGAACCTTTACAAAATGGAAAGTAGCATTTGGTAAAAAGGGGACACAAGCCCCATGACTCGACTTCTGCATGTGTTCGAGAGAAGGCTGGGTGAGGGGGAGCGAGGCTCTGACAAGGAGGCAGCTGCCGGTTTCCAAGTCTCCCAACCACAGGCGTTTTCCAGAAGCCATCCCCCGGCCTTGCCTCTCACCCACATCCCCACTGTATCCCTGCACAAAAGGGCCAAGGCTGCCTCGTGAGCTCCAGCAGGGGACCGTCCCCCAAAGGTACCTAATGGAAAGCAATGTGTGCTGAGCAACCAAAGGAGCACAGTTATGTGTAACTGAGAAGAAGGGAACTTAGAAAGCGGAACATAATCAGGAACCAATTTAACTACTAGAAGCTCCTGGCACAATTACAGTCCCTAAAATGACTTTATTATGACAGGGCCACAGGCATTTCTGTATCTCCGTTACCCAGTGTTTGCTGCCAATGGAAGTGGAAGATGAGAGGCCTTATTACTACAGAGAGAAATACATCTATCGAGAGATGCCCTGAGCTTCCAGTGCAAGGCAAAGCCCCATTTCTCAAATGGTGAAGCTGTGGGGCTTCTCTTATTCCTTCTCTAAACTTACTTTAAGCTATATAATTAGATTGTACAGTTCAATATGAGGGCATTTAAATACGTCTGGCATTCACATTAGAGTCGCTCTGGGGGGAAAAGAGAAATCTGCATCTTTTAACAAAATGTTTTGCCCAAAGTGGTTAGACAAAAGGCAACAAATGTAAAGCGACACATCCTATCCCTGCAGAACAGTAAGTCAAGGAATCGTGGTTGGAAATTTGCCTGAAAATGATTTTTCCGCATCATTCAGGAATGCTGGGAAGGAGAGGCAACTACAGGTGAAGTGATGAAAGAGGTGCAGAGGCTGTCACTTCAATTCCAAGGGACGGATGCTTTCCTCCAGCTGATCGGTCTCCTGGCATCTCCCACAAGCAGCATGGCATCAAGTCAGTGTCTAAACAGCGTCAGCCACTTCCCCCGGTGGGATCTTGGGTGAGGAACGAAGACCACGTGAGCACAGAGAAGGGACTTCTAGGAAAGACCCTGGTGTGTCTCGAGGTGAAGTGATGCACAGAAGGTGGGGGGCTTTGGTGGGACCCGCCCCCAGTCTCTGCAACTTGGGAAACAGTGGGAAGACCAATGTCATGAGAACTTTCTGGGAATGAGGCTGGAAGAGTTGGCTGGGGCCGTGAGAGGCTGGAGACACCAAGGTGCAGAATTTGCACCTCTGATGGTAGGCAATGGGGGCCCTGAGGACTTTAAAGCAGGGAAGAGGCCAGAAAGACAAAAGGCTTGGCCGCCCTTGTTTCCTGAATGCATGAGATTTCCTCATTTCTTTTTCAAATCAATAAGCCTTCGACATCCATCAGACTCCTAAGTAAAATGCAGATTGCTCTGAACCTTTCTGCTGGCCAGCTCTGGGAGATCCACAGACCTGGAGAAGTGGGCTCAGTCCGTGAGGCCCAGGAATACAGAGAATTCCCAGGGAGAGTCTGCTCCAGACTAAGAAGGCCTCATCCCTGCTGGGGGTCTCCTGGAGCAGACATCTGTGGGCCCTGGTCTGCAGCTCTGACTCATGCTCAACACACTGGTGCTCTAGATGCACGATCTGTCTCCTGTCTCAGGTTCCGGCCAAAACAGTGCGTGTTGCGCATGAACCACTGTGGGCTGAAGGCGAGACATCCTGAAAGTGGCGGGACCGACCACCGCTCTCTGCCACTTGACCACCCACCTAACTTTCTGCTGCTTTGCTGGTAAAGCGTCTTCTGAGCACCTTGTGCGTTCCAGGCAGTGTTGTTACTTCACAGACATCACTGTGTGTGATGCTCACAAGTCTTGTGGGGTATGAATTACCTAATATTTTGCAAACAAGGAAACGAAAGCTCAGAGGAGCAAAAGTCCATGTTCCTTACAGTAGGCTTAGATCAAGGTGACAACTGGTCACAAGTATGCCACCTTCCTTAGGAGCGTCAGTCAGTGAGGTCAGCATGATACAAGTATAACCCTGCAACCGTGTTCCTTTTACACCGTATGGAGGAAAATTTCCAACATACGCAAAAGTAGACAGCAAAAGAGACCCCCGTACTCCTCACTCAGCTTCAACAATTACCACCTTCTGCTCCTGGTTGCTTCCACGCTCTCCCATCCTGCCCCCCTCCCACATTATTATTGTTGTTGTTACTTTTAAACAGACTGGATTCCTAAGGGCAGCTTTAGGTTCACAGCAAAATCGAATGCAATGTACAGAGCGTTCCCCATCCCCGCTGGCTCCTCCACGGCTGACATCCTGCACCAGGGCGGTACATGCGTTCGAACTGATGGACTTACGTTGACTCCTCATCGTCACCCAAAGCGCAGAGCGTCATTAGGGCTCACTCCTGGGGTTGTACATTCTACGGCTTCGGACAAGTATACAAGAACACATTTCCACCGTTACAGTATCATACAGAATAGTGTCACTGTGCTAAAAACCCTCTACGCTCTGCCTGTCCACCCTCCCCCTCCCACTGGGCCCCTGCGAGCCACTGATCTTTACTGTCTCCACAGATCTGGTTTTTCCAGGATGTCATTTTGTTGAATCCTACAGTGTGCTGCCTTTTCATAGCGGCCCCTATTGTTTTTAGAATGTTTTCTAATTTTTCCCAGGTTTAAGACCCTTAACATTTAAGGCACTTTACAGCAAAGACTTGAAACACATTCTCTTGTCAAACTCTTTTCTAACTCATCTGGGCAGCAAGTGCTTGCCGTACAGAGTTCATGGGTCATCACGGCCTCCAAGCATATCCTGCTCCATAGCCCGGGCTAATGCTCAGGAAGCACCTCTGCCCCTGATGGGCCGGAGGGTTTAGGGTGGGTCGCGCTATGGAAAATGGCTTATTAGCACAGACCTCACCAGGCTTTTCTGACGTCTCCATGTCTGTGATGCGGCAGTTGTCTCATGAACGGTATCAATTACTGTTATGACTAATACACACCCACCCCTGGCTTCTTCCCACGCTGCCGACAACTATTTCTCCCATCCTTCAAGGCAAGGTTCCCCACAGCCTAATTTTGTAAATAAAGATTTTTGATTTCTTTTTTTAATAAATGCTTAAAAAATTGTGGTAAAGTACATGTAACACAAAACTGACTATCTTAACCATTTTTAAATGTACGCACGTTTCGGTGGCATTAAATACGTTCACCTTGTTGTGCAACCATCACCACCGACCATTTCCAGAGCTCTTTTCATAAAACAGAAACTCTGTCCTGATTAAACAGTAACCCTCTACTCTCTCCAGCCCCTGGCCCCTGGCAACCACCCTTCTCCTTTCTGTCTCTAGGATTTTGATTACTCTAGGGACCTCACAGAAGTGGAATCCTACAATGTCTGTCATTTTGTGTCTGGCTTACTTCACTCAGCATAATGTCCTCAAGGTTCATCCATGTTGTAGCATGTGTCAGAACGTCCTTCCTATTAAAGGCTGAATAATATTCTATTGTATGGATAACACCACATTTTATTTATCCACTCATCCATGGATGGGCACTTGGGTTGCTTCCACCTTTCGGCTACAGTGAAGAATGCTACTGTAAACATGGGTGAACAAATATCTCTTCAAGTCCCTGCTTTCAATTCTTTTGGTTCTATACCCAGAAGTGGAATTGCTAGGTCAGGTGGTAATTCTACGTTTAGTTTTCCGAGGAACCTCCATACTCTTTTCCGCAGCGGTCGTACCATTTTACATTCTGGCCAACAGTTCAAGGTTCCAATTCCTCCACATCTTTGCCAACACTTGCGTTTTTCTGTTTTGGGTTTTTATGTTTTTGTTTTTGGATAGTAGCCATTCTAATGGGTGTGAGGTGGTATAAATAAAGTTTTCTTAGAACACAACCACATCTTTTCATTGAGGGATTTTCTATGGCTGTCTTCGCACGACAAAGGCAGTGTTGAACAGTGATGCCTGCAAAGGTACCTGGCCCTTAACAGAAAGTTTTGCCAACCTCTGCAAAGCTGTGCTTCAGTTCTGATCTGTCCTCTACACAGATTTTTGGAGAGTTCTTCACCTATTTCAGGAGGGAGCCAGGGCTCTCATCTGTTTCTTGGCATCAGAAGATAAAGCTTGTTGATCAAACAGATGTTAAAAAGCCCCCTCCAGAGCTTAGAGAAAACAGCTTCCTTATTTGAGCCTAGGAGTGGTGTTACCAAGAGTTGGGAGAGGAACCTCCCTGGCAGTCCAGTGGTTAAGACTCTGCACTTCCACTGCAGGGGGTGAAGGTTCGACCCCTGGTTGGGGAAGATCCCACATGCCGCGAGGTGTGGGCCAAAAAAAAAAAAAAAAAAAAAAAAGATTTGGGAACCAAAGTCGGCAGGTTCCCTCCATTTGCACCTCCAGGTGCAACTCACTAACAGTTTTATTTCAGGGTCAAGTTTTTTAAATGTATAAAGCCACCCTCTCCCTCTACTCTCTAATACCTTCTTCTTCTACTTTCCTCTCCATCCCCAATCCTGCCTGCCTCACCTATTTCAACATCACACAACATCACAAAATAAGTGTTGGCTGATTTAGGGACATCCTGGGTAAAGGGGGAAAATCCCCAAGACAGACACATCAGGAAGGCCCAACAGCAAATGCTAAGAAGTGAGATGTCTCCATTGATGGAGGGGCCATGCAAGGGACAGGCATATCTCCATTCTAGAATCAGCCGTGTCGAATACGCGAGGGTCCTGGCTGACCCCAGAGACCCCCGCCACCAGCACCCCAGCATCCATCTGGCAAGCCTCCTCCCTCCTCTCCCACGGTCCACCTGTTGTTCCCGTGATTATAACTAGAGGCGTCAGGACAGCCATGGTGGATCTGCCCAAGGACAGCCACGGGTGGGTAGGCTAGGGGGCAGAGGAAGCGGGAGGGAGGTGTGACCACTGACCCATCCCTTGGCCATACGCCCCGACTGCCCTGGAAGACATTTCCAGGGTGTAAGAGCGTGTGTATCTGTCACCGAAGTATTTTCTGAGTTACAGATATGTGGAAGTAGGGGGTGGTGGTAGAAATGAGGACTCAAGAGTTGCTTTTTAGTGATGAAACATTTTGGAAATAAACAGTGGTGATGGTTGCACAGCAAGGTGGATGGAATGAATGCCACTGAACTCTACCCATACATATGGTTAAAATGGCAAATTTTATGTTATATATATTTTACCCCAATAAAAAAAAGAAAAAGAAAAACATGAGAAGGGAAGAGAACAGGGTATTTCCAGAAACTGCAGCAGGGGGAATTCTGATTTTTCTGTTCATAACCCCACCATCATCAGTATGATGCAGTGCCATGATTTAAAAACAAACAAACAAAAATAAACCAACAAATGAAGAAAAACCAACTTGGGAATAAGAACTTCTGAATTTTCCTCCCCAAAGAACCAGGTTGCTCAGATTTATTGTGGGAGGAGGTGGGGCATTAAAAAAATGTGTGAATATAAATAAATAGAAACCTGATAATGACAACAACCATCCACCCAGAGGCCTTTAAGATCCTAGTACATCATTTCTCACTTAACCTGACACATGACAGTGGTCACCTAACAGGGCATGTCTCAAATCTACTGCAAGTCCATTGACACTTTATTCCCTATAGCACTCAGCAGTGTATCTTGTATAAAATACAGTACAATTGGATCCGCTTAGTAAGCCCAAGAAAACATGAAGTGGTCAGAGGCTCTGAGCCAACTGCAGGGCCCAGGGCAAAAAATCTTAAGAGAAACTAGCATAGTTACACAAAGGGGATGATTCTTTCCAGCTATTTCACACTCCGAATATACTAGCTATGCCCAGAATCTATCCTGGTTCATTTTCATGACTTGCTAATGGGCACTGTCATCATTTAGCAAACGAATGTAATTTGCTTTAGGTTCGTTTGCCAAAGGCTAAAAACTGGGACAAGGTTTTCTGCCCATTCAGGGGGCTGGGTGCTTGCACGTGTGCATGGAGCAGGCACCTGGCAGCTGGCGGTGTTTCCACATTTCCCCTCCTCACTGGTGTTCGGCTTCTTTTACTCACTACTCATTTAGTTTCCCTCCCACTAGGCTGGTGGGCCTCTCTGTGTGTGGGGGGGTACCCCTCCGAGAGCTCTGTGCCTAAATCACGTCCCATCACTCAGGCTGTGCAACCTTAGGCAAGTGAATGAACACCTCTGAACTCCAGTTTTCCTTATCGAGGTCTGTGAGTGGGGGAGATAGAGGGGTCAGTGTTTGCAAAGGGCTTGGGTCATTCTAGCTGCTCAGTAATTGGCAGGTGCTATCGGGAGTGTGATAAAGATACAAAAAATGAAGACCTCTGTCCTCTTCTTTGTTATTTGTTTCCAAAGAGGCCTCTGAAGGAGCTCTTCGGCTTGTAGCGAGCAAAGGAGACTTTACAAGATCAGTGCTCACGAAAGCTCAGGTGTTGTTGAAGCTCTTAGAAAACAAGAATGTCTTGTAACTTCAGGTCTTTGATTTTATTGGGGCTTAGAATTCTTATCACTCAATGGTTGAGTGTATGGAACTTTCTTCATTCACGGAGAGCAGCTCAGGCAGTGCCAAAGACTTTCACGGAAGGGGTAACTTCTCAAGACGGAAAAGGGTGGCCTGGTGAGGTTCACGCGTGGGTTTTGAAACTAACAGTGCTGCAGAGACAGGTCCCAGCCCAGGGCCGCAGCTCATCCCCAGCTCCCGGCTGCACAGGCATCACGTGAAGGCCACCGGCCCTGGACAGTGCCGCCATCTTGGTAGGTTGTCTGCTGGTGTGTAACAAATTAGCACAAATGTAGTGGCTTCAACAGCCATTATGCCACAGTTTCACAGGTCAGAACTCCCTGCAGGCTAACTTGGGTGTTTGCTCGAGGTCTCAGAAGGCCTTGGTCCAGGCATTGGCCAGGGTGGGTTCTAATATGGAGGCTCTTGACTTCCAGGCTCACAGGCAGAAGCCAATTCTTTGCAGTTGTAGGTCTGAGGCCCCCATTTCCTTGCTGCCAGCTGGGGTCCCCTCTCTACTCTTAGGAGCCACCTGCATTCCCTCTCATGTGGCCGTCGTCACATCAGCATTTGAGTCCTTCTGATGCTTCAAACTCTCATTTCCTTCTGCCATGAGCCAGAGAAAAGACTCTCCTTTTATAGGACTCCTGGGATGACATGAGGCCCACCCAGATAATCCCCCTATCTTAAGATCAACTAATTATATCTGCAAAAATCCCTTTTTCCAGGCGATGCACAGTCACAGGAACGATAATGTATCCTATTCATACTCCCATCCACGCCCCAGCAGAGGAGATTCTCCAAGGACCCTCACTGGCCACTTGGAACCACAAACCTCTATGCCAAACTGCTTTTTCTGGGTCCCACTTCAATTCTTCTGCAAGCCAGAGAGAGAGAGAGAGAGAGAGAGAGAGAGAGGGGCCGGGGAGGCTGCCATCATGGAATTCTCTCTTTTGTTGGCTGCCGTGCTGTTCTGAGTATCTGAGACAAGATAAAAGACTCAGCTTAGTGAAGGGGAGGTCGGTGGAAGCTAAAACTCGAAATATCAACCTGAACCAGGTCTTGCAAGAATGAAGTGGCTCTTTCAGAAGCTGTTTGTTTGCAGTCCACCGAGTGACACTTTCTATTAACAGGCATAACCTTATTCCAAGCCCAGGATGCCGTCTGATTCCAAGCTCATTTGCTTGCTGGATTCAGTGAGCTACCCAGAACACAAGAGCTCAAGAACTGAATAATGATTTTCTTCCCCGTACAGTCCATAAAAATCACCTAAACAGCCATTCTTATTTACATAATTCCTCTGATTTATCCTAAAGAAATGAGGCTTTCTTTTTAGCGAGAGTAGCATGGTCCTGCACATTAAGTACAGAACTAGAATTTCCCATGCCCGTGCTATAACCCTAAGCAAGGAAATATAAAATTGGACAGTATCATATCTCAGAGGTCTGCAAACTACAGCCCATGGGCTAAGTCCACTCGTCTGCCTGTGGTGTAAAGAAAGTTTTACTGGCACAGAGGCATGCCCATTCATTTACATGTTGCAACAGTGAAGGTAGAGCCCACACAAAGCTGAAAATAAGGCTTTTTTTAATTTTATTTTTTATTTCTATAAATTTATTTATTGTATTTTTGGCTGCGTTGGGTCTTCGTTGCTGCGTGAGGGCTTTTCTCTAGTTGCGGCGAGCCGGGGCTACTCTTCCTTGCGGTGAGGGGGCTTCTCATTGCAGTGGCTTCTCCTGGTGTGGAGCACGGGCTCTAGGCGCACAGGCTTCAGTAGTTGTGGCTCGCGGGCTCTAGAGCACAGGCTCAGTAGCTGTGGCGCATGGGCTTAGTTGCTCCGCGCATGTGGGACCTTCCCGGGCCAGGGCTCGAACCCGTGTCTCCTGCATCGGCAGGTGGATTCTTAACCACTGCGTCACTAGGGAAGTCTTGACCTATTATTTAAACAAATGATTTTGAAGCAGAAAAGATGTAATTACCTATTCCAATCTCTAAAAACAGTTTCCACTACTTTCTCTCTGTAAACTAATTAATCCTCCCCTACTTGCTTGTTTAAATCTGTTTACTTTTTACTATTAAGACCGTTTGCTCTTGTTTATTCTTTCCTGGATAGAACAGTGAGCATCTCCGCATCCTCAACCACAGCCATCAAGCAACCCTGAGCTTCCCCCTCATCAAAAGCCTCGCCACGAGACCGGAAGACTGGAATCAAGCCTTGGTTAGTGTTGAGAGGCAGGTTTGCACGGTGGTTAGAGTAGGGACTCCAACGATAAACAGCCTGAGGTGAAATCTGGCTTCTACCACTGACCCGCTGTGCAAACTTGAGCTGGCTTCCTCCTCCATGAAATGGGTGTCAAGAGTAATCGACCTGCTAGGTGGTGAAGGTTAAATGAGCTAAAACGTGTACAGTGCCTGGAACAGTTGCTGGAACACAATAAGCTCAAGGTGAGTGTTAGGAGGTCTGAAAATTATGCTCAAGTACTTCATCAGAGAGTGCTGGTTTAAGGGATAAATTCTAAGTGCTACTACAGACAGCTGGTCACCAACCTTTAATCAGAAAACCACATTCCAGAAGACTGCTTGGGCAAGTGCTCTGGCTAAGCTTCTTCTTAATCGAAAGCACAAGCGTGAGAAGAATAATTGTTAGAAATTATTTTCTTTTGGGAAATGCGTGCCTTCTTTTTTTGTTGTTGTTGTCTTTTTTTTTTGTGCGGCACGCGGCCCTCTCACTGTTGTGGCCTCTCCCATTGCGGAGCACAGACTCCAGATGCGCAGGCTCAGCGGCCATGGCTCACAGGCCCAGCCGCTCCACCCAGCCGCTCCGTGGCATGTGGGATCTTCCCGGACCGGGGCACGAACCCGTGTCCCCTGCATCGGCAGGCGGACTCTCAACCACTGCACCACCAGGGAAGCCCTGTGTGCCTTCTTAATGAATATAATGGTTAACAGAAGTGGGCTGTCCTAGTGGAAATCAATGCTATGCAAGGGAAGTGGATCAGCTAAAAGACTTTAGGGACTCTGTTCGCTCCTGTGTGAATAGGGTGCTCGGTTCCAAGGAGCCCGGTGTTGATGGACGGGGGGCCCAGAGCTTGACCCTACGCTCTAGTGTCAAGTCACTGGTCTGGAGGACTCTGGTTGCCTGATGGTCACTATAGGCTTGTATGAACCTTGCCTCCAGAAGATTTTCTCAACACCTAAACTGACAGAGAAATGGGGCATCTTGAAGTCTCAGAACAAACTGTGTGCATTGATTGTTGGTGAGAAAGCGTTTCTTAATAGACGTCTCTGTGTGGCAGACTTCGATCTGACACTTTCACTATAACTTGGTAGCAAAGTGGTGAACAGCTACCTTTCACCCATTTTCACTAATGAACAGCTCACAGTATCTATGAAAAAGAACCTAGAACGTGCCTTCGGTCAGCTTCCAATAGTACTGCTCTCCCCCAAACAGAGGCATGATGGGTCCTGGACTAGACTTCAGCTGCCACATCTGCAAAACGGGCTTGGAGACAATGTTGCCTGGGAGATGGCGTACATAGGGGTCCCCGATCCTGCCCTGGAAACTCAGTGGAGGCCAATCAGAGCTGTCTTCTTCAGCTGCCTCCCCTCCGAAATCAACTTTCCAGTCGTTTCTAAATTCTAATATTGACACGTTACTTTAACGAATGCCCAATTAATGGCAAGTCTGAGATGACAGGGGATGACGGTGATGTCTGCTTCATGTCTCCCAGGAGATGTGGCTGGTGCTAGGTTGTCAACTGAATTTGAGATGGTTTATTTCTGCTCAGCCCCTCTCTGTCATTTCGGGTCCAGGGGTTGAAGGCATCAGAAGCAGATTTCTCTTCCCATAAAGTGTCCTCTGAGTCAGCATCTACAACACACTTCTTGAGGGCCTGGAGAATGTCTCTGTGGACCTGCTGCTTCCTGATCCCATGACAACACACAGCTAAGCTGGGAGAGCCGAAGGACCCCACCCACCTCAAGATTCAAGAACCAGCATCCTCCCTGAAATACTTCTTTCCACCTCTGCTGTGACCCCTCACCCTGGAGAGATGGCACAAGACTCAGATGCACGGTGGATTTATTCCACAGTTGACCTTGACACCACCCATAAGTGAGAGAAACCCTGGACACCGGCTGAGATGTTGAAATGCACAGTCGAAGAAAAGTCGCCTCTTGGTCATCCCATGCAAGGACAAGGGAGGTGACACTGATCAAGCAACCCTTACAAGCACCTGTTGTGCCAGGACTCACCTGTACGCTCATGTGCTCTCTACAGTGCACAGGTGGGAACCATGAAATCAGCCCTCGCCCAGGTCGCCCAGACAGTAGGTGCAGAGCCAGGAAGCCAAGTGACTGCCCGTCCTTCTCCCTGCCCCACGGCTCACTGGCCACATGGTGTGCAGAAGGTGGAGGCTGACGCCCAGACGCAGGCACCCACATGCAGGAGGCACCCCGCACACGTAACGGAGCTGCCTGGCCTTACCACGGAGGTACCCTTTACAGATAACTCAGATTTGGTCTTTAGAAGATACACGAGGGGAACTACAGTTTAAACAGCCTGGCTTCCTTTTCCACAACTGGCTGAAAGGAAATACACGCACTTGGCTCAAGCCCCAGAAGCATCCATGGTCGAGACGGTCCTTATGGAAGGGGACATCCCCAGAGGCTGGGGAAGGAGGGCATGGGGCAATAGGGCACGTGGGAGCAGAGCCTTCCAAATATCAAACTTGCTTGGCGGACCGGGTTGGGGGGAAGGTCACGTCTCCAGCTTTCCCAGGAGACATTAGTTTACACGCTGTGGGAAGCAACAGTCACACAGCCCGGTACTGGGGGCAGCTGCTCCCACTGGGGGGTACCACGGTCAGTGGGGGGTGGGGTAACCTCGCGGGGGTCACAGAGCTCCAGGTTATGGGGAAAGCAGGGGCGGATGTCGTCGTTCTCCACTTTACAAGGGAATGTGGAAAAGGCGTGGGAGGGAAGGACGGGTGGAAGAGGTGGGACTCTGCACCCACGGGAAGTGGCTGAAGTCACCCCTATAACGGCACATATTGGGCCGGATTATTCCTAAGATTCTTGGGGCTCTAACGTGGAGTGACTCGATAACATCTGAGCACCCAGAATTTGTGAAGGACACAGAGGAAGCCCTCATCCATGGCCAGACCAGGGGCTCTGCCTCGAGGGTCGTCTCTGCCCAGCCTTCTGCTCCCCACGGACCCACCTCAGGGAGAGGGCAGAACACTGTAAAAGGGGAACCCGGGGTGGAGGGGAACTCCTCGGGAAGGTCCCTGGAGAGGAGGGCGGAGCCTTCTGAGGAGCCGAGGGTGCAAGGGAGAATAAACACCTTTCTGCTCCAGACTGAGTCATTCCACCTGCCCAAAGTGTGAAGCAGCATCAAGAATTTACAACTGTAATGCATCTAATTACTTTTTTACGTTGAGATAAAGAACATCTTTATGAAACTGCCATTTAGAAGGAAATCCACAAATGTCAAGTTAAAACAAGAGGAGGGGACAGCTGTGCTCGGTGCTGATTTATTCTCAGGGCCACAAGCAGACGTCACTGGGAGTCCCGGACCCCTACCTGGCCCGGGTTGGAAAGAGGCAAGGCCGAGGGGACAGGGGAAGTCGAACGATGTCCCTGAGTGCACTGCTTTCCTAAGGCTGCTGTAACAAATTACCACAACTTAGTGGTTTAAAACAACACAAATGTATTATCTCACACTTCTGGAGGTCAGAGTCCAGAATGGATCTTACTGGGCTAAAATGGAAGTATCGGAAGAGCTGCATTCCTTCTGGAGGCTCTAGGGAAGGTTCCGTCTTCTTGCCTCTTCCAGCTTTCCACTTTCCGTCTGTAACCTTAAGATGCCCCAGTCATGCAGCCTAAGGTATTCACAGGATCGGGGGGTTGGGGTATGGGCGTCTTAGGGGAACTCGTGCTCTGCCCACCACACCGACAGAATCAAATGACCTGGCAACCATAACACCTGTATTGGTCCAAGGTACCGATATGGTGCACCTCTCCCTGCTCCAGCCACCTGAGCTACTGCCCAAGGGCTGATATTCTTCACTATTCCTTTCATGAGAACGACCCTGTCTCCTGCAAGGCAGAGTCCGCAGGTAGCCATTTTCTGCATCCTGCAGAGCATCATTTACATAATAGGTTCCCAGTTAACATAAGAATGATTGATTATCGATTATTAATTATTGATGACAGCATGCAAATAACACGTCCATCATGAACACGGCATTTACTATGCTGAATAGTCAATCTGGGGGGCAGCAAACTTCTTCCGTAAAAGGCCAGACAGGCTCTGCCGGCCATTTGGTCTCTGTTGTAACTACTCAACTCTGCTGCTGTAGCAGAAAACAAACGAGTGCGGGGCCTCCGCGGTGGCGCAGTGGCTGAGAGTCCGCCCGCCGATGCGGGGGACGCGGGTTCGTGCCCCGGTCCGGGAAGATCCCACGTGCCGCGGAGCGGCTGGGCCCGTGAGCCATGGCCGCTGCGCCTGCGCATCCGGAGCCTGTGCTCCGCAACGGGAGAGGCCACGACGGTGAGAGGCCCGCGTACCGCAAAAACAAACAAACGAGTGGGTGTGCCAATAAAACATCTTTTACGAACACTGGGATTTGAATTTCATATAATTTTTGTGTGTCATGAAATGGTATTCTTTTGACTTTTTGCTTTCGACCCTTTAAAAACGTAAACACTGTTTTTAGCTCGTAGGCCATAAAAACAAACAAACAAAAATGACCAAACCAAATAAAACAAAACAGGTGGCAAGCCAGATGTGGCCCGTAGGTTGCAGTTTGCTGACCTCTGGTTTAAGGAGTTAGGTTTGTGCCCATTTCCCACTGCCCCTCATTCTTGCCCTCTGGTTCTTGAACGAGATTGAGCACCCACTGTGCACTGGGAACTGTGCCGATCAGGGGTGAGTGAGGGGCGGAAGCTGGGGTGCGGGAGGACCACGAGGTTTCAAAGACGCTGGCCTGTGCCCAGCGCACCAGGATGGAAGGTGCCATTTATGGTGATAACCACTGTGATGGGGGCAGAGCGCGGAGAAATCTCCCCTGGGGAGTGAGATCTTGGCTTCAGGCTCGGGGTCCCGCTGCTGTCAGTGAGGTCTGGGATCAGGTGAGAGGTCAAGGGTGGGATATATACATTTGAAACTAGATCTGAGCCCAGGTACAAACAGATCCTTAGGAACGGATGAGAGAACACGGAAAAGAGATTTTAGAATAAGTGGGACAAAAGCAACGCCAAGAATAGAGACTAGGGAAACTCCAGCCTTTCTGGGCAGAGGAGGTAGAACCTGGAGGCGAGCGGAGGGGAAGGGAGGGGAGAGGGAAGGGTTCCCATGGTCTGGGCTGGGCTGACTCCCTTCCACACCAGCTGCACTGACTATTCCATAAATACTTCTAGAGCAAACCAATGCCCAAAGGAACAACGTGACACCGGATTTTAAGCTTGGGATCTGCCGCCTGTCACCACTGCTGCTCTAGCCCCTTCCCTCCTCTTCCCACGTCCAAGCTCTGGGCTCATCACCCTCCCTGTACACCTGCTGCTCAGCCCGTCTGCCTTGGGCCCATTTCTCAGCTTGCTCTCCAGTTTACAGCCCCGTTGCCCGGCTCTGACCTTATTTTGGACCTTCATCAGGTCCATGGTGTTGGATTTAATGCTATCCAACCCGACGTGCTCCCAGCCATGCGGCTGCGCGCGAAGGAGCCCTGGGCTTCCCGTTCTACTTACACAGCTGCTTGTTGGCTGCACTGGCCCCTGTGTGTCAGCAGCCCCAGCCTTCCCAGCCAGCCTTCTGCAAAGGCTCGAAATAGATTTAAAAAAACAAAACAAACAAACAAAAAAACCGAACTCCACATCTGCCTCTGCTCTCCCTGCCAGATTGCTTCTTCTTCTTTTTTTTTTTTTTAAATGACCCCTTTATTTCTTTCATGCCCTCACCCTAATCGGCTATGTCTGTGCTAAAGAGGGGAGGGGGTGAGGCAAAGCTTGAGAGTCTGCAAAGCCAGGCCCCAGAATCTTCTGCCCAGTAGACGGCTACTGGAACGAAGAGAGGGAAAAGAATCCTGAGCACAGACTAGGTGCAGAAGCGCTCTGGGTCCTACCTTTTTACCCCTGAGAAAAAGCCCAAGGGGCAGAGGCCACTGCCTGTAAAATATGAAGGATTAGGGCTCCACCTTATGGGTTGATTTAAGATTAAGTGAGACGCAAGGTGAGTGGATAAGGGCTAGCATCCCTTTCGTTTCACATTAAAAAATTGTTTTTAAACTTAAGTATAGTTGATTTACAACTGTTGTGTTAGGGCGAGCATCCTACTTCCCCTTTACCTAGGAGTCCATGAGGTTCTCATGCAGGAAGCAAGCCGTGGAGCAAAGACCAAAGTCTGTCTGCTTCAAAGCCCATGCTCCTTAGCCACAGTTAATAAAACAAAGCAGTTCAGACACATGTGGTCATGCTGTGCCCTGCTTCTGGAAAGCCTGGCAGAGATGATCCAAAGGCCACCTTCTCACATGACTATGATTTTTGGGAACCAGACACGGCTTGGGCTGAAGGAGATGGAATCCAGGATCTCCTTGTTCTGCCTAGTCAATTGCATTCACCAAAACAATAATTCCGTTTTCTGTGTTACTCCACTTTTCACCACCCGAACGTGGCCATGACCACGGCAGGCAGTGACTTTGCTATTAACAGGAGGCAGCTGGGTGATCACGGGCTAATGATCATACTTGCTAATGCTAAGTGACTTATTACCCATAAACACATGCGTAAAGGGCTCCGGGAAGCCCCCGCCAGCCGAACACATGCAACTTAAGCTTCTTAATTGAAAATATAATCTGTATTGCAGAGATTAAAATATATTGGATTCATTTGGGCTCTATTCTTCCCCATTGTCCCACATACATTTTCTTTATGCTACACAATCAAATTAGTTCCCCAGCTACGGAAATTATTTCCGCACAATAAATCAATTTTACGGTGAGGCTATGTCTGAATGTCCTATTTAAAGGAAAAGCAAACTGGGGATGGAAACAATTTTCTTCCTGACGCGATCAGTGCTCACACCACATGCTTTTGGCAATCTTTGCTGGTTTTATCTCTTTTGATTTCTTAGTTTTCTTGTCTTCCCCTTTATCGTCCTTGGGAAGGCTTTGGTTCTGTGCAGTGGGGAAAAGGCAGGTAGGAGCAAGCCTGAGAGGAAAAGCCTCGGTATTCCAGCCTCTCGTCCAGGGACGGCCCATTCCCACCCTCCCCGGAAGCCATCCGGACCCCTGCCAGGGGCAGCACAGCTGTCCAGGGGCTCTCCAGCCCCTTGCCATATTTTTTTTCATAGCACTTATAGCTGCTGACGTTACCTGATCTAGTTATATATTTGGTGATTACTGTCTGAGGCCACACTGGTTAGAAGGCAAACCCCATGAAGGCAGGGGCCTGATCCGGCCTATTCAGTGTTAGATACCTGGCGTCTACAGCAGGGCCTGGCACAAATCTAGACCAACAGTCAAATACATTACAAAATGAGATGATGCCACCATATTGGGGCCGACGTGTGGTGAGCTTCGTTCCAGCTGAAAGCGGGTAAGGGAGGGAAAGTGTTCATCAAAGGTGTCCTCGGGGCCCTAACACGTTATGGGGATGTGTTAACTTGTAGGATGAGCCCAGGCCTCACTGACCTTTCAGTGCTTCCCATGTGCAGGACCTTTGCAAGTGCTGCCCCCACTCCCTAGAGGGCTCCTGCTTCCTGCCTGGACACACCCGGCTAATTCCTTCCACTTTTTCAGCTCCCAGCCTTCCCAGGCCCACTCATCCCTCATAACACGCTCCTATAGAACCATGTATCTCTTCACCAGGGTGCTTGGGTCACATGTGTCATTAGACATTCACTTGTTTGGTGGTTTGAGCCAAGTCCAGCATCCTCCTGCGGACCCTCAGCTGCCCGACAGGAGGCTCCACATCTGTCTTTGCTTACGTTTATCCCCAGCATCTAGCACTCCATGTGGCCTTAGTAGGCACTCAATGTACACTTGACTAGAGAAAGAATGAACCAATGTTGCCATGAAAATGATCCCCAAGTTCATTTATCATTTCAAATTTGAATGAGGTTGAATTTAGCAAATCTGTGTCCATTTGTCTCATGTATGTCTCTACGTTAAGATGGGACAAGAGAAGGCTGATAACTGCTGGGTGCCGACTCTGGCCCGGATAGGCTGCAAGACACCCTGCCTGCCTTCAGAATAGGGGCTGATTATGACCCAAAGGCCACTGTCTTCCTGGTCCATCAGTATCACTAAGGCAGAGCCTATGGGCGCTAGAACAGCAGCACGTTCCACTGGTGGGGACTACAGTGCACCTCACAGCACAGCAGCTGTGTGTGTTCAAACACCCTGGGGTGTCCAAGTAAGAACTCGGGTGTCCACCAGTAACTCACGGAGCCGAAAGGCGCCAGCATGTTAGTGGAACACCATGTTAGTGGCGTTCAGAACTTTGAAAGATTGAACGTTGTAAGCTGTTCAAAGCCTGCCGTGTTTATTATCTCAACTAACCAAACCCTATGTGATGGCTCCAGGACATGTCTGTCTTGAACTGCCATCCAGGACGCTGTAGCCCAGGCTGGGGTTTCAGGGAACTACCTTCTCAATGTTACCAATGAATAAATTGGAACCAGAATCCAGAGCGCCTAACCCTGGACATCGGACATGGTGTACGTGTTCTCACCAGCCGACTGTCACTTCTATGATTATAAATTAACTCAGGGGATCAGAGGCGCGGTGGCCTGCTTGAGCAGCAAGACCCCTGGACTCCAGGTTAGACATTTGAGAATTACCTGTACGAACAGGGCAGGCAAATGAAGAAAAATGTGTACCATTTCAACAAAGCAAAGGATCTCAATATTATACATCAAGTTTGAGAAAAAAACACCATTTCAGTGCTGCTTTGTAAAAGGCTGCAGTGGACCAAGTCTTTCTCTCTGGGTCCAGCCACACTAAGATGCACAGAGAGCACTGAGAGAGCAGGGCTGTTTTAAACTCGGGATCCTGGAATCAGAGCAGAGCGCGTGTGTCATTGCACCCGGACCCACAGGCTTATACAAAAATACACCCTTAATGAGGTCACACAGTTAAGATTGAAATGGCTGAAATGCATAGTGTGGGCCCAGAAAAACTGTCAGCAAAGTCTCAAAATAGCTTTACTAAGGTCTGTCAAATTTGGGGAAATAATTCAGGAAAATGATACAAGTGCATACACGGACGCAGCAGCTCATTTGAGCATAAGGCAGCTCAGGGAACAAGGTTTGGGGTGAGACATTTGATTATTTAAGGGGAATTTCTTTGTTCCATGCTGACGTTTTTCATCCCCTGATGGTGTGTGGGTCTTCATTCTTGGTGGCAGTGTCTATTTCCAAGTTCATGGGCACAGATGCCTGAAAATGCTCTGGGTGATGGGGGTTGGGGAGTGGGGTGGCCCCAGAGGTGCCAGTTGCCTGGGGAATGTGAGGGATCCCTGTCTCGGGCCCTAGTCTGTGGTTTCCCTGTCCTTTTGCTTTAGTTTTTCTGCAGGATAATGCTGTTTCATAAACCCACACTCAGTTATCTTGTCAACACTATCCTATTGGGTTAAAGTCATACATCTTTGCTAAAATCACCCACGGTCTAAAAAAATAAACCCAAGAAATACAAAAATAACAACCCAAACACAGTACTTTCAAATACAAAACAGAAAGAAGAAACAAAGCAAAACTTTTGTTTTTAATGCTCTGTTTAAAATGAATCCAAATAAAAGCTAAACAGCATACGGATGGCTTTTTATACTTTCTTCTAAACATGATTTCTGATTTCTAAGAAAAAAAAAATCAATATTCCCTCCTATCTTTTCACCAATGCTGTGGAGTTTTACTATTGGATAAATATAGTCCATCCGTCTCTTTTCCCCAGAAATTCTAAATAAAAGTACTCAAATGCTTGTTCCCCCGTTGGCTGAGAAGGTTGCATGAAACCCTGAAATTCAGCTGATGTGCCTCTGGGGGCGGCGCTCATAACAGGTAAGGAAAATAGGGTTCTGTATTCATTTGCTAGGTTTGCCGTAACCAAGTACCACAGACTGGCAGTATACACAACAGAAATGTACTTCCTCGCAACTCTGGAGGCTGGGAGTCCGAGATCAAGGTGGCGGCAGGGCTGGTTTCTGGTGAGGTCTCTCTCCTTGGCTTGTAGACGGCCGTCTCCTCCCTGTGTCCTCACACGGTCCTCCCTCTGTGTGGGTCTGTGTCCTGATCTCCTCTTCTTACAAGGACACTAGTCAAATTGGATTAGGGTTCACCCTAATGATCTCGTTTTAACTTTAATCAGGCCCTATCTCCAAATACAGTCACATTCTGAGGTCCTTGGGTTAGGACTTCAACACATGAATTCTGGTGAGGACACAATTCAGCTCAGAATAGGTTCATTCCTGTGGAATCTTTATCATCTTTTTTATTTTTTTTTGTGGCATGCGGGCCTCTCACTGTTGTGGCCTCTCCCGCTGCAGAGCACAGGCTCCGGACGTGCAGGCTCAGCGGCCATGGCTCACAGGCCTAGTTGCTCTGTGGCATGTGGGATCCTCCCGGACCGGGGCACGAACCCGTGTCCCCTGCATCGGCAGGCGGACTCTCAACCACTGTGCCACCAGGGAAGCCCTATCATCTCTTTTTAACAGTCCACAGAACGTGGTTCCCATGAGGTACCTATGGGTTTGGTGGTACTTTTTCCCTTTGCCAACTTTCCATGCCACCAAATCCCAAACCTTTGTCATGGCGGAGGGGGCAGGTCTGCACTGTGCCGACTGGATAACGCCCTTGGCATGAGGAAGAATGAGCTGGCCTAGTCTAACCCTAAGACCAGGAAGCACCTCTGGCCAGCACCAGCTGGGCTGGAATGGGGGACTTGCCTCTCCCGGGGCTCTATGCCCTGGTGGTGCTGCTTATATGCTACAGTCATCACCTTATCACTGTCACTACTGTCTTTACGTGTCCATCTGCCCATCTCCTTGAAAGCAGAGCCCAACTCCTTCATCTCTGAATCTCCAACGCACAGAGTAAAGACACAGCACACTCTCTGAACAGCAACCCCTACAGTGTGTGGACTCACAAAAAGCCTGTGTTGAGCACCTGTGCCAGTCATAGAAGGGGTGAGCTGGGTCACGGTTCACAGACCTGAACGTCCAGGCGAGACAGACAAGGTTCCTTCCCCTACAGCCACTTTCTAGAGGAATCTGGGGAGACTCAGAAACCAGCTTCTCGCAAATGCAACTCCCTCGGATGTAACTGATTTGGTCACATCATGATTCCTAGTTTTCAACAGAAACCTAATGTTGCAGACAAGATACACGTGGCTTTGCCTACATATACACATACATTTGAAATCACTCAGAGAAGCAGCAGCTCTGGGGCCAGAAAGCAACTTACAACTTAAAGAAACCCACTTATGGGCTTCCCTGGTGGCGCAGTGGTTGAGAGTCCGCCTGCCGATGCAGGGGACGCAGGTTCGTGCCCCGGTCTGGGAAGATCCCACATGCCGCGAAGCGGCTGGGCCCGTGAGCCATGGCCGCTGAGCCTGCGCTCCGCAACGGGAGAGGCCGCAACAGTGAGAGGCCCGCGTACTGCAAAAAAAAAAAAAAAAAAAAAAAAAGAAACCCACTTATGATGGAAGTTGCTGGAGTTGTTTTGGACTTTCCCCAATACCAGCGTGGTGCTCAGCTCAGAAATCAGCAGGTGCAGCTTTCCATGGTTCATCCAGAACACAGCCCAGGAGAAGCATCATTCATTTCCAAGTGGCCTTGGCCTTTGTTATTCCTTTTCCCTGCTCCCATCTTACAGTTGAGAAAAAATGGCTCCCAAATCATACTTAAGCACACACAAGCACACAATCCCGACCAACTCTAAATATTTCCACTCCCAAGGAGAGCATTTCTATGGCCTGCCCTTCCTTGTTTTCAAGATGCACTAAAAATAGACATCATTACGATAACCCAGGTCCCCGGAGGAATTTCATGTCATGAGCAGGCTCAGGAGCCAAAATGTAAAAGCAGGTGCGTGTGACACGCTCTGAGTCAAGAGGAATATTTCCAGTCTCAATATTCCTGGGCAGGAAAAGTCATTTTCTCTGAAGGGTGCAAAGCTCTAAAAAACAAGGCATAAAATCTGTTCCACACAAAACATCTTAACAGAACAAATCAACTGTGTACATCAGAGAGCTGCTATACAAAAACAACACACACACACAGACCCAGCTCAATTGCAAACATGCTCAAACTCAGAGCCGAGCCAGATAGGCGCCCCTGTGAGCCAGGAGTCCCTGGAATCACAGGCCGGGGGCTTTAGTTCTAGATTGGGTCTCTCTGCCCTTGGGCAAATCCATCCCAAGAAAAGGCACTTGACAGTACATCTCCAAAGGGAGATTCCAAGCAAAGTCATGACGATATCAGAAAATGAGAAATGAACTCACTGATTTGAGGAGGAACTGTTTCCTTTGACAAAGTCTCTGATAATGTGTGGGGACTTTGGAATATCATTGGCTATTCTGTTGACTTCAAAACACTCAAACTTGAGCAGTCAGTGGACTACTGCCTTTCTAGCCCCCTTTGAAGTCTCCTTAAGTTCACGTCTTAGTGGACTTCGGGGAGCAGGATGGCCAGCAGGCTACAGTGAAAGGAGAAAAGGCAAGAGACCTGTGGTCACACTCCACTGCCTTCATACTGACAAGTGCCTTAGCTCCTTGCAGAGAACTTCTATCTACAGAATGAGGATAGATTGGGGAGTTGTGTGAGGATGATAAGGGGAAGCCAATGTATTGTAATAAAAATGAAGCAAAACACACCTCATATCCATTAGGATGGGTACTATCAGAAAGAAAGGAAGGAAGGAAGAAAGGAAGGGAGGGAGGGAGGAGGAAAGAAAGGAAGGAAGAAAGGAAGGAAGAAGGAAGGAAGGAAGGAAGAAAGAAAGAAAAAGAAAGAAAGAAAAAGAGAGAGAAAAGAAGTGTTACTAAGGATTTGGAGAAACTGGAGTCTTTGTTCACCACAGTGGGAATTTAAAATGGAGTAATTACTGCAGAAAACTATAATGGAGGTTCCTCAAAAAACGAAAAATAGAATTACTGTCTGATCCAGCAATCCCACTCCTGGGTACATGCTCAAAAGAATTAAAGGCAGCGTCTCAAACAGATGCTTATACACTCATATTCATACAGCATTACTCACAATAACCAAAAGTGGAAGCAACTCAAGTGACCATCAACAGGTGAATGGGTGAACAAAATGTAGTCTAACCCATCCAACGGAATACTATTCAGCCTCAAAAAGGAAGGAAATTCGGGCACATGCTACAACATGGAGGAGCCTTGAGGACATCACGCTCAGTGAAATAAGGACAAATACGGCATCATGCTACTTATATGAGGTATCGAGAAGAGTCAAACTCATAGAAATAGAAAGCAGGGTGGGGGGTGTACCAGGGGCTGGGGGAGAAGAAAATGTAATTAGTGTTTAATGGGTGCAGAGGTTCAGTTTTGCAAGATGAAAAAAGTTCCAGCACAATCACGTGAATAGACTTAATACCAATGAATTCTGTACTTTAAATAGTTTAAGTTGGTAAATTGTATATTATAGATGTTTTGCCACAATTAAACTTTTAATTAAAAATTTAAAAAAAAACAACACCCACAGTCAGCATGCTTATGACACAGGAAGGGCTCCATACATTGTTCTGTTAATATCAGCCCATGGATTTGAGTGCGGTACCAAAAAGTCCATTACGCTGCTCATCACTGGCTATTCTCCTCTGTGAGTGGCCCGCAGGTTAACCGGTCTCTTTTCACGTTGTAAGGTGGGGAAAGCCTTATCTGCTATGGGTGCCAGCAGCACCGTCCAAGATTAAATAAGATTCATGGATCCTCCCAGGCTGCAGAATTGGAGCCCGTCCCAGGTTATCAGAGAGAACTTCATGGGCCAGTGTCAGGACCAAGGCTCACAATGATTACAACAAGCCCCGGTATCCTGAGGAAAGCAGCAAGGCTGACTCAGGCCAGAGAAAAGCTGGAAAGGAAACAAGAACTTAAGTAGTTTAAGCAAATCCTGGAACCAACACATGAAAGGCGGGCGGACCTGCCTTCTCTTCACTGGGGTTGAAGCGAGAAGGGAATGAGCCTTGGGGGAGAACCAGGGAAGAACCCCTCCTCCGGGAGGAGTAGCAGAACGGGGTGGGGTGGGAAACATCTGGCTGGCTGGGTGCTCACTCCCCCCCATCAGCTCTGGACAGAGAGCACTCTCTATAAAGGGTGACTTGAAGCTAGCTTGCGGTTCTGCCTGCAATCGACAAGGATGGATGAGAACCTTGCTCCTTGCCGTGTGCCCCATGGAAGAGCTGCCTCGGAAGTACCTGGGAACTTGCTAGAAAATGCAGAGTTCCAGGCTCCTTGCCAGATCTTCTGGATTCAAAGCTGCATTTTAATAAAACCTCCAGGAGATTTGTGTGCACAGTAAAATTTGGGAAGGACTGGGGTAGATGGCCCCCTGGTCCATTCTTACGTCTCATCATATCCAAATATCTGTACATGAAAAAAATAAAATAAAATCCACTGAAGGAGCGTTAGGTCCAAACGCGACTGAAACTTAAGAACAACACATGGCTGCCTGCATCACACTCATTTCAGATTAATTTTCTGCCATTGGCTTCAGTTGCCCTTTTTTCTTCTCTCCTTCTAATTATCATCTAATAAGACATAAGAGGAGATAAACCAGCCTCCTAGTTTGGGGCATTAAGGGATTGTAGTAATGTGTTCTAGCAGCCCACTGGAGTTTATTTCCTTCTATTTCATGACAACCAAGGCATTAAATAGTCTTAAATCATCAGGCTGTCCCTTGCCTACTCTGTGACCACTCCTGCGGTTTTGAAAATCCAATATGAGAAATCATTCTTTATGGCAACCTCCGTAGCTGCAAGTGAAGCAATTTAGAGAACACTTTTCCGAGATCAGTTTCTACATACTCTGCTTCTGTTACAAATTACTCCCTCGTTTTGACAATACTTATAAAATACGCAGTTTAAGTAATACAAATGGCTTATCAAATTTCCATGATGTAAACAGTCAGAAAAGTTGTTTCCTATCAACAAATCCATAATAAGCAGCCACAAAGCTCAACTATTGACTTGCTACCCAGTCTTTCCAGCTAATTGGGCACCAAGCTGTCGGAAGAGACCTTGAGACCTATTTCCTTCATTTGCCAGAGTAAATTCCCAGGGGCGGTGGGGCCTGGGGTACAACATGCGACAGGCTCCCATCCATAGGAAATCCCAAGTCCTAGCTCAGATTTGATTATCACCAGAACCTTAATGGAAAATGCAGAACACAGAAATCCCTTGACGTAGAATATAAGATGTGAAGGGATTTTCTTTTAATGCTGTGAGTCATCTCATTGATTAAAAAACATTAACGTTGAAAATTAAGAAGGTCCTCCGGGCTTCCCTGGTGGTGCACTGGTTGAGAATCCGCCTGCCGATGCAGGGGACACGGGTCTGTGCCCCGGTCCGGGAGGATCCCACATGCCGCGGAGCGGCTGGGCCCATGAGCCATGGCCGCTGAGCCTGCGCTCTGCAACGGGAGAGGCCACAACAGTGACAGGCCCGCATACAGCAAAAAAAAAAAGGTCCTTCATAGGCTGGCTCCGATAAATCTTGGAAATGGTCAGAGAAACATGGTCACAGCTGTGTAATTTCCTAATTACAAGATGTAGATAATCCCAAACTGAGATCAGAGAATGGGCCCTGCATCTCTAGTCCCCTCCACCACGAATGAAGAACAAGGACACAGGTCCTGTACCGGAGGGGCAGCTGGCCAGATGTCTAGCACACAGACCATGTCCAAAGCAGGTACTAAAATACTCATCAGGATTAGCCAAAGAAAGGGTAAGCTCAGATGCAGCCATGCCACGAGAGACAGTCCCGTGGCAAATCAAGTGGTTTCTAAATTTCCACAAACCATGAAACCAACAGGATGGGATTGAGACACAATCTGAGACTCAGATTCTATGGTGCTATGAGAAGCAGAGTAACCTCACCCACCACCAAGTAGACAGGACAACACCAGCCACAGATCTCCTCCTGGTTCAAAAGGCAGTCTTAAATGCAACCAGCCCACCAGGGGGGGCCATTCCACTACCAAGCCAGCCAGATGGCCACCTGCCCACCAGCCCCACACAGAGTCTCACCTTCTGGGCCATGACAACTCTAGGGAAACATGAGATAAGGAGCTCCCACAAGAAGGCTGTAGATGGCAAGAGACAGAAGAGGCCTGGACAGGAGGATGTCCCAGAGATGGCGGCCTTGTCTGGAGATGTGTTCAGACACTGGGGGGGGGGGGGGGGTGCGGGGCAGGCAAGCTTTCACATGTGAGACCCAGGAAGTGGGCCAGGAGCTCTGCAGTGAAAAGGATCCAAACAGCACCCAGACTCAGAGTAGAGCCTCCCCAGGGGAGAGGCCAGGGCCTCAGAGGTGTCTGGATGCCACTTCTGTCCAAGCCATAGCAGTGGAAGGGTCACCGCTACGCACGCCACCCCTCCCAGGACCTGAGAAGGATGCAGACAGCAGACTGGGCACTGTTCACTAGGACAGACAGGGCATCGAACAGGAGAATTTCTTTTGAGGATTTGGTGTCCAGTTTTGGAGACCAGGTTCAGATCTAAATCATCTCAGAGGAGATGGGGATGGGTGGGAAAGAGTGGATGGTCCCACGGAGAAAGTGCAGATCCTGAAAAGGTAAAATGTCAAAACACGACAATGTTGCATTATGTTACCACGCCACCCCATGCCAAGGACCTCGCTGCCCAAGTGTGTGCAGAAGGAGGACGGATTCTCACTTGTCTTTCATAGTGACAAGCTGTCAATCAAAGTGATGAAATGCCAGAAAAATAAGAGATGCCCTCAGTCTGATTTGCACAGTTCCAGTGGGTTTTCTCCACCACTTTATATTTAAGTTATCAAACTAACATTAAAAAACTAAAATGAAAACAGTTTCTTATAAATGGGTCTTACTTTTAATCCTAAAATGGTTCCCAAATTATTGTCAGTGTATTGCATCTTTTCAATTATGGCTAATTTAATACTTTGCACATAATACATGTAAATATTTTTCTCAATTCTTACCCAGAGAGACATTATGGTAAAATTATTTTTAAGAAATCGAGATGTTGATTCTCAAACTTCAATTTTAATGTCCCCCATGGCTTTACTTGTGGTTTAATTTCATAAATAGCTAAAAATCTAACACATAGAGATGTAAAAGCCCCCCAAACAGTTATCCCAGCTTCCCGTAATGTAGTCAGTATAAACAAAACGTATTTCCCTGATAAATTCCTAAGACCATAAAATGCCAAGTCAGAGAAAGTGGGCCTAATGGTGACCTGAGAACAAACTTCTACGTGAAAGAAAAAAATTCTCATTCTCAACAACACAAATATGTTTTCAGGTAATCAGTCTCCGAAATGCCACTAAGATCTCCTATGATACCTAAATGTTTGCCTCTACATGCAATTACAAACCAGGTTTTAAGATGAACACACACATTCACTGCTCCTCAATCTGTGAGCCAGAGGCACTGCAACAGCACAAAATGCCAAGAATTCATTTAGATCAAATGGTAAATATGTCCTTAATAAGAACAATGTTTCTAACAATCCACTTTTTAGGTTTTCAAATTGATATACCAACTGAAAATCAAATATGTATCTGAAATGTACTGGAGCTAACCACATAAAACATTCAATTTGTGATTACCTTATTTAGATACCTAGATCCCACAGTCCTGGGTTCAAGCCATCTGGTCAACCTAGTACAATGAAGGTCAGGGGCCTGGATCTATGAAATGAGCAGGTGAAAAGAACCCAACCGAGAAACAACTACCTCTGAAACCAACCAGAAGAAACAAATCAATAAACTTCTACCTCAGTATAGAAATGGTACAACCAATGGAAATCTCAATTCTGTAACAAAAAATACAGTCCCTCTGGATTCTTTTCTGATTGCAAATAGATTGCCAATTATCTATCATAAGACTTTGTTCTTGAGGATAAATTTTTGAGGTTGGAGAGCATGTTCCAGCTACTTTTGGCCTTATCTCCCCGAGGGCACATCACTTTTTTTGCACTGTGTTACCAGACTGCCATCCTGTGTCCTAAACCACGTGCCCTTAGGGCAGGGCCGGGTCCTGTTCATCATGGGTATTCCCCTCGAGACCTAGCACAGAGCTAGGCATGTGTTAGGCACTCAAGTACCTGAAAAAGCCTCTGAAATCATTTCTAGGGGAACACATTCCCGAGTTCACCAACGCTCCACAGAGCCTCAGTGAATTATACTGACGGGTGTCCTGGGCACGATGACCATTGCAGCCACAGGCTTCTGACTTTCTAGACTTCTGGGCTCTTCTGGCCACACTCTTCAGGGCACATAATCCCAAGGTCAGTTGGGTAATTAAATAAGATATGAAGCAATGAATTGTGAGTGCCCGAAAGGAAGAACCATGTTTTGAAAACTAAATTGAATGCTTTAGAAGGATGATAAAGGTAAATAGTTTAAAAAATTCCGCAAAAGTAGGCATGGGTGAGACAACTGGAAAAACTAGAAAATGTGAAGATCTCCTAACTCCACTTTAAAGAAATCTTAAACAGAATTGATTGACTCTGTATTACGAAAGTGAATCAGTGGAACCACATTCAAAAACAGGCACTGATTCTACATAAAAATATCAGGAAAAAAAAAAGTGAAAAAAGGCACACTTCTGTGTTTTATGTAAAAAGAAAATAATTAAGGGGTGTAATAATCAAAAGGATAGCTTCCACTTTTTCAACTAATCACCTAACTTCTGGTTTAACCACACTGCAAAAGATTCCTTCTGCTCTGGAAGGCCTTAAAATTTAACTGAAAGTCACAAGTGCATAGAAGAAACTTCAGGAAAAGGGCTGACATTTTCCTCTTGGGTATGACTCCTGAAAATGCAAAAATATCCCAGAATTTTGGTCATGATAAAAGAGGAAATTATTTTCTGAAGCACATGAAGGACCCCTAAGATAATCTCACATCACAGCGAGCTGAATAACAAGTTGCTAGGGTAATACCTCAAAGAATAGCATAGTTTTGAACATTTGATAAGTTTCAACTCCTGTCCCTCTGTGCCCATTGGGCCACATGGAACCCTGCATCCTGAGAGGCAAGAAAGCTTTTATGTTCTTTACACTGCTTTGCACATGCTGTTCCTTCGCCCCCAGGCCCTTTCCACTCTCAAATGCTCTCATCCTAGCAAACCGTTGAAACTCTTTTAAGAACAATCCCCAAAACAGCTTCTCCGCTGAACTCCCCCAGTTGCAGGCTGGCCCGGCTGAATCCTTCCAGTTGATGGGCCTGCACTGTGTCTTGTACATGACCCCATCCTAACACATCTCAATGCACTGTGATTACATAATACCCTCTCATCCTTCCTCCACTAAGAAAATATTTTTAAACCCCAGTACCGAACCCAGAAGAGGCCAGTAACTGTTGAGTAATAAGACTAAGTCAAGTGCTGACAAAGACTCTCTTTGATGAAACTTGAGTCAGGCTCCTCTAAGCCCTCTTCTTGATCAGGCTTTGACTTTAGCCCCCATTGTTGCTGGGCCTTAACAGCCTGGTTGTAGCAAGAATCCTGCTAAGTCAGTTTAGATACAACTCCCTCCTCCTCAATGTCTAATTAAGTTCTTCATCCCCCACTTCGGATATACAATCAGCCCTCCATATCTACGAGATCCTCATGCATGGATTCAACCAACTATGGATGAAAACACCACTTTACATCAGGTACTTGAGCCTCCTCGGATTTTGGTACCCGCAGAGGATCCGGGAACCAATCTCCTGTGGACATCAAGGGACAACTGCCTAAGTCCTGTCTTCAGGCTTTAGCAACAATCCCCCAACCCTTGATCCTCTTAGTAATTCTCCACCCACTGACCCTCCCATCTTGTTCCTTGGCTATAAATCTCCACTTGTTCTTATTGTATTTGGAGTTAAGCTCGATCTTTCTCTGCTACTGCAAGTCTTGACACCCATCACAGCAGTCCTGAACAAAGTCTTCCTTACCATTTTAACAAGCGTCATAATGATTTTCTTAACTGTGCACAGTTTTCATATTTTATTGCAAACTTAAGCCTGAGATTTAATTGTGCAACCTCATGGTAAAACAATGTTAAGATCACACTAGTGATCACACTAGTGATTTTAAGAAGCCAGACATTTAAAGAAAAATGCAGCTTTTCTCGTGACCTCACACTGTGTTTTCATTGCACACAGAGCTGGCATCCATGTTGGATGTTCTCACGACAAGACCCATTTAGAAATGTTTCTTTTCCATCTGTTTGAAGACCCACACACCTACCTCCTTCATGTAAGAGCTGAGAAAAAGCTGTACCTGGGTATAAAACAGTACACCTAGGGGCTTCCCTGGTGGCGCAGTGGTTGAGAATCTGCCTGCTAATGCAGGGGACACGGGTTCGAGCCCTGGTCTGGGAGGATCCCACGTGCCACGGAGCAACTAGGCCCGTGAGCCACAACTACTGAGCCTGCGCGTCTGGAGCCTGTGCTCCGCAACAAGAGAGGCCGCCATAGTGAGAGGCCCGCGCACCGCGATGAAGAGTGGCCCCCACTTGCCACAACTAGACAAAGCCCTTGCACAGAAACGAAGACCCAACACAGCAAAAATAAATTAAAAATTAATAAACTCCTACCCCCAACATCTTCTAAAAAAAAAAGAAATGAAAGTGGCTCTTGACACTATAAAAAAGCAAACAAACAAAAAACCAGTTCACCTACAAACTATCAGCATCAACCACAAGACTTCAACGGAAGTAATAATGTTAGAAACCCAAACTGTCTGGACTGCTGCCTTGAGCACTCCATTTCTTAAACCACAATTTCCACGCAATGGCCTAGACTTTAGGCACGGTGCTAGGTGAGACTGGATTCTGTGGGGAGGTATCTTTGCCATCCTCAAAATGCCTCTAACTATGAAAACAGCCATGGCTTTGATTCAGAGACAGGCAGAGCCAGCAGAGAATTAAAAACAGCCTCAGAATTCCCACCGAGAGTAGCTCTGGCCCCGCAGGAATTGTCTCCTGGTGCCCCCTCCCTCCAAGCTCAGGGCCGTCTTGTCTGTTCAGTGATGCCTGCGCACACAGGTCCCCTCAGCACCTCCCTCACCCACCTGCCTTACAGGTGCGTGTGGAAAGGGCAGGCATCTGGGGCTTCAGGTGCATGGTGGGCTCAGGTGGGCCAAGCAGAGAGGTAAAGGCTGGCTTGAATTCCTCCAGGGCAGACTGAGGGTGGGAAACACAGGCTGTGGAAAAGAGCTGGGCCAGAAAGGGACCTAGGTCAGCATCCGAGACACTCACCTTTATGCAGAAGGGACCCTGGATTCTGAGACCTGCCATACTAACTAACCCATGGGGCCACCGGAAGGAAAAAGGCCCATGAGACCATCGCCAAATGAAAACACAGAGGTCTGGGGGCAACGGACTCACTGTGTGCACTCATGGATCCTTAAGTAGCTGACCTGATATAAACCCTTGCCTATAACACATTCAACTTTTTTTTCGAATACTGAAATCTGAATGTACATATTCACAGGTGACCACAAAGCCTTCAGAAATTATTATTCCACACAACGAAAGTGAAGCTATTTTGCAAACACCTATCATCCCTCTTACCCCTCTCTCTGCAAAAAGAAGCCACTAGTACAGTACTCATTAAAGTTAGTTTGACAGATTCTTATTCGATACATCAACCAAATATTTGGGTCATTTTGCTAGGGTCAATACACATGCTAGATGTTTAAAAAAGGATGCAAAATCTACTTTTCAAAGGTTTTGTTGAATCACGTTGGTGTGTAAAACGGGCTCAAGGAAACGCAACCATTAACCCGCTAATCTAGACGAAACCTGTGCTTCAACCCCTGCATCCAAGTGCTTTGGAAGCCATGGCCCGGCGCGCAGTCAGAAACGGACGTCAGCCTCTCAACTGGAAAAAGCCTCTAAAACACTCCTCTTTGTTGATCTTGGCTTCTCTCATAGAGATAGGATCACACAGATGCGCACTGACTCTGCTAAGACAGAAACCTCAGCTGCTCTTCCCAGGGGAGGTGTGATTCTAACATCTCAGCTCCAGTGTTTGAATGAGGCTGGAAGGTCGGGAAAAGCTGCTATCTTTTCTGGAGACTGCAGCGGAGGGGTGCACCCAGCCTTCACACAGCCTGGCTGCAGGGGAGGCCGGAAGTGTCTGTCATCGCCTTCCAAATGGCCAGGAAGAAGTTCTGATAGAACAAGTTCCACCACAAACGCAAAACAAAGAAAGTCAGGTGGTGCCCCAGGGAGCACAGGAGGGCCAGCTGGAGAGGAAGGAGGGAAAAGCCCTGGTACAGCCATCCCGGGGGTGGCCAGGGTGCAGACCAAAGGCCCCCTCAAATGAACAACCAGAAAGAATCCAATGGCAGATCTACAAGGAATCCCAGGGCCCGCAAAGGAAAAAGAAAACACACTGTAAAAGGGGAGGGGGCAGCCCTTTTCCGTTTCGTGACCTAACACAGTTCTCCTGGAGGGCAGTCCCTGATGGGCCATGGTCTATGCATTTGCATAAGTCCCTGCTATTGTCTCTGGGGTCCTTCATTCTAGTACATACCAACCTTTGCTACTTCGGCTGTCTTTGTCCAAGCTGAGTCTCTCAGTGGCTGTTTTCCTGTTAGGCTTTTTCTAAGTAGCTCAGGAAAGAATCAGAATTATCAGGAAAGCACAAGGAAGATGGGATGGGTGATGGAGAAGAGGGAAGAGGGAAGCAGACGCAGGAGAGAGGCCTTCCGTTGTTCAATGTCCCCCTTCACATTGTGGTCTCTATCTGGTGATTCCCAAGAGCCCAGGTGGGGACACGTGCTCCCAGGCTGCAGCCCACCAGCACCTGTCATCAGGGGAGGACGCCAGCTCAAGCCCAAGGCTGCCACCAGCCTGTGGGATGTCCCTGAGGGGAAAGGCCACTGAGGCCACTGGTCACCTTCCTGTCTGCGCTCCTCCCGGCCTTTCTGCCTGAATCACCTCCTCCGAGCACAGAATTCATGTTGGGTGGGTGGGTAGAGGGCGGGCTGGCTTTGGAGAAACAGAGTCGGCTCCCAAAGGCAGGGCTGCTGCAAGAAAGGACACAGAGTCTGGGAGAAGTAACACTGCACAGATACCTTTCTCTCTTAAAACTACATCTCCAGAAAGAGGAGCAAAGGATGGGGGTGCGAGGTTTGGTTTCACTGGTTGAGGTGAGTATGCGGTACAAGAACTTAGTTGAACGGAGCAAGTCCTGTCTACCCTTGACCACAGCATGGTGACCTTCCAAAGTAGCCACAATGGGCCTGGGAGGTCCCATCAGGACTCAACCAGACTGGCCGAGGTGACGTCCTAGTGTCCTAGGACTTTGGTAACAAATGACCAAAAAGTGGTGGAGTAAAACAACAGAAATTTATTCTCTCACAGTCCTGAAGACCAGGAAGTCCAAGGTCAAGGTGCCAGAGAGCCATGCTCCCTATGAAGCCAGTCTGGGAGACCCTATTCCGTGCCTTTGTCTTAGTTTGTGGTGTCCCTGGCACCCCTCAGAGATACATCACTCCAATCACTGTCTTCACTGTCACGTGGCATTCTCCCTGCCAGCTGTGTCTGAGCCTCTGTTTTCTCCAGTCATAGGATTAGGGCCCACCCTACTCCAGTATGACTTCTTAACTTGATTACATCTGCACAGACACTATTTCCAAATAATGTTTTATTCACAGGTACCAGGGGATAGGAACTCAATGTATCTTTGCAGGGACGTAATTCATCCCCAACAGATGCTGGCTGCATCCCACCTCTACATCATCTGTTCCTTTATGAATGAAACCATCACTAGGCTCTTTGCCACCCTTGGGTAGATTTCCTCTTGTCTCTCATGAGCAGGGCCTTCATGTTCCTTCCCCAGGCCAACAAAATCTCAATAAATTTCTGACAAATGTGCCCAGCTGATTTTCCAAAGTGATGTCCTGCTCACTGCGGTCTCTGGACCTTGTGATATGAACCCAGAGAAGTTTGCGAGGTGTTTCCCTTGTAATCAACCAATAGCAGTTTTTATACATCTTCAGAAGGTTTAACAAAGCCCAGCTCTGAGCAGATCATCAGCTCCCGTGTCTCAGGAGCAGGTGGTAATCTTGGTTGTGAGACAATTTATGTCGCAGTTGGGGAAGAGGGTGATACTGAAGGGAAACGCTTTCTGGCTAACAATGGTCAAAGCAATTGCTTGGTTCACTCAAGGAGAACTGAAGGATACACCAGTAAATTAAAAAAGAAAGGAAAACTCCCGATTAACTCAACCGTGAGAGATAGTTTAATGAAAAGATTTCATTTCAGTTAACGAATGACTTATTGAAAATACAAGCAGATTCACCCTCTGCTACAGTTATCACTAGAATTCCAAAAGAGGGAAATTCACTCTCAAATTTGTCACAGACTAAAACTAACCCTAAACAAAGGGATTCATCAGTGAAACATTTGATTGGCTGGCCGGTGAGTTTTTTTTTTAAATAAATGTATTTATTTATTTTTGGCTGTGTTGGGTCTTCGTTACTGCACACCAGCTTTCTTTTAAGTTTCAGCGAGCGGGGGCTACTCTTCATTGCGGTGTGCGGGCTTCTCATTGTGGTGGCTTCTCTTGTTGCGGATAATGGGCTCTAGGTGCGCGGGCTTCAGTAGTTGTGGCGCACGGGCTTAGCGGCTCCGCGGCATGTGGGATCTTCCTGGACCAGGGCTCGAACCCATGTCCCCTGCATTGGCAGGCAGATTTGTCCACCACTGCGGCACCAGGGAAGCCCTGACCTGTGACTTTTTGACACTAATTACCATACAGGTATTATTTGTATGGGTATTAGGTTTTAAGGTCACAGAACATGGTATCACAAAGTATGTGCATAAGCAAATACCAAAATGATGGTACTCATAACTAGGAACCAATTTGATCTTAATAGCAGTTTCTAAATGCACACTGATTCACACTTAATGGATTATTTTCCCTACAGATAGGTTATTATACGGAGTGGGAATAATTACTTTTCCAATATGATGTTTGGTGAGATTAATTAAGTAGTGTTTGTTTCCCCTCAAGATAAAATAAACAAAACCTTGAAATGAATAATATTCAGACCAGGAAGTGGAGAAGGCATCATGATAGGTCACAGTGGTGGAACTGGACGCTTGCTCCAAAAGGATGCTTAGAGCTGTCATCACTTTCTTCTGGAAATGCTTCCTGCATTTCCCTTCTCATGGGCTGATGTTCACTGCAAGGGCTTCTCAAGCTAATGCTAGGAGTGTTTGGTTTATGTTTTCAATATTCCAAGATGCTAAAACGTAACTACAGAGAGTTACTAAAATTTATTACTGTAAAATTGGAAGAGGGATAGAGCATGATTGAGAGCTGCTTCGCTTTCTGAGGAATATTATTCTGTTGTTTAATTATGAGAACTTGATGAGAACACGTCCCACCTGAGGCTTCCTTCCTTGGCATCAGTTACACAAGCTGGTTCTTCGCTCTCCTTCACTGCTCAGCGCCCCTCTCTTTTCTCTACCTGCTTCCATGAGGATGGTCCCCAGGACAGAGTTCCCCATGTCTTACCCCTCCCCCCACTCCGGAATCGGGGCTGATGGTTCTCGTGCCCCATCGCCTCTCTACCTTCCACCAGGATAAGCTATTCCTCCAGAGGCTACTTGTTTCTCAGCTCCAGGCCTATACTTGCAGGTTCCTACTGGTCAGCCCATCCTTCCTGTAGGCGTCTCAAACTACGCATGTCCCAAATCAAACTTACAACGGCCTTCTTCCCTTCCAAACCGACATCTGTGACGACGGCATCCTGCCTTGTCTTTTCTAGGCCCCTCCTTGCCTTCCGCAGTCAGCTCACTGGCACAACGACAGATTCTGGCTCCTAACCACCTCTTGTTTCCCTCCCTCCTTTGTACTCGCCCAGCTGCTGCTGTCCTGTGAGCTGTGAATAGCTGCCCACTCTCTCTGCTGGCATCCCTGTCTCCACAGCATCCTCACCCGAGGCCTCAGCAAGTGGACCAGAACCCCTGACCCAGTCTTCTGGTGGACACGTGAACGACCCCGCCTCCAGCCGCTGACAGGACAGGGTGCACATCTCACGTGGGGGAGGACGCCCTCTAGGATGTATTGACAGATGGCACCTCTCCCTCACGTGCCGCCTGAGATCCAGGCGCACGGGGCCACCCGCGTCCACCCATCAATCTCCTCCCTCTTTGGGAATGCCCCCTCCTTCCTTGTGCCCACACCACGCAAAGGCCACCTCTGCCAGCCTCTCCCTCCTCGCCCTCGTCACCTTGTCCTGAACTGGCTGTGCACAGGCCGGCCTCTCCCGGGGACCAGGGCTTTGCAGAAGGTCGGCGCTGAGGGAGATGAGCAGAAATCGCGCTGTGCAGCAGCTACGCTCCAGCCGCGGTGAGCTCAGCGCCGAGGTCAAGTGCACGCAGGGGTAAGGGAAGCGCTCCACCTTCCCTCGGCAGGGCCCGGGGGGCAGGTTTCTGGCTTGCTTGCTTGGCGGGCAGGCAAAGAGAGAAAAGCTAACTGAACTGCTGGATAATCCTCTGTTTTGCCAATTAAACCACAACTAGTCTGGGTCACCCGCTGGGCACTGAGGTGTGACGAACAGGTGGGCGCGCTGGGGCCCCAAGAGGAACACAGGACTTTCCGGGAGAGGCAGGGGCCGAGGGTACCGTGCAGGGGACGGGCTGGCTCCAGGCCCCGCCTTGCCCTCCTCTTCTGCCTTCCCTTGTGAGTACCTTGATGTTTTGGTGTTTTATAAGGACCTATGTGAAAACTAATTGGCCCGTCTGCTTCGTAATGAAATCTGGTGCCACCCGGCAGGCAATCCGTCAGGTGGAAAGAGGCAGTCCCGCATTGTTAAAAGTATTGAGGCAGACTTTTTGAGTGAGAAGGGACTTCAAAAATCATACATCAACTATAACACCCACTCATTTCATAGATGAGGAAGGGAAATCCCAGAGAGGTTAAGAAACTTGCTCCAAAGTGCACAGCATGCTCTAAGAAAGCCAGAGCCTGTCCACCCAGAATTGATCCCTCCTGTACTTAACTCTACTTAAAAGTATAATTATCAGTACCCATTGGAGAAGAGTTAAATACCACAAATCTGATTTTAGGTTTTTCACATGTTGTTGAGGCTTCAGTTACCCCTATTAATTGTTTTCAAAAACAAAGATAATATATTCTAGCTATCCAAATGGGTAATCTAGGGGTGATTCAGGAATCCTGACCTCCATCAGAAGCTATGGGCCATGTTTGTTAAAGGGGCTCCTTTCCCTGGCCCCAAATCCCTCCCATCATGGTTCTGTCATCTTTATTTAAGAATAGGAAAATTCACATACAATGCAATACTCGGTACAAATACAGATCTCTTGGGAAAAGGTTCAACTTCAAAATTGTTCCATTCCAAGCCTATCTGAGTGACAGAGGCCTTAAAATAGGCAGGTGATGACCACCCAAAGGAACGAGAGGATGGGGGGCAGGAGGAATGACACGAGCTGAGTTGGGGGGACAGACGGACCGCAGGAGGCAGGCACCCATGCCTGCCCTGGAGGCTGGGGGTAGGTGAGTGAGCACACGCTGCTCCCCTGCGCTGTGCATCCACAGCATGGCCCCCGTGGCTCCCCAGAGAAGTGAAGAAGCTCCATGCACGTGAATGCAGGGGGCAGACCAGATGGTCGGAAGGTTCTAAAACCATGCCAGAGGCAGAGTCCGGGAGCTGGGAAGACGCCGGCACAGGGCTCCTGGCTGTTCTCACCAGCTTTTTAAAAAATTAAGAGCCCAGGCTTCCCTGGTGGCGCAGTGGTTGAGAGTCCGCCTGACGATGCAGGGGACGCGGGTTCGTGCCCCGGTCCGGGAAGATCCCACATGCCGCGGAGCGGCTGGGCCCGTGAGCCATGGCCGCTGAGCCTGCGCTCCGCAACGGGAAAGGCCACAACAGTGAGAGGCCCGCGTACCGCAAAAAAAAAAAAAAAAAAAGAGCCCTCCCATTTTTGCTGCTTTCTTTTTATCTTGTGTAGTCATTCCACAAATATCTTTTGGGCGCCACTTCTATGCTAGGCTCCGGGTGACCTGGCCACAGATCCTGCTGCCCAGGTTCAGAAGGGCTGATCGTCTGGCTCACAGGGCAGGCACGTACCTCGGTCCTCACAGGCCCACGGTCCCACACTCACCCCCCGGAAAGCTGCCCAGCAGACTGAAGAGCATGACCTGCCCACAAGGGGAGAGGGGAGGGAGGGCGTGTGCCTCGGTCAAGGACACATGTCACGTCCACCTCGGCTGCAAAGCCACTGCTCTGTCCCTTGAGAACGGACCATGAACCTAGTCTGGGCGGGATGCACCAAAGGAGGATGCAAGTGACACAGGAAACTTGGCCCTGGCCCTTCAGGGTCCAGACAAGGCAGCAGTGTTCCTCCACAGCCCGAGCCACAGGGAAGGGAGAGTCACAGCCGCCTGCAGGCCACCAGGGCTCTCTCCGCAGAGGCAGGCATTTGCTTCTCTTCCCACCTAGGCTATTGTCCCCTCAGAGATAACAGATTAGATGCCAGCCAGCAGTGCCCCATGTCCCCATAAAGGCCATGCCTCCAAGTCTGTGCTTCTTCGGAAGATCCGGGGCGGCAGTTCAGAGCACCAGGAGCCCCACGTCTCTGAAGCTTCCTGACCCCAATACGCTCCCCCCGCCCGGCAGTGCCATGTGGAGGGGGCCCTTGTGGGATGCTGCGCCACTCCCACCACTAACAGCCCCGCTTCCTCTCTTCATCTTGCGGGGCTCCTGGCCGGCAGGGCTGGCAGGGCACTGCCGGGCTTCTGGAGTCCTTCTTTCCCGCAGGGCCTTTCACGTTACAAATTGAACCTGTCAAGTTGGGACTTCCCGGCCCTGTTTCTAACGTCCCTAACAACTGCAAAGCGGCAAGCGGGTGGCCAGGAGACAGGGCAAGAAATTTGTCTGCCAGTATCAACTCTCGGGGGGTCGAGGGTCACTTCACATCATCATCTGGTTTCCTCGGCAAGAGGAGAGGATAAAGCCCATCGCTACGGGTGAGACGTGAGAACAGCTGTCATTTCTCCTTAAGTAAACGTGGTCAACAGCCTGACGAGTCGGCAGGCTGCACCTTTCAGCAGTCAACAGGAAGGCAAAAGTATCCAATGAACTTATTTGCAAAACAGAAACAGGGCTTCCCTGGGGGCGCAGTGGTTGAGAGTCCGCCTGCCGATGCAGGGGACACGGGTTCCTGCCCCGGTCCGGGAAGATCCCACATGCTGCGGAGCAGCTGGGCCCGTGAGCCATGGCCGCTAAGCCTGCGCGTCCGGAGCCTGTGCTCCGCAGCGGGAGAGGCCACAGTGGTGAGAGGCCCGCGTACCGCAAAAAACAAAACAAAACAAAAAAAACAGAAACAGACTCGCAGACATAGAAAACAAACTTATGGTTACCAAAGAGGAAGGAGGAGGGGAAAATGAGGAGTTTGGGATTAACAGAGATACACTACTATATATAAAATAAATAAATGACAAAGACCTACTGTATAGCACAGGAAACTATACTCAGTATCTTGTAATAACCTATAACGGAAAAGAATCTGAAAAAGAACAGACGTGTCAAACCGTATCATCTTGTACACCTTAAACTAACACAACACTGTAACCCAACCGTACTTCAATTAAAAAAAAATAAGGGTATCCAAAGACGCATGCAATGACGCACGTGAAAATAAGCATCTCACAGGTAGTAACACCACACCTGGGATTTGTCAGTTACCGATGTCCTTTACTTCACAGCATTATACCCATTGTTCCATGGCCTCAGTTCAGTGTTATTTGGGGCATGTGACCCTGAGGCCCTATGACAAATGTTGGTGGCCTTTATAAAGGCCCAGGAGCACTGTTTCACACTCGTGATCCATGAAACAGCAGAAGAGAACTCTGCAGCGAGGTGGCCAGTGGACATCGGACACAGGGGATGTCCCAACCAGCGGAGAGCAGCCCAAGTCCCTCTGGTCCTGGGGCTCAGAGAGAACCCTCAGCTTCCTTCCCTGGGGCTGGCACACAAGCTCTGGAAAGATTGCATCTTGCACAGACATGGAGGCCCTAGCAAACATTTACAGAGGATTTAAAAGGGGGAAAAGAAAAACCAACTGGAGAGACCGGGAGTAGTCCTACTGGAAATGCACATAATGAAAACTGTCCAAAATCAGGGTGGTCTGTTAGAAGTGCTGTCAGAGGCCAACTGTGACTCAGCTCAGGCAAGTTCATGAAATAGACACAGAGGTGCTTTAGACACACAGTTTCCAGGGATCCGCTGCTGCTTTGTCCTTGTCAAGCTACAGATATTCACTCCAGAGCAGTGCAGGGCACACACAGAGCCTGACGCAGCCAAGGGTTGGTGAGCTTGGCTACATCCTACACCATCCTACACCATGCAGGATGGAGGCAGCCCGGGGGAGCCCAGTGAAACCCCTTTCCTCACACAGGCGCCCTACTGCCAGACCTCTTGTTTAACAGATTACTTATGGCCTGCACTTCACTTGATTTGGCTTGTGCCTCGAAATGCTGTCTGTTCCTCCGTGTTCTATCTATTGAGGCTTATAATAAACACTACACACCCACCGTAACAGTGGGGCAGGAGGCTGAGCTCTGCCTAACAAGGTGGAGAAAGAAGCAAAGCCACAGGGTAGGAGGCAACTTCCTGGCAGGGGTGGGTCAGCCACTGAGCCACCGGATGGCTGGATCGAGCCCCGTCCCGTCAGGTTCTCCCAGCGAACTGACCAACAGGGGCGTCTCTGATCAACAATCCCACCTCTGCTGCTTGCTTGCTACACAGGGCTGTGTACTAGGTATTGAGCCACAGGAGCATTAGAATTCCACTCGAGGGCTTCTGGAACTCACACGAAGGGGCAGGTATACCCATCTGTCTGAGAATGGGAGCTGCGTGTGGCGAGTAGCCCTTATTCCCCACCTGCCACAAGGAGGGGTGGGTGGGGGGACGGGGTGGGAGGACGGTAGCAAGAAGAAATGAAGCTGGCCCACACTGAAAGCATCGAGGAGAAGTGCTCAGCAAGCCACTCCTGCAGATTACCCCCAGATGCCCATCAAAGCTGTTCCTGACACGTGCTGGCATAGTCCCTGTTGCGCCTAAGCCCCTCCTAGCCTGTGTCCTGACCCTTGTAACCAGGAGTCTCGACTAATTCAAAAGATGTGGATACGAGGGCATGTCACACCTTCCCAACCTCAACCCGCCCCATCAGTACTCAGGCTCCAGGTATGTGTCCATGGCTGAAGCAGGGGGAACTGCACATGCCCCCTGCACTTAACACCACACCAAGGGGGTGGGCAGACCACCTAAGCCACAGCTCCCACCTGACCCCTGGACCTGTCCCTACCCTCACCTCATATAAGGAACCAGCTCGCCTTGCCTTGGGGGGAGTGAGCAAGGGAACCTGTTACTTGTTTTCGCTCCCTCCTGCTGCAGCAGGGGGCCCAATAAAGCCTTGCCTAAATTTCTTATCTGGCCTCTTATCAATTTCTACTGATTAAGGGGGCCAAGAACCCTGGTTGGTAACCTATTTACTTATATTAAAAGTTAAGTAATAATGTACAGATGAACAACAAAGTAATAAAAATGGCTTCCTATAGAGAAAGGGAGGTGCCAAAATGAAAGCACTTTGAAGACACCTGTTTAGTGTATTCGAAAGACATAACAATATAAGAAAATAAAAGAGTAAGCACTACTTTTTTTTTTTTAAAAAAGAAACTATTCTAAATATCAAATTGATGACTTTAACCATACCGGAGGAATCTCCTCAAATGTATGCAAAACGCACTAATTTGACTTTGTATTTCTTGTAGAATACGTCCTGCCGAAAAATAACCTATTTCCAGTTATCATATTGTTAGTAATAATATTAGCATTGCTATTCTGAAACTATTTTACATATGTGTGTGAGAAATATATATGCTATATATTATATATTATGTATTATAAATTACTGTATATTTTATCATCTATATACATATATTTGGACAAAGCAATAAGTAATTATGCTAGTGTCGTTAGAAACCAAGATTTTTGTTTTTGTTTTTTGTTTTTGTTTTTTGCGGCACGCGGGCCTCTCGCTGCTGTGGCCTCTCCCGCTGCGGAGCACAGGCTCCGGACGCGCAGGCTCAGCGGCCATGGCTCACGGGCCCAGCCGCTCCGCGGCATGTGGGATCCTCCCGGATCGGGGCACGAACCCGCATCCCCTGCATCGGCAGGCGGACTCTCAGCCACTGTGCCACCAGGGAAGCCCAGAAACCAAGATTTTTAGTGTAAGAAAAAAAAATTACAAATAAAAAAACATCAAAGAAGATAAGTTAATAACTCCATAACTCTAAACTGGAATTGGGACTATCAGTATGAATTCCTATTATTGCTTTCTCTATTGAAAATGTATTTCCCAGCACTGCCCACTAAGACCTAGAAACAATGACTAATTCAGGTGCAATGAGCACCCTTATTGCCCAGCTATGGTCTCTAAATACCAATTCTCACTAAAAGCAACTAGGCTTCTTCAACGGCTAACTCCACATGTGGGGCAGGAAATGTACCAAATCAGCCTGGGACAGCCTGTCACATCAGAAAGCCAAGCCATTCTCCAAGAGGACTTGGGCTGTGTGAAAAAGACCCAGGCACCCACATGAAGAGAGTCCGGCTGGCCTAAGATGGCACAATTGAGCAGCAAAAACAGTAACGATGCCAATAGCCTGAGACACATGATGATTCATGATAATATTAAAGGAAAAAAAAAAAACAACAACTCATTGGTCATTGTTGGAGGATACTAGTGATCCAATTCACTATTTGGAAGATAAGCAAATAAAAGAGGCAAGCATTTATCCTTTTGTTCCTTTGAAAACTGCTCTTTGGGCTAACCAAATACTTTGTGAAAAAACTTTCTATTTTGTGAAAGAATTCCAGCTAATGAATGCAGGTAGAACAGAATATAAATAATAAATGCCCCCCCCCACCTCCAATAATGGACCTAGTCAATGATCATCATTGGTTGCTATAATCATTGGGTGAAAAATACTACATTTTTAATAAATCCTAAAAAAAAAAAAAAAAAAAGGATAAGTGCTGACAATACTGGAAGATCCTAATTAATCTCAGCTTTATACGACAGACAGACACGATGTGCTTCCCAGTATGAGGGAACAGAAAGGACACCAGACCACCTGAGAGGTATTCTTGCCAAACAACAAGAAACAAACAGAAAATAAATCTCACTGAGTTTGTAGATATATCAGTTTAGGGTAAACATAGTGGACTGGGAGATCCAATTTGAGAAATCCAGAATGTGGAAATTCCTACAGGATAAACATGGCAATATTTTCCATAAATAATTTTTTTTAAGTGAGAGGTTAAACCTCAAGATTATAAAGAAACTCATTAGCTATAATAACCAAATGCAATGTTTGTACCTTGTTTAATTACTGACTTGAACAAACTATAGAAAATACATTAAGATGATGTTTTTAAGGTATAATAATACATTGTGGTGGTATTTTTTAAATTCTTATTTTAAGAGCTATAACTGAAGTATTTATGTACGACCTGATATAATGCCTGGAATTTGCTTAAAAATAATGGTGAGAGAGAAGAAGTTCAGGTGATATCTAGAACAAGCTTAGTCACGGTTTATGACAGTTAAAGTTGAACGATGGTTATAACAGAGAGACATTATACTATTCTAGTTTTCCATATATGTATAAAAACTTCCATAATAAAAAGTTAAAAAAACAAAGAAAAATACATTGGCATTAAAATTCCACTGGAGAAAAAGACACATTACCTTCAGACAAATAATAAGATTCTGTAGAATAAATAAAAGCCCAAAGATACTGGAATCATTACCTTCAAGAAAATAACTTTTTCAAACTGAAAAAAAGTCACTGCCAGCCTAAAATTATTTTCCCAAAATATTCTTCAGAAATGAAATTAAAAAGGCATTACATAGTAAAGAGAGAATTCAAAGTCAGCAGACCCAGGTGTTCCTCAATCAGAAAAAAAAAAAAAAAAAAAAGATCCCAGATGGAAAGTAAGAGATACATGATGGTCATCATTTAATTATCATGGAAAGGAAACAAGATGGAGGCCTACACAGGAAGTTACCTGGAGGGAAGGCAGGAAAAGTAGAATTGCAGAAAAGCAGGCTGGCAGCTGAATCTAGGGAAGCATGCCAGATGGCACCTGGGGTCCTCAGCATGGAGTCCCTCTCCAACCTCCACACTGAAGGTGAAGCAGGGCTGGGAGCTGAGCTGTGAGGCTACCCCCCACCGCTGCCAAAGCCAGGAAAGGAGAAATATGTGCATACACCCAAGGGTCTACATTAAATCCAGGTCAGCAAGGTCATTTGTGGGCGATGAGCCACTTTATTTTTTATCTTCTAATACCTTCCATAATAAACATGGATTTCTTTCATGAAATAAACAAATACATTAAGCATAAAATTCAGCGCCATAAAATGTGCCTGTTTCACACTCAGATCTAATGCAAGTCCAATCAGAACTTGAAAAAATTTATATTTGGTAGGAGATTTAATAAAATAATTTGAAAGTTCATTTGGTAGAATAAATTTGAATATTAAAGAAGAATCAGAGAAAGAGTAATAAAGAAACACTGGTGCTGTTTGATATTAAAACATACCATAAAGCAGTAGTAATTGAAACAATGTGGTCGTGACCCAAGAATAGATTTTATCATGGAAGCAACAGATTGCCCAGAAATGACCAATAACATTACCTAAAAAGTTAATTGAAAGAATCACTTTTAAATCATACAGGATTATTTAATAAATGATGTTGTAATAAGTAGTTGAAATTTAAAAATCAATTCAGAAACGCTTAGCATAAAAAATCAAAATCAGATAAAACTAAAATCTTAAGTACAAAATAATAAAATAAAAATAAAACCTAGAATTGAATATCACATTTGTGGATGGAGGATGCCATTATGGAGAAATCATAAAGAAAAAGATGGAGAGATTTGATAAGTTAAAAATTTGGATATAAAATAACAAAAGCAAATTCTTTAAAAAAAAATAACCAAAAGAAGTAGCAAACAACACAGGAAAAATAGTTGTAGAAATATCAAATGGGTTAATATGAGCACTGTATAAAAATGCTAATAAAATTCTTAAAAAAAACATTAAAAGACAATAGATAAATAGGCAAAGGTTCTGAACAGTTTACAAAACAAAAAATGCAGTTAGAAAGAAAATGAATGCAAACTATTTTCTCTTGCAAATAACTGAAAAAATGGAAATGTAAACAAAACACAGCCACTTTTTACCTGCTAAATTAACAAAAAAAATTTTTTTTAAGATAATACTGAAATCTGGCAAGTGTGCAATAAAATTGGTAAAAATCCTTTTGGAAAAAAATTCAACAATATGTATCAAACTCCAGTAATCCCATTTCTGGGAATGTATCCTAGGAAATAATCCAAAACACAAAAGCCATATGCATGAAGACACTCATCACAATGTTATCTACAACAGACAAAACTTGATAGTAATCTAAGTACAAGAAATGAGAGAACATCCTGGCAAGTTACTGGATAGATTCATGCAGCCAAAAAGAACACTGGTGATGGACTTCCCTGGTGGCGCAGTGGTTGAGAGTCCGCCTGCCGATGCAGGGGACGTGGGTTCGTGCCCGGTCTGGGAAGATCCCACATGCCGCGGAGCGGCTGGGCCCGTGAGCCATGGCCGCTGAGCCTGTGCGTCCGGAGCCTGTGCTCCGCAACGGGAGAGGCCACAACAGTGAGAGGCCCGTGTACCGCAAAAAAAAAAAAAAAAAAAAAGAACACTGGTGATGACAATTCCGTGCTAACATGGAAAACTGTCCATGATAGACTGGTAAGTGAAAACGGTAGCACACAGATGATATTTATATCAGGATTATAAGAAAGTCAAACATACATGTAAAAACATCTGCCTAAAGCCAATTTGAGAAAAGGGTTATATGTATCTTTTTTACTCCTTTCGGACTAGGTATAGGATGGTTTCCTTCCTCCTATATTTACTGAATATAATGTATTGAAAGGAAACACTATGCAATTCTCCTGTGCCCTGTGAGGGTGGAAGCAGGCAGCATGCCTTCTGGAGGCTTCTGTAACCTCTAGGGTGATAAATCAGGCCAAGAGCACAGAACAGGGCTCGGCCCCTGCTCTGCGCTTTGCTCTGACCTCATTGGCCTGTTTGGCTACAAGCACACTCTTTCCGTCCCCACCCTGACCTGTTCCTTCCAACAGCGACTACCCGTGGCAGACAAGGAACACAGCCGCTCCATCCAAGAGCAGGAGTGTGAAAGCACAGATGGGCAAAGAAAACCGATGATTCATTATTTAGTGCAGCCGAGCAAAACCCCAGTGTGATGCTCTGTGAGCAGAACTTCCAACTGGCATTCAGGGCCTTTTCGCGGAGCTAAGCCAAGGGCACCATAGCCCACCACAGCCCCAGCAAGGCTCCATGTCTCAGCCAAACAGGACCCACAGAAGCACGGCGCTTCTAGCACATTTTCAACTCACAGGACACTTGGCCCCTGGGTGGAGAACTTTCCACATTTATGTTCTTACCTGGTGGGAAGAGAAAGGGTAAGAAAGTATTTGGTAAACCCATGAGTTACCTGGGTCCCCTCTGGCAGATCCCCAACGCACTCCAAAGATACTGTCTTTTTTTTTTTTTCAGTCTGCCACTAAAAAATGACAACTGGTTGTCACCAAAACAGAGCTTGCTCTCAGGACTCAGGGTGATGTCGGAAATAGCTGAGGGAAAAAGAATATGTAGCCGAGAGAATCTTGTTGCTGCTGAAGAAGCAAAGAAAGAAACGGGGGTGTGTGTGGAGAGGAGGGTGGGTAGGGGGTAGGGGAGGAGTGCCGGCTGGAGACATGGAGCATAATGAAAAGGGGGAGGTGTGCTGTCGTCTCCCTCAGGTGACTCCTTAGGCTTCCACTGGCTTTTTAAAATTAACCTTTGCAACGGAATTCTGAACGCTATTCATTCCCGGGCAGACCACCATCTGGTGGCTGAAGCCACAAGGTTTCTGAGCAAGTCAGCTGGAAGCCAACTGAGCATGCTCACCTGCCCGGCCTCGTGAGGCGGAAATCGGCCCACGTGTTTCAGGTTTGAGGGAGACCAGCCACACCCAGGGACCATGGAGCTCCGTGCAAGTCACATTCGCCTGTGCCTTTGGCCTCTCTTCCAGAAAGAGGAAAAAATACAGCAGAAGGAAAAAGCCTGGAGGTCATCTGTACTCAACTCAAAGGCCCAGAAGCTCAGAGCCTTCCAGAGGACAGGACATCACTAAAGAGGAAATGACAGCTGTCTTTTCAGGCATATGTGATTTTGCCAAGCAAAGGAATCAGAATCACAGTTAATAAAGATGCTTCTCAGGATTATAAACTCCGAACATTTCCACTCCTTCTCCCAATATGATATCAGAATCAAGTAGGTTCTGAAAACCATCTACACACTTAAAATGGGTGAATTTTATTGAGTAGACATTATACCCCAATAATGTTGATTAAATTAAAAAGTCAAAGAGGAACTAGCTCTAACTCCTTTGAAACATGAAGCTGCTGTAAGGCAATAGTTGACTATTTCCTGCCTTGGAAGAAGGATAACTGCTTTCCCTTTTGGTTTCTCAAAGTAACTTGTAAACCTCTCCTCCCCCCTAAACTAAACTAAACTAAACTAAACTAAAATAAAAATTTAAAAAAGAACATTTAACAGCATCAAAACATGAATTATGCCTATTTATATACATAAAACTTCACGTTGTCTAATCACCTCTCAAGATAACATTGTCTTTGCTGAATAAAAGACTTGTAACAACCAAAGCAATTGAGTCTTTCCTGATATTTTTGGGGGGTGGGATGAATGTCATGATTTGATAAGATTTAATAGGTGTAGGGCTTCCCTGGTGGTGCAGTGGTTAAGAATCTGCCTGCCAATGCAGGGGACATGGGTTCGAGCCCTGGTCTGGGAGGGTCCCACATGCCGCGGAGCAACTAAGCCCGTGCACGCCGCAACTACTGAGCCTGAGCTCAAGAGTCCGCAAGCCACAACTCCTGAAGCCCGGGCACCTAGAGCCCATGCTCTGCAACAAGAGAAGCCACCGCAGTGAGAAGCCCGTGCGCTGCAACAAAGAGTAGCCCCCGCTCACTGCAACTAGAGAAAGCCCGCGTGCAGCAACAAATACCCAACTCAGCCATAAAAAAATAAATAAATAAATAAGATTTAATACGTGTAGAAAAACCTAAAGCTGGTTAAGAATTTAGCTGATTAGAGACTAACTCAGCTGAGCCGAAGGGGACAGCTCACCTTCCCCTGAGCAGGAGACTCAGAGGAAGGGAGACCACCTCCACAGAGGATGCAACTGGCATGTAATTTGTATGAAAGGGAAATTTTTGGTCAGTGCCCCCATGAACCTTGTACCAGAACCTCCTGGAATAAAACAGATGTATAGATACATAGATATATCTCCCAGGGGCAGGAAGGAGACAAGAAAGAGGAAAGCAAACATTCGTGGTATACCTACTATGCGTTCCAGGATAATTTGTGAGCACCTAGTAAGTGCCCGGCCCTACTCTAGACATTCACATACTGGGACCAACAAGACAAGTCTTGCCTGCTTCAGTAGGCAGAATAATAGCCTTTCCATTCTACCTTCAAAGATGTCTATGTCCTACTCCACAGAAACTGTGAATGTGTGTTAGGTGACACGGCAAGGGAGGAATAAGGTTGCAGAGGAAATTCAGTTGCTCATCAGCTGACCTCAGGGCCTGAGTCTGTCATTCAGGACTCCTGCCATCTGGCCTGAGAGCACCGCTCCAGGACCCTATCCTGCTCAATCGTGTGGGTCCCTCTGCTCAGCTGTCCTGGGTCACCAACAGATTCCCTAACCCAGGCCCTGCAGAGCACTGGGTCTTTGCACACTGTGTTCCTTCACAGGAGCACAGCAGGAGAACCTCCCCCTGCTTCTGCTGACTGAGTTCTATTCTGCCTTTACAGCCCAGCTCCCAGATCCCCCTCTGCTTGGCACTTTTCCTGAACCCCTGTGAGAGGAAACCTGCACTGGTGCACATTGCGTGCCTCCACTCTGAGACCATTTCCTCCCTCCTCATCCCAGCGGTGTAGCCTTGGTGGTCTGCACATCCTCCCTAGACAGGACTTCTCTCAGAGAGAAGGAGATGAGAGGAAGGAAGGGTGGGCACCAACCAAGCCGGGAGCTGCAATGTTTTCTGCAGTCTTTTCCTAGAAGTGACATAGCACCTCTGACCTGTAGGGCGGTCAGCGTCTACATCCCGGCAACCCCAGCATCAGGGGTGGGGTCAGGGCCCCCGTGGTGCCAAGTCAGCATCTGCTCATCTGAACCAACTTGGGCCATTTGGTTCTCAAAGCGTCCTGTTCAAACAGGCACCCAACTCTCAAGATGAGGCTGCATGAGCACGAGATCGGCCCCAGGTGTCTTCAGCAGGCCTTTGACACTCACAGGCCCTCTGGGTCCCGTCCCCAGCACTGCCAGTGAAGCACAGAGTCAGGAGACAGAAGGAACCCAGTCCTACCTGTGCACCTGCCGGGGCTGTGACACGCCTGTGTGGCACCTGCGACCCGCTCCCAGGAGCATCACGGATCCCTGGCATATAGTGAAAGACTTACCTCCTAAGCCCTTCTGGAATGATCTGTCCTTTCACGTTGCTCCCGCAGGGTTGAGAGCTGTCCTACTGCAAATTCTCCCAGCAAAGGCGATCTTTATGTCACTGCCAGAGAGCTCACGAACTCTTAAGTTCTGTGTCATTCTCTCAACAAGCCACAAAACTACCTGAGACAATGACAGTTTGCTGTGCCACAGCTCAACAAGCTAATTCCTCTTTCTTGCGAACTTTCTACCAATTATGACTTTGGCAACGTCTTTCAGGAAAGCTGCAGCTTTATGAATTTGCTTCTTGAAGTACATTAAACAAATCGACTTTTCAATTTAAAAATAAAACTGTATCCGTGTGGCAAAGCCCGGGGGCCTCCGTTTCCCGCCACGTTGGAAACACAGAGACAGTCTCCAGCACAAACCAAACAAGGAAGCCAGGGAAGTTATTTAAAACAAACACTCACTAAATGGAAATATATTAAATAAGGCTTTACTGTAAATTCCAACGGAGTAGCTTGCTAAACTAAACAGTGTCAGTGATTCACCAACTCAGGGAATAAAATACGGACCATGGGGCTGACCTGATTTTCATTTCCTTTGGACATTTCATAAGTGGAAAAGCTGAAAATATTCCTGATTCTTCCTGGCTTGGGGAGAAAAAAAGTAAAAGGGAGGGAAAACAGACAGACACCTTCAGTTTCAAACCAACACGGATTATCAACGGCCTCATGAAGGCCTCTCAGTAGATGCTGAAGGACCAGGGCATTTTGCATTTCTCGTATAAGCCCCTCACTTACTTCTACATCAATTTGCCCCCGTAGTCACTGATCGGTGCCCTGAATTCTCTGATGTCGAAGTGCCTGGCAAGAGGCTAAGTGCCTGTAAGAACAGTGAACAAAATGCCAACTTTGTCCCCAGGAACTGTCAAGGCTGAGCGAATCCCCTGCATTTTGGCCTTCAATTTTCCAAATGCCTGAGAGCTGTCTGAATGCAAGGTGATGGGAAAGGGTGAAGATGATGCGGTGGGAAATGTGTGGTATTTTTGTCTAAGAAAAAAAAAAAAAAATCTTAAAAAAAAGACAAAAACGGTTCACTGCCAGGGCATTTTACTCAAAGAACAAAGGTTTCTCCCTTTTTAAAAAGTAAAACATATAAAGTTTTTAAACCACAAATATATTTCTTAAAAAAATGAATGTGCTCTCAAAGTATGACATTTGACTCGACTTTCAGGTCACGCTTCTACAATTTTACTGATATGGAGATATTATGGAAAAGCCACTGATGGGATGAATGAGAAATGATGGAGTGAAATAAGTATTTTCTTTGCGTGTGATAGTCCTTTTCGGGCGGCCGTGCTCACAAGTGCTAGAACGTGAGCTGCGGTCTCCTAATGCAGCTGCAGCCGGGGGAAAGTGCACCAGGCTGACTGGATCTTCCTTCTGTGCTGTTCTTCCAAAGCGCACGGCAAAACGGCTCTGCAGTGAACACTAGCACATTTCTTTACTTGAATTCCAGCCATATTTCTGCCCCTGACAAAGATCTTCTCCTTCATCAAACTCAGGCTCCCCTGAACTCTCTTCTCAACTAAGCCCTGACCTGTGGGCTTCCGTGGCTGTCTCTGCGTCAACCAGTTTTAGCAAGAATCCGCCACCCTCCATAGCTGATCACCCCAGGTATCTGGCCTGGTTCCTCCCCCCACCTCCACCCAGGCGGTGTCTCATCACCCTGGTCTGCCTTCAGCAAGAAACCTGTTAGGCTGGTTTAGCCAGCATCTTCCCTTACCTCTGATGCTTCCTTTTCAGGATTTAACATCCACTGATCCCACCCTGCTCCTCGGCTAAAAGTGCCCACCTTTTGCTTCTTAGGTTCTCAGGGAGTTGAGCCCCATTTCTCTCCACCACTGCAAAACCCCACTGCTGTGGTCCCTACAGCCATCAGGATCGTCCTGAATAAGGTCTGCCTTGCCAATCTCTCACAAGTGTCAAGAGTAATTTTTTTTTTTTTTTGCGGTACGCGGGCCTCTCACTGCTGTGGCCTCCCCCTTAGCGGAGCACAGGCTCCGGACGCGCAGGCTCCGCGGCATGTGGGATCTTCCCAGACCGGGGCATGAACGCGTGTCCCCTGCATCGGCAGGCGGACTCTCAACCACTGCGCCACCAGGGAAGCCTTAGAGTCATTTTTTTTTAATACCCCAAACATTTATTTAACTGATAAAGGGGCTGGAAGTTCTATATCAAAACAGTAGGGGAAAAAATGTTTATCCAAGCAATTGCATTATTGGATAATCTCATGCCTTCTCCCCCATTCACATTCTAAAGGGTAAAGAAGGTACAAAGGAGGTGAAAAATATAACTGGAGATTAAAAAATTAGAAAGTGAACTATGGTGTCAGGCAAACCGGGGTTTGAATTTGGTCCTCTCTGACTTATTAGTCACATGACCTGGCATGAATTGCCGAAATCAGTATCAACTTCAGCTCCCTCACTTGCAAAATAAGGATCATATGATCAGCCTTCTGTGGCTACAGAGAGGATTGTGTCAAAGGATGCAAGGAAAGTGCAGCCCAGACTAAAGGCTTGATAAATATCAAATGCTTTTATTATGATCTTTATTATCCTTGATGATAATTCCTGTAAAATACACCTACAAGCCTAAGAATATAGTTGGGGCTTTTGAAGCTGTTTCAAAGCATCATGAATGCTATTTTATTGTGAAAAAGCCAAGGGTATTGATTTATACTCCTTTGTAGAAGACACTACATTGGAAAAGCATTAATTAAATATAAAGCAGGATCAACAGATTCATCTAATATTTCTTGGGAACCCAGATGTTCAGGGCACTGAGCAGATGTCCTGGGGGCACAGGAGCTACATTAAGTGGTGGGTCTCACGCTGGTGTCTGTTCGTTCGGACCTTAAGAATCCGATTAGGTACTTATTTTTGCACCCATCATCATATAAGCAGCGGATCTAACCACTTGATCTGATCTCCTGTTTGTCACACGGAAGGAAACTTTTTATTTGGTAAACAATGCTAGAGCATCTCATTACTTTGCTAACATCAGTGATTACATTTTGTTAAGAAGAAGCACATCTTTTGAAAGGGAAACAAAATAAGGTTTTCTCCTCTCCTCTCTTCACCTCCACCTGCCTCGCCCCCTCCCCTGCCAGTCTCACAGCCTGGATGATGCTTTATCCTGTGATCAGTTAGCACGTGATCAGGTTCCACCTGCTCTCATCTGTTACCAGGTGATCAGGTGGTGCTTTACCACATGAGCAGGTTCAATACTCAGGGTTAGGAAAGAACATAAACCTTTTCAGTTTAATCAACCTTCTTTTATAGTTTTTTTAACTTACTTTCCTGGTACTGCCTAAACCTCATGTAATCTACCCCCAGACTGGATGAGAGATATTTAGGAGAAAAGTGAGAACAAAAACCCCTCTGGTCCGTTGAATGCCAGTTCTGCTTCATTTACTACTTTTCTCTCAGATCTTAATACTTGGTCTCATTTTCTGAGAATCTGACGGCTTACCCACCCGCCATCTCTGAGAGGTCTGCAAAGAGCTAATTAGAAACAGTAAAGACCAGTGGTTGCATAATTGCCAGGAGTGCACTTAATGCTAATTTAAATATGTTGATGTCTCTTTTCTTGGGCAAGGTCCAACACTATCTAGTTAGGTCTTTTTCTTCTAATGCACAGGGATTTAAGAGACATCTATATGCAAAATCCCTTACGCCCAACACCAATCGAGGAGGACCTAATATTCACTTTAACAGAGATTTTTCTTTTTTTAATCTATAGAACAGTGACACTACGGGTAACATTAAATAGCTCTCCTTCGATGTGATCATGTAACCTCTATAGTGAAGAACAAAGCACATACACACGTATGGTTTGTACGTACAGTTGTGTTTGTTCCCTACCTGGTTTATATCCAGGAAACCTGTTATCATAACTGCATAAATTACTTAAAAATTATATGAAATGATAAACTACGACTATGAAAAGAAAGTTGACTTTCATGTGAAAATGGTCAAAGCTTTGAAAAGACTAGACGGATGACTTGCTATAAAAACTGCTGTCAGGGCTTCCCTGGTGGCACAGTGGTTGAGAGTCCGCCTGCCAATGCAGGGGACACGGGTTTGTGCCCCGGTCCGGGAAGATCCCACATGCCGCGGAGCGGCCGGGCCCGTGAGCCACGGCCGCTGAGCCTGTGCGTTCGGAGCCTGTGCTCCGCAACGGGAGAGGCCACAGCAGTGAGAGGCCCGCGTACCGCAAAAAACAAAAAAACAAACAAAAAAAACTGCTGTCAAATCAGATGGGCGTGAGAACATCCCAGAAATCCAGGAGAGTTCAAACCGCTATGTTACTGGTCTTGAGTTTTCCAGGTTTTAAAGGCATGAAAACTCACTTATTACAGATGTTTTATGCCAGAAAGACAATGTGGAGTGCTACTCAGTAGACCCGACTTCAAATAAGTAAGGTAGAACAACGTGGCAAACAAACAGACCTTGTGAAACAAATGTACGTTTACATCTTACAAGTTAAAGTGTGCAAGGCATATATGTACTATCTTTTCTTTAGTGATCTACCCCTACACCAAATGCTTTGATTAACAACCAATACTGTTCGTGATTGTACTGTATGAAGTGCTTCTACAGTAATGAAAATAGAGAATATTTTTATTGAAGTACAGTTGATTTACAGTATTGTGTTAGTTTCAGGTGTACAGCAAAGTGATTCCATGCATATATATATATATATATATATATATATATATACTTTTTTTGTATTCTTTTCCATTATGGGTTATTACAAGATACTGAATATAGTTCCCTGTGCTATACAGTAGTTTCTTGTTTGTTGTTTATTTTATATACAATAGTGTTTATCTGTTAATCCCATACTCCTAATTTATCCCTCTCCCCAGGAAATTTTTTAAAGTCAAAAGGACATTAGAATCTCTGCTGCTCACAAGGTATTTCCACATTAACCTTTTCTAAAAGGGAAACTGATCATGTTCCAATTGAGCTCGCTCTCCACTCTCAACATCAAGGCATTTGAAATGGGAATTCCTTCATCACGGCTGCCCAACTGGCATTCGCATTTCCAGCTAGACGAGAGACACTTCTACGTGAATGTGATCAGTGAGATGCATGAAGGCCATTAGCTTTCAGGGCTCTATACACCCTGACCTGCTGCTCGCCGGCAGCAGAGACATGCATGTTATGTCACTGAGGAACTAGGAAAGTGAAGTTAGCAACAGAAAATGGCCCATAATGCTCAGCATGTGATTTCTAAAATCCCTTCATGCATTCTGCAACCGAGCAGTTCAAAGAGCAATAGAGACCAAAGAGCAACTAGGATGATGGAAGAATGTGGTTCTCGGGGCTTCCCTGGTGGCGCAGTGATTGAGAGTCCGCCTGCCGATGCAGGGGACGCGGGTTCGTGCCCCGGTCTGGGAAGATCCCACATGCCGCAGAGCGGCTGGGCCCGTGAGCCACGGCCACTGAGCCTGCGCGTCCAGAGCCTGTGCTCCGCAACAGGAGAGGCCACAGCAGTGAGAGGCCCGCGTACCGCAAAAAAAAAAAAAAGAATGTGGTTCACAAAATTCTTGCTGCGCCCAAGACTTCCTGGGACTGATCAAGAAGCGCTGAGCAGAGCTGTATATTCTGTACCTCTAAACAAAACAGAGAAAGGATGGCAAGCCACCAGCCTGAAGTGTACCATTGCTGGGACTCTGGACCACTGTGCCAGAGTGTCCTGGGCTCCTGCTTTTCCGTCCTTAAGGATTGGGGGGCGGGGGGGACACAAGATCGTAATCACTGACTTTTCCGAAAACCCCTTCTTGCTAATGATCTTGCTTCATACTTTAGCGAGAAAAGAGAAAGAAACACGCTGAAATCTTCTCATCATACAGCAGTCACCTCTACACCTGTGATGACGTCTGTACCCACTCTGTCTTCTGTCCTGTTACAACGGATCCATTGTGTTCGTTCCTATCAAAGGCCAGCCTGTGCCCTTCCATCCCATCTACTATGGACCCCACAGCTCACACTGAGCTCCTCCACCCAGCCCACCACCACCCCTCATCTGTTTCTCTCTCCACTGGATGATTCCTATGTCAACAACAAACACATAACAAACCCATCTGGCATCACAGTTTCCCCCACACAACAATGCATCGCTACATCCTGACAGAGGTGGCCGGCCAGTGTGTCCACTCTCTCCATGACCCCCGCAGGCTGGTTTCCTCCTTGACAATTACAAGGATACCGCTCTGGTCAACAGCAGCAGTGACCCCTGTGTGGCCGATTCCTCTGTTCACTTCTCTGTGATCTTACACATCCTCTCAACAGAATTCAACCTCGTCTTCCCTCTCCTGGCTTTTCTCCTTTGATGACATCTCTTCTGCTGTTAATCCCTTCCATGCAAGAGTGTCTTGAGGCTTCAGCCTGGTCTGCTTCACTTTTCCAGCCACACTCACTCCCCAGGTGGCTTCAATTTCATCATCTAAACGCTAGGGACATCCAGCTGTATCTCCTAACCTCCCCTTTCGCCTGAAGTCCAGTCTGAATTTCCACTGCTAGCTGAGCTTCTCTACCTGGCTGTCTCCTAGGCATCTCATTATTAACCAGGTTGTTCATTCTCCACAGGTTGATATCTCCCCTAAGGGGGTGAAAATTGGTTCTTGGGGAGGATGTAGAACATTTCAGACATTACCCTGGCCTGTGGCCCTCCAAGCTCACCCTACCTACAAAATTTTATTTCTTAGCACTTAATGTCTCTTCTTAATTAAACTTAAATCTAATTTAATCCTTCTCCTTAGGAGGGTGATAATGAAAAAAAAAAAGGTTGAGAAACACTGAACTAGGCCGGAACAGAGCTCCCCAAAAGCCTGATTTTCCACCTCATTAAAATTTCCACCCATCCCTTTTTTGTGTTTTTTGGTGTGTTTTTTTTTTTGGTACTACTGTTATACCTCTTTTATTATAGTTGATTTACAATATTATATTGGTTTCAGTTGTACAACATAGTGATTCAGTATTTTTATGGCTCATGCCCATTTGAAGTTATTTATAAACTATTGGCTATATTCCCTGTGCTGTACAATATATCCTTGCATCTTATTTTATCCTTAGGGGTAGGGATTTAAGAGATAAAGGCTATTATTTTGCCCCCCCCATCCCTTGCCCCATCGGTACCTACTAGTTTGTTCTCTGTACCTGTGCGTCTGTTTCTGTTTTGGTCTATTGTTCCGTTTTACTTTTCAGATTCCACTTATAAGTGATAACATACAGTATTTGTCTTTCTCTGCCATGTCCATCCATGTTGTTGCAAATGGCAAGACTGTGGTCTTTTTTATGGCTGAGTAATATTCCACTGTATCTATATCCGCCACATCTTTATTCTAAGAAATCTAAGGCTTCTCCTTGATTCTCCATTTTCCTTCCCTCCCTACACACAGTTTGCAACAGGTCCATTTGACCCCGCCTCCAAAACATGCCCCAAAGCCCCCATTCCTCTTTCTCTCCCCAGAGACTATCTGAGCCCAGGCCACAGCCATCTCTCGCCTAGATTCTTCCAGCGGCTCCTCATTGGCCCTCCAACGACACAGTTCTCTCTTCTTCTTGGCAAAGCAGCTCAAACAGTCTCAGAAAAACAAACGTCAGTGATACCATTTCTCTGATTTAAAGCTTCCAGCAACTTTCCACCTCAAAATAAATCTCTGATAGAACAGCAAGACCAGCCTTCTTTCTGCTCCTTGTATCTTGCATACATACCCACCAGAGAGCCTGTGTCCACCTGCTCTCTGAACAGGACACTCTTCCATCTATTGGGTTGGCCAAAATGTGTTTCATTTGGGTTTTTCCATAACATCTTACAGAAAATCCTAAACAAACTTTTCGGCCAACGCAATACTTTAGTGAGGATTTTGTTTTTTTTTTTTTTTTTTTTTTTGGCTGCTTCGCGCAGCTTGCGGGATCTTAGTTCCCTGATTTGGGATTGAGCCCAGGCCCCTGGCAGTGAGAGCTTGGAATCCTAACCACTGGACCACTAGGGAATTCCCTCTTCCATCTGCTTTAGGTCCCAACTTCACTGCCACTCCCCTGCAGAGCCCTTCACTGAACCCTTGGTCTAAAGTCAGCCACCTAGCCTTGCCTGTCACAGCCTCCCATTCAAATTCTCTGAATGATCCTCATCACCATTATATTTTCCAACATGCCTCCTTCCTTTTTTTTTTAAATAAATAAATTTACTTATTTATTTATTTTTGGCTGCGTTGGGTCTTCGTTGCTGCGCGCGGACTTTCTCAAGTTGCGGCGAGCGGGGGCTACTCTTTGTTGTGGTGCGAGGGCTTCTCCCTGCGGTGGCTTCTCTTGTTGCGGAGCACGGGCTCTAGGGTGTGCGGGCTTCAGTAGTTGTGACACGCGGGCTCAGTAGTTGTGGCGCACGGGCTTAGTTGCTCCGCGGCATGTGGGATCTTCCCGGACCAGGGATCAAACCCGTGTCCCCTGCATTGGCAGGCGGATTCTCAACCACTGTGTCACCAGGGAAGCCCGCCTCCTTCATTTTAAAAAAAATTTAAGTAAATTTAAATCTGGGAATAGGTTTAGATTTACAAAAACAGTTGCACAGAGAGTTCTGGTACATGACTGTCACTCCGTTTCCCTGGATGCTAACATCTTACATCACCATGGTACCTTTGTCTCCATGATGTTACCAGTGCTGCATCATTGCTCTTCACTAAACCACACATTATTCAGATTTCACTAGTTTCCTCCCCATATCCTTTTACTGCTCCAGGATCTCAGCCATGTTACCACAACACTTACAGTCCTCCTGTCCTTTGGGTCCCTCTGGCCTGTGACAGTTTCCCAGACTTTTCTTGATTCTTGATGACCTTGACTGGAGCACCTGTCAGATATTTTGTAGAATGTCCCTCAACTGGAGATTGTCTGAAGCTTTCCTCATGGAGAGACTTAGGCGTATTCATGTGCTGGTCCGTTTGTTTCTTGGCCATCTCTTTCCAATGCACTGGACCCCAGATGCCTCTGAACTCTGACGACTGAAACGCCTGCAGCTCCTGGAGGCTGAATCGACTCTGCTTTACTTGTTCTGTGTCCCCAGAGCCAGAACAGTGCCCGTCCCACAATAAACTATCAGTACACATGCATTGACACAGGAGCAAGAATATAGATACACACCACAATCTAAGCCACATGAAATTTTCTCACATTTTATAGGATCATGCAAAATCGCACATCTGTGTCCGAGGATTTCACACTGGGTTAAAGATGCTCACGTGTAATTAAGATGAAACCCCATCTTAAGTCTATTTGCAGCATCTTTCCCTCTCCCTATCTCAGTGGGAACACCGTACTTTTTAGAAAAGTCTTCATTCTTAGAGACACCAAATTCTTTCGCTATTTCCTGGCTTTGTCGTGTTTTTGTTTTTTTCTTATATTACAAGATCCCGTGCATCTGCTGCAGGCCAGTTATTTGCTTTACAATATCTTCTGGAATGCTCATTGCAAGCCACTGTGGTCTCCACTTCAGGAATGAGGAAGCTGCAACTCCAGGAATTAATGGAGTCACCAAGGCTGTGTGGCTTCTACGGGAAGGAACTCAGGTCTGAACCGAGAGCCTGAGCCTCGGGCTGGTCCCTCCACAGCTTTGTGGACCACCCACTGCCTCCTGGTTTTGCCTCCTGGAGCATCCGTGTGGCTGAAAGGAGATACGACATCTACCGGAACGGATGTCCATCAGTGCCTCAGATGCAGGAGAGCACGGAAGACACCACATGGGAAGCCAGGGAAGGGATGAAGGCGATGAAAGCTGGAATCTCAGCAAGTGTAAGGACTTGAGGAATGTGAAGGAAAATAGGGCAGAAACGGGTAAGACATGCAAACAATGGCGAGAAAGAAGGCGACATAGGTAAGAGGCAGGGAGACCGAATGCCCATGGTTCATAGAATGAAAAATAAAGACAGCCCACGTTGCTTATAGAAGGTGTCCTTTTTGCAAATACAGATTGCCAAACTATAGTCTGGGAAACAGCAAACTTGAAAGCTCTGTGCTATTTTCATCCCTTTGTCGAGGATTTCCAGAAGACCAGAGGCATCTTTAGCTACCCATCCCTTCATCTCCACGTCCATCCAATAACAATTCTTTAAATCCCAAATTTGTGTGCAGCTCTGTGTGAGAGGCTGGGCTGACCCTCTGCGAAGCAAGAGAAGAGCCGTCCTCGAATAGCTCAACTTTGAAGCTGAGGTGGGTATTCCAAGAAGATGAGCTTAGAAATTCAAAGGGAATTACTTGAAAGAAATAAACACCTGAATGAAGTGAAATGTAGCAAGGAGGCGGAACAGGACCCACTTGCCTAAAAGAGACACAGTCATGTGCATATCACCCAATAATAGGACCTCAAGATGGTCTCCTGCTACCCACGGCGTGGCAGCAAGCCCCCACGCACTCCCCACAGCACCTTCGCACAATCAAGAGTGTAAACAACTAAACTGATGAACGTTCCCTTTTGTCATCAGCAGAATCACCAAGGAACTGATCGGCAGTGCGGCGCTTCCTCGTGGCCCCTTCGTCACAGCGATGCCTCGTGACCGTGAGTGCAGAGAGTCTGCCCTTGCTTCCTAAACCTCACTCCAGCCTCAGGCACTTCCAGCCCTAGGAGTACATGATCCTGAATTGTCCCTCAGAGAACAAACCAGAAATCCCAGCAAATAAAAAGAGTTTTCCTTGAATCTAAACTCAAGAATTTTCACTGATCTCAAGACAACCACTACAAAATCTGCCTCTAACTTGGTCACCTGCGGTCTCGGCCAGGTGGTCTTTCACGGTCAGTCCCGCATGTAGCTGACCACAGGCTGATATGAGGCTACCAGATCCTTCTTCCTCTTCCTCAAGCCCAGAGCCTCCCCACCCCAGCTCTGGAGGACTCACTGGGCTTGACCCTGGGCACAGGGTCAAAGGGTGGGTAGTTAGTGGACCTCAGCACCTTGATGTGGGAGATTATAGCTTCTCCGATAAAGGAGCACTTCTGCGACCCCAGGGGACCCAGTCACTTTCTTCCAGGAAAGGTTTTTGGCTCCAACACCCCACAGATCTCTAAAGTGTAAACAGAAGCCAGCCCTGAGGGCGATTTTCTTTTCAAAGCTGCACAGATTGCCCTTGGGCAGCCCCCAGGCCTGCAACACAGAGAGCAAACTCTCTTCCGAGGGGCGTGGGTTTAGCATCTTTGCAACTTCCGTCATCTGGAGTGGCAGAGGAGATGGGCTTCATCCCACAGGAAGGCCACACACCTCAAGGGATGCACAGAACAGCCTCCTGGAGTCTAAGGGAGGCCGCAGAGCAGGGATGGACCCTGTCCCCATTGCCCTCACTGCCCGGACCAGAGTCAAGGCCAAAGGAAAGGTTGATCCCCTCTGAGGTCGGGGAAGTGGGCGTGAACTGCACTTAACACGCAAGGTCACCCCAGCCACACAGGCAGGGTGGGGTCGGGGCTCTCTCAGGGCAGGAACACACTCAATCACAAAACGTTGCCTCCTGCGGTCCCCGCTGTGGATTTATCTCCATCCACTAAGCGGTATCACGGGCACTGCAGCGAGCTCGATGCAGACAGCTCCCGTGTTGCCTCACCCCAGGCCAGCTCAACTGACAAGGGAGAGAAAGGGGGCCAGAGCTGTGTTAGCTGCCGGCTTACCAGGCTCCCAAAGCCCCACCCCTGCATCTCGCTAATTCAAGAATGATCATCCAATAACACCCATCACGAGGATGGGGAGGACACTCTCTCTGGCACTGGTGGAGGGTGGCTCTTTGCTGGCCACTGGCATAACCATCGTGAATCCTTCCAGATGGCTGTTAATTCACAGGTGGCTGGGGAAGGCAAACCACTGCCCCAAGGCTAGCAGGGGTGTGTTTGAACCAAAGTCTGTCAAACTCTAAAGCAGGTATGCTTCTCCAACTACAAAGGGAGCTCCTTACCTGATGCAACCTTAGCAACCTTGATAATAACATTACAGAATTGGGATTCACTTTTCTGTCCTGACTTTCACCCAGATGATCATGAGTAACACAGAAAGAAGGCTTGTGCCACGTCTTCGAATCTGACACTGAGGACACATTCTATGATACAAAACAAAACAAAAGCAATTGCATCCTCGCCTCTAAGGACCAAGATAAGAAACTTCATAGAAATTAACATCAGAGAAACACGGGCTTCCCCTGAAGAAAGCAGTAGTTCCCTTCACATCAGACCCCAAGGATGACGGCACTCACACTGTCCCTCATTTGTCTGGGCGGAGAGACATATTTATGCCTGGGTCCCACAGGGTTCCCTCTAGCCCCTTCTTATCCCAACAATCCCAGCTCAATACATGTTTTCTTTCAAGTGTTGTGTTATGTATACGGTTTCTTTAAACTGAAAAACCACGAAAATCTACCTTTGGGGCAGATGGTCAATAATTAGCAGGATGTCTGCCTTCCCGCCGTTTTTCTCAGTAGGAGAAACTCGCTTCATAATGCACTGGATATTGGGGAGCTAAGTTCTAGGAGAGAACACCTAACTATGTGACAAACACTGCTCAGAAATGCCAGGCCCCCCAAAATTACATGCAAACCATGTCTACCTCCAAGGATATCTCATAAAAGAGATATCAAGCTTAATTCGTAGGTTTAATACCAAAAATAAAGAAGTCTACCCAATATGCAGCTTCTTTTCATATTCCATTTCCAAATCATCTGGTTAATAGCTAATTAAAAACACCTTGGACACAATACACTCCAGGATCAGATGGGAACGAGACAGCCATTTACTTTAGTGGAGCAGTAACATTCAGCTTGAAGAATCAAATCAGATTCCTGACCCCTTAATCCCAGGGATGTTGGGGAAAGCAGAGAGGCAGACGGCTCCCACATGGCAGGGAAGGGGGACTTGCAAGGAAGGGCCAAAGCTGCCCCCGTCAATGCCTCCACCGCTGCCTAGCCCTCCCCAGCTAGGACAAAGGAGGAATCGTGACAAAGGTGTGAAGGATGAAGGTGTGGAAAGGTCCCTGAAGCAAAGCCACCCTGGGAGGTATTAATGGTTCAGCCTCTGTCAAAGGAGCTCAGCCCTATGAAACAGCCCCGTCCCCTTTCAACACATACATCCCATCCCACCGAATCACAGGTGAGGAATTCAACCTGATAACTTAAGACTTTCTGGCTCTTGCATGAAACCTCACTAAGGTTTTCCTCTGAACATAATGAATCAAGAAAGAGAAAGGAGAGACGGAGGGGTCTCCCCTAACCTCCTCTCCCAAACCTCTGCATCCCGAACAGCCCCACGTTAGGGATGCAATGGCAACAGTTCAGAAAAAAATGGGGCAAAGATATCTCTGCATATGAAAAATGGATTGAAAGCTGAAAAAAGTGGTAAGTGCTGAAAAGCTACCCACGGGTCGGACAGCTGGAGTGCTCCAGGGATGATTAATATTTATATTCACAAATATTAGCATTTAGCACTTTCTATCCCTTCCTAAGATCCTGTGCACCCAAGACATGGAGTCAGTGGACACTGGGTCTTGAGCAGAGAGAAGGGCTCATGGCATCTCTGACACAGCAATACGGGAAAAGGCTTTGGCTATGGGGCTTTTGTTTGGAACCATTAGAAGCCAATGAAATGAAAAGAGCAAAAGCTGTCAGAGTTCATTTTCTTCCTAAATCAACCAAACTGTAGAAAAACAAAATATTGCACTTTTCAATATAATTTGTATTTTCAATTTACTTGCAGCTCTGGGAATCTGACAGGTACGGTATTAAGTAAAACCCTCCTCTGAAGTCTCATTGGAAGGGTTAAGAAGAAACAGCAAGCTCCAGCAGCCAGCAGCCAGCAGCTTACAGACCTGCAGTCAAAGGCTGGCTGGTACGTACAAACACGGGTCTCCCTCATACATTTCTGTGGTACATTTAGAACACCTTCAATTAAGGAAATTCATTAGCTAATAGTTAATCACTAGCTAATCATGTTTATTGTATACCTACATCTGGAATTATTTCTTTGTGGACCCCAAAATAACAAGGGTAACTGTGTTTCATTCCTGGAAAAGAACCACTACAAGAGTATGTCATGTGTTTTATCAGTTGACTTTGTAATAAGAACATTCCCTATCGACGTTCATTCTTTTCAGTCAGGCAATTACTCAGCCACTGTTCGTTCAGCACCTACTATGCGCTGGACAGCGACACCGAACTCCGAGCATCACTGAGGTGATGAGTGATTTCCCACAATGCAGCGTCCAAGGGTCATGCACAAAAGTACAGAATCCCATGAAAATGTACCACATGACACATAAAAAAAAAGCATCTTATATGAGCAAAAATGTATAGAAACCATCACGAACCTAACATTCTGAGTCCATGGAGAAATTATATTAACAGTATTATCATTTCTTTATACACCTGCAAATGCACTACATATGTGAATTTCTTTTTTAAGTATTCCACTGTCAAGCTGAAGATGGAGATAAAATATGACTCAATTTTATTTCCCATCTTGTGTCTAGAAAAGAACAAGAGCTTGATAAATAATGGTGTAATTCCATGTTCAATCTTCAAGATGATTTCGTGTCAAAAACTGCATTTCACGGAGCTTCCATATAGAAAATACGTTAAGCCTCGCTATCTGGATGGTCACCATGCTTGTTAGGACCAACCGACCAGCAGGAAGTCCACTCGGTTTCCTTCTGCAAGAGTCCTCAAAGATTTTTTTTAAATAAACTTTTTCAAATAAAAAATTTTAATGTCAACCCACAAACACCACGCTTAAGAGGGGGTTAAAAAAAAAAAAAAGGACTCGGTGAGTAAGAAAAGATATCAGCAACACACATCCCTGGAACAAGGATGCATGGATAAAAGAGATGTGTGTATATATACAATAGAATGTTAGCCATGAGAAAGAAGGGAATCCTGTCATTTGTGAAAACGTGGATGGACCTTGAAGGCATTACGCTAAGTGAAATAAGTTAGACAGAAAAAGACAGATACTGTATGACCTCACTTGTATGAGGGATCTAAAACAAAACAAAAACAAAAACCGTAACTCCCCCATAAGAGACACTTGCTAATATCTTCCACACGTGTCCTATGTGCCAGGCACTGGAAGGGCACCCCCAGGATCTAAATTCTCATCAGTGTGACTTATTCTCATTGTCACCTGAACCTGAGCCACGCCCATAGGGATCTTCTGTGAAGCTGTAGCACCTGGCAGGGCATCTTGGGGAAAACTGCCTCCAATCCTCACCCTCTACAGGAAAGCTCAGTCAGTGGACGGCTGCTATTATCTATGGTAAAGGCTCCTGTCCTTGCTGGGGTCATGCAACAGAGAAGAGTGGCTGAGAAAAGCGGAAATAAAGAAAAGGGGATCACTGAAATGGATGACATATATTTCTATTAATTACTTAACATTACCGAGACTCAGTTTTTTCATCCATAAAATGGGGATATAATTGACATGGGGGGGGTATGAGTCTTTGCAGTAGGGACTCTCGTGTACATGGAAGAATGCTTAGCAGTATCACTGGATTCTCCCCACAAGGTGCCAGTAGTTCACACTGTGATACCAAATTGTGTCTGGACATTGCCGAGTGGCCTCTAGGGGGTAAAAGCGCCCCAGGTTGAGAACCACAGAGCAGATACCTAAGACGATGCTGGCAACACAGCAAGCATTCAGTTATCATGGGCTTCCTCCTCCACTCATTCTAGACTTAAGAGCATGACACCAGAGGGTCTCACACTACACACGCTTTCTGCTAAGCCCCAGCACTGGAGGTAAAATTTTAGGATGGAAAGATCTGGAATACGACCTTAATAAATTATATTTCGTCCATTTTGTTTTGCATTGAGAGCAGTCTCATGCAGCAAGTAGAGAGGGCACTTGGCTTCATTCCTCCTAAAGTGAAGTACATCCTCTAGCGTTAAGTGCCGGCAGGATGGCGTCATCAGCACCAGCCGGGAGCTCACAGCAAGGTGTGCACCGGCTCGGAGAATTCTTACAGATTTTGCCCTTTCAAAACTTTCCTCTAAAGCAAGCTTCCCTAAGTAAGAGTCCTGGCTAAGAGTGCTTCATCACTGCCATTCCTTGGAGAGTACTTTGATTTTTCATCTCGGAATTAAATAAAGAGGCCATTTGAATAAGACCCAACTGCATAAAATATCTATGCCATGTGCAATGAATTAGTGGTTATCAAGAGCCAGGTAAAATCTGGAATTATCTGTGTTAGTTTTAGGCCAAAAGCTTAATTATTAAGCAAAGAGCAGAAGTATCCATGCCAGAGAATAACTGTATGGAAAATGGTAAAATAACTTATGAAAACGCCATAAAGGATCAACAGAATTCCAACTAATAGCAAATCACTGCGCACGTGGGCTCCTCTCCCTGCCGTGGGGTCCAGAGCACCATTCCTAGATGCAAATCAAGAGCTGGCTTAGAATCTCAGTGCTTCACGATGGCCACCTCTGCCTCGGAAGACGATCTCACGTGTTTCTCCCTGAGGCTGGCCGGAAATGTGCTCAGCTGCAGCCCCAGTGGGCCCAATCCGGAAGCAGGCCTGGGCCTCAGTGCCTGCAAACTGGGGCCTGAGCTGCAAAACATCTCCTCTTAGCCCAATTTCCCTATAGAGGATCAAGGTTCCAAGAGTGAAGTTATGAACTGTATGAGCCAAAGAAAGCGCGGGCATGCTGAGCACTAGGGAAATTTTCATTCCAGAATGTTTTCATTATCATGACTTTGAATTCCTGTTTCTTCACTCAAAACCTATATATATATATATATATATATATATATATATATATATATATATATAATATATATATATATATATTTTTTTTCCTTTTGGTCCTTAGCTAGTGGGATTGTGACAGTGTTTCTGTCAGCTACTGTATACTGTTTCAAAGGAAAAAATGATACTTAGGTGTGCTTGAAACCGTCAAGTTATTGGATATGCAAAACCTCAAAAGGAACCCAGTTATTTTCAAAAATAAATTAAAAACAACATCAACTAAAACCCCATGCTTCAAAGAAAGGAGAAAAGATGTTGAGAAGAAATAATCCAAGAGTCTCTTGAGCCCAAAATGCTTGACACCCATGCTTTTAACTTGCACAAAGATTTCAACTCCATGCCCTTTCACCAGAGCAGCGTTTCCTGGAAAGGAGGTTGAGTTGGAAACAAAATACGCTGTCCTCCCAGACTCGACCATTAGGTGTCGGTTCTGGCTGTGGCTAGTGCCACAGTACTTAAGGCCGGTCCCCAGAAAGTGGGGACCCCTGCCTTCCTCTCTCCCGAAAGCAAATGGTACATTTTCTCTAATCTAAGCCCAAGGCACAGAGCTAGCAAGGACGAAAATTCTTCCACAGCAATGAAACCCAATGGCGCTATACCTGCAAACAGCCTACCCTGCAAATCTGCCTTCTGAGCAGCTTCACGACATCTAAGAAACCTGGCATCTCAAAGATGGAATCCCTTTCTAAGCCTTAAGGACCCTTCCTATCATGACTATATGTCAAATTAATTGTGGCAGAAACAGCCGTGAGCTTGCCTTCCTGGATGTTGATACATCTGATGAATAATACTTACCAGTGGGGAAAATGCCATATTTTACAGGAGAAAAATAGCTAAGTTACAAAAATATGCATGGAAAATTGACCCAATGAAAGGAGCCATATGTGGTTGTAAGTGTGTAAATATGTATTGTATGCATTAGGTTGGTGGAAACATAATGCACTGTGTTGATGGATTGAGGAAAACACTCCCTGGTCCAAAAATGCCTGAATCACAGATGAGAGAAGAGGAGGAGAAATCAGCCAACACTGCCGTGCAAAGACAATCGAGAACGCAGACTGTGTTCCCATCACCTGGGACTGTTTGGCCTTCAAACGGCCATGATCAAAAAATGAGTAACACCCAGACATGTGACATCAATAGCAGTATGATCTCATCAATTCCAGGCTGGGAAGAAATGTTAGTGTTTGAAAGTACACATTTAAGATGAAACCTTGACTTCAGGTAAACAAACCAGATAATAGTTTAGATGGGTTGGTCTCCAATATTTGAAAGGTCAACAACTAGACAAGACTAAATTGGGCAGCTCAGCAAAATCCACTACATTCGAGAAGCTAGTCTTTAGGACAGGTCCAATGATGACCAACTGCTCATGGTCAACATGCTGACCAGTAACATCTTAAGCATCTCAAAATTGAAATAAAAATAATGTCTTCCGTTTTCTGTGGGCACAATTTTGAGTTCTCAACTTATTCCTTCAAGGTGATATTCTTTTGCTCAATATGTCATATATAAGGATCTCTACCATAAATTGCCAATCTCCCCTGACAAACTGCAAGAATCTTTTTTATCACCCAGTGAGAATTTTGCAATCCATTATATTTTCCTTCGTGCTCCGTCTCCCAGGCAGCTTCAAGTATTTTGGCTTCTAAAAACCTTCCAGTTTTCCCTATGGCTTTACATGGTCTATTTTATACTCACAGTCTATGAATCCTTACTTGTAAAATATACCAAGTTCTGTTATGAATGTGTGTAGGATATTAAAGAACAAATTATAAATATAACCTCCTTTAGGCCCCAGCTTAACATGGACAAAACCAAGGAGAATGAGACACAAAATCGACACCAAAAGAGGACACTGGAAAATACTGATAATCAGAGTTGTAAACAAAGAGAGCTCTGAGGAAGTAAAAATGATGGTTTACTTTATTTTTCATCCTAAGAGAAGAGGACACAAGCAACAAGACCTAGTGAGAAGCTCAATCAGGGTAACTGAATTTTTAAAATTCTTCTGCAAGTCTGAAGGGTGGACAAATGTAAGAAAGGTTTTATTCCATGTTCTGCAGTTCACATGAATAAGAAAGTCTAATTCTAAAAATCTGAAAATTATACTCAATCCTGCCCCTGTTTTTACCCCATGGCACACAGTAGAAATGCCTTTTGCAAGTAAATAAAAGTAGTTAATAACAAATGCTTCCTTCAAGGTGAAAAAGGAACTCAGTCAAACCAACAGACTCATTTCCTACCAAGTCACTCCTATGCCTTAAAATTCTAGTCAGGATTATCGGTGCACAAACACTCTACTGGGATGAATTCAAGCCCTACGACCGGAAGAAAGACATAGAAATGCAACTAAGTGGTCACGTTTGTGTTAACAACCAGACAGAACTCTAAGACAGCCACAGCATAATTCTTCAACATTAGACTAGGCTACACATACCACAAACTGTAAACCTGAACATTTTAGCTGATAGAAGTTCAAGAATGGCGACCAGCATTTATCTGCCAACAAGTGAAGGTCTATGCTTCCAATGCCACCTGAGATCTTAAATGGAAACATAGCATTTGCTTCCCTCTGGGCAGATTAAATAGCACTTCTGGATGCTAACACACAAGCACACATCTACTATACCTGAACTGCGCTTATCTTAAATGTCACCTTGCCGTCTGACACTAGTATATCCTAGAGCAGAGTTATAACGTCAGGCCATTGCCAATCACTTACTATCTTGAATATAGCAACCAAGTGACTACTGTCCTTTGAGATATTCATTATATCCTATAAATCTGATTCCTGATTTACAAGTTGTTGCCCCAAAACTAATGTAAAATGTAGTTAAAGACAGCATCCAAGCCCCATGAATTGAAGAACAGTCCATCTGCAGAGGCAAAGCTGAACAAGCACACGAATATTTAAGGGGCCTTGGAGGCTGATTTTGTCAATTTCTAAGCTGTAGGTGGTAAAACTGCATGTCCAGCTGTGCCATTAAAACTTAGATACAGACTAGGGAAACTTCTGGGAATTACTGCTTATCCCAAGCAGGCAAGGAAACATCCTCTGATGCATGCCGGGAGGAGGAACAGACAAATCTGGCAGAGCACGTAAGATATCAAGCTCTTAAGTCATAGGAATAAAAAGGGGCAAATAGACAACGACAAAGAAACAGTGTTATATGGTATCTATGTAATTTCTATGGGAAATTATTTTATTAAGATATTAGTGATATTTTGTCCTAAAAGTTCACAGCAGGACTCCATAAAGCTCAGTAATGGATGCGATCCTCTGTAACAGCATATACTTTTAATGGCTCCAAAAAGCTAAGTAGGGGGCTTCCCTGGTGGCGCAGTGGTTGAGAGTCCGCCTGCCGATGCAGGGGACACGGGTTTGTGCCTTGGTCTGGGAAGATCCCACATGCCGCGGAGCGGCTGGGCCCGTGAGCCATGGCCGCTGAGCCTGCGCGTCCGGAGCCTGTGCTCCGCAACGGGAGAGGCCACAGCAGTGAGAGGCCCACAAACCGAAAAAAAAAAAAAGCTAAGTAGGAACATCTTGACTTCTGTGCTTAAAATTCACTCAGGTAAGTAGTAAATCTTGCAGAAAAGTTGTGTTTTAAAGACATAAGGATTAAAAACAAAACAAAATACTCTCTTCGGGAAACAGGAGGCATACTCAAGGTAGCAGCGTGGTTTTAGGCTACGGGCTCTTTAAATACTGGCCCTATAACCTCCCAGCTGTGTGTTTTTTGGCAACTTAAGAAACCTTTGTGCCTCAACTTTCCCATCTGTAAAGTGGGCATAAAAACAACAGCTGTCTCAAAGTGCTGCTGAGGGTATTAAGGACATGATGACCTGTAGTCTCCCCAGAGAAGCGCTTGGCACGTGGGAAGCATATGTTTCAGCTCACCCTTAGCCTGAAGATGAAAACGCACAACACATCACAAAGAATGCGTGTGTTAAATGAAAAAGGAGATAAACTCTGCACTCTGAAACTGGCATTTAAACAAGGATGTTAAAGAAAACTAAAGGGTCACCAACCAGATGTCTTAAGATAGCTTTAAGTGGTACCCAGCTGGCTGCATGGAGGCAGTATCTTCCTCAGCCACCCAACCGATTCAGCTTCTAAAACTCAATATTGTTTATTCAACAGAGCGGGTAGCGTTTTAAGGCAGTAAGATGTAAGAGAGAAAATTACAATGATCACAGCCCCAACTTTTTATTTATTTATTTATTGACTATTTATTTTTGGTTGTGTCGGGTCTTCATTGCTGCGCACGGGTTTTCTCTAGTTGCAGCAAGCGGGGGCTACTCTTCGTTGCAGTGCACGGGCTTCTCATTGCGGTGGCTTCTCTTGTTGCGGAGCTCGGGCTCTAGGCACGTGGGCTCAGTAGCTGTGGAACGCGGGCTCTAGAGCGCAGGCTCAGTAGTCATGGCTTGCGGGCTCTAGAACGCAGGCTCAGTAGTTGTGGCTCGTGGCCTCTAGAGCGCAGGCTCAGTAGTTGTGGCGCACAGGCTTAGTTGCTCTGTGGCATGTGGGATCTTCCCCGGACCAGGGATCGAACCCGTGTCCCCTGCATTGGCAAGCGGATTCTTAACCACTGCACCACCAGGGAAGTCCCTCACAGCTCCAACTTTGATCAGAGTCTAAAATGCCTCCTTCATGGCCTGCTCTTCTGTTCTTCCCTGTGGCTGGGGACCTTGTGCCTGCAAAGTATGTCAGCTGTGAGAGGAAGGCGGATGGGCTGCAGCTTCTCAGAGTCAAAATCTCTGCAAATATAAGTGTCTTTAGGGAACTCCCTGGCGGTCCAGTGGTTAGGACTCAGCGCTCTCACTGCCAGGGCCTGGGTTCAATCCCTGGTTGGGGAACTAAAATCCCACACGCTGCGGTGTGGCAAAAAAAAAAAAAGGTCTTTACTTGGTATCAACAAACCCACACACACGTGCGCGTGCACACACAACCACAAACGACCATATACATGCGCATGCACACATACCACACACACAAAGAGGCATACACAGACACAGCTCCTCCTTGGGGCGTTCTGATGGAAGAAACGCTGTCAGCTGGAAGACTTGGCCTCAGAGTACTAGAATTCTTGATGAGATGGCTCCGTACATTTTATGTACAACATAAAAAAAAACACAGGGATTTTACATTCTGAGTGTTTCCTCCTTTATGGAGATGTCTTTTAGGGCTGCAGCCTACGAGCATACTGCCCAAGATAATAGGATGGACTTCCGGCTCCAGACCCTAATTCCATCATCGTTGACACAAGACTTTATCCTCAGAAGTCTCCGGCATCTGCCTTTAAGAGGACACAACAAACCAGGGCTTCTGCCTTGCAGAGCTGCCTTTCCCTACAAACAAAGAGCTCTCCTCCCTGTGGCTGAGATGCAAAGGCTTGGGTTGGTGGAGATGCCACGGCACACCTGCATCTCTGTCACGTGGCTGCACCCTGCAGAGTGGCACGTGAGGAGGAATGCAGGGAATGCACTATTCCAGCGAGCACGGGTCAAGCGACATCCTCACCCTGGGAACTACAGAACATCCCGGGAGAAGCTGGACAGGGTCTCCGGAGAAGGAAACTCTGAGGGCTGCGCTCCATGCTTTGAGTCACAGAGCACATGGCTTTCGCCCACGTGCAGGTCTGGGGTGATGATCAGATACCCCAGTGCTGGCAGGAGAAGGCAGAGGATGCAGTCGCAGGAAGAGGCTATGATGCAACTGTAAGGGTATAACTGAAAACAGACTCTCCATCACCATCAAAATAGCATCAGGGGCTTCCCTGGTGGCGCAGTGGTTGAGAGTCCGCCTGCCGATGCAGGGGACACGGGTTCGTGCCCCGGTCCGGGAAGATCCCACATGCCTCAGAGCGGCTGGGCCCGTGAGCCATGGCCACTGACCCTGCGCGTCCGGAGCCTGTGCTCCGCAACAGGAGAGGCCACAACAGTGAGAGGCCTGCGTACCGCAAAAAAAAAAAAAAAAAAAAAAATTGCATCAAAGTAAAGTGTGGCTGCATCCTCCTCAATGGGGTGACAGTTGACCTCGGTGGGACCCCTGGGACTGGGGTCACCAAGTCACACAACTTCTGAGGACAGATGGCATCTGACGTTGTAGGAGCAGCCCTCTCCCACCCTTGTCCCCAGGGTATGGAACGCACAGCCTGGGTGCTAGGACACGGCCACTCTGCAGGGGAGATGCAGCACAGGTCAAGTCCACGTGCGGGGTCAGGTGTCCACACGCACGCCTCCCAACCACACCCGGGGCCGCCCGGCTGCCTGACTCAGTGACCGCCTTTAGCTCTACTCAGTCGAGTAACGGAGTCGTGTTTTCACTACCGACATGGCAAGTTTATCTGCCGGATCTAGTTAAATGCAGAGGCCCCAAGTTATTTCATTGCTAGACGACAAGGACGGGTTTGTCGTTTTCAGCTACAGCATCCAGCAGAGCAAGGAGAGCCCGAGTCTTCCTGTAGATCCAGGACAGCGGGTTTTGTTTGTTGTTTGTTGAAGATAGGCCACTAAAAACATGAACACTGCAGCTCTCTAGACTCATTCTAAATCGTCACTCACAAAAGGTAATCCCGACAGAGAAAAAAGGAAGAAACTCCTCGTGCTTTAAGTTCCTCACTTTCTGGGTGAGGATTCAGATCCCAAGAGAGAGCAGGTGGAAATGCAAGAGGCCAAGGCCAGGACCCCTGCTGTGAGCGCTGGCCACGTTTATATCTCCAGCTGTGAGAGGCCGCTCCCTCCCGAGCCTCTCCACTTAATTCTCAGATGTTGTCTGATGTGAGGAAGGAGGCTTCAGCCACAGCAACGTATGACTTAAGATGGACAACACTTACTTCGGCTCAGTCCTAGCGGAGGCCTGCTCAGAACCCACAGCTTACGGTACACAGGGCCGATTTCATCCCTGCTGTCCTGGAAAGGAGCATCACCCACAAAAGGCAAAGGGAAAGGCCCTTGCTGCTATGAATTTATCCATAGGGTGGACAAATCATTAAAAAGAGGCTCAGGAAAAACGTAAATGAAAACCACAATGAGACATCGTACACGTGTATCAGAAGGGCTAAAATGAAAAATGGTGACAATAGCAAATGCAGACGAGGATGCAGAGAAGCTGGATCTCTCTTACATGGCTCACGGGAATGGAGAATGGCAGAGTTTCGCAGTTTCTTACAGAACTAAACATATGATTACCATGCAGTCCAGCATTTGCATCCCAGGTCGGCTGTGCCAGAGAAATGAAGACTTAAGTTCATACAAAAACCTGTACAGGAATGTTCATAGCAGATGTATTTGTAATAGCCCCAAACTGGAAATAGTCTAGACATCCTTCAACAGTAAAAATGGGTAAACCACCTGTGGCACATCCATACTAGGGAACACTAACTCAGCAGTGAAAAGGAACAAACCACTGATCCGAGAACCTAAATGAGTCTCCAGGGAATTAGGCAGAGTGAAAGAAAAAAAGTCAATCATCCCAAAAGGTTACAGCCTGTATGATTCCATTTATATAACATTTTTGAAATGACAAAATTTTAGAAATGGAGAACAAATTAGTGGTTGCCAGGGATTAGGGAAGGGGGAAGGTCACAAATGGGGAACCACAGGGACCCTTGTGGTGAAGGCAATGTTCAGTGTTTTCACCGTGAGGGTGGATTTGAGAACACATGCATGTGAAAAAATTGCAAGAAACTAAACACAAACACTAATGAGTACAAGTCAAGCTGGGAAGATCTGAAGAAGATGGGTAAATTGTATCAATGTCAGTTCCCTGGTTGTAGTTTGGTGCTAAGGTTTTACAAAATGTTATCATCAAGGAAAACTGGGTAAATGGTACACAAGATCTCCTGTCTTACTTCTTACCGCAGCACTGACTATGAACCTACAATTATCTCCATAAAAATTGCAAAAAGAAAGAAGCAGAAAAAAGAAGTCAACAGAAATTCCTTCTAGAAACCACATGCGATTGAGAACCCCATGATCTTTGTTGGCGCTTACAGAAAGTATAAAACCCAAGTGCTAGAAAATTAACCAACAGCCCTCACAAGAAGATGAACAAGGCACGTGCTTAATATTTAATACGTGTGATGAAAATGCTCATGACGCTTTCCAGCTGAAATACGTGAAATGCAAACACTTTTCAAAAAACTCCCACAGAGCTGAGAATCGCTTTGGGTAACAAACACACATGGTTAAGATTAGATGGCAAACTGATGCCCTTGACAAAGGTGAAGGGAAAGGCGGGTCATGTTCATGTTTGTTTTCTCCAGGGGGCAGAGCCCAAGTTCTCAGCCCCAGAGCCTGTGCTGGCATAAGCAAAGCACCCAATCTCCAGGCCCATTTCTCCAAAGAACCATTTGCATCACAGAAGGGGGAGCACCCTGTACATTGTGGGAGACCCCATGGTATCCAAGCAACACCTCCATTCCCACCAGACATGAATCAGGCACCTCGTCAAGGAGAGCCTTCCCCTGTACTCACTTATTCTGCATCATGTTCATGATCACCCAGTCGAAAGGGTAGACATTCTTCCCAATGAGGTTCTTAAACATGATGAATGTTTCCATCAGAAAATCCTGAAATAAAAAAGAGAACACTGAAACAACCCACCCAGAAAAAGGTGAAAACCAATGCCCCCTGGAATAATTTTACATTATAAATGACTTTTTTTTTTTTCTTTTAACTGAATGAGAACGTACGAAAAAGTAATGAAGATGTATTTCACAGGAGGTATGTATTACACTTCTGCCTTTCTGTTTGCCTGAGCACCTCCTGTCCCGGAGAACTTTTTCAAGGACATATTAAAAGATACTCCTTGGGCATATCTAAGAGTCACAAAGAGTCAGTCCCCAAAGGTTACAAATACATAGTCACACTCTTTCTGCTTAAAGAAACCTTTTAAAACAGACATAACACGCAGGTCGTAACTATGTCTTATATTTACTCTACAGAGATTTTTCATTATGAACAGGGCCCATTGGGTTGAATATGTGGTATTATTATCCTTTCCTTTTTCTTATGTAATTTAACAGCTGAAAGGCTCAAACAGGAACTCCTGACCATCTGCACCTATTCAGCTCCCAGTAAACCATTTGAGCATGTGGTCGCATTCCAGACTCTTTTATGTGGCATCCTCAAATCCATAAGCTCCTCAGTTATACCTCTGTTGTCTCCTAGATGGTCCCTGAATTTCACGAGTGGTGCCCTGCTGCCCCACCTTGCTTCCTGGCCAATCAGACCACTCCTGGCATCGAGAAGGGGTTCCCCTTTCCTAGCGGGTCCACTCTGTGCCTGCCAGAATTAGGAGAATTTCTTGAATCTGACAGTTTAGTGCTTATTCTGAGCTAACCTGAACAAAACAAGTGGTTATCCTGAAAAGCACACATCCCGGTAGCCCGGGATGCATGCTCCCTCAAGATCTGGGTGGGAAGGGGACAGGCAACTGAGAATTCATGTAGGAAAATGAGGTCATAGTCAGAGACGGCCAAATAGAGTGGATGTTTCTCATTTATTTAATCTACTGATTCATAATTAGGTACAATGGCTGTGAAGGCCAAGGTGGTGAACAGGATTTATGCAGCCAAGAAAGCAATTCCCAGCACAAAGTTCTACCCAAGAACTTCTTGCAAAGAGACACCAGTTCCATCGACAGCAGCAATAAGCCGATGTTCAGAGATGCTTCCTCTGCAACCGTAACAGCAATGCCAGGTTACAGGGAGTCATCTCTGCCTTGGGAGGGGTTTGTCGAGCCTCCTCCCATGAATAAAAACTCAAGGAGCAATCGTGATCACCCTTTATACAACAGAGGCCTCCAGTGCAGGAGAGGTTAGGATCCCGGGCAGAGTCAGGAGGGAAAAGTCAGTTCCATGTCCTCCAGACTCTGCCCACAGGAGCCCTGACCAGCAGGGCTTGTGAGCAGGGGTGTTCTAGGTGCCCCCTGACACAAGGAACAGTTTCTCTCCCCAGTTTAATTACTGAAATTCATACTTCACTCCTTAAGTTTCCCCACTTTGTCGAGAGTTTCACATTTTAATGACCAGGTTGCCTACTTCGCCGGCTGAGTGCCGTAATTTAGTCACATCTCTATTTGCATGAAGTTGCTGGCGTTCTTGCTGATCACTCCTCGAAGCCTAATAATTGAGATACAGGGTCTGGTTTTTATTATTCTAGAAGAGAAGCATATTTTCCCAATTCCTTTTTTTTTCTCCCTCTAGGAAACAGAGTCCCGTACTTCATTAGTATGGCTCAGCTGTTAAATGTTGGTACTTTGCTGATCAAACAAAATGCTGCAGATTGCCGGAGATGAGGTTTTGCAAGGCTCCCCTGTCAGTCTGCATAATTTACTGGCCATGGCGGCAGTCCCCACCATTGCATTTGCCTAGAACGGCCGACGAGGCTGAGCAGACTATTACAACTGCTATCTGCAAGTCAAAGAGGGGAGTTGGAAGATTAACGAGATATTTTGTGAAAATTTCATCTTTTTAAAATCAATCCATCCCTGCTGCATTTTTAGATTATTCACAAGATGCTCCATATAATAAGTGGACAGCTCTAACAAGAGCCATCAGTGTATTCCACAGGCAAAATCTTCTTGTAAAACCATCTGCTTCTGTCCATCTCTATACCCACCCACTTGGATAACTGATCATCCTTTTTCACCTGGACTACCAGCAGGGCATCCTAGCCCATCTACCTATGGTCATTCTTGTCTCTCTTAGTCCCCACACTTCACCCAGGGTGACCTTTTCAAATTACAAATCAGATCAGGGCACCAACACTTCCCCCAATCTCCCACTAAACCCACGTCCTCAGGGGCTTCCCAGTGTTCCTAGATTAAAGCCAAAGAGTCTTGATTCTCGGAAGTAGGAAGTCACCATTCTCTTAAGTCAGAGAAATAACTGTTTCAGACAAGGACCATCAATACATGCTAAACTTATCAGGTGAAAGATTGCTAGAGGAAGACCTTTGCAATTTTCTGCAGATGCCAAAGTATTACCCAAAGATTACATGATAATCTTCAAGGGGCATGTATCTTCACAACAGAGAGGTCTGGGAGTTACTCCCTTTTAACCAAGTGATCAAACCCAGCATCATCAGTAGTGGTCAGCCCAGCATTTCCAGACTCCCAACAGACACACCAGGGAATGCTTTAACACCAACTTCTATTCCGCTTGCCAAAAGGGTGAACTTGAATTTTAGATCAAGCTTCCAGTTTGCAGGACATAGGAATTTGCAGAAACAAATCTGTACACAAGGCAGCAATCAAAAATTCCAGAATGGGTGAAAGTCTGCAAAGCTAGCGACTTTATCCCTTCAAAAAAATAAATAAAAATGAAATAGAATTTTAAAAAGCAATGCCATGAATGGGAAGGAAAAACAAGGTGATGAACTCATTCTAGAAAAAAGAAGAGATGAATGAGAGATAACCAAATACAACGTGTGAATCCAGACTAGATGCAGATTTGAGAAAGCCTATAATGAAATACAACAAAGACTGGGGAGAACTGAGGAGAAATTGGAATACAGATGGTATGAAGAGATGACTGTTATGTTCTGGAAGGTCATTAAGGCCGTTGACTATTGTCCTCAACCTTGAGAGATACTTGCTGAACCACTTACATGTTTCTCACATACTTATGGGATTTGGCTCCATAGAAAGAGGTCCATAGAGACACAGGGGAGGCAAATATGGCAAAATGCTTCCAACTGATGAATTCAGATGACAGGAATAATGGTTTCCATTGTACTACTCTTTCAGCTTTTCTGTATGTCTGAAATTTTTCAAGATAAATAGAGCAAAGAGCACAAGCAAAATGGAGAGAATCAACATGAGATCAGTGAACTGTATCACCGTCAACATTCTGATTTTGACATTGTTCTATAGTTTTGCAAGATGCCACTATTGGGAGAAACTGGGTAAAGAATACAGGGGTGCTCTGCATTATTTTTTCCAGCTGCATGTGACGCTACAATCTTCTCAAAATAAAAAGTTTACTCAAAAAATAGATGCTCTAAAAATAATTTTAAAATAATTAAGGGAAAAACAGTAAATAAATGATACAGAAACGGAAACCAAACAAGCAGAAAAACACAAAGCCTCTTATCATGACCAATGGGGTCCTGCGCAGTTTGATGCCCCAGCACCTGTCTGGCTGCACCTCACCCCCGGGACTCTTGCTGCTCTACCACCTACAGTGAATGTCCTCTCTTCTATTCCTCGATATTCCACAATCCTCTCCTTTGCAAAGAAGGCTTCCTGACCACCCGACTCAGTCCAGTCTGGCTGCTTTACAGGCATCATTCTTTTGGAGCACGGATAGCCTGGGTTATCTGAAGGACTCCCTGATCACCTGTGATATTCTCCACTAGACTGGGGGCCACGAGAGCAAGACCCGTCTGCATTGCCTGCTGTCACCTCCTCCGCCTGTTAACACAAAGTCAGTCTCCAATAAACAGCTATTGAGTGAATTCACTATAAAAGGATTCTGCACCCCCAAACTCATCATCCAGTGGAGACAGTCTTTGGTAAAGCTTCATCTACGAGGAATGGTCACAAGAAATAAAGAAATGGATGCTCAGAGCAAGGCTCCTCCTGCTACTCATGACATTCCCTACACAAGCTTGCGAATCACCCTTCGGTGGCCATTTCACACGGAAATCAAGGCTCTTTAAGACCAGGCCTGCCCAATAGCAGAATGTTTCCCAGGCAAGGACAGTCACCTGGCAAATATTCTTGCTTTCATAATCCCTGTGAGCATCCTCACCACTTTCCATTTGTGAGAAGTCACGCTGGACCACCCCAGCACAGGCTGCTGGTTGACTGGGATGGACAAGGTACAAGGGAAGGGGCAGTGGGCAATAGCCACCAGGTGAGGTCAAGGCAGGTGTCGGGTAGGGGTTCCCAGAAGGTGTTGGGATGGAAGCTGAATGGAGGCAGGAGGGTAATCCAGGAGGAGGATGCTAAGAGCTCAGAGCTCTGCCTGACCGGGCTTCTCTACATAACCTACAATTGCACAGGACTGGGAGAGGCCACAGAAAGAGGCGGGGATGCACGGTAGCCTGTGGCTGCCCCTGGGTCCTCCTTGGAGATGAGAGGGACCCCATAGCCTGGTTCTTTCACCCTTCGCCGTCCTGTATCCTGCATTCACTCAACCTGTAACCAATAAGCGTTACTTCCACCTGCACTGTTCTTGGATACCTCATTATTCACTCAGTCGCTCCACAAACATTCCTTTATGGCCACTTAGTGGGAATCTGGGACAAGTGTCAAGAGAACAGGCTCCACTGGAAGGCCCAGAGTACTCCTCTTCACCTCTGATCTTACTATGGACACTGAGTAAGTTCTCCACCTGTGGTCCTGCTTCAGTAACTGGGACACAAGACAGCTAGCAGCCCCTTCTTCAGGCCAGCATCTCCACTGCAGAAGAACTTAAAGACCCCACATGGCTCACCATCCTAAAGGGACTGTCTCTGTTATGAGAGAGTTTTGAGCCAAACGCGTCCACCCTTTTCCTTTCCTGGATTAGCCTTTCAGTTCCATGCTGTGCTCCATCCTTCCACTGTCTTGGGGTCCAAAGGGTCACTTGAGAGACTGTAAAAGTACCAGTTCTGAGGCCTGTGACTTTGGTGTTGATAATAACTGAGATTTTGTATGGGAATGACTCATCCAACCAAACCAGAGCTGAATTTGAAAACCTGAAGAAGCACTTCTTACAAGGAAGTAGTCTTGAGAAAATGATCTAGGCTCTTCGTACACTGCATTACTAATTAACTTCCAATTATTTAACACACAACGACCTTTCATTTTTGTGAGCATTTGTCCTAGTAGAAAAATAGTCAAATACCCTCTATGTATAGTTAATAGATAGGAACACATTTTACAAAGTTCTGACCAATTAACAACAATAAAAAAGGTTTACAATCCTTGCAGTATGAATTTATGATATCCAAACCACAAATGCCATTTTATAATGGAAATCCAATTGTCTGCAAATAATTGCTGTTCTGAACTACTGTGTCTAAGGAACCAAAATCCCTTGGGATATCAGGAGCACAACATGCAACAAGTATCTGATGATCTACTCTGTGCAAGGAGAGAGGGTACACACTTGGAATTCAGCAAATTACAGTCATTTTTAAACACTATTTTGTATAATCGCTTTTCACAATACATTGAAGCTTCCCTATCCACTGCAACACTGAATAATTCAGATTAATATATATATATATATATATATATATTTTTTTTTTTTTTGCGGTACGCGGGCCTCTCACTGTTGCGGCCTCTCCCGTTGCGGAGCACAGGCTCTGGACGCGCAGGCTCAGCGGCCATGGCTCACGGGCCCAGCCGCTCCGCGGCATGTGGGATCCACCCGGACCGGGGCACGAACCCGCGTCCCCTGTATCGGCAGGCGGACTCTCAACCACTGTGCCACCAGGGAAGCCCCAGATTAAATATTTTTAACAGTTTTCATGAATAGTATGATTTTGATCATGTGACTATTCTGATAAAGGGCAAATAATTAAATGGAGTCCTAAGTTTTCAGCACAGGTAATGCTTCTCATTCTGAAAAGTTTATTATTCAGCCTGAAGTGTTGTCTAGGAAATTGTTCATAAAGGTTCAGCTACAACTATCCTTCCCCTGATCAAACATGAGGCATGAAATGTTTCACATGGCAAATCTGACTTCACTATGCCATGACTGCTGAAGAATCACAGGATATAATCACATGTGCTATATGTTACACGCCTGAGTACAGTCCTACATTAAACTGCTCGTTAATATTTTTAAGGAAGACTAAACACAGAGACACACAAACACATACACATTCTTGCTCCTTGACTTTTATTTAAGGAAAATTGCTATGATTTTAAGGTATAAATCCATTTTTTAGAAATTTAAATACATATATTTATTATTATTATATTAAATATTATATATATAATTTAAATATACATATGTACACACACACACATATAGCAGCAACAGTTAATAAGGTAGTTTTTTTAATTAGAATTAATCCTTTGGAAAAAAGCCTTAAATGCGTTGTCTCTATCCCTTAATAAGATTGATGTAAAGTGCAACCAACCTTGTTCTGGAAACGCTAGTAGAACTTGCTGCAGTCTATAGGAATCTAGGGGCCTCAGAAATGGAGTCTGTGTTCCCAGACAGGAGAGCCGAGGTGGACATATACTCAGAAACTCTGGAGACACATTGGCTGCGGCTTCACAGAGGACATCTGCTGTATGGCCCTGCGATGTCAGCTTGTTACGGACAGAGCTCCTAAGTTCCCCTCTGTACGTCTCCTAATTAAGTTGTATCATACTCTCACTGAGGATGACTAGAGAATTATTTCGAGAAATGCTAATGAGCCTCCGTGACTAAAGCTAATTAATAAAGGAGCACAATTTAAGGCTGACAATGCTCCCTGGCTTCTGCTATTGAAAACCAATCAATAAATGAACAGCAGTTAATGACAGACTCTCCATGGGTAACATCTCCAAATTTTCCGTGACCACAAAGCATGGGAGAAAAAAGAAAAGGGACTTTTCTCGGCTGACACCCTGAATCACTCCCCAGGTCAGTATAAGGAGAGAGTCTGTATCTTGACCCTTATCTTCTTACAAACACGCCTTTAGTTAGACCATCCCTGGTGGCTTCTGAAATCAAGTGGAGACAAGTCCAAAATCATATTGAAAATGGAAATACTTACATCAGCGTTTTGCCTAAAATGCTGGCCTCAAAACACAGTTATAGAAAGTCAAAGTTACACTCACCACCACATCGGTCCTCATTTTCCCAAAAGTCTTGATCAAATGGGCATAATGATAATCTTCCATTTGTCGTAAAATAGCTGTCATACAGGCCACGAAGTTTCCCTGTAAACAAATCAAAAGATACAATGAGATGAGGAGACCCACAACACTCATGGGAGAAACTGATGTAAACTAAGCATCTGGGATCAAAGCCCACCAGGGAGAAGCCATGTGCCAGGCTGGCCAGCTAAGAGAGCGGTCACTCCAGCCTCACCATCTTTCCTTTTGCTACATTTCCTTCTAACTACATTAAATGTTTCCTGATACATGACTGTCCAGTCTGGAAAAAACAAGCTTGAAATATTCTCGAATTAAATATGTGCAATGAAAGACAGGCTCGAAACCGCCACCACTGTGCGTTGTGTTCCCTGGAAAGTTGCTGCCCCTGTTATCAGGCAAAGTGTGTGTGCAGCCCCTGCTCCTGGGCTGTGGCAACGAGAGGACTTTTATTTCTCAAAATATGCCTCTATCCCCCTTGGCCAACTTGGAGGCAATAACCACCGACTCCACAATGAGTTATGGCTCACTTCTCCTCCACCAGAAGCATGTGAGGAGGAATGCAACCTCATCAGAATATAAAGTGGGAGAGATGGGGAATTTCTCGTACCAGACAGAGCTGGCAGGAAAGGAAAAGAAGGGGAACAAAGAAACCACCAAACAAAATCAAGACATGGAGAACCTGAGGGGCCAGAGCACTTAGCAACAGAAGTGACCAGCATGCAAGCGGCTGTGCATGTGGATGTGTTTGTGTGTGCAGGTCTGTGCACGTGTGTGTGTGTGCAGACACACTAAGGGGGATTTGGTCTAGCGGGGGAGCAGGGGGTTAAGCAGTCCCATTGCCATTAACTGCAATGTATCACTTCTGGGGTTCATGGCTAACAATTTCCTAAAAGACTTCTTTGCTTTTAAATATCTTCCCCTAAAGTAATGATATTTCAAGAAACAGAGGACATATATTTTCTCCCATTAAACTAGCACAAGTCTGGTAAAATTATAGGATGAGATATACTTTGAGACATGTCCTTAATTTTGCCTTATTAAATGAGTTCACAAATTGCGTTCTTTTACTAACTGTTTTACAAGCAATGTATTTGAATGCCTAAATATCTCTCGTATTCATTTCAAATGCATGCTCTACAGTGAAATGTTAAAGCCCAAAATTTTTTCGGATCCATTTTATATCTATAATAAACATATATGCTTCCAAATGGGTCCTCAGAGGATGCGTTACGTAAGTTGAACAAGTAAAATAATGATAATAAGGTATCTTCCATTTGCCCAGAAATGTAAACTATTTATTAATGATGATAATTGCTGAAATTTAGATTTCAAGTTGATGTTTGGGGAAAGAGCTAAATAATGCTTGTTTTCCTTCTTTGGAGGAATGATCCGTAAAATGGTAAAATGTCTATTTATGAGCATACACTTTTTTTGTTTGTTTGTTTGTTTGTTTGTTTTTTGCGGTACGTGGGCCTCTCACTGCTGTGGCCTCTCCCGTTGCGGAGCATAGGCTCCGGACGCGCAGGCTCAGCAGCCATGGCTCACGGGCCCAGCCGCTCTGCGGCATGTGGGGTCTTCCCAGGCTGGGGCACGAACCCGTGTCCCCTGCATAGGCAGGTAGACTCCCAACCACTGTGCCACCAGGGAAGCCCGTATGAGTATACACTTTTGAAATATGTAAATATTTGGCATTCCGCTGAGCTCAAGAGAAGCCGCCTTTGTATCTTCTTTACTCCTGATGAGATGCCACCTTTGGGATATCAGTCTTCATAACTTTACACGTTGACCAATTGCAATATGTCAGGCGCTGTGCTGAGGCCATTAGAACCATGGCCTCATTCAATCACACCACAGATTCTCATCTCGTCCCATTTTATAGGCAGTAAAACTGAGGCTGAGTGGTGTTCCCCTCTTGATGAGAATATGGAAAACCGGCTGTGAACCCAGCACACCAGCTACAAGGTAGGTGCTTAGTAGCTGAGCTAATTTTCCTCTTATCCAGATAGGCACTTTAATTATTTTTCTGAGAAATCTGAGGTCACTGACAATGGCCAACATGAAGTAGAGACTTCATGCACTTCTGTGGTCATCAGAGAAAGTTGGGAAGAGGATGAGGAAATGGAAAGGCGGCCAGAGACAGTGTCCCAATTTCTACCCTGACCGAGGTGGCTGTGACCTGGACTCCACCCTACTAGACAGGGAGCTTTTCTAGAGCAAGAAAAGGCCTATATCAGTCAAGGTTCACCTAACAGGGGCTCAGATTAATCCTCTGCAGGTCAAAAGAGTTAAAGAATAGGGACTTACAAATTAGAATCATTGAAATCACAAAGGTAGCTGTGTATAATTCAGAGCAATAGACATATGTACTGTACTTAAGATACCAAGTTGAAAGTGGAAAGAAAAGAAGACCACAGCCCCAGAGCAGTCTTGAAAATGCAAAGGACATACACACTGAGTAACATTAATGGAAAAAAAACTAGAGCATCAGGAATCTGGCCAGATACTCGAACATGGGACGTGGACATAATTTAGGGAGCAGAGTGCCATGTAATGCTGAAAATTCATGCAAGGCAAAGGCTCGGGGAACTGACACGATGCATGACATGAAAAACTGAAGAGAACGTAGCAATTTCCATAAAGCAAGTCCTGGGAATACTTAAATGGCCGGTCGGGAAGCCTTCTCTCTGGATGAGAACGTCACAGAGAGGGCAACCAAATGGCCTCCTATTTAACTGCAATGGGGACTAACTGGAGTAGCCCAGAGAAAGGGACAGAGGCAGGTCATCGCCATGAGTTAGAGGTCAAAAGGCCAATGGGGCTTCCCTGGTGGCGCAGTGGTTGAGAGTCCACCTGCCGATGCAGGGGACAGGGGTTCGTGCCCCGGTCCGGGAGGATCCCACATGCCGCGGAGCGGCTGGGCCCGTGAGCCATGGCCGCTGCGCCTGTGCGTCTGGAGCCTGTGCTCCGCAACGGGAGAGGCCACAACAGTGAGAGGCCGGCGCACTGCAAAAAAAAAAAAAAAGTCCAGCAGGTGCAAATGTGCTCTTTACTTAGCTTAAGGAAATGTTCCAGAAGCAATGTGTGCTGTTCAGTCTTTCTGAGGAAGCAAATCTTGCTACTTCAGCCCTCTTCTAAGCTGAAGCTTTAGACCCCACGAGGAAAGAGGTACTATGCCTGTCAAATTTCACAGAAAGGCTCCCCCTTTCCTTTGGAATGGAGTCCCATCCATGGGGGCCAGTATCTTTAGAGAAGAAGCATAGCGGACGCTATGGAGCATGACTGCCCACGTGAACTCCGTGGAACCCTCTAGAGCAGAGTGGTGGGTTTTTACGGGTAGATAAAAAGCAGGTATTTATGGAAGCTGTATTTGAAACCAATCATACACCAGAAACAGAAATGGGGGAGAGCTGTCAAAAGAAACTTATTCTGCAGGCTCAGAATAAAATTACTATTCTATGCTTTGTCATTGATTTATTGGAAATGCATTTAGAAGTCCTAGGAAGCTGTCATGTCAGACAGTGGGTGGGCTGGCAGGTAGGCGGGTGGTGATTGTGCAGAATTCCTCCTGGAACCTGAGCCTGGGGACGGGGTTCCAGCCCCAGTGGCTGAGTAAAAATGAGAAAATAAATAAAAATAAGACATATTCCTTGTGACTTCAAAGCAATGCAAAATAGGGACAGAGAAATCAGGAGGCAGTGGAAGAAAACTTAAAAATCAGGTCATGGAAAGAAAGCCTCATAAACAAAAAATGTGAACTTCATTAGTAATCAAAGATGAAAACGGTATGTCATCATTTGCCTGCCAAAGTAGCAGAGGAGTATTTAAGTGATGATAATGTTAGCACGGGCGCAGGGGATGAGCACTCTTAGACGGCACTGGCAGGAGCATAAATTGCTGTAACCTTTTTAAAAAGTGATTTGGCAATAGGTTTGAAAAGTCTTGGGAAAAACGATACTCATCTGCTCAGGGTAATTCTACTTCTAACAAGCCACCTAAGGAAGTAATTCAGAATTAGAAATTTTATGCCCAAAGATGTCCATTGCATCACTGAAAACATCTCAATGTTCAACAGCTAGGAACTGTATAAGTAATATGAGATTTTGTAAGGTTGCAAGATAAAATACAGGATGCCCAGCTCAATTTGAATCTCAGATAAATGAGTATGTCCCAAATTTTGTATCGGAAATTTCACATCAGACATTCAGATACTAAGAAAATGATCTGTTGTTTACCTGAAGTAGATTTTTATTTGCTAAATCACGTAACCACACCATAGTTTTCTGATGAAATATTATGCAACCATCAAATACTAATCATGAAAATACGAACTATTTTAATAACATAAGAAAATGCTCAACGATGAAAATCAGACATAATTATGGTACATATACTTTTCAGCAAAACAAAGAATATAAATATAGCATAGGAAAAAAATAAAAAAGAAGAAACGATTAGAAGAAAAAACATCAGACAGTTGTGGGATGGGAGGAGGAGCCCAGATTACTTTTTTTTTTTGCGGTACGCGGGCCTCTCACTGTTGTGGCCTCTCCTGTTGTGGAGCACAGGCTCCGGACGCGCAGGCTCAGCGGTCATGGCTCATGGGCCCAGCCGCTCCGCGGCATGTAGGATCTTCCCGGACCGGGGCACGAACCCGTGTCCCCTGCATCGGCAGGTGCACGCTCAACCACTGCGCCACCAGGGCAGCCCCCAGATTACTTTTATAATGGAAAATATATTAGTATTTTATTTTTTATATAAATTTTTATTGATTGATTTTTGGCTGCGTAGGGTCTTTGTTGCTGCATGTGGGCTTCCTCTCGTTGTGGTGAGTGCGGAGCTTCTCTTGTTGCAGCGAATGGGCTCTAGGCGCACACTTCAGTAGTTGTGACATGTGGGCTCAGTAGTTGTGGCACGCGGGCTCAGTAGTTGTGGCTCATGGGCTCTAGAGCGCAGGATCAGTAGTTGTGGCGCACGGGCTTATTTGCTCCGCAGCATGTGGGATCTTCCCAGACCAGGGTTCAAACCTGTGTCCCCTGCATTCGCAGGTGGATTCTTAACCACTGTGCCACCAGGGAAGTCCCTATATTAGTATTTTAAAAGGTAGTCCTGAGAGAAACAGATGAGATCTCCTCTTTCTCCCTCTGCCCGTGAGTCCCCATTTCCTACTCCCTTATCCTCAAAAATCTCTTTCATGGGGCTCCCCCATCCACAAGGACTAGGTCACCACTGCTCAAGCCCTGGACTGAACTTGCCTCTGAGCCCTCCCTCCTAGAACTACCCTCAATGCCCCAGTTTTAAATCTGTCTGGCACCCCAGTGCTCTAGGCAGATGGACAGGTAGAATGAAGGACAGATTGGATGGAGGACAGGTAGGAAGGAGGACAGGTAAGACAGAGGACAGGTAGGAGGACAGGTAGAATGGAGCACTGCTGGTGGAGCAGGGGACACTGAGTGGCAGGCTAGTGAATGCACAAAGTCCCTACAGGATATAGAGACAGAAGGTTTTTAAGAAAGAACAGATTTTGGAGAATGGGAACTTAGGATGAGTTCTTTTCAATGGTATCTTTGTCATCTTTGGCTAGTCTAAGGTCCAAGACTGAGTACATGAACTAGAAGGAAACATCCCAAGGATTTGAACTCACAGGCCTGAGCTGTGAAGGGGTGCTTCCTTTATGTACTAACATCAGGACTGAGTTATGTGGCTTGAACAATAACGTATGAAATTGCTCTTGGTAATTCCATCCGCCAGTCCAGAATGTTTCATATGACCGCGGGGCTCACATTGTGCGTGGGGCACTCGGCACAGGCAGAAAAGTTAACTCTCGTCCAAGTGTTCTGAACGCCAAGGGATTTGGGGGCAGCTCCAAACCACAGAAGCTACTGGAGATGCGGAGAGAGCCCCAGGAGCATGGAGTCTGGAGGACGGGCACCAGGCTTGAATCAGGAGAATCTATTATTTGAATTGGGGATTACACTTCTTGGTGGCCAGTGATGAGATGTTAAAAATTTTAAACGTGGGCTTCCCTGGTGGCGCAGTGGTTGAGAGTCCGCCTGCCGATGCAGGGGACACGGGTTCGTGCCCCGGTCCGGGAAGATCCCACATGCCGCGGAGTGGCTGGGCCCGTGAGCCATGGCCGCTGAGCCTGCGCGTCTGGAGCCTGTGCTCCGCAACGGGAGAGGCCACAGCAGTGAGAGGCCCGCGTACCGCAAAAAAAAAAAATAAAAATTTTAAACGTGTTTCACAAAGGCAAGTGCTTTGAAGAGGAATTCTCATTTATATGTTTCATTTCAAATATATCAATGAAATCAAACCTACTTCATCACCATTAAAAATTAAAGAAAAAGTAATCCTCCAATGATACTGCTAAATGACACTGGGCAAGAATTGTAGTAAAGACAGGAAGACGGATGACTTGATGGATTCTGGATGACTTTCATATTGGGGAGCATTCCAGCCAAAGAATCAATACTGTAAAGCAACTTTATGAGGACGAGGATTTGGAAAAGGGAATGTAATTGAGAGCTGAGTGCTCTGTTTCAGAGGCAGGGGTGACGTGAAATAAATCCCCGTACGGATAAGTTCTTGGACAGATGAGGAGAAAGCTCTCGAGAACGCAAAGGCTTCCTGTTTTCAAGAGGGAAAGCCAATGGTGAAACATTTACAGGTTCTATGTGTTACAAGTAAATTTAAGAGAGAAAAATAGGGAGTCCAAAAAGATAACAGAAAGAATATCCCAAAATGTCATTAACTGCCCCAAAGCGTCCTCCAAAGTCTCTGTAGAGATGATGTTTGTGAAACTATACGTAGGGGGCTTCCACATAACAAATTTAAAACACTGAAAACACAAACTCATCTGTCTCTTCACATTAAACTGACAATAAAAAAAGTTTTTACAACTCACAAACCAGATAGCTAGTGGGAAGCGGCTGCATAGGCACAGGAAGATCAGCTCGGTGCTTTGTGACCACCTAGAGGGGTGGGATAGGGAGGGTGGGAGGGAGATGAAAGAGGGAGGGGATATGGGGATATATGTATATGTATAGCTGATTTACTTTGTTATACAGCAGAAACTAACACACCATTGTAAAGCAATTATACTCCAATAAAGATGTTTAAAAAAAAAAAACCTCACAAACCCACAAAGACCAAGAGAATAAGAAGAGACACAACTACAGACAAGAGAATTCTGGAAGCTGACAAGTCGATGCAGGAATGGTTACCGGCTGCCCCGGAGGCAGGAAGGGAGTGAATATCTATCAGGAATCCTGTTGATTCTGGGCAGAGAACCCTAGGAAGGCTCGGAAACTGGAGGTGCCAGGTACTCAGAAAGTGAGGCTGCATGTCAGGTGGAAACCAAAAGCACTGATGTCTTTAAAACGTGGCCTATATGCCCACCCCAGCACATCCACCAAGGGAACCCCGCTCACTCCTGGCAGGGAACCACGTGTTTATCCTCTGGACAAAGCAAAAGAGACAGCGTGGCAGGAGCCACCTGGCTGAGACTATCCAATGATAAGAAGCCAATCACTGGGGGCTTCCCTGGTGGCGCAGTGGTTGGAAATCCGCCGGCCAATGAAGGGGACATGGGTTTGAGCCCTCATCTGGGAGGATCCCACATGCTGCGGAGCAACTAAGCCCGTGCGCCACAACTACTGACACTGTGCTCTAGAGCCTGTGAACCACAACTAGTGAGCCCACGTGCCTAGAGCCCATGCTCCACAACAAGCGAAACCACCGCAATGAGAAGCCCGTGCACCGCAACGGAGAGGAGCCCCTGCTCGCCACAACTAGAGAAGGCCCATGCGCAGCAACAAAGACCCAACACAGCCAAAAATAAATAAATTAAATAAAAGAAAAAAGAAGCCAATCACTGTAAACTCCCCACTCTGCTCGGCTCAGCTCCCAGCAAAGCAGCAAGGCTCAGCCCCTCCACCAGGCTCAGCCCCACAGCAAACTGGAACAGGAGACTGGAAGAATCCTCTTTGGAGAAACTGACCAGCACAAGAGCATACCCACTAACTTCCCATGGAGATTCTGACAGCGTGAGAGCCCAGCCCACCGTGGTTTGCCATGCAGTGAAACCCAGCAGCCTCCAAGCTCTGTGAGAAAAGTCAACCAAGCGTTAATAAAGGAGACCTGAACAAACAAAACCAGAAGCCAGAGGAATGAAAGAAAATTTAGAAAATATAAGAAAATTCAAAGAACGATCATTATTTTCCTCAGGCAGATAAGAGATTATATCCATAAAACAAGAACACAATGTTGTAAAAAGAAAAAAAGGAACAAAGACAAAGAAATGATTCTGGAACATTTCAGCTGTATTAGCAAAACTAAACATTTTAATAGAAGCGTTGGGATAAAAAAACTAATGAAATCCTCCGAAAGTAGAAAAAGCAGACACACAGAGAGAGAGAAAAAATTCCACTGACAAAAGTATCGAAAAAATACTTAAGAATAAATTTAACTTGGTCCCCGAAAACTAGAAGGTAGTGTTAAAGGAATAAAAGAGGACCTAAATTAACAGAAAGATATCCCATGTTCATGGATTAGAAGACTTAGTATTGTTAACATGGCTATACTCTCTAAATTGAGGTACAGATTCAACCCAATCCTTATCAAAATTCCAGCTGGTTGCTTTGCAGAAATTGACAAGCCAGTCACAGATGATCATATTTTGCATAATTCTATTTCTAGAAAATGTCCAGGATAGGCAAACCTACAACAGCAGAAAGTTAGACTTGTGACTGCCGAGGGCTGGAGGTTTGGGCGGCAACGGGGAGTGACTGCTATCGCGTACAGGTTTCCTCTGAGGCTGACGACGGTGTTCTAAAATTGATGATGGTAATGGTTAAACAACTCTGTGAGTACAGTTAAAACCCTTAAATCGTTCACATTAAATAGATGAATTTTATGGCATATAAATTAGATCTCAATGAAGCTGTCAAAAATTTTAAATAAAACTTAAATTAATTAAGAGATGTAAGATAATTTTTCTAAAGTGTCACGCGTACACAAAATGAAAGGGCCCACTGTGTGTCAAGCACGACCCAGACTCACACTTGTGAGATTTTGGAACACTACGGATAGAACAATGAATCTCAAACATTCAAGAACAAATGAAAAGCAAAAAGAGTTGCAGGTGTGGATCGGGAATTGATCATGGAGGGGTCGGTGAAGGGGCAGCTAATTCTCAGGGCAAGTCAAACGATCTGTCCTTGTAAACCAAGTAATATACTATTCTGATTTAAAACAATAATAACCTACTTGGAAAACTCCTTCCAAATTCTATGATCCTTGTGAAACTGTTCTTTCTCTTTAGATTTGTGAAATAGATACAAGACAGTTTTTTTCACCTTTGCTTTGATTTCTTCACTTATGTGTTTTCCCATCATAGGAAATTACTTAACCCTTTTAGGATGGGGGTTACGAGGAAGAAATGATAATGCAGATAGAAGAACAACGCTGTAAAATGAAGGTAAGAAGACAGTGCCCCACGTGAAAAACATCAGAAGGCAAAAGTCACTGCTGTACTTTGCAGAGTACTTCACGTCTTGTTAATTAAATATGTGCTTAAGCAAAAGATACAACAAAACGGCTGAATCGGGTGCTATTGTTAACACTGAGGTTCTTGGAAAAATAAATATTCACTCACATAATTTGAACTTGGTACATCTTTCCCAGAAATAAAATCCATGGCAAAATTGAGGGCTGTCTTTTTTTCCCTTTCTCATTTAAAGATAAATTCAGTCCCATGAATCCTTTATCCAAAGTACGGTTAATTTTCACTTATTTAGTTTCCAAAATATTGCGATCCCTTATTTTATCAATATAAAGGACCACAGAGTGAGGGACGTTTGTAAAAAGAAGCTATACAAAATTAAAAATAGTATAGTTGAGAAACTAATGTCATCTATTAGCTCTTTTACAACTACTAGCAACAAAATTAAACCTGAATCTTAAATTTAAATTGAGTGCTAGTATTTCATATCATTGCAGACACTATAAGTAAAGAAATCTAATTTTAAAAACAAAAATCATTTTCCATTTTACAGTGGCAGTAATTGTAAGAAGATGTTTATAGGACGAATATACCAAAAGGGACTATCTGGATCTTGCATAATCATAACAACTATTTACTGCTTATTCAATATAATAAATTAAACACATATTCACATTTGTTATAAGGGATGAAAATAAATCACAATCAAATTTTATGTATACAATTATATTTTATGTAATAATGAGGAATATATACTTTGTATACAACTTCTTGATAGGATTCATTTGTTGCTAACATAAGTCAGAGTACAGCAGAAAATTTTATATTTATTTTCATAAACTCAGAAAATCAGATAATTTAAGGTAATCAGATTTTTCAAATGTTCTCCCATGATATATAGTAACCGTAAATACACTGTAATAGAAACAAGAGTAACTGAGTCTTAATAAAATTTTGCCTCTGAAGGAGGATCAATGCTCTCCGTATTTTTTTAATTGACTTCTGTCCATAAAGGACACTCTTACCATCACAGTTATAGATTAAAGTTGAAACTCTTTACTGGATGAAATGAAATTCCTCTATGTGAATCATAAATGGATGCTGTCCCTCAATATTATTTATATTGGTTACATGAGTCAGTGAGGAGAAAACTATGTCACATACCAAGGGTTAAAAAAATTAATGAATCTTTAAGGAGAATAAAATATATTTGGGAATATGAGATTATTATATAAAAGAAATAGGGATGATCTCATTTATAAGATATTATTTCTTAGGAAATAGTGACTTATACATAAATAAATACATCTATTGTGTGCAGATACAGGTTCAAACGCTACACATCACGATACATCACCCATAGCTCATCTGCTTACGACTGCGTAAGCACCCAAAGTGATTTAGGCTCTAAGTGCCTTGAGGTTTATTTTCAAAATTTCCTACTATGGGGAAGCAGGACTCAATCTGGGGGGTACCCAAGAGAAATTCTGCAGAGCAATGTACCTGTCGAGCAGGTGTGTAAGAAAACACTGCAAGTATGAAGCACACCCCACTGGGGCTTCATGCCCATCTCATCTCCCTTCACCACAGTCCTGAGGAAATCGAAGGTCCCCAAGATTCGGAGGAGATGGAGCCACTTGGAATATACATAAGAAAGTGTGGGGATAAGGCCAAAATGATGAAAAGATTCAAAATGTTGCAGAGTATTAACAAGTGCAACACTCAACTCACAAAGAGTGGGTGCTGTGTTGAAAGCATGGAGTTCCGGGGCTTGGTCAGGTGAGTAGACACAGCACCGCCCAGAAGGAGCACACACAGGGGGCCTGGGACCAAGGCAGGATGAGGAGAATGCTGGAAGAGGCTATCCTGGCCACAGTGGCCACACCTGCGACACCCGAGTGTCACAATGAACAAGGAGAGCAATGGATTACAACACATGGAAAGTCCTTGAGTCTATATTGATACATGAGCAAGGGGATTGGTGAGGCGGGTGGCCAGAGAGGCAAAGGTAAGGCTCTTTTCTTGCAGACCAAACAATGTAGATGGGACCAAAAAATTAGGAAATCACCAGTTTCAGCTCCTAAAGCAATGGTTGATTCCAGCAAGGATCCTCAATGGGGGTTGAAACTATTAGGTCAAAGGTCCTTGGGGATGAAGATACTCAATCTGAAACTCACCCCCCCCCACATTCTTCCTCATTACAGCTGTGCCCCCTGGTTCGATGGAATGTGAAGGACACATTATCATTGAGGTAGTATTTTATGCCAAAAATGTTAAATCATGAGGAATAACTTTTTGAGGAAAACATCCTTACCCTAGCTTTTTTCAGGGGGTGTATAGAGCATATTAACTCCTTTTTACAGATAAGAGTATAGAGAGAGTTTAAGCCACCTGGCCAATACACAATTAGAAGATGAGAAGAGCAAGAAACAGCCCTCGGACAAAAGTTTTTTTAAAAAAAAAAAAAGGAAGACGGAGGAGGAGGGGGAAGAAAGGGAAGAAGGGGGACGGGATGGGAGAGGGAGCAGCAGACAGCTCCAGATTATGGGAAACTGGACAAGACCACTGGCCTGGGCCCAGTGTCTGGGTACATACGCAAATGATGGCTATAATGGTGGTGGTGGTGATGATGACAGATAAAACACACAAAAAACACACAAGAATACTTTAAAGTCACGAAATTTGTACGCTAAAGTCACGAAACGTTCAAAACAGAGTCAAAGAATACCTAAAAAAACTGGAGATACATATTATGTTCATGCTTTGGAAGAATCAATATAATTAGGACGCCAAGTGATCTACAGTCAGCAGGAGGTTATTGTGAAATTAACAATCTGATTCTAAACTTTAAGTGGAAAAGCAAATAATGTGAAACAGCCAAAGAAATCTTGAATAATGTAAAAGGACACACACTACCTGCTTTTACGACTTACTATAAAACTACAGATATTAAGACTGTGCGGTACTGGTGAAAAAGGCCTATAGATGGAAAAACCTGACCGCACACATATGGTTAACAGATTTTCAACAAAGGTGTCAAGAAAATTCAATGAAAAAGTATAATCTCTTCAACAGGTGGTATTTTCAAATGGTACAATTAGACACATATGAAAAGTCTCAAACAAAAAGGCAGGGGGTGAGGAGATAGAATTGATCCTCACCCTGCATCATACACAAAAATCAACACAAAATGTAACGTAGACATAAATGCAAAACCCCCAAAACAGCAAAACTTCTAGAAGAAAACACAAGGAAAACCTTTCTGACCTTGGATTTGGCATATATTTCTTGGGATACAAAAAGCATGAAACATAAAAGAAAAAAATGACCAAAAGAACTTCTTCAAAATCAAAAACATCTGCTCTTTGAAAGACATTGAAAAGAAGGTGAAAAGGCAGACTGCAGAACTGGAGAAAATATTTGCAAAACACACCTTAGACAAAGGGCTTGTATCCAGAATATATAAAGAATTCTGAAAACTCAATTAACAACCAACCAAATCGAAAAATTGGCAAAAAAATTTAAAGAGACATTTCACTTAAAAGGAGATAAAAATGGCCGAGACAGACATGAAACCATGTTCAGTGTCACTAATAATTAGGAAAATGCAAATTAAAACCACAATGAGATACCACTACACACCTATTAGAATGGCTAAAGTTTTAAAAAAAAAAAAAAGCAGGAAGTTGCAGAACAGACATTCTCCTATGTTGCTGGTCTGAAGGCAAAAGGATACAGACATTTTGGAAAAGGTTTGGCAGGACCCAACCTTCCTGCTTCTAGGTATTTACCCAAGAGAAATGAAAACATATATCCACACAAAGACCTCTATACAAATATTTATAGACAGTCTTAGTCTTAATTGCCAAACATGGAGACACCTTACATGTCTATTACCTAGTAAGTGGATCAACAGACCGTGGTAAATCCATATGACGGAATAGTACTGCGCAATACAATGGACCTACTACTGAATAAATAAATGTGCATCGTTCTCAAACACCAAGGGTTTCTTTTGTTTCAAAGAAAAAAAAAACTGTGCTAACTGAAAGACGCCGACACAAAAGACGACACAGCGTATCAATTCATTTATGCGACATTCTAGAAACCCAAAACTAAAACTACAGTGACAAAGGGGAGACGGTTGACTCCAGAGGGGAATGATGAGGGACTTTTTTAGGCATATCACAATCCTCTAAATTTGTATTTGGTGGTGATTACACAACTGTATATATCCATCAAAATTCAGAACTAAAAAGGGTGAATTTTACTGTATGATCATACATATATATATGATCACACAGTAAAAAGAAGAAGATATATATATAAAGAAGAAAATTTGAAAATCATAAAATCCCCATAAGATGATATGCAACTAATATTGATATTTTGGTGGATTCATTCTTGCTCTCATATATATAGAAAGAGACTACTTTTAATGAACATTGGATCATACCTCAGTTACTGTAGCTTTAGCTTTCAAATGGTTTGTTATCTGTAGTACAAGTCCTACATCACTACCCCTGGTTTTCACATTTCCCTGAGTGTCCATGCCAATCTATTCTTTCACATGAACTTTAGAACCACATTACTGAGCGTGAAACAAGTCCCACTGGAATTGAAATTGAGGTGGCACTGAATTTTTAAATTCATTGAGAAGGCTTATGATAGCAGCCTTCTCAATTACACGCACCCAGTGTCTCTCCATTTGTTCAAGTCTCTTTAGATGCCATTCAGGAATATTTTGTGATTTTCATCATATGGATCTTAAACGGCTCTTGTATTATTGTTCCTAGTGGGAGGAGAGCTTTTTCTCCAAAAAGCTTTAAATTTTTCTCTATATTTTTATTTGTATACTTGCGAAAACCACTGACTGTGAACTTGCAGAAATCTGTCATCACTCCCTGTAGTCTTTGTTATGGGGGGTGTGTGGAGGGGGGCCTGGGGAGAGATGTTGAAACAGACCAAGCCAACATCTGTCAACAATTTTGTGTTGTCCTTTCCAATCACTATAAGCTGTATTTCTGTTTCTGGACCTACTACACAGGTCCTCACCACCAAGACGATGGCAAGTTGTAATAAGAGCCAGCATCTTTGGGGTTTTTTTTAGAGATTTTAATGGGCATGCATGCCTTTAGGGTCTAATGTGTTATTTTTATTTTTTTAATTGAGATTTAATTGACATAGTTTAAGGCATACAATGTGTTGATTTCATACATTTATATATTGCAATGCAATCACAACTTATGGTTAGCTAACACATCTATCATGTCCCATAATTGCCATTTTTATGGGTGGTGAGAATATTTAATATCTAGTCTCCTGGATATTGGCTGAAGATAGACCTTAAGATGTTAAGGAAAATTCCTAACCTAGAGATCATCTCTGACAAAATATGTGAAGCTAAACAAAAAGGATTATGGATATTACTAAAATATAAGAGTTTTATATTGAAGGGCAAAAAGATCCAGCAATAGAATTACGCATCAAAAGAGCACACAGGGGGCTTCCCTCGTGGCGCAGTGGTTGAGAGTCCGTCTGCCGATGCAGGGGACACGGGTTCATGCCCCGGTCTGGGAAGATCCCACATGTCGCGAAGCGGCTGGGCCCGTGAGCCATGGCCACTGAGCCTGCTCATCCGGAGCCTGTGCTCCACAACGGGAGAGGCCACAACAGTGAGAGGCCTGCATACCGCAAAAAGGAAAAAAAAAAAAAGCACATAGGGATGCTGTTAAATTTTACTAAGGGGGCAAGAAAGGTACCACCCCCCAAAATAAATATGTAAGGCCAAGCTATAATAAAACAAAACTTAGAAGATGGACATTTCTTTATAAATCCCATTTCCTAGGAAGGGCATCGTCTAACAAACATTTACAGAGGCACACTGTGTTAGGCACTATTCCAGAAGCCCTCATGAAACTCACATTCTATTGGCCAGAGTGTGTTGACAGGGAGCTTACTGTCAGCTAAATTTAAACAAGAGCTTCACTCAACCCTGACAAGTGAAGCTCTTGTTTAAAGCTCCTTAGTATCTTAAGGAGACCCTCTGGTACTTGCTCTGAGGTATCATCATGCACCTGGCAAGTATACACTGTAGATACTGTCACATCACAGTTTGCAAAAACAAGACAAAACCAAAACCCTTTCCAAGATGTTGAGAAAAATATTCAACGGGATATCAATCAAAATATACAGCGAGTACCCAGAGTTATGTACACATTATTCACATCTATCTATTCCTACACAGACTTAATGAAAATACTAGAAGAAGCCATTCCCCTACTCCTCTCAAAATTTAGAGCTGTGTCTTGTAATTACCAATCATAATGGTGACCACCACAGTTTTAATTAGGGAATATAAAACACTGTTTTCTTAAGATTAATCTCTTTAAACCAAATTCACATATTTTGAAGATTACTGTTTTAACATGACAATCACAGACATTTCAGGTACCTGACTCACGCATAAAAATAAAAAGGATGCACTGGCTCCAGCTCCAGGGGCTCCGCTCGCCTGCCGGCACGCCGCACACCACCCACCGCCCGGGACCGCTCAGACCCCTTCCGACAGCCCTCTCTGCGCAGGCTAGGACGCCTCTCCCCCGTCCCTCCACCCCGCCGCGGAAAGTTAAGTTTGAAGACCCGGGGTGGGGGGGGCGGGGAGAGAAACATGGACAAGAGGACGATCCACCTGGAGCTGAGGAACTGCACCCCGGCAGCTGTTCAAGAACTTGTCCTGGACAATTGCACATCAAATGATGGGAAAATTAAGGTCTTAACGGCTGAATGTGTGAACTTAGAGTTCCTCAGTTTAATTAATGTAGGCTTGATTTCAGTTTCAAATCTCCCCAACTACCTAAATTGAAAAAGCTTGAGCTCAGTGACAATTGAATCTTGGGAGATCTGGATATGTTAGCAGAAAAACTTCCAAATCTTAGACATCTAAACTTAAGTGGAAATAAACTGAAAGATATCAGCACCCTGGAACCTTTGAAAAAGTTGGAATGTCTGAAGAGCCTGGATCTGTTTAACCGTGAGGTTACTAACCTGACTGACTTCGGAGAGAGTGTCTTCAAGTTCCCGCCCCAGCTCACCTACCTGGTTGACTATGACCGAGAGGACAGTGAAGCCACTGACTCAGATGCCGAGGTGGAGGGTGTAGATGAAGAAGAGGATGAAGATGAAGACCGGGGCTTCCCTGGTGGCGCAGTGGTGGGAGTCCGGGTACACGGGTTCGTGCTCCGCCCGGTCCGGGAGGATCCCACATGCCGCGGAGCGTCTGGGCCCGTGAGCCATGGCCGCTGAGCCTGCGCGTCCAGAGCCTGTGCTCCGCAACAAGAGAGGTCGCGCACCGCGATGAAGAGTGGACCCCGCTCGCCGCAACTAGAGAAAGTCCTTGCACAGAAACAAAGACCCAACACAGCCAAAAATAAATAAATAAATTTATTTTTAAAAGATGAAGATGAAGATGAGGGGGAAGAAATCGGGAAAGGTGAAAAGAGGAAGAGAGAAACACGATGAAGGCAAAGATGACTGAGACCCCAAATAACGTGCAAAAAAGAACTGTTCAGTATCGGCTGGACTGCTCACATGGATTTGGTAGCTGTTTAAGAAAAAAAAAAAGGTAGCTGTGATTACAAACCCCAGGACACCAACCCACCCGAAGAGCCAAAGAACAGTCTCTGTGACATTCTACCTTCCTCCATTTAGTCCCTCTTAGAAATCCACCACCAAGCTTGGGGACTTCACCTCAACAAAATTATAAGCGTTGTTAGGTTTTTGTGTAAGACTTGCTGTACCGTGGATAGCTGTGATTTGTGAGTCAACCGTCCGTGGCTGCCAGTTACACTGAGATTGTAACAGCATTTTTACGTTCTGTACAACAAAGAAGCTTTGTAAATAAAATCTGAACATTTAAAAGAAAGAAAGGAAGGAAGCATCACAAATCACATTGGTTTCCCTTCACCTGAACCCAAAACTCTAATCACAAGTCACATTGAGATGATCTAAATCGGGAGCCACTCTTCAACAGATGTTCAGCCAAGATTTTTTTTTTCTTTATTAATCTTGATTAGACGAGATCTTAACAGCATGTAGTGGAAGGTAAATCCACAAAGTCCTACTATAATGACTAATTTTAATTACTTTCCAGAATCACTCCTTGTTTGCAAAATTGAGTATGTTTTTCACAAGCTAATTATCTGGCTACACAGTTAAAAGTGCAAAATGTAGTGATCCTAGCTCCTGTCTCAACAAGAAGTACACGGGATAATGAAGCCCACAAGTTTTGAATTTAAATCAGCTGTTTTGGTGTCATGAAGGGGCAAAAAGCAGAATTCTAAACTGATCAGTTAAAGAGAAGCACGGTCAACAGGAGGTATTTGTTTGAAAGAATTGGAAACTTCACACAACTACATGGGAATTCTGGAAAGGAAAGCACCATTATTGGGGATAAAACCATTATCACAAATAATAATTTCTAATGTTGACCAATGAATGGGCCTACAAGGCCATCCATGAGCTGCCCCCCTCTCCACAAAATACCCCTGACTCCATCTCTGATATGAGCTGAACTTTGTCCCCCCTCCCCTGCAAATTCATATGTTGAAGTCCTAACCCCCCAGAGCCTCAGAATGTAAATGTATTTGAAGATGGGGTCTTTAAAGAGACAATTAAGGTCATTAAGGTGGCCCTCATTCAATATTACTGGTATTCCTTAACGAAGAGGAGATTAGGACACACACACACACACACACACACACACACACACACACAGAAGAAGGGCCATGTGAAGATGCAATAAGAAGATGGCCATCTACTAGCCAAGGAGAGAGACTTCAGAAGAAACCAACTCAGCAGGACACCTTGATAGTGGACTTCTGGCCTCTAGAACGATAAGGAATGAATTTTGGTTGTTTAAGCCACCCACTCTGTGGCTTTTGTTATGGCAGCCCTAGAACCTAATGTAACCTCATGGCTTCAGTCACAGTCTCCATGGGGTCTCAGAACTTGCCCAGCTTCTCCCCTTAAGAGGCTGCCCTGCCTGTGTCCTCTGATGAAGGCTCCTCCCCAAGAAGACCACCTTACTCCCAGCCCCTTCTTCCAGCATGTGGCTCCAAGGTCTGCTTCCCCAGCGCTGCTGCTGCTGCATCCCATTTAAAGTGGGACCCCCGCTCAGGCCCCAGCACACCCCATCCTCTCACACCACCTTCTCCTGCAGGAGTTACCTTCACACACATTCACGTAATCTACCTACTTATTAGAATTGTTGTTGATTAACTCTCCCCACTGGAATATAGACTCCAAGAGGGCAGGGATCACTGTTTCACTCGCCAACCAAGCTCTAATGCCAAGAAAAGAGCAATAAATCCTTTGACGAAGCAGACTGAATGCCCATGACGTTGTCATTAAAAAAAAAAAAATTAAAGTGAAAAAAGGCCTAATATAAACAAATAAAAGGGAAATTATTCAGTCCAGCAAAGGCCATAATTGGAAATAAGGACCGATTGATAATATCAATTAAAAACAATGTACCTCTAATGAAGTGATCAATTTCTTTCTAGTCTTTTTAAAGATCCCTAAACCTACTGCTAAGTAACACTTTTCTAAAGAAATTCATGTACCAAAGTATTTTTTACAATCAACTTGAAATGTATGTTCCGAGACGCTGACAACAGTACCAGAATTTTTTTGGTATCTAATAGTACTGAATTCACGTTAGTTAGCAAAATGTCTCTGTGGTGGGGTTTGCTGTGAGCGCATCTGAATGTAAGAAACTACCTTGGGGATTCGCCATCTACCTTTTCTCTAAAGAGAGCTCTCTCTCTGGGTTATCATATTCAAAGCGAATTTAAATACTGTGTCCTGGAAAAAAAGAATTGCCAGGTGAGTCTTAAAGCAAAGCTGCCTGGTCATTTAACGGGCGTTGCATTGATAACGACAACCTGATATGCTAGAAAATTTGTGCACTTTGGTACATGGAGTAAAAGCCCAGGTCCCTGTTGTAAGACACGGTCTGGGAGTCTATTTACTGGGCAGTAATAGGTGTGTACAGGTGCAGCCCGTGGCTTCCATCCCACGCAAAGCTTCACCTGAGTCACATCACGTCATTGTAAGCCTCCATCAAAACAAAGGGCAAAGACAAAAACCAAACAAGAGTGCGATGGTAGCCACCAAGCGATCACAATGCAGCCACGTAATCCAGCAAAAATGAGGAAGCAGAAAACCTCATTTTGCTTACAGGCTTTGTGTAGCGTTTGAGAGAACATTCCACCAAGCGCACCGTGCTGCTCCCCGCCCCACAGATGAGAGAGAAAGAGTCTTCCAACCACCTGGGGACCCGGGCACATTCCTGAGACTCAGGCACACCTTTCTGGAGGGTCTCCTCATCTACACTCCATCAGGAAGGAGAGAAGCCCTGCAGCCAGATGATTCAACTCCCCTTCCCTCTACAACCTGTGAGCAAAATCCATTCGTACGAAAAATAGGTGAGGGCAAATGTGGCTCGTTTTGAAATATTAAAATTATCGTCATAGAACACAGAATGCAGAGAAGAGTGTGTTGAAGCTCAAAGGACATTAACCCAGCATGTGTATATCACCATTTAAAAAAAAGTTTACTTTGAAAGAACAGAGAAATTCAATAACATACAAAGAAATATGTGTGATCAAGGAGATCGTTATAATCTGACAGAGAAAAGAACATATTTATTATTTTGAGATGCTAATGGCTTCAATAAAATTCTGAGAAAATTTTGATATAATTAGAGTCTTGTTAGGATAATGAGGTATTTATATGGTTCACATTTCTTGTGTATTTGATAAGTCCTTACTTTGGCATAATTGCTATGAAATAAATTTCTATAAAGTCAAAAAAATAAAAAGAATAAAATCGCCTTCAAATGTCTAATACTTTCACGATTTTACCAGATAGAAAATCTACTCGGTTACTAACAAGTATCAGTTATAGGGTAGGCAGTAAAATTTAAGCTAAGGGTTATAAAGGTAATGGGGAAGAGATCAGTCAGAGCTCAGGAACATCCAATAGAACAGGTTTATGCAAGGCTCAAAAAGTCCTACCTTGTCGCATGTAACTCGGAGGGAACTGAGGGGGATTGCTAGGAACCCATGCTCAGCCCAGCCTGAAAGTCACCCCGAGATTTGGCTCCCAGATCTGACTGTGTCTGAGCCGCAGTGAAACCTCACCATCAGCGCCCCAATGGGAGAGTCACAAATCAAAGGAGGCTCATCCTGATTCTGCCAGCATGGAAGGAAGTGTGAGATTCTCACTGCCTGGGACCCTGAGAACAGGAGGAAGGCTTGGGCATCACTACGGCCCCGCCCCTTTCTACACACTACCTGCCCTTTATAACTGGCCATGAAGTAAGCCTTTTCCAACCAGAGGGTAGCATTTCCAGTCCAGGAAGAGCAGGGTAATTTCCGGGGGAACCAGAATCGGGGGAAAGTGTCCAGAGCATCCGCTGCAGCCAGGCATTTCAGATAAAGGGCTGCTGGCGGACGGCTCAGAATGAAGCCGGTAGAGGACGAGAGAGCCCACCTCACATCCATTTCTTGTCTGCTTTCTGCCCATCAGGTGGGTGCTCAGGGCATGTCTGAGGATACAGAACGGAGGCCTTAGGAACACCGCTTGTAAAATGCGTTGGTTACAAACGGTCGTCAACCGTGCTGCAGCTGAGGGAGGCCCACACTGGCAGAGAGTCACAAGTCTCAATCACCTTCCCCCTGCCCTGGGAAGCTCTTATGATGGCCAGGTGTCTTCACCTAGCAAGTAAGTATATTCGTGCTGCCCTGACCCCGAAGAGAGGGTGTCCAGGACAGCAGCTCTGGAGCAACAAGGACAGACTGAGCCAATTGCAGCAGATAAAGGAGAGGACAGGCAGGGCAACTCGAGAGCTGCCTGGTGAGTGGGAGGGGTCAAGAATGGCCACACGGGGGAGCTGACTGTACACCTGGACCCCGGAATCATCCACTCACTCACCAACACACACATGCGTCACTACTTGCTACAGGCCAGGTCCTGTGCTGGGGCTTGGAATATGAATGGAGATAAGCCACAGGTGCCTGCCCCGGTGTCTGGTGAGGAAAGACCCATTAAAGAGCAGTTGTATTAGCGTGGCAGGGTCAAGATGGGCTGACACGGGTGCTGGGGGGGAATGGAACAGGGGCACCCAGCCCGGTGGAACTGGGGAGAGAAGTGGGAGAAATTCAGTCCAGGCAGAGATGCTCCCTAATCACAATGGTGAAGGTCCCAGGAGCCTGGGAGCTGGGAGCCCAACAGGCCCCTTTATGGGAACTGGTCAGAGAGGCAGAAAGTAAGATAGAAGCAAAGACAGGGCAGGGACCTCAACGCTCAACTTTATTTGCCTGCAAGTTTCCTGTGTCTTATACATAGTTATTCTCGTTGCCAATTAGATCCCACTCCAGTCCACAAGTACGATCAATACAACGGGGATAGAAAGTTGCCTATGAGGAAAATTTCAAAACATCAACAACTTCGGTGCTCACTTAGAAAGGAGCATATTGTATCAACTACTTCTTATGTTTGACAGGTTTTATCTGGCTTTCTCTTTGCATACTCTTGTACAGAAATGCAAATCCTTCCCTGGCAATTACAGAGTGAAATAGTGGAAAAGATACTTTTGCAACAACTTGTAATTTTCTAAGCTATGTATCCAACAGCTAGAACTCAGGAGGCTAACTTCTCTGCATTCTTCCAGAGCAACCCTCACTCCCTGGAGAGAAATCCTTCAATCTAATTGTAGTTAATTAGACAAAACTGATTAAGCCCTGCATTTGGTTGCTGGCAGTCTGGATCAACGTGAGATGGTGAACAGAATAAACAAAGAAAAGGACAGGTTTGGCTGCATCCTATGTTGTGCCCTTTCTCTGGGATCTAAAAGGAAAGAATGGTGATCGGAGAAAATGTCAAGATTCACATAGCAGAGGGCACACCACGGGCTCACCTGTCCTCTTCAGGGAAGTCTCTGACACGCCCCTCTCTTGCCTGTAGCATTGATGTAGCAAGTGGGGCAACTGCTTTGCTTGACTGACTAAAACTTGTTCCGTTCCTCTCATTACCAATAAAACACTCAATTATAAAAATTTTTTAAAGTCAGTTCAGTACTTAGAAAATTCAGTTACGAGGGGCCTGCAAACAAATTACAATTCTTGTTCCCATCTATTACTCTGTGTACTTCTGACACATAACAACATATGAATTCCAAACCTCTCTAATTCAGATTTACTGGCAGAGAGAGAAGAGAGTTAATCGGTGGCAAATGTGAATTTCAGGATACATTTTGTAAACACTGATTTTATGTACATAAAGGAACTTGCTCAAAAATAGATTACCAAAGTATACATAGTAATTTTTCTGATACTTCTAATTTAATGGTTACATATAACTTTTTCTTATTCTAACAGCACAGTTAACATATTCAAGTTCATTAAAATGTATTTTAACTTTCTACTAGTTTGAGTTTAAGCAAATTTTTTTGTCATTTCCACTCCCCTTTTTGCCCTTCCACAAAACTCCTGCTTTAAATTCTCGCTTGTTTTTATTTGAAATTCTTTATTACAAATAACTTAAGCCATGGTAAAAGAAAAACGTGTACACATTTTAAAACAGTGTTTCTTTTGCCCCTAAAACAGTGTTTCTTAATAGTCTTTCTCCATTCTAAAAAAAAAGTAGCCCAAAGTTATCTTTGGATATAATTAAAACAGGATATTTTTTCTTATTAAATAGTTAATGGGACTTCCCTGATGGCACAGTGGTTAAGAATCCACCTGCCAATGCAGGGGACACGGGTTTCAGCCCTGGTCCGGTAAGATCCCACATGCCGCGGAGCAACTAAGCCCGTGCGCCACAACTACTGAGCCTGCGCTGTACAGCCTGAGAGCCACAACTACTGAAGCCCGTGCACCACAACTACTGAAGCCCACGTGCCTAGAGCCCGTGCTCCGCAACAAAAGAAGCCACCGCAATGGGAAGCCCGCGCACCGCAACAAAGAGTAGCCCCCTTTCACTGCAACTAGAGAAAGCCCGTGCACAGCAATAAAGACCCAACACAGCCAAAAATAAATAAATAAATTGGAAATAATCTTTTTAAAAAAGATTGCTTTGAAAAGATAGTTAATGGGTTATCAAGAAAACCTGATTTTCCAGGGACAGAAAGTAAACACATAAATTTTTAAGAAGGCGCATGTGAGCCCAAAGCATAGCTATAAACATATACCAAGAAAACATCAGTATCTTATTTTTCTTGCGAGTCTCCAAGTCATTTTGATAAGCTAAGTAGCAGAAAGCAAACCTCAGCTGGTCTGTAGTCCCTACTGATAAAAGCTTACGGTGAAAAAAGGCAAACTGCTGATCCGGGAGTGTGTGTATGGAGATATGGAGAGACCAATGACAGAAAGGTGATTTATTAAGCTAATTACACAATTACTTTCAACAGGCCATTTGTAAGCACAAATCTTGATAAAAAATAAATGCTGGAAACATCAGCGTGTATAAAATTCGACATCTGTGCCCCTCTGTGCTGCTCCTGGAAGCTCAGATACAGCGACTTCCCTCCCTACACCCGTGGCTAAAGACGACAAAGACAAAAATACTGACTGATGCTATTAGAACAGCATCTCCCTGATCCAATGTCACTGAATTAAAGAGTGTCTGTCAAACACTCTCAGCATAACAGTACTTTGTTGTCCAGCAGGCCGGGCTACACATGGTTCAGCTTTCCACTCTCCTCCGAATGAGGCGTCAAAACAGAAAAGCTGAGCTTCACAAGATGTAGACCGTCCTCCCAAAGGTTTAGTTCAAGAGTCTTTAATTGAAAAAGCACTGAGCTCTACATCAAATTAAGGAAATAACTGAAGGAAACTCAGTAAAGATAAGCCATGAGGTGCAAGTCCCACATGAGAGATCATCTTTTTAAGACATTGTGACTCCAAGAGCTGCACACTGAACCACTTGCTGGGTACAGCTTCTCGTCACTCCCTCTGGACGAACCTTAAACTACTGTACCTTTAAATCAACTGAGAAAGGCAGCTGCTCGTTCACCCAGGAAGATACAATGAAGATCAATCCAGGACACAGGAGTGGAAGGAACTTTAACCAGATGACATCTTTGAACATCTTTGGTTCTGTAACTTATCCCTAACGCTCCTAGCATTCATTCTGAAACCCATACCCTGGGCCAGAGACTGTGGGAGAGGCTGAGGATACAGAAATATGAAGACACAGTCTCAAGGCTTGCGAAGCTCCAACAGTAAAGGAGGGGACAGTGTGAACAATGAACAGGGCTGCATCAGTGACAGTCAAAACGGTAAGAGTTGGTCTACACCTGCCACTGGTGTAGGCTGGGGACATGGTCAGTATCACAGAGCAGGTTGGGCTGGGACAGAGATGGGACAGAAGGTAAGGAAGACAGGGTCTCACTCAACACTGGAATCACGTGGGCTGAGATGACCAGGGGATTCCACACCAAGGAATGCTTTCAAAGCCACCCGTGATTGTCTAGAGTAGTAAAATCCACAGAGACAGAAAGTAGAAGGGTGCTAGGGTACCAGGGGCTGGAGGAGGGGAGAAGGGAGAGTTAGTGATCAATGGGTATAAGAGTTTCAGTTTGCAAGGATGAAGAGTTCTTCAGATGCATGGTGATGATGGTTGCATAACAGTGTCAATGTACTTAATGCCACTGAACTGTACACTTAGAAAGGTTAGGTGGTACCTTCTGAGTTATGTATATTTCATCACAATTAAATTTAAAAAAATTAATTAGCTCCAACAAGACCTAGTACTCCCTCCCCTTTATAGACAAAATGGCCAAGATGTGAGTAGAATGGTGGGAGATAAGGAAGTTAGCCAAAAGCTAAGTACATAACCCCCAAATAGCAGTAAGCTTAACCAAAACCTTTACTTCTTTAGGGCTGCTTCGAACAGATCATGAATCCATATGTTCACACTTGTTAGGACTTGTAGAGTATATTTCAGCAAGTCCAGTCCAACCACAGTGCACTGACAGTTTCTTCTTTACCCCCAATCTTCTTGAACCTAGAAGGAAAACCTTAAGGCCAATCCACAGACCCGACTCTGGATCTGGAGAATTAAATAAACAATATCTAGAAGTTCGAGCTTAATAACTGATTATCCTTTGATTGGGAAATAAAAGCACAAAATAGGAGGAAAAAATAAGGAAAGGACCGTGAATTTCAACGTGACAGAGACAACGGGCAGCAACGGTGCAGAGAGTATAGAGACATGTGAACTTTGCAAAAGCCCTGCTTTGTCTCAGTGCAAACGGTAGGGGATCATTGCCAAGAGCATCTTTGGCTGGTGGAGTGAGAAAAGTTTAATAAGCACAGGTGTGGGTGGAGATTAGACGGGATAGAGGTCAGAAGCTACCTGTCCTAGTCATTGGCAGCAAGCTAAGTAAGTTACCAGTTTTTCTCATTTAAAGAAGATTCCTCCCCCACCCCCAGCCAAAAAGTAAACAATAAAAAGGTTCCTCCAGTTCAAAATGTTATGACTTGATGATTCCATTTTGAACCAAAGTTATTTATCTGGCTCTATTAGTGATACAAAAAAAGCAGATTCTACTTTGACACAACAATATCTTCAATTGTGCATCTCACATGTACTACTGCACATTAAGTCAAATTATGCTCCTATTTCTATAAAGGAAATCCCTATTCAAACATTTTGATGTTCTTTTAGATTAATGAAAGTAATTATATTCTAAAATTTTTAGTATCTCATAAAAATATTTTCCATGTGGCATTTTTCCCACTGATACATGGCACCAACATACAAGAAAACTTTGTTCTTCAACATGCAAAAGCATATATGAGCATACTCACATTGCCAGTATGTTGGCATTACATGTCTGAAGCATGGCTTTGCCATTATTTCCATGAGCATCTCCAAACAGATAAGAAATTGGTAAGTGAACTTAATATTTATTAACTGGAAACCTTTTCAAGATATATCTTTGCTTTTTTTTTTATATAGTAGAATGAGAAATCCCTAGGAGCTCAGAACCTCCTGGCAAAGCACAGTATGCTCAACAGACACACAGTAGGATTCTCATCCTTTTGGCTTCTGGAAAATTAGCATACTATCAGTTTATGAGAATTATGATCCAAACACAGTGTCACTAATGAAGTAACACCCAGCGTGAAACTGCTTAAACCGTGTACACTATCTTCCAAGTACACTTCCAAGGAAGTAATGTGCAGAATCCAATTAAAAAACCAGTTTTCATCTCCTTAAAGCTGGAAATCAGGGACAAAGGCAAGTTATATTGAAAGGAGAGGGTCTCAGCAGGTGTCCCATGAGCGGGTTCTTGGTACAATGGCAGGAGATGCCTGACTTTGGAATGTGTCTTACTTTTCCCCACCCTCACCTTTTCTCTCCTCCTCCCCCCTCCCTCTGTGTTATAATAAAGCTCCTCTGAGGCCAGGGAACAAGGCTGATGGGTGCAGCACTGAATGCCTAGCACTTAGAACATGGGAATGTGGTAATCACCTAATAAATACGGCGACAAGTGAATGAGTACCTCCTCCAACTGTCCCCTGTACTACCCTCTGGCCAGACAACAGCTGGAGGGAAGAGGAGAAATGATGGTCAGTGATCACTGCTCTTTGGCCTTGACTGGATCAGAGCTATAGGATGAGCTGTGCAAGAACACCAACCCCTGCCCCTGATAAAGACTCAACGATGGAAAGGTGATGGCTGCAACCAGCAACTGGGAGGCCACTTCCCCGACCAATGATTCCTCCCCTTAAAATTCTGCTCAAACCTTCGCCTGACTCCAGCCATTATTCCTAGCAGAGCTTGCCCATCTGACAACCGAAGGCTTCTATAAATTCCTCTGTCTGGCTACAGTTGTGAACACGTTGTTCTGAAGGCCAAAAATTTTCCAGCAGCAGGCAAGAGCATTTAGAAAATTAGTGAACCAGAATTCTATTACCAGTAAAATCTTGCTTTAGTATGAGGACCAGTCTGGGTGCTCACTGTGGGACTGGGGTATCTCAATAGTTGGCAAAATGGAATATGGAATATTGCCAAGAGGAAAAGTGATGAAATTCAAACATACTCGTAGAAATGTAAGCTCCTGACCATTTACTGAGATCCATGATTGGCTTAGAATCAAGACAACATGTTGCTTACAAACATAATGAACAGTAATACATAAATAGGCACTTCAATTTTTTCTGATTAGTAGATAGCATTTCATTTTTAGCTTTTAAGTTTGCGCTTTAAATTTGATTTTCTGTTTTGTTCATCCAATCTCCCAAATTGACACGTTTAAGTCCTCCTTTAAAATACTTTTGACTCAGCAACATTGCTTGTGGGAGTTGATCCCAAGGAAATAAACCTAAATAGAGAGATGTTTTGGCAGAAAGATGGTCCATGAAGCATTACTTATCCCTAAAAATAACTTAAATATTTCATAGTTATAAAATAGTAAAGAAAAATAAAGAACACTCATTTGGTTGATAAAATTTATACCTAAAAATGGATGTTAGGAAGACAAAGCAACGACATGGGAGAAGTGCCTGTCGTAGGAGATTAACAACCTCTAGCAAATGATGGGACATGCAGACGCAGAACACAGAAGTTTGCAGAGAGGTCAAGATTTGTGCAGGGACTATTCACAATAGCCAAAACATGGAAACTATCTAACTGTCCATCAACAGATGAACCGATAAAGAAGATGTGGTGCGTGTATATATATATATAATGTAATACTACTCAGCCATTAAAAAGAAATGAAATAATGCCACTTACAGCAACATGGATACAACTAGAGGTTATCATACTTAGTGAAGTAAGTCAGAAAGAGAAAGACAAATACCGTATGATGTCACTTATATGTGGCAACTAAAATATGATGCAAATAAACCTATCTACAAAACAGAAACAGACTTGTGGACATAGAGAACAGACTTGTGGTTGCCAAGGGGGAGGGGGTTGGTGTAGGGATGGAGTGGGACGTTGGAGTTAGCAGATGTAAGCTATTATTATATGGAGTGGATAAACAACAAGGTCCTACTGTATAGCACAGAGAACTACATTCAGTATCCTATGATAAACCATATGGAAAAGAATATTTAAAAAAAGAATGTATGTATACATATAACTGAATCACTTTGCTGTACAGAAGAAATTAACACAACATTGTAAATCAACTATACCTCAATAAAAAAGAAAGAAAAAAGAAAGAAAGAAAGAAAAAGAAAACAAGGTTTGTGCAGGGAGATAATAAGAAGAAACAAAAAAAGTTGGAAGAAAAATATTAGGGTGACAACAGTATGAGGACAGCTGCACTAAAAGATGTCATAAAAAAACAATGATTAGGACTTCCCTGGTGACGCAGTGGTTAAGAATCCGCATGCCCATGCAGGAGACAAGGGTTCGAGCCCTGGTCCAGGAAGATGCCACATGCCGCAGAGCAACTAAGCCCGTGTGCCACAACTACTGAGCCTGTGCTCTGCAACAAGAAAAGCTACCACAATGAGAAGCCCACGCACCACAATGAAGACCCAACTCAGCCAAATATAACTAAATAAATTTATTTAAGAAAAAAACAATGATTAAAAGTGCTGAAGGAGGTAAAATAAATTAAAATTAGGGTCATAAATGAGGGACTACAGTGTATTTAAATTAAAAAAAAACAACCACGTTGTGAAAGAATTCCAATTTTTTCATAAATAATGTAAACCAGGGAGAGTACTTAATCTGAGTATCAATTTATTCATGTATAAATTTAGGGTGTTTAATTCTACCCTCAAGTGTTGTTCTGAAACTAATAATGGTTAGGCAATGTGTCCTTTTGGTCTATCCATCAGCAGGAAGAAAGAGGTACTCAAATGCCCAGGAAAGACTCAGGAGGATGAGGGCTGTCTGATCGGCACGGGATGTGGTTATCAGAGGATGTCAGGGACTCCAGGACAGAACAGTTCCAGAAGGGAGGGGAAAGAAGGCGGGGGCATGGGTAGTTAGAAGTGGTGGTGGCAACAGCTAGACATTCTCTAGGAGTTGCCAAATGGTGAAAAGAACAAGACAGGACAGACTCTAACGACCTGGCATGAAGCTGGGATGGTCGGCAGCATTTCTGGGGATAGGAGAGTTCTACGCACAGAACAAGAAGAGAGAGGAGATGCAGAGATGGGAGATGCAAGAGGACATGGAAGAGTGTATGCAGCAAGTGCTAAAAAGCTGAGGGAAAGAAACCGGGCACACGCAGAACGGGCTCTGAAAAGGAGACGGCACATTTGCCTCCAATCCAGGAGAGAACTATAGGCGGGACATACAAAAACAGGCATTTTGAAATGAGTGAAGGAAAAGGAAACCGAGACCACTCACATCTGATGGCTCAGCTTAAACGTATCTACCAAGCATGAGCTCCGTGCAAGGAGCTCAAATTGGATGGTCATGTCACCTGCAAGGCAGCAGTAGGGGACACGGGCGGATGCTAAGAACAGTAATAGGAAAAAAAAAGTGCTATCCTGCAAACATGCATATCCTGCAGGGCCACCTAGCAAAGCAGAGCTAACCGATTAACAGACACGCAAACTTCTAAAAGGCAAGGGTCCTGGCCTGCTCTCAAGGCAGGATCTCAACCAGATGGAAACGGTGCCCGTCCCTGCAGGACATCTGCACTGCAGAGGACACGTATCCACTCGGAAGGGAGAGCAGGGGGTAACAGGTGTGGTGCAAGTACTTCCTACTCAGGTCTGAATCTTTTGTTAAATTAGCAAATTGGCAAACTTCATCCACACTGAAAAGCAAGGAGAAAAGGCATCACTTCTGAAACGTAGGATGGGGACGTGCATATGTTTCCTGGACAGCAAAACCCTCGAGCATTTGAGGGTGAGTCACATTATTATTATTGCATTGGAGAAATCATGAACTTATCAACAGCAGCCTTTTGCCCAAGTATGAGAGTCAGCTTGAGCCTCTTCCTTTTTCCAGCAAATAGAACAGCGAGGTTGTCTGGCCCAGAGGCTGTAACGCATGGTCATCAAGAACATATATGTGTATAACTGAATCACTTTGCTGTACAGCAGAAATTAACACAACACTGTAAATCAACTCTACTCCGATTACCAAAAAAACGAAAAACTATTTGAAGGCAATCTGCCAACTTCCAAATAATGGGGATATTTTAGTGACTATAGAAGGAAATAACTTTTTTGGTCACAAATATATGAAGGCATTTGATACTTTTCAAAATCATACACTTGTTGAAATTTAAGAAAGCATAAAAGTAAAATGTTTTCTCTTATTAAATATTAACTTTAATCCCCATGGAAATAGTCATTTGTCCCAGGCGGGAACTCTTCTTTAAAGAAGAAATGGTTAAAGAAGAAATGCCAACATTATGCACTGAAATAATTTGAAAATAGACACGTCTGGGGATAGCCTCTGACTAATTACCAGTACCACCTAAATACATCAGTACAATGTATCATATTTTAGGTCAAAGAACCTAAAAAACAAAAAATTTTGTTTAAAGGAAAATGTAATCCAAATGAATGGCAACCTTTTGACTTCGTAATAAACACTCTAGGAATCAAAGTATACATTTTAAGAATCTAGCCAATTTAAGCTTTGGTTTGGATTTCCACTGTCTTGTCCTCCATACTTTCAACAATTAATACATATTAAAAAAAAAAATACTCCCAGGTGGCACCTCCTGGCTACCGCGCTCTCTCTGAAAGAACACCACCACTGTGACATGTTTCCACTAAGTAGCAAGAGGTCTTCCCTTAAAAGCTGGCAATGCTTCTAAAGACAGGCACCAATCTCTCTTCTGCTTGTCCTTGCCATTGTGTCTGTATCATTCACTTTCAGATTGGTTCCAAGGACTTTTTAAATTTTTTGACCAAATATTTACTTCTGTGTGGAATTTGGCAGAAAAGCTCACAGAAGCTACTTCCAAACTTGGTGCTTAAAGAGTCAATCAATACAACAAACAATATCTTGACCAACAGGTTCCAATAGCCCACAAGTGACTCCAACGGGGGGTTCTTGTGCTTTGTTTTCCCCAATGCAGCCCAAGGATCTGGTAGACTACACACCTTCTAGAGAACAATTTCATTCAGGAATTCCGCAACTGACCCCCAGGTATCAGGGATTCTATTATGCCCAACCCTGTGAATCAATCCTCCTGTCACAGCTCAGATACAACTACTGGGGAGCTATATCTCCATGAGTTTACATTTCAGATGCAAAGGTGCAGTCAGATAACTCAGCAGCAGAAACACAAATGAATATTCAGAGCCACATTTGAATAGAAGAGGTGCAGTTCCTGTAGGCTGAAGGTACAGGGTAATAAAAGGGAAATCTTGCTCTACGCTCATGTTATTTAGATGTTTTTGCTATTGTCTTCTGGGTTTTTTTGTTTCTTTGTTCGTGTTTGCTACAAAAAAAAGAACACAAAAAACCCCTGGATTTTGACTATTTTGAAAATGTCCGTAAATCATCCCACGTGTAGGTAGGGTTTTTCTGCCTTTATTTTCTTTAGCTCTGTATAATTTATCTTAAAATCAACCTTGTGGAAGCATATTTTAAGCTTCTGAACGAGATCTGGATACAAAAAGTGCCTATCAGTCAAAGAGGATTATCAAAGCCATCTTGTCTATTTCAGGGTCTAAAAACACAAGGCAGAGCTATTTGTTCACAATCCATCATTATCCGTACCTGCTAGCAGGAACTCAAGATAAACAGGGTAGAGAATTGAGCTGAGGCTTCTGGTCTAAATTGTCTTGGTTCAATGCCCTGGGCTCCCAGGGGAGCTGGAAGCTCAAGAGAGTTGAAGGGGAGGATACCCAGCTTCAGGCCACCAATATGTTCCCATCACATAGAAGATGTACGTGTACATTTAAAAATACGACCCCATAAATATTAGTCTGGATTAGGAAAAGAGAATGAAGATTAACCTGAGAAGGAATCACAGTGTCTATGTCTATGTTTCACGATTACTGCACAGACTTTTAGAGCTTAAGAAGGATGGAGGATTCTCTTTGCCTAAGGGTGTATTTGCCTAAAAGAGATGCTCTACCCCCAGGTACATAACCTCCAGGTGTGCCTGGAGATAGTGAGATGAATGATCTTAATGGCACCATTCTCAGCACAAACCCTGATACCACCCATGTATCCAAGCATGAAGAAGCGATAACTCAGTCGTGAACTATTCCTACCACTGGAATAGTACACAGTAAAGAAAATGAACGAACCACAGCTGCAACCATTGACATGGACAGATTACCAAACCATAATGCTGAAAGTAAAAAGCATGTCACAGAAAAATATGTATTGGATGATTCAAGGACTAAAGCAAGCAAAACATAAGAAAATACTTTTAAGGGATACATAAATATGTGATGAAACTATTCAGAAGAGCAAGGGGATAACCGAAAAACCTAACTAAAGATTATACCAGAAAACGGTAGAGGGCCAAGGGAGCATCTAAGGATCCTGAGCTGGAAACGGCACAGCAGCCCATTTTATTATTATTTTAAGCTGTACATACTTATTGTATTTACTCTCTTGTATGCATGATATATTTTGATTCAAAAGAAAAAAGAAAAAACTGACGCCGACGAGCCCTACCTGTCGGCTGGAATAAGACAGAAAGCTCCACAGTGCGAAAGCTCACGACCGTACATGTAACAGCCACTGCAGCATCATTTCCCAAGGTGTGTTCCCTGGAATACTGGCCATGGCATGCTTCACAAAAATAGAGAGCTCCCTAGAAAGGAAAGCTAGGAAAACATTGCAATGCTAAGCCCTATCTCGTCTTCAACAAATTCATAGGATACATTCACATATTAAGGTTTCTGAGACAATTTCTATAAGGCAACATTTTCATTTGGTTCAACTCCGTGTTATCCAACCTTATATGACCAATCCATTACGTAGAACTCATCACTATGCCAAAAGGAAACGTTTGACAACACCCCAAAGTACGACGCTAAGTCAAATAACCTCTAACCTAGCCCCAAAGTAGACAAGAGTACGCGATGAAGAATAAATCAGATTTTTCATAGGAACTTTCTAAATATATGATCTTTCCAAAGCACTAGAAAATATTACTGATTGCTCTAATTAAAAAGAAAAATTATCTCCCGTGTTCTTTCTCTATCTAGAATACGACTAGTTGCCTACAATACTAACCCAAAACCTAACTTCCAGGTCGTGTCTTACAATAACTCTTCCACCATGAAGAACAACACAAATGTATTTGCAGCAAAGATAATTACTACCAATAAATTTGTTCTGAAAAATTAGGGAAGACATTATAGCCTTCAGTTTATAGCAGACGAGGAATGCTTGAAGAATATTCTGGTAAAAATAAAGCCAAACACTTAAGATCTGTATCTATGGACTGCAGGAATGCCCATGTTATACTGTCAAATGAAAAAAAAGCAATCTGACAAAACAACATACTCTTACCTTAATATCCTTGGGGCAATTTTGCTCCTTGGTATTTACCAAAGGAGTTGAAAACAGATGTCCACATGAAAACCTGTGCACAGATGTTAATAGGAGCTTTACTCACAATTGCCAAAATTTTGAAGCAACCAAGGTACCCTTCAGTAGGTGAATGGCTAAAAAACTGTGGAACATTCCGGCAATGGAATGTAATTCAGCAGTTTAAAAAAAAAAAAAAAAGAGCTATCACACCATGAAAAGACATTGAGGAATCTTGAATGCATATCACTAAGTGAAAGAAGCCACATAATGTATAATTCCAACCTTCTGGAAATGGTATGGGGCCAGCAAAAAGATTAGTGGTTGTCAGGGGTCAGAATCTCAGGGAGGGATGAATACCCAAGGACCCACAAGGTTTTCAGGGCAGTGAAAGGATTCTGTACGATGCTATAATGGTGGATATGGGTCATTATACATTTGTCCAAACCCATAGAATGGAAAATACCAAGAGTAAACCCTAAGGTGAATGAGGTACATTGGATGAGTATGAAGAGCCATATGGGTTCATTAAATGTAACAAAGGTACCATTCCTGTGGGGGTGTTGATAGTGGAGGTGCTGTGCATGTGTAGGACCAGGGGGTATATTGGAAATCTCTGCGCCTTCCCCTCAGTGTTAATGTGAACCTAAAACTGCTCTTAAAAAAACAGTCTCAGGGCTTCCCTGGTGGCGCAGTGGTTGAGAATCTGCCTGCCAATGCAGGCGACACGGGTTCGAGCCCTGGTCTGGGAAGATCCCACATGCCACGGAGCAACTGGGCCCGTGCGCCACAATTACTGAGCCTGCGCGTCTGGAGCCTGTGCTCTGCAACAAGAGAGACCGCGATAGTGAGAGGCCCGCACATCGCGATGAAGAGTGGCCCCCACTTGCCGCAACTAGAGAAAGCCCTCGCACAGAAACGAAGACCCAACACAGCCATAAATAAATAAATAAATAAATAAATTTTTTTAAAAGGTCTCAATTAAAATTTTTTTTAAAAAAGCAATGAAGGGTAATAGGAACATATTAATTCTACTCTGTAAAAACACAAACCCCCCTCCCCCTCCCAATAATAATCTGAGCTTATATGTATAAATAAAATATGTACATATATTTTTAAATTGCATAAGTACTTATAAACAAGAGGAAAGCTGTGTAAAGAAACAAGCCAAGATGTCAACATTGTGAGTGACAGGAGAGGGTGGGAAGGGGGACTGGGGAGAGATGAGATTAGATTCGACTTTGTACATCCTTCATTGTATTTTTGCTCATTACTGTATGACTGCTAAAAATGAAAAAATAAGGAATTTGGGGTTTTATTTTTCCCACGTGAAAACACTTCTCCAAATTTAAACTTAAGAAGCAGGAAATCGTCATGGAAGTGGGATGCAGCCAATCAACCTCAAAGTAAGTGTGATACACATTCTCCATCCTTTTAAGGGGACAGGGTGGGGAGTGGGGAATTAACAAGTGCTGACAACCATACGACCCAGCAGTCCCACTCCTGGGCAGATACCCGGAAAAAAACATAATTCAAAAAGATGCATGCATCCCAATGTTCACTGCAGTACTATTTACAGTAGCCAGGACATGGAAGCAACCTACATGCCCGTCGACAGAAGAATGGATAAAGAAGATGTGGTACATATATACGATGGAATATTACTCAGCATAAAAAGGAACGGAACTGTGCCATTTGCAGAGATGTGGATGGACCTAGAGACTATTATATTAAGTCAGACAGAGAAAGACAAAGTCGTATAATATCACTTGTGTGTGGAATCTAGAAAAATGGTAGAGATGAACTTATTTGCAAAGCAGAAATAGAGACACGGATGTAGAGAACAAACGTGTGGATACTAAGGGGGGAAGGGGGAGGGTGGAAGGAATTGGGAGATTGCACTGACATATATACACTACTATGTATAAAATAGGTAAGTAATTTTTTAAAAAGTAAAAATTTTAAAAATCAGAAGTATGAAAGGTCAAACAAAAAAAGGGCTCACAAAACAAGTCACCTAACTAACAAGGACTCTCAAGGTCCTTCAGAGAGAGCATCCTTCACAGAAGGGCACATAACAGATTTGGTAAAGTCATCCTGAGAAAAAAGTCCACACAAATACTCCAAATACTCATAAATGGAACGAGAGCTTCTGAATGACTGGGCATCCAGGAAAGCCCACGGGGAAAGGCTTAACACACGTGGGGGGATCTGAAAGCACAAAAAGAAAATGAAGTAAAGACTCTGGAAGCATGAAGCCCAGTCCTCAAAAGCCAGCAAGTACCTGGCTTATAATATTAAAGCCTTTTTACCTTTTCCTGGAAACCCATTTTCCAATTCTGTACGGATGATATCACACGCTTACATATTCCCTTCAAGCACACCTATGTACAAAATAACTTATAAAATGAAGTCTCGCTTTTCTTGAAATGCAGCTAGTGTTGTCACATAGCGCCACGTGTACAGCTGCTTCAAAAAACATTTCTTACGAGTGCAAAGACCAAAAGGATTCTTGAAATAATCTCATAGTCTATCTAAAGCAGACACATAATAGGAGGCCAGCAGGTAGACAACTCAGAAATCGGTGAGCCGGGGTTAAATAACCCTGCCTTTCAGGATATTATCCTCTGAGTCCTTGAAAAAAAAAATAAAAAACGCACATAACCAAAATGATACACTCACTGGTGATAGGTATTTTTTTTAAATACCAAAGAAATAAAATTGATTTTTACAAATCGTCACGATAAAACCAGTTTTGAATAATTTTGCAATACATGCTTATTCTCCAAATGGATGACTCCTTCAAGGAGGAAAACATTGTATTCTCAAAAGTAAATTGAATTTGGTTTGCAGATTTAAGTCTTTGTAAACGGTGCTGTTTTCAAACTTTGGAATCACGGCACGCTCGGCAGTGGTTTGGAACATGCGGCAGACTTGCTGACAAGGACAGGAAATGATTTGCAAAATTCACCTCCATGTGGACAAGGCGAAGGGCCGGAGTCAGGGAAGGGTGAGTGTTCACAGGAACAGCCTGCACCTGGGGGCATGTCCCTGGGAAGACTCAGCCCCACCCAGGGGTGGCTGCAGAGCACAGGTGGACCACCTGCGATGCCATCTTCCTTCTTCACCAACTGCGTGTATTACTTCCGAATATGCTTTTATAAAAATGATGGTGCCTGAATTTTTCTTATTTGACCAGTCATCTAACCTATCATTTCGACTAGGGAAAAAACCAAAAAATCAGTGTATAAAAACTCAATAAGAAAAGCTGTTAAAAGTTAGAGGTAAATATCACAATCATAAAAAGCACAGAGGATTTTTAGGGCAGTAAAATTATTCTGCATGACCCTATCATGATGGATACGTGTCATTCCACCTGTGTCCAAACCCACAGAACATACAACGCCAAGCCTGGACTCTGGGTGATCATGATGTGTCAGTGTAGGTTCACTGACTGGAACAAATGGTCCCCTCCAGTGGGAGATGTTGGTAGTGGGCGGCGGAGGGGGGCTGTGCGTGCGGGAGAGCAGAGGGCGAGGGAGAAACCTCTGTCTCTGCCCCTCGATTTTAATGTGAACCTAAAACTGCTCTAAAAAAAAAAATCTGGAAAGAAAAAAAAAAAAATCAGTACTGAAAGCTGTTACACGTCAGAGGCAAACATGCCAATAATGAAAAGCACACAGACAGCTATGCTTCTAAGGGGCACCTGACGCTGGTCAGATCATATCTCAAGACCCCAAATTCACAAATGGGGTCAATCCACACTCCCCTATAAAGGCAGAAAACAGGAAACACAGAGGCTGGCTTGGCAAAGGTCAATACGTGAGTTTTGGGGGTAAACTGAGGAGGAGCCTTTCTCCCTTTAAGGTGTCTGATAGCTTAACCCACTGAGTAAATTAAGAGAAATGCCCTTCCCAAAAAGGAGACAGGCAGACCCCATCTGTCCAGCTACCTGCACTTGGCCTTCCCCAGCGGCCCTTCCTGCGATGGGCGTGCAGAGCTGGGCAGCCCAGCTGGAGCTCTAAAAAGGATGCCAAGAGCCGCTGGTTGTAATGCCTTAAGTCATTAAGCCTTTGTCACATTTAGAAACCAGCCCCAAGAATATTCTGAGCTTTTATTTCACTCTTCTAAAGAAATGTAGTCATGCCTAAGACAATGCAGCAGAGGGAGAGAATTTGCATTATGCCTTCAATCGCATGTGCTGAGGAATCTTTGGGGAAGGAAAACAAAAAGAGAGAGACCAGTAGAGGTCGTCCTGCTCTCAACGTCGATCAGCAGCCCAGCTCCTGCAGGCAGGGGCAGAGTGGAGAGCTAGGCCTGGCACCCACATATTCATGGCCTATGCCAATCGCATCTAGAGGTGCAATGCCGGATGGACAGGAGAATTAAAGGCCAAGAAAGCAGAGGAGGAGGGACAAAGAAACAGCCTGACGTAGCTCCCGCTCGACTTGCATTTCTGGATTCCTGGGCTCAACTTGAGAGAGCTCCTTCCCGGGAATCCCAGAAAGTCCCCTTCTGACTGCGTGAGCGTCCAACGGTACTGGGTCCCACATCCCTCAGAATAAATTTTCCAGCATGGGCTCCTTTATGGCAGCTCTAATGCCTCACACCACCTCCTTGGCCCTCCAAGGCTTCTGTGGGAGTCCTCTGCAGAGACAAGGAGGGGCCCCTCTTCCCGGGATGAGCACGGGGGCCACGTTACGAGCACTGATGGTGCCCAGAGCACGTGTCGAAGGGAGCGGAATGGAGTCTTTACGGTAGTTTCTATAGGTAATGGGATGATAACCACCAAATTTAAGATTCCATAAAAATTTTTCATTCTCACTGTGAGGGAACCAAGGAACTGAGATATAAATCTTCTCTTTCTTTTCCTGATTTGAAAAAAAAAAAAAATCCTGGCAGAGCATCATAATGTGTCAAAGTGACTAATAAAGCGGGAATGATGACTTATACCAGCTGCACAGAAGCCAAGCTTAGGATTTCCTTAAGCCAAGTCTCCATGTCCTTGGAAAACAGCATAGAGGACATGGAAACCCTTGCGGCCCTGCTAGGGTGAACGAACATTAAAAAGAGAAGTCTTAGGAAATGGGCCCCAGCTGAATTCATGTGCTCCAGGGTCCTGCATATTTAGGTGCACTGCTAACAGGAGGGGGGCACATCCTCGTATAATTGGAGTCACGATCCCTAGGTCTCTCTGAACAGAGTTCCTTCAATAAATTCTACGTGTAACACTTACTTGCCCCAGTTGTGGGATGTATTTCTTTTTACAACTTATTGGACGGAGCACTTACTGGTGTGAATCATCTTCTTGCACTTTTACTACTTTTCTCTTTTCCGAATCCACCATTTTAAAATGAAAGGCAGCTCCAACCAAGGGAAGAAAGAAGAATGGCTCGGAGGACTCCCTGTAAGCCTCCCCACTCCAGCATGACATGAGGTATCAGATTCTCAGTTCTGACAAAAAGGATGAGAACTAACCTCCCCTCAAGCCCAGGCAAGTCATGAAAAACACCAGGTCACCAAAGACTCCACGGGCTTGACCCCATCCCGAGCCCCTGCTCTCCCTACAGTTCCAACTTGCCCTTGCTCCTTTCTTCAACCTTCAGAAAATCTTGAATGTGATTTTCCCACACAGGTTGACCTCAGATTTTGCTTTCTTTGACAAAAACCCGAATCAAGCCCTAGAACACACGCAACACACACTTGCTTATGCTTTTCTTCTTCAACTCCAAAGGCAGGGTCAACCTTCTCTTAACTTCTGTGTGTTAAACATTCTGATTCATCAAGTGAACCTTAGTATAAGAATGAAAACTGGAGGGCTTCCCTGTGGCGCAGTGGTTGAGAGTCCGCCTGCCGATGCAGGGGACACGGGTTCGTGCCCCGGTCCGGGAGGATCCCACATGCCGCGGAGCGGCTGGGCCTGTGAGCCATGGCCGCTGACCCTGCGCATCCGGAGCCTGTGCTCCGCAACGGGAGAGGCCACAGCAGTGAGAGGCCCGCGTACCACAAAAAAAAAAAAAAAAAAAAAAAATGAAAACTGGTTCTCAGAACTGCCACTCGTTGTCAGCTGAAGCAGAGCATAAAACCGAAGAACTGCCTCCGGGTTTTCCAAGGAATCTCAGTACTTCCAAGAGTTATACAGTGAGAAGATAAATTCAAAGACACTTCCTTCAGTTACACACACTTGAGAGAAATGCAATGTATGTAGGTTAAGATCCTCACTGCTAGGTAAACACACGGCCATCGCCAAAGAGACATTACATTAACTGCAACTTGCTAAATTACAGCACAACGCACAACAAACTAATTTTAGTTAATGAAGGTGCACCATAGTCCTAATGACAGGCTACAGAAAAAGTGTTGTTATATAAAATTAAATTAAGATGCAAGAGAGAGGAAATATGGGGATATATGTACACGTATAGCTGACTTACTTTGTTATACAGCAAAACTAAAATACCATTGTAAAGCAACTATCCTCCAATAAAGATGTTAAAAATAAATAAATACATTAATAAAACCATGGTAAAACGCAAAAAGAAAAAAAGTTTATCTAATGTCTTTAGAGATTATCACAAAGTACTAACAGATGATACGATACTGACCAATTTTTTCTTAACATCTTTATTGGAGTATAATTGCTTTACGATGGTGTGTTCCATCAAATCTTAAAGCTGGGTGACAATACACGATGAAGTTTATTGAATTCAATGATCACTAGGTCACATCTTTGGCATGTTTAAAAAAATGATACAGGGACATGAAATCTCTGCTCCCTGATAATATTCAAACCTGAAGGATTAAGTATAACATTAGTAAGGATATTTGAGTATTTATTCTTATTTTAGTGAGAAATTCATATGAAGCTAATACTTAATCATTTTCCATATGGTTACAAAGACCAGTTATAGAAACTTAACTATTTATCTCAACTGTTTGGAAACTACCAAAACAAAATATATTTCATATCAGTCACCATAATAGCTCCAGTATTAGAAGCCTACAGCAAAGATATTCCATTTGGTTTCTTGAAGCACCTAAATAAACCAGGCATAGATGAAAATCCAATAACAGCTGTCTAGCATCGTCTCGTCTTGACTTATGTAGTGTTCTCTCCAAGGGTGTGGAAGTTCAAAGGCCCCAAATACACTCACTTTCCCTTTTACTGCCTTTTAGTTTCAATAACTAGAGTATTCCCATAACCAGCAAAGCAAAATCCTCTGGTACACAATGACAAAGATGTTGCCATTCCCAGTTTTGTCTTTTTGGGTTTTGTTTTTTCCAAGAATGTGAATCTTGATGCATGGAATTATTATCTGTTACTCAAATACTAACAGATGAACTGCTCCATCACCATATCCCTCACCAGAAGTAATCCTTGATAGGATACACTGATCTAATTCTGCACAGACCTCAGATGAAGAAGTATTACCCAGAATCCAGTGTACGTGAGAAGCAAAAGGAAAAAACACTGTTTCTTGTGATGAGTCAAATGCTTTATTAATTCATCCTTAAAATGTGGGCTTATATATGGCATCAAAATTCTTCAGAACAACTTATGCTACGTATCAGGGGTCAGCAAATCTGGCCCACTTCCTGGTTTTATAAATAAAGTTTTACTGGAACTCAGCCATGCTTATTTGTTTACCTATTGTCTGTGGCTGCTTTCCTGCTTCGCCAGCACAGATGAGTTTTTACAACACAGACTGTATGACCCCCGAAGTCGAAAATATATTTATTATGTAACTCTAAGAAAAAGTCTGCCTCCCACTGCTATAAATTCTTCTTTCCATTAACAATTAGGTAATAAAGTCAGTTGCCTATTAAGGCAAAAATCCCCAAATTGCCTTATGATAATCACCCATGTTCTCAACACGTACAAGAACGAATGATGTTCTGTTTTCCTGGGGAAAAAAGGGACAGCACTTCCAGGTCTCCCAAAAGTTTACTGGATCATTCATGAACAAGCTGAAAATTAATACTAACATCTATATTTTGCCTCACTGAAAGTTGAATTGCTCTCCAGTATTTCTGGAGAAGATTCCTAATCACCCACAACTTCTTGGTAGTGGTTTTTATGTAAGATTCCAGACCTACTCAGTCACATGTGTAGACCTCTCTGTGCTTCTTTTCTCCACCTGACATGGTGCTGATAACCATGACCTCGGTTCATGGAGCTTTTAGGAAGGTTAAGGTCCTAATTCATGAAAAGTCTAGAACCATGACCAGCACAGAAGAACCAATGGGCGTAAAGTGAGTCAGTTCAATGAAGACTAGAGAATGAGGGGGGTGGTGTTTTCTATTTCCCCATGAAGGTCAAGAATGTAATAACAGTTAATGGAGGAAAGATGGTACCTGAAACTGACTGCACTTTATGGAGAGCAGAACCTGGGATGCCAAGGCTTGTCATTTACCCAGAAGAAATTAGCATATATTTAAATGAAATATTTAATAAGCCAATACATCTATTTATATTAGCGAGAAGTGTCGGCTACTGTAAAAACAGGAATAAACTCAACTAGACAAGGCCTGTAAAGTACTTAAAAGAACACCTTGGTAAATTCCAATTTACTGTAACTCTGAAAAGTGGTGTAGGCAAAAAAAAAAATCTTCCAAGATGCTACACAACCAGCCCTTCGATTTGCATTTCACACGTTACTACTTCATAACGTTGTGGAGGCGATGAAGTAAGAGAAAACATGTAAAGCATCTAGCACAGTGCCTGATCCTTTGGGAGGTAAGTCTACCTCTTTACTTTTTTAGCTCTCGTTTGTACTCGGTAAATGTCATAGAGAGGGTAGAGGGGAACTTTAGCAAACCGAGAACCCTGATAGTCCGCTCTGACGACCCAAACCACGTCTAGACTATCTTACTCGGGGAATGTGTACAGAAACCCAGCACAGGCAAGTTCAGGAGTTTCCAGTGTACATGTGTATTCATACGTGTGTATAAACAACATTGTACAGTAGACGATACTTGATGCAAAAGATGTAGTTCTGCAAAGTCACGTATTAAGTAACTTTTGACAACCTGAATCCCTCTAAGTGCATGAGAGACAGTGGTCCGTCGAAATGAGCATTTGGTAAAGTTATCAGTTTGCCTGTTGCCAGGCCATCCTTTCACATAAGGAGTTTGCTTAAAGTGGGCTGCACCCACGGATGAATAACTTAAAATATTGATTCTGTTCTGTATTCAAATGAAGAGATTATGCATGCTTGTCAAGAAATAAAGAAGAAAGAAGTCTGTGGGAGATCTTTGCATTTTACATGGTATACAGACATTATTTCTGCTTTACTGGAGCTTATTTAAATTTCAAGGTGAACTCAGCCACGTCTCAACACTCGCCACATGCATGCATCACACCTGAAGCTGATTTCACTACAGCGATGTTTTAAAAATACCCTTTAAGGACTAACAAAGTACGCTTGTCCATAGGAAAAGCAAGAATTCAACAAAGAACTCTACATATGCCCAATGTACAACAGGGACACATTTCTCTGGAAAGCCACACGCTCCGTGCTGCGGGCATCTGCCTCGGTTCACTTACGCGACCAGGAGGGGAGTGGTTACCAAACTACGACGTGGCTTTAATCTGCTCATTTGCTTATGAGAGGTTGTCTAAAACATCAGATCGAATTCATGCAATTCACCCACAACCACAGAGCCCGAACATGGAATTCCCGGGGCTGAGACCCAGAGCTTGACATTCAGAACCCTCATTCCTGATTCCGGATGGACGAGGGAGCAGAGAAAGCTCCAGAGTGAAAATGTTCATTAACACCCAGGGACCAAAAAGGAAAGAGCCAACAGCTGACGAACCCGCAGGTGAAGAGGCCGGCTCTTCACTATTTTCATGGTGTGAATGGATCCCAACTCTTATTTTAAGGGACTCGGAAGTATCGTCAGCAATGTCATGTGACAGTATTTACTCTGCTGGAGAGAGGAGGAAGAAAGTACCATTCAAATAAATTTTTTCATGTTCATATTCGGATTCAGTGAAATAAATAAATCATCAATAAATTTCATCTTCTACTAGAACTTTAGGGCACAATGCTCATAAGACATGAGCATCCTCATAGAGGATCCTCATAAACATCCTCAAGACATCCTCATAAAAGGATAATTTTACATGTGCTCATGCTCATCAAATGTAGCAAGGTGATCCACATTCAAATGGGTAAAGAGATTTGAAGCATGAGATGGGCCAGGAGGGGACAAATCACGATTAATGAGGACACGTTGAACTGAGGCCAAGAGAGGCCATTTAGGGACTCAGCTGTCAGTCTCAAGAACCCTTACTGATTGCTGAAATGCCAAGCCTCGGTGCACATTTTCAATATTTAACAAATTCTGAAACATTACATGTTGGGGGTCCATAGTGAGGACAGAATAAAAATGAATTAAGGGGCTTCCCTGGTGGCGCAGTGGTTGAGAGTCCGCCTGCCGATGCAGGGGACGTGGGTTCGTGCCCCAGTCTGGGAAGATCCCACATGCCGCGGAGCGGCTGGGCCCATGAGCCACGGCCGCTGAGCCTGCGCGTCCAGAGCCTGTGCTCCGCAACGGGAGAGGCCACAACGGTGAGAGGCCCGCGTACCGCAAAAAAAAAAAAAAAAAAATGAATTAAGATTTCCTTGAAACCTGACACTGAGTAACAGATTTCTCTACTAATGCTATTTCATCTTTTTGGTGACTCAATTTCCAAATTCACACCTCAATTTTATTTTTTTTTAAAAACAAATTGATTTTCAAGTTGCTTCCTTTAATCTCCTGAAATAGCCAACCAATGAACACCAATGAGAAAAAGCTTTGTATGATCTGCCTCTGTCCCTGGAATGAAATGCATGTTCTGGGATATAAAGACCCCTCCCTTCTGAGCTCAGAAGCCTGGGAGCAGGGAGAGAACCCACCAGGGAACCGTGATCAACTGTACAGGGACTGTGGTCAACCTTGGCCATCTGCACCACATTCTAACCATACGCATTTTAACCTACCACACTGGGTTTTGTATTTTAAAAAAAAGGAAAAAGAAAAAAAGAACACTAAGCAACATTTAAAAACAAAATGTCTTGCTTTTCTTTGAATCCTATAAGAAGTTAAATTTGTATAAGAAATGTGTTAAAATATGTTTCTGTTTATTGCTTTAACTTTAGTTAAAGGTGCACTAGTATTAACACATGGGAACCCAGAAGTGAGCTTCTAAGGCCAGGTGCACATCTAGAGTGTAACACTGCTCCAGAATGTGCCCAAACACAAATTAGGCAAATTGGAAACAGGGAGCTCTGCAACGTGACAGAGCAGTGGAATTAAAGTAATGGCCTATTTACTTCTCCAAGGATTCGGTAATACGAGGAAAAAAAAGAAATATTTATGAAAAACACAGAACTGAAAATCTGTGTGTGACCTTAGAGATCACCAAACAGAACTAGAGACTTTTTAAAATTCTGTACTCTTCCCACTTGGAACTTGGCGTTTAAGAACAAGATGCTTGCTTTCCGACGGATGGCAGCTGGCTACCTCATCACCCAGGGTCCACCTTACTAAGCAAATACATCTAGAAGACCATGGTAACACAGCGTCATGATACCTGGTCCCGGAAGAAACTGAGATGGTCTTCTGTGGTATATACGGAACATGTATATTATGATGGATCCTTTTAATAGCAGGTATTCATCTTAGCAGGTATGCTAAGATCATTGAAATTACACTGGAGAAGCAAAAGGTGCTATCCAAGTTCGAGATGATTATGGCATATTGCTGTTTAAAAGTATAATTGATACAGTGATCAGATGATGTTTAGGGAATAAAGGAGAAACAACGCCTGGCCAAAACCACGCCTCAGTCAGCCTAGACATGTAACCTGCTTTATGAGGGCTTGGCATTAGCAGTTAACATCACTAGTCAGAATCTGTTCCATGACAGAGCCAAGATGGCACCACGAGAGCCTGGAGGGGTGAAGTGCACTCTGGACACAGGTAGCTGGTGTGGCCAGGAATGGACCTCGCTGGTTAAGGCCACTCCTCAAGTAGGACCATGATGTCTGACCAGTGCGTGGTACGAACAGGACAACACTCAATCTGTCCCTGAGCGAAGCTCAGATTGATACAAAAAGCATAAACCTGACTGGGGCAGTGTAGCATCGTGGCAGCTGGCAGTATTGGATTTGAATCTAGGCACCATCACTTCCTAGCTGTGTGACCTTGGAGAAATTACTTAACTTTTTTGTTCTTCCTCTGTGCAAAGAGTATATAGTTTTTGTTTTTGGTTTTTTTTTTGCGGTACGCGGGCCTCTCACTGTTGTGGCCTCTCCCGTTGCGGAGCACAGGCTCCGGACACGCAGGCTCAGCGGCCATGGCTCACGGGTCTAGCCGCTCCACGGCATGTGGGATCTTCCCGGACCGGGGCACGAACCCGTGTCCCCTGCATCGGGAGGCGGACTCCCAACCACTGTGCCACCAGGGAAGCCCATGAAAAGAGTATATAGGAGCATCTATTTCATGGTTGTCTTGTGAGGACAACAGGAGATGTTGCACAGTTCACCAGGTACGTGGCATTCTGCAGAAACAGGACCAAGGAGGACCGTCATTATCGTCAAATGGGGTTTGTGGAAGGAAGAGAGTGGACGAACGAGGGCTCCTTGTTTTTCTCCTTTTGCCCTATGTCCCCATCCCTCCTCCATGTCTGGTGAATCCCCAGGTGGGAACAGAAAGCAAACCAATTAATACCTCTGTCGGATACCCCACAGCAAGTGCTGCGGGGAGACCGCAGGCCTCCTTGATGCCCCACCCACACTGACCACAGGCTTTGTGTGCCCCAGGGCAGACGGCTCAAGGAAGGGTCACCAATAGTCTGGACACCAGCAAAGTGGGTTAGCAGAGCAGACACTGAAATTTGAAAGCAATTTTTTATCCCTTCTTGACCTAATTCTGGTCAAAGGTATCGTTCTTCAGCCGGCGTCAACTGCCTGCTTGACGAGGGGTTGACCTCGCCACGTCAGAGAGGCAGCCAGCATCACCAGCAGGGGTTAAGCAAAGCCCCTCACCTGCGACCTCACCCGGAAGAGATCTGCTCCACAGCAGATGACACTTGGATGATGAGAAATCCCCCACGGGCCCCTCACCCAGACTCACAAAATGAAGGCCAGGTAAATAAGGCGCAGGTGTTTATTTCTCAGCACACCCCCCTAAAGGAAAGGGGGCAGTAACGGACTTGGGGGAGGGGAAAGCCTCTGGGTTTGCAGAGCCCTGCGCACGAGGGGTCCTGAGCGGGGAGGGGAGAGTCAAAAGCAAATGCCCACTCTTCACCGTTTCTCACATACCATCGCCTCGGCTGCGTGGTGTGTTTAAGAAAACCTACCACCACTTTTGCTCTCTTTACAAATAAAACCATTCCATTTCCTACAGATAAATGAGATTCACAATGATGCGTTATAGAAAACCAGGAATTTCAACTCATCTGCGTGATGTTCAGTTTTTCGGAACCAAATTGTGTTCCAAGGCAATAACATCATCCCTGGTTGCTCACCGTGGAAGGGAAAGAAACTAGGGATGGGGAGAATCCCCAGTACTTGAGAAACACAGCTCTGATTCCCACCAGAAGGAAACATGGCTTTGTTGCCAGGACAATGGAAGAGCCACGGGCAAGGGACTTTACACAGAAGGAGACTCTTATGCGCAGAAAGTCAGCCCTGAAAGCGGGCAGTAAAGGCTTGAGCAGAATACGACAAAAGGAGTGATTCAGAAGGCTTCTCACTAGTCTCTGAGGCAAAAGATGAGGTCTGGCTGGAGCCCCTTTGAGTGCTGTATCTTGTTCTTGAAAGAGAAAAGAAAAATGCCCTGATGTACCTGATCTCGCCCCTACAGGCTTAGGTCAACCCGAGTTCCCTCCCCTCCGCAGGGGCTGAGCATGGCTGATCTGTACCCACAGCTTCGGAACTGAAGGGTGAAACCTGCCATCACAGGCACAGGCTCACCTCACTCGCTGCAGAACATGAAAGGACGGTAGGAAAATCATCTCCAACATGAACTCTACTGTGGTTGTGTATCCTGAGAGTCGAGCAGATGTCTAGGAGGAGCCTCCCAAGGAAGGATGCTCCAACATGCAGGTAATCAGAGCCTCACCCACAGCACCAGTGAGTCTGTCGACACCTCTCTTTCTCTGGGCTTGGGTTTTGGAGAGAAAGACACTTCGGAAGATACAAGCTAATTTCACTGGTGGATAGATAAGCTGGTTCATTTAAAGGGACAGATTATTGGGGGAACTTGTGTGCAGACATTGCCAAGACGCAGGGATAATAATGCCCAGACAGAATGGAGGCATCCTGAAAAAAGAGAACGTCTCGATGAACTTTTCCATAAGTACACAGCTGTGCAACCACCTGGTTCAAGATACACAGAAGGCAGTGTGATCCTGTATGACGAGTGTGCTCAAAGATAACCATCCTTCTGACATTTACCACCATCGGTAAATTTTTTACCCTCCTGGACTTTATTTAAATGGAATCATATGACATCGACAGTTGTGTCTGGCTTCTGCCGTCCAAGGTTTGTGAAGGTCACTCATGTTATCATATGCATCATCAATAACTTCCTTGCTGTGTAGTATTCCACTGTATGAATAAACCCCCCAATTTTTATCCACTCTACTGTTGACAGAGATTTGCATTATTTCCAGTTCGGAAGTCAGATGTACAATACTAATGAACGTTCTTGTACATCTTTGACTATATTCTTGTCTTCTTTAACGTGGAAATTGAGACCTCAAAATTTACTAAGCTGTAGGACTGCAAAGCCAGCAATTCTCTGCACAACACCTCCCCACATCCAAGAAGGAGGCAAACAAAGACACTCGGATATTTTCTTAATCATCTCTCTTGTACTTTCTTGTATTTTTATTCTTAGGCGCTTCTGCTTTCGGGAAATTCCACTTTAAAAGTAGCTATTTTTTTTTGCCTTTGCCAGTCCATCTTTTCCAGCAAAAATCTGAAGCAAAAGGTAAGCACCCAATTTTTACCAAATTGATTCCTAAAATGAATCTACTTTCTATACCAACTTTTAACTCCTCTTCCGAAAGAACTAAACATGATCTATTCTACACCTTAAAAATACGCACACTTCCATCCATAAAAAATAATGCCATGGGGATCTGGGAGCAGGAAGATGGCTGAATTCCCTGTGTCCCCGGCCAGCCCCCAGCACAGCGTTTGCTTTAAAGATTAGAACATGATGTCGCATCAACTTCACCCATGTGGAATACCTCTCCACAGCCTAAGGTAAGGTGCGACAATGTCTCACCATTATTTACCTTCGTGAAGTTGAAGACTTGCCATTAAGTAATACGACAAATAGTTTTTTACTTCAAACGAGGAGGGAGGGGCTTCCCTGGTGGCGCAGTGGTTGAGAGTCCGCCTGCCGATGCAGGGGACATGGGTTCATGCCCCGGTCCGGGAAGATCCCACATGCCGCGGAGCGGCCTGGCGCGTGAGCCATGGCCGCTGAGCCTGCGCTCCGCAACGGGAGAGGCCACAACGGTGAGAGGCCCGCGTACCGCGGAAAAAAAAAAAAAAAAAAAAAAAGAGGGGTGATACCAATAATTTTAATAGACTCGTGTCTACTAGATCTATGAACAACTAAAATAGTCTTGATGATATGAAAAAGGACAATTAAATCCTCCTCTTCATATTAAGTGGGTTTTCTAACCTGCCAATTACAGCTTTCCATTTTCTTCCCAGGATTATGCATCATGTGGATCACAAACCCCACTGTCCCTGGAGCTTGCCAGCTTCACGCTGCCACCTGTGGCTCAGCTCTGTTCTCGGCATGCATTTATGCATTTATGTTTATCTGTTTTCACCCATGGTCCCTAAAAATTTAGTTTTCCATTACCACCAGCACAATTTCAGGATGCCCTGGCAGCTTCATTTACAGTGACATGTTCAAGAGATGGAAGACAGATTTCGATGTTATGCATTAGCAATAAAGCATGATTTACAGAAAGTTGCCCAGACCACTGGGAGAGATTATTGAGCCCACAGTGGCAACAGCCCATCCCCGGAGGATTACGTTGCAGGCATCCATGGCAACGATCCCTCTCACCTGGCATTGAATGTCCCCAAGTCCTGCACATCCCCAATATCAGTTCCCTTCCAGGCAGAACAGGGGTTACAGGTTTCCCGGCTGCTCACACATCACCTGGCAAATCTCTCCAGCCAGCCCCCCCAGCGCCACTGCCAGCCAGAGAAGTAAACAGGCTGAAAATGAGCCTTGAAGAATCTAGGTTAAGAAAGGATAATAAAGAGCACGGTGACAGAGTTTGGATCCACAGGTTCTGGAATCCCTTCCTGGGCATATCTGGATGCCAAGGATTGTAGAGTTGTATCCCAAAGAATGAGAGAAAAGGAGATTTCAGGATGCTTTTCTTGTGTAATGTCTGGAAACATCACCCCAAGCATCCATGTACAGACAAATAAAGAATTTCGTATAAAGTGAGTTATAAAGAACTGACACTATATAAAGCATGGAGCTAGGCTCAATTCAACTCAGTGAACAAGGACCCAGCAATGGCTGAGTCCCAGGCACAGGGCTGGTGCGTCAGGGATGAGCAGGCGGGGTGTGTGCACCAGCAACTGTGTCTGAAGAGGTGCTTGAGTGAAAGGACGTCACCAACTGTCCTCCCAATTCATTCCCCAGAGCCTGGCACTGCCCTCCGATCTACCATTTCTCTGACTTTTCTTGGGAAATATTAAGTCTAATGAACGTGGCTACTTTCAGGCATGTTCAAAGAGAATGAACTTCAAGCCCCAAGCCTGAGACAATTTAGGGAGCCAGGTGACCCGCAGCTAGCTGGCTGTCTCATCGCAGGCACGGCACCAGGTTCTGCCAGGAATTAGCAAAGCCCCTGGGGCCAGGTGCTTTGAGCTCAGAGGACCTACTCATAGGTGGATTTGGGGGGCAGCGGGTGTATCTCCTTGTGCCTCCCCAAGCGAGCTCCACTCTGGCCTGAAACTAACGCAGCAAGCGCTCTGGCCTGGCAGGTGGGTGGTGAGCGTCAGTGGAGGGGGAGGGTCTCGGTTAGGAGCAGCGGTGGCGCCGGCTCTGGAGTGTTCCTAAAGGTCAGCGGGCAACGGACGCCGCAGGCAGCCCCACTTGGGTCCCCAGGCCAGTCGCAACGACCCTGCCGGTCAGTCTCCACTTAAGGGGGTTTGACCCCGGGTTGGGCCCAAGGCAACGCGCCCCTGACCCTGGCCTTCACCGGGCAGCAATCCGCAGGTGAGGGGTCAGGCGCCTACCCCACGCGCTCCTGGATTTCAAAGCCCCGCTGGGCTGGGTCGGCCGGCACAGCAGGCGGCCATCGCGCGGGGTCCCCACCGGCCGCTCCCGGTAAAAACCTAGGGGGCCCCGCCCTCCAGCTGCTCCGGAGGCGGCTCCAGCTCCAGGGTAGGCTCAACAAGTTCCTGGGCCGCGCAGCGCCGCCTGCAGCCCAGAAACCCCGAGGACGCGCCGCGGTAGAGCCCGGCGCGCAGGCGGCAGCCGCCGGCGGCTCCTTCCACCTCCTCCCCGGGCTCGGGCGTCGGCGGGCGGGGGCTCCTGCACTCCCGCCCGCTCCGCTCCCTCGGGTCCCCCCACCCCACGCACGCGGCCCGGTCCGGCCCCGCGCCGCCCCGGCTCCCGCCCCTCGGGGCCCCGGGCTCCGCCCGCCTCAGTGCCAGCCGGGCGCACAGGCGGCGGGCGCGCGGCTCCGGCGCCCTGTCCTCCGGCCGCCCGGCTCGGCGGAGTAGCTGGGACCCGGGGGCGGCGGCAAGGGCTTCCCTCCCGCTGCCTCCCCGTCTCCGCCCCCGCCTCCCGGCCTCTGCTCCGAGATCTCGCCGGAGACAATCGCAGTAAATGAGGACATCGGAGGAGCACGGAGCCTGGTGGCTGTGGCTGCCTCCGCCGCGCCGCGAGCCAGCGAGCGCGCGGGCATCCCCGGAGCCGGCCAAGCCGCTGCCTCCCCGCGCGCGTCGCTGAGCCGGGCCGGAGGGACGCGAGCTGCGGCGCGGGGGCCGGCCGGGCGGGCCGGGCCGGCGGCCGTGGAGGGGGCGGGCGGCGGGCGCGCAGCCGGCCAAGTCTCCGGAGCCGAGCCTTCCTCCGCGCGAGCCCGGCGAGCCTCGCCGCGGATGCCCTGCCCTGAGTGCTGCGTGCCGCGCCAGGCTTGCCCGGGTCCGCGGTGAGACATGCCCGAGCCCAGCGCTGCACCGACCTCGACTTATCTGTAAGCAGCCGAAGGTAAGCGGAGCCACGCGCGCCCTCTTCCCGCGCCCCGGCGCCCGCTGCACTTGGCCGCGGGCAGAGCACCGCCGGGACGGGCGCCGACCCCGGCTCGGGAGCTCGCACTCGCCCCCGAACGGGCTTCGCCGGGGACTCGGCGGCTCCCGGGGCCGGGACGCGCCGGTGCAGCCGGGAGCGAACCCGGCGGCGGGCGGCGGGCGGCGGGCGGCGGGCTGCGGGCGGGGGCGGGAGGTTACGCAACTGCATCTGGCATGGCCGGGTCGCCGAGCGGCGTCAGGCAACTTTGGCGACGGCCGGGGAGGAGCGGGGCTGCGTGTCTGCGATGTCCGTTCTAGACAAACGCCACAGCCTCGTAAGCGCCCGACAGCCCGAGCCAGGCAGAACTGGGGGGATCAGGGGGCGGCCGTGGCCCCGGCAGATTTCGAGGTTTTTAAGTCTTTTCCAAACTAAAGCGAACTGGCAAGTACGACTGATTAACTTCGGGGGCAAAAGTCCGAGTGGAGGGGCCCTGGCGCCGGCCGCGATGGAGAGGCGTGGGCAGAGCGAAGGCAGCTGCCCACGTGAAATGCCCGTCTCCTCCCGTGGCGCCAGGGCTCGCTCGGGTTGGCACCTTCCCGGGGCTGCGGGCCGGGGTCGGCGCCCGCGGGACTTCCGGGGGCTCGGCATCCCGAGTCAGACCGGGACAGGCGTGGGAAACCAACCAAGGCTGCAGACCGGTCTAAGCAGGCTTGCTGGCGAACCAGGGCAGGAGGGAGGAGGGAGCCCGCGGGCCGGCCCGGGGCCGGGCAGCGCCTGGAGCCCAAAGTCAAGAGCGAGAGTCTGCGTCTTGCTGGTTCATGCTCAGGGTTCCCGGCCGGCATCTCCGTCGTCAGGAAAAAGAGCCTGTCCCCATGACCTCAGCATTCTCCTAGCCCAAAATATGCCACAGGGAGATGGAGCTAGCGATAAGGGGATGCCAGGAGTGGGGGAGGAGAGGCGCATCTGGTGTAAATCGGGGAGGACCGGGTGCGTCTGGCTCATCTACAGAGCGGGGCCCTGCGCCCTCTCCTGCTGCAGGTCTGTGCCGGAGGGCTGGACGCCCGGTCGGGCCGCTGAACCATGAGCTGCAGTGAAGCCGTTGAATTTGACCTTGTCTGCTTAGGCGCGTAAATTCTGCGGAAGCATCCCGAGGTGAAGTGGCCAAGAGAGGGAAGGAACTTTGGGCCAGCCCTGCCTTGGCTGGGAACCCACGCGATCATTTCACAGGACTACAGCTCAGACTAGGAGGGTCCAGGCCGGCGCGTTTGGAGGTTTTCCCTTGGATGAGCACTAACCAGGAGGTTCCCTTTCCATTTGCCGGGGGACGGGGAATGTCAAGGTTACCGGACTAGGGATTTGATTGAAAACTACCACCCAGATCACCTGACCTGGGCCATTCCTGACGAGTGGTACACGTATGAAAACGCTTTACCCTCATTAAGCTTATGCTACGGATCCAGCAGAAAGTATAACCATCATTTCCCTCTGCAGAGGCGTAAAGTGCCGGGTTTTACGATTCACATTGTGTGCTATTTATTACATTCATATCCTGTTGAATGTTACTTTTCAAAGAAAAGCTCATATTCATCTTTGCCATTTTTTTTTTTTGCCAGAATGATTAGCAAACGTGCTGTCAGCTCAAAGGAAAAATGGAAGTCCTGCCATCTGCATGCCTCACCAGATATTAATAATTCACTATCTATGTTTACTACTTACATTAGATGGCACTGCTACTCAGGATGGTTTTATTACAGGAGCATTTGGAGAAAAAAATGTCTAGCGCAGCTATCACTAATTGCATGATTTTGCATAAATTACGTTAGCTACAGAGGGTTTGAGCTTTTCTTCACGAAATTCATCATTTCCTTAAAGATAGGACGATTCAGTTTAATTTCTTAGCTAAAGGAGGGGCCTCTACTTAAAGATGGGTACCCTTGAAAAGCAGAGGTTACCTTTAAATTTACTATAGTTTATTATTGTGATTAAGGCATTAGCTTTTACTTAACTCAGGCCCATTATCCTATTGAGACACACAACCACTGGTGATGACATAGGTTAATCGAGCCAAGGCTGGAAAGCTTTTGAAAGCCTAGGGAAAGTTGGGTTCTCTCTTAGTCTCTTGACTTTGGGGGCTTCTCTGTTCTGCCACATTTGTTTTCCCCACATGTAAGGTATTTCTTTTAGTTCTCCCTCTGTAGAGAAAAAAAAAATTAAGTAAATAAGTAAATTAATGAAAAGACTTGGGCGTGAAAGGCACTGGTCTACGGGGAAGATTCCTGCACAAGGAAATGAGAAGTCAGAAAATAAAAATGATTCTCAGAATGAAGAGTTGAATCCAGCAGAGCAGTTGGACAGATGTGTTCACTTAGCTCCACATTTGTATTCTCTTGTCTGCTGTCACCCACGGCTGTCTCATTTAGAGCTACAACAACTGAACTCTTGTATGAGAAGCAGATTACTTATGTGGGGGACAGGCTGCTTCTCCGTGATAAAGAAATCACAGCTACACTGCAAAGCGGCAGTCTTACGGGCCAGCATCAATTTAGGGGGGCAGTGACCGGGTCACCAGGACCAGCCCACCGGACCCCTGAGTAGGTGCACAGCAAGGCTGCTGCTTTAACCAATCAGAAGCTCGGGGAGCCACACCAATTATGCCTGCCTATTTAAGGCCAACCATGGTCATTTAGGGGCTATGGGGTCGCGATGATGCCCCAGACAAAACTGGCATTGTTATTTTAAACAGTTCCTTCATCACCAACTCCCTTAGCAACCTCTTCCCCTGAGTCCTTCATTCCCCAGCCAAGGAAATGAGCTGACATAATTTATGAAGCAGTTTCTTTTTAGTCTCCTCACATATTTGATTTTAATATTTCATTATGGAGTGACTGCAATACTTTAAAGCAAAATTTAGTATGACTGATATGACATGACAACGCTCTTATTACCAGGGTATTTGCATACAAACATTTGGATAAGTCTTTAATATCTGGGTTAACCTATAACATAAATGTAGAAAATCCTTATAACTTTTAATCAGTGTATATTTAAAGTCTATTTTTCTTATATATTAAGGACAGAGCACAGAGACTTAGTGCCACATTGTGGGGGCCCTGCTGGGATTCACAGGAAGAGGCTGCTTAGTATTTAACAGTAAGCCGTACAAATTACAAGCTTGAGCCTTTGGACCGTGTATGATAACGTATCTCTTTCAGGTCCAGAGACCCTGAAATGTCTCCAAGCACCCAAGAATCTGACCTCTCAGATCGACAAAAAACATAACTTGGAGACATTTCCGGGTTCCAAATTCAATTCCTGATATAAACTCTTTCAGACGCCCCCTCTACCATAGGGGTAGGTGCACAGCAATATCACCATAAGCCACTGTGACATTCAGTATGGGTATGAGTCATACGTACTTGAGACATCGTTCACACCACAGTGAATGAGTTGAGGGGCTCTAAGGTAGACAAAGATATTAATTATCAAGCGACAAATCGCTGATGTAAATAAAAACAGAACACTTTAACCTGATGGCTCTGTGTCTTTCTGCTGAGTGCATAGTCCCAGCTCTAGTTGGGAGAGAAAGAAAATTAACTCGACTACAGAAAAGCAGATATTAAGGACAAGAAAGACTTAGGTTTCTAAATTATAAACGTTTTGGCTAACACCATATTTCCAAGGAGTCTGGAAAGAACAGTCTTCAAATATATCATTGCGAATATTGCTTCTGTAGAGTATTGAACTGATTATTCAAAGTATTGTACATCCACAGACAAGGTCTCTTTACCATGTCATCTTGCTATTAGGAACTGGAGCAAAAAAGGACAAAAGAGACTCACGTTTACACACTGAACCTTCACCCGAGTTACTCTATTATGGCCAAGACACGGGTGAAGAAACTTTTTGAAAAATCACAACAGCATAGCAAAAGGCTAGTCAAAGTTTACATCGCAGTTACTGTAGAAACTTCCAATTCAATCCTTAATAATCTAGCCTCGGGCATAAAATGAAATAACTACAGCATATGAAAGACATGAGAAGGGAGGATTTGGGATGCCAGAAATATTACAAGCAGCCCTGCAAATAAAAGTTACTCTCTCGCCTCACCAAGACTCCAGAGAGAAAAGGGCAGGAAAAGGAGGCTGATGGTCTGGGGGCCTCGTTTCAGCTGCTCAGTTAAGAAATCACCCTGGAGGTTCAGCATCTCCACTGTCAACGATAATGAAACTGACCAATCTTTGTCTGTGTTTCTAGGTCATCCCACCAGTGATGTGGGGCTCTGTAGTGGTTGTTCCCTAGGAAGTATCCAGTGTTTGTCAATTGCCTATCTCTTTAGTTTTTCTGTGTGTACTTAGTAGTTAGACTCAGAACACCTCATATGATCTGCATTTTGCTCCCTGGAAGCTGCTTGCTTTTGTAGTAAGTGATTTTAGCATCCTTGGAAATGTAATGGAACTATTAAACCTGGACTTGATAATGGGCAAGCACTGGAAAGGAGACTGATACACAGATGGCTTGGTCCAGAAAGGAAGGCTGGTTTGTGGAAATGTACCCGACAGTAGCAACAGTGGCCATGGCAATGTGTGAGGCGTTGCAAGATGAGTGAGAGGTCCTCAAGAAGTTCAAGGGCAGGAGGGTGAGAGGAGGTGGGAAGCAGGCTCAGGAGAGGACCAGCGGTGTGCTGTGAAGGTTCCCAGGCAGGAAAGGGTAATGTCCTGGCTGAGACAAGGGTTGAGGCTGGCCCCGTACACACAAATTCTGCAGCTTAAGCACAGCTGCCACATACTCAGAGCAAGAGACTTGTGTGGGAAGGGTTAGAAGTGACACTGGGGGGCTTCCCTGGTGGCACAGTGGTTGAGGGTCCGCCTGCCGATGCAGGGGACACGGGTTCGTGCCCCGGTCCGGGGGGATCCCGCATGCCGCGGAGCGGCTGGGCCCGTGGGCCGTGGCCGCTGGGCCTGCACGTCCGGAGCCTGTGCTCCGTGGTGGGAGAGGCCGCGGCGGTGAGAGGCCCGCGTACCGCAAAAAAAAAAACGAAGTGACACTGGGCAAAGGTCTCGGGGTGAAGATCAGAGTGAAGAAGCAATTTGAAGTCAGTTAACACAGGAACAGGCAGGAAAGAAAGGTCCTGTGTTCACTGGCGATGGGTAACCACTGAATGTTTTGAACAATCACATACACTTCCAGAAGATTAAGTCTTGACAGCTAGAGATCGGCTGAGAGGGTGTGACAGGTGAGAATTAACTGGTAGCAAAGGTGACTGGTGACAGTGGGAATGGTATATAAGGGGGTGGCTGGGAGAGAGACATCCCCGGCAGCAAATCTTTATGACGTGGCAACGCGAAGAAGGCATTTAAAGATGCTACTAACCCAGGCAGACATGGTGGTTGAGGAATCAATGCAAACAGAGAAGCCAGGGAGCCAGCAGATTTGGGGGGAAAGATATGATTACTATTAGAAATTTGAACTTCAGTTTCCAACTGGAAATATTATTTTAAAAGGTAAGTTCTTCATCATTTCTGACTTCTTACAATGTCCATGAGATATACTCTCAAAGAGAAGAAAACTGGATCAAAGGATCCTCAACACAGAGAAATTCTTAAAGGACTAAGAATAGCCCTATCAAATAACAGGTGCTTCATGAATATTTAATGAGGCTATTAACAATAAACCTAGTCAGTGATCTTGCTAGAAATTCACAGACTCCAGATTGGACAAATTTTTTTTTCTTCCATTTCAAGTTGTTTTGAAGTAGGAATTAAAAGGAAGTCTTGTGAGAAGTTGCTAACAATGAAGACAGCTTCTGGAGATGGACAGTCCTTACATCTGGGCCACACAGTGATCAGGAAAGAAAAGAGGATCAAAGGTCTGGGGTTTTCCACCCCCAAACTCAACCTTATTGAGTTTCCTTTGGTAAAAGTTCACATGAGTAGAAGCTGAGTTTTTAAAGAAAGAATGTCGGCTCTCCCTGGTGGCGCAGTGGTTAAGAAGCCACCTGCCAAGGCAGGGGACACAGGTTCGAGCCCTGGTCCAGGAGGATCCCACATGCCGCAGAGCAACTAAGCCTGTGTGCCACAACTACTGAGCCTCCAAGCCACAACTACTGAGCCCGTGCGCAACAACTACTGAACCTACACTCTGGAGCCCGCGAGCTACAACTACTGAGCCCGTGCACCACAACTACTGAGCCTGCGCTCTAGAGCTGCGAGCCCCAACTACTGAGCCTGCAAGCCACAACTACTGAGCCTGTGCTCTAGAGCCACAAGCCACAACTACTGAGCCCGCGAGCCACAACTACTGAGCCCATGCACCACAACTACTGAGCCTGCACTCTAGAGCCACGAGCCACAACTGAGCCCATGAGCCACAACTACTGAGCCCGTGTGCCACAACTACTGAGCCTGCGCTCTAGAGCCACACGCCACAACTACTGAGCCCACGTTCGAGAGCCACGAGCCACAACTACTGAGCCCGCGAGCCACAATGACTGAGCCCGTGCACCACAACTACTGAGCCTGCGCTCTAGAGCCGCAAGCCACAACTACCGAGCCCACGTGCCACAACGACTGAAGCCCGCACGCCTAGAGTCCGTGCTCCGCAACGAGAAGCCACTGCAATGAGAAGCCCATGCACCGCAATGAAGAGTAGCCCCCGCTCGCCACAACTAGAGAAAGCCCGCGTGCAGCAACGAAGACCCAACACAGCCAAAAATATATAGATAAATAAATAAAAGTTAAAAACTAAAGCAAGAAAGAATGCGTCTAAGTTTAGTGACCTAGTGTTAGAGTGAGAGAAACAAGGGAGGAGAACAGGATGGATGATGACTCTATTTCGCCTCAGCCCAAGAGAGTAAACGCTCTTCTACCCCAAATGCTGACATTTTGGGGTTGAAAGGAATTTTCACTTTACCAAAATACCGGAGAGTTCACTGGGTCAACCCAAGACCACCAGAAGACGTCTGGTCTCTTAGCCTTGACCCCACCTCTCAATGTGATGTCATGACATGTCCACTCCATTGGTTTTTGTGCCAGACCCATCAACGTAGCACTTCTGTTCTAATCAATACCAGAGTGGCTCATAAAGACTTGGGGTTTTTTCGTGTGTTTCTTTTTTCCTTGTTGAAATTGCATGGCACAAACAAATAGACAACTAGTTCCCCATTAGTCATGCACTTAAGACTCACCTAGCTTGTAGAAGTGTGCCGAGGAATCACTCCCAAGAAGAGTTCATACCACGTGCAAGCGTGGAAAGTTTGAAATTTTAAAAATGTTAAAAAAGATAAGTTGCTCACTTTAAAACCATATTTTTCATTTGACTTCTCAGGCCATTGAAAAACCCCGTGATAGCTGATTCTCAAGTATTTACTGTCTGTCTGTTTTCAAAGCAGTTGTTAGTTCAGTGGCTCCATAAAAGTATTTTCCATTCTTGTTTGTTTTGTCTTTGCTATTTCTATTTGTCTCCATGTATACTATTTACTCTCCTCTAAGTATGTCTCTGCTTTATTTATTGTTTCTATCAGATTTTCTAGTGTGGCAAAAATCCCCAAGGGTTAGGCTAAACGATGGAATTTATCACATGGTTGGCAACACTGGGTCTATGAAAACATCACCTGCTCTTGTTGGGAGGGGAAGCTTAGGGGAGGCATCGCTTCTCGATGGGGCATGATCAACTGCTGAGTGAGTGGTAGAGAATGGACTGGAATCCAGGGCCCCTGGCTCTCAATTCATTCCTAGTGACCATTTAAATTCTATTTACATCAAAGCATCACATCAATTCTAACTCTAGATCTAAAGATTATGTGAAAATGACCACTGGCATGCCCTGTTTTCAAGTAAAAACCTAGGACAACTATATACTTCTTTTTTAATTTTTTTTACTTATTTATTTTTGGCTGCGTTGGGTCTCCATTGCTGCGTGCGGGCTTTCTCTAGTTGCGAGTGGGGGCTACCCTTCGTTGTAGTGCACGGGCTTCTCATTGAAGTAGCTTCTCTTGTTGCGGAGCATGGGCTCTAGGCATGCGGGCTTCAGTAGTTGTGGCACACGGGCTCAGTAGTTGTGACTCGCGGGCTCTGGAATGCGGGCTCAGTAGTTGTGGCGCACGGGCTTAGCTGCTCCGTGGCATGTGGGATCTTCCCGGACCAGGGCTCAAACCCATGCCCCCTGCATTGGCAGGCGGATTCTTAACCACTGCGCCACCAGGGAAGTCCAACTGTATACTTTCTAATCAGCCAAAGTGGAAACCTAACAAGTGGTTCTCAAACCTGTTTCTCTCAAATAACATATCCAGTGTCATCTACACCCATAACGTATTTGTAAGTGCGTTCTCCTTGTCAACAGCACTTCATCACCAGCAGCAGCATCGCCAGGACCACATACTGAGGGCTTCACAGGCACCAGCCTCCTGAGCCCTCATCACAGGATCAGAGCACTGAGAGCCATGTCCAGCGGACACCGTCCACACCTGCATCCCCAGTTCTGCCAGTTACTATCTGGGTGATGTGGACACAGACTCATTTCTCAGTGCTTCAGTTTCTCCACCTTTTAAAATATGGTAACTCCTCCTTTAGAGAGTATTTGGAGAATGCAGTGTAAGAACTTGGATAAAGTACAAAATGGTACCTAACCCAGGCCAAGCAGGATAGAAACATCAGCTTACCTTTACTTGCCCAGGTCATATAACATGCTCAGGATTCTGGGCTAATGTGTGGAAGTGCCAGAACTCAAAGCCAGGCAGTCAGTCTCTAAAGCCCAGTTCTTAAGCGCCGTGTGATACGACATATCCAGGAATGACCAGGACAAGAAAAGACTAGCATGAGTCTAGTCTACAGGGATGAACTTGTGTACCCCCTTGCTAACTTACAAAATCCTACATCTGAATCATTCACTGAAAAGCACTGGCACTAATAACTGATCTCCAACCCCAGATCCCTGGTGAGAAGAGCTGTCCCCACCGACGGAATTCCTAGGAAGGGGCAGAATCCTAGATGTGCTGCATCCCCAACCGGAATCATCCAAAGAAACAAAGATGTGAATGTGTCATATTCCTGCTATGGACCTGCCAGGTGACAGTTTACCTGGAATTTGCCACTTGATAATTAATCCACATTGCAAAAGACCTGTATTTTAAACGATGACGATGACAGGTCACTAATTGTCCCTCTCTGTGGAAGGGGAATCCACGCCCACTGCTGCTCCATGAACAGAGCCATGGAAAGCCCACTCTGCTGGCCTCAACCTGGGCTGTTTGGTGATCGGCAACCCTTGGCTGAGTCCCAGGTTCATTCTAGAAAAACTAGAAGGGGACGGCTCTGCTTGCCCCCCTGAGACATCGCTCATTCATCCCTTCATTCGTTAAATATTTATGGGTACCTTTTACGTGTCACATGTAGCTCCAAGCTTCAGGGATACAGCAGGAAATACAAGAAAATGAGGGGAACAAAACAAGACACGGAGACCAGTGGTTCTTCATCCTGCATGCATTATCAAAATGATCTCGGCCACCCTGTCACCAGTTTCCCCAGAAATTCTGACTACCTGGACTGGGCTGGGGACGAGTATATGTATTCTAGAGAGTCAGGCCCAAGGATGGAGGCCTTGAGGAAGATGCATGTTCTCCTACTTCCTCTGGGATGAGCACAGCCTCCCTTCGGATTCTTTTCCCCTACGTGGCCAGAAAGGCTGTCTTTAAAAACAACAACAAAACTTGTAAAAGGTACCACTTCTTCAATGCTGTGCTCTCCTCCAAAGTTTCAAGAAAGCCAAGTATAGAGGGGTCGTTTGAAGTTTTAGGAAGACTTATGTTTTCCTTTAAAACAGTATTTTTAGGATTCTGATGGGCGCAGAGAGTCATTTCAGGATCGGCAGTACTGCTTACGCACAATGACGCTAACCTCTTGAACCTCCACAGTCTTACCCCTCTGTTCTCTCACCCTTTACCACAATCCCTGTGAAGGAAGAGAGAGCATCAGTTCCAGCAAGGTGCCAGAGAGATTAAAAGACAGAAGCAGAACACAGAAACGTCAGCTTAAAATGTGATTATTCATTCAGTTTAACACTTGTGTTCATTGTGTGTTGGGTGCTTCATAAAATGTGAAACTGTACGATGGTCCCGCCTCAGTTACCTGTCCTTGGCTTGATTTTTGTTTTGCCCTGGGAGGAACTGTCCAGCTCCGTTCTGGATGGGAGGAGAAGGGTTGCTGCAGCTGTCTGAGACAGAGCAGTGGGAAAGCTGACGGTAGTGGCTCTGGTCCATCAGAACGATCTGTGCCTCCATCCCCAGTTAATAGCACTCAGGATGTAATGCCCTCTGCCTGGACTGGCTTCCCTGAGCACCTCCCCTTCCTCTCCTGCGTCTGTCTGTGCAGTTCTGGCATTCACTGTTCCCCTCACATTCCCCCTCTCATTTTATTTCCCCATTTCCCTTTTCCTCCCTCCCCATGTTCATCACAAACAGTAGCGTAGAATTATATTTCTAACTACTGATTTTATTTATTGAGTGGACTTTTATACTTTATGTTCTCATTTCAAAGTAAGGAAAAATGAAACGCTATTTATTTCATTCAACACCTTTGGGCCAAAACACACATGCTCTGAAGTAACTCAATGCAAAGGTGTGATTCCCAACCCTCTATTGATTCCCACCCCCACCCCCACCCCCGCCCCCGCACCCGCCCTGAAAGGTCAGGGGTTCTTCCTCTATAGCAAAATCTAGAGTCCAATTAGAAGGCTGAGATTACACCGATTCCACGCTCTCTAACAATGTTTATGTTATCCCAAGCTATTGAGATTTTTGAATTAAATTCTTAATTTATTCTGCCATGACCACATCCCACTCCCAAGGAGGAAGCCGGGCAGTGTAAGAACAAGCCTGCTGGTCACACTTACTATACCAAATATGTTGTAAGGGCCCCAATAAACTTTATGATTAAATATAAAACATACACCGCTTCTGAACCATCTACTCATTTTTGTGAGTGTGTGTGTCATCTCGTTTCCCTCCACCTGCACAGAAAAAAATTAAAAGTAATACCGTGTAACAACCAAACTCAAGCTAGTTACGCCAACGTTCAGAAGATAAAAATCTGTGGACATGGTTTTACTCAAACTAATGAAACGCTGTCCCATTCCCTTTCCACTCATCCGATCCCTACCCAGGTTGCAGAACACAGCCAGGTCTGTTCACCAGATCTGAGGATCCAGGTTATGCAGAAAGACTCCATGAAAGCCAGTAATACTGAGTACCCACTCTACACCTTCTTAAAATGTCATGGGTAAGGCCCCTGCTGTGAGGATCCTGGGATGTATATCATTATATTCTTAAACTAATTAGCAAGAATCAAAGGCTGATTGAGTTTGAGAGAGAGGAGACGCTTAGCGGAACCTAGTCTACAAACACTTACATACGTGTAAGAAGAGAGAACTGGCACATCAAAGAAAAGTGACTCAGGCTTTAGGCCAGCTTTTCCATGTCTCCCAGGGGAGGCCTGCCTTGACTCCCAGGGAACCGTCTCTCAGCACTTTCTTCTTCCTGACACCAGGATGGTCCTGAGCACAGTGGGCTGGTGCTATCCACAGAGGAATGTCTTTCCCATGCTGAGCTGCACATTGCCGAGGACTGTTCCTCGATGCCCTGCGTGCCCAGCACACGTCACCCTCCATGTGCAGGTGCCGTTCACTGAGTCAATGGAAGCAGCCATGAAGACTGGAGTAGCCAGAGAAGGCAAGGCTAGACCCGGACCATTAAAAAGGAGGGTGGGGCACAGCCCCAGAACATGAACCACCGGAAGCAAAGACACAAAGTAGGGAGTGACCAGGGTGTATTCCAGAGACAGTACAGGAGCTGACTTAACTTGAACAGAGTTTGTGAGTACCCATGAGAAGTCCAGGGAGATTAGCAGGATGGGAAAGATTATAGAGGACCCTTAAAAAATTGCTTTTTGGAAGCACCAAACTGGGACTCAGGTAGGTACCCACAGAGAGGAGAGATGTTTGCACTTGAAGCCTGGGCTAAGAGGACATGCAGGATGGAGGGATAGAGAGCTGAGGGCAGGGGATGTAAAAACACCAAGGTCAAGGTGGGAAGGGTGGGAACAAAATGGAAGAAATCAATAGGTGAAGCAAGAGGAAGGAAAAACAAAAATCAGTGGGACCTGGTGATGGCTGGGTTGGGGGCATTAAACTAGGGAGTCAGTCAGGCAAAGCACTGCCAGCAGCTGTTAAGGCACCCTCAGAATAAAAGGACTCAGAGACTCACACTAGCCTATGATGGATGAGCTGGGATCTCCTGACCCCCCGGTAAGACAAGTTCAGTCCTGCATTTCACACCGGGCACCTTTGCTCCATGCTTGGCCGAGGTGAGCACAGTAGCTTTGTTACTGGGTTGAGTACAGACCACCAAGGTCTCAGGCCATTGCCCTGTGCCAGCCCTCCTCCCAGGAGGGCACAGAGTCCTCCAGGCTGCCAGAGATGCCCCTGAGGTTTTCATGTGGGGGAGCGGTGTAGCTTCCTATTTTTTAAAAGTAGCTACATATTGTTATGCACGGAGAAGACAGAAGTTCACAACAGCTGTTAGTCAAGGAAAGAATTAACAAACCAACTGGCCTGGCAGAGTAGAAAATCCCACCAGGATCAATGAGAAGTCGAATTTATGTTAAGGAGTAAAATGTGACAGCTATTAGGATGCTAAAGTATGTGACACACAGACACTTTTCGTTTTCTCTTTCTCATCTCCCACCCCTAACACTGACATTTTGGGTCCTGAACCCTGAAAGTTCACCCTTGGTGCACCTGCAGTTGGGAACTGTCACTTGCTACTAGTAGCGTGCCCTCAGTCTCCCTGTCCTCGGCGAAAGCGTACACTCTCTCCCTGCCGAGCCTAAGTTTGGTCTACACTGACCACATCGCTCTTGAGGGTAATGAGCTACTTCTGAGGTTCCCCTCACCTGTTCACCAGCTGCAGTGGAAGGAAAGGAAAGGGGTCTTAACTCATGTCCTTTTGGTCCTCTCAGATTAAATAATCCCTGCATCATTTTTAGCCCAAGAATCAGAGGAAAGACTCAGGTGTTCAGACCAAGCAACCTTTCCACCCTGGACCCCAGCTGATAAAGCATGAGCCATACGTGGGAAGACCACACACCCTGACTCTGACTGTGGCTTTTTGTTAAGATTCTGACCTGGGCGGTGGTCTCTCTACATTTTGCCATCCACTTATAAACAGAAGCCGATGACAAGAAATGCTCATTTCTCCCTTTCTTTCTTGGCTTGCTACCGCTGCAGTACACCCAAGACCTTGCAAAGTCTACAGTTTGGCCAGACCATGGAAACACGGGAGACACTACAAATGAAAAACACACCGAGGATCCGTTTTGATGGTAATAGATGGACACTCCCATGGCCTTGCCAGAGAGATGGATTACATCTTCAACTCTAACTGATTTCAATTGTAGTGAATGGTAACCTCCAAGCAGAAACCCTGCCAGGGTGTTCCAATATGGTATCCTGAGATTCAGCTGGTAGAAGCAGCAGGGAAAACATACTCTTTTGACAGTTATTTCTTGGGGAAATTACTGTTCTAATTTTAGCTTCAGATATATCATGAGTCAAAACGTGCCATTTAGTTAAAAAAAAAAAGTATGGATTCACCATAGTTCATCAATAAGGCAAAACAAGCCCAAAGCCCATCCCAGTATGCGCATGTTCTCAAAGGACTGAGATTCCCATAAATAGTCTAAGAAAGGGAAGCCACCTCATTTGCATCCTACTAATTCCAGCCTCTTGGGGTTGGGCCCCAAACTACCAGCTGATTGTTGCTTAATTACTCGGAACCATCAGGGAATAGAGTAGGTGAGCTATTTGCTACAGTAATCTAAATGCACTCATGAGCTATGCTCAAAACTAAAGCCCTTATAGTTAACATTTTCTGTAATTGTCATACTGATGGGGGACAGAAGAGGAGCTGGGAAATCAGTTCCTCTGCCTGATCTTACACATGATTCTCGTGGAGCTATTGGAACCAGGTTTACTGAATTCTTTTTGGACACTGTTAGTTAGCAAAGCTAACTGCGTCACATAAAATTTCTTACAGTGATGTAACATCTCATTTGGAGGAGGTATTTTTTCCAGTTGGTTTTTGCCACCATCATAAACTTTTGCTAATTCATTTCTAGTAATTTAGATTCTATTTGGACAGAGGATGAACAAAGGTTAACGTCAGTATAAGCTGAACGTCAAAGAACTAAGTAAACAGTGAAACACAAATGAAGAGGTCCAATGGGCATCATCTGGTTCATCTAAAACCTCAACACCAAACCCAAGCATCCATGTAGAAAATGGATGGTTCACTCCCTCTGTTCCCACTCATTAGAAACAGGCCAGTGAGAATCTATTTATGTTACACAGCTGAAGTAACTGAGTAAAGGTTTTCAGTAGGTTAAAATGGGTTTTCTGAAATCAAAGATATACATGAGCCGGGGCCCCACCTGCCATGCTATTTCTTCTGCCCAAGGCCTGCAGTGAAGCTCCCTGAGTGCCCTTTGCCCTGCTTCCGACTGGATGGTCCTCACTTCTTAATGATGGAGGCCTCACCGCAACAGTCCACAAATCCAGGGAGTGGGGCGTGACTTGGGCCACCGCATTGGAGGCTGAGACGGGAGCAGCCTCCCCACAGGGCTCAATCCCAGGGGGGTGTCGGCATTCACTTTTTTACCCCATTTCAGCCCTCTTAATCAATGACCTCTGAAGAAGGCAAGAAATGTCTGGGAAAATATCATTTCAGTGTATTAAAGGAAATTAAACTGGATAATGAATCTAACGAAGGCACAGTCCAAAATCTATAGCAGTTAGCTTTGCCCTGAGGAGAGGAGGGCTCCCATTTTGGAAGAATCAATCAGTGGCTATAAAACAGGTCTTAATGTTAACTATTTCAGAAGGCAGACGAATTCATTAACAGGTGAGGCTCTGTCTCACTTCCCTTTCCCTCCGGGAAGCAGCGTGTTAAGGCAAGGGATATTCTTTTTCACCACTCCCCCACTCTGAGTAGCCTAATGTTCAGGCATTCCCTCCACATATAGAATAAAATGCTGACCCAATTAATCTTGAATCCCAGCCAGCATCTTCAACACCAAGGTGTCTCAACAGTGGGAAAGCAACGAGAACAACCAATAATGTCACGCAGTCCCTTTCCAAACTCAGCGGGTTGCTTGCCTTGCTTTTTTGCTGGATCCACTGACGGATGGGACCCTGGGAGGCGTCTTAGCAAGGCCGTCCCATTCCCCAGTCCCCACTGTCAGTCAACCGCATTATGCCATTTATATCACAGCTCAGGGCCAGACTGGAAACCTCTCAGGTCCCTTCAGACACTAAGAACAGAACTAACCCAGTGGAGACTCTCTCTCGTGCTGAAATCCCACAAAGTTTCCTTCAGATGGTAACTGCAGATTATAGGTCAAAACTGCTTGATTCCTAATTAACACAGATGGCAGATTCCAGCCGACAGTGAGTTTTCACACATATGGATATATCTTCTACTAAACGCTCCCCGGGTCTCCCAGCCAGTCCACACACACCTATATACAGAGGCATGTACGTAGATGTCTACACCCTGCAGATACACATACACACACACGAACACTGTTAGGATTTTGAAATTCATTTTCTTTCTTTATCCAAGGTTTCCTCAAAACAATAAAAGATGACCTTTGGGAGACTGCTTGTACCCAAATCTAATCATTTCTAGGTTTTTCTTCTTTTGATCCAAGTGTTTCTACTTTCCAGAGGCCTGACCCTGTCATGCTGCCCTAAGGTGTGGCCTAACTTTGCCCTGTGTCTTTTTCATTGGCAAACAACATAACGACACTGCAACTCCCCCTACCCAAACTGGAAAACAGAAGGGAAAATAAACCTCCCCAAAAGCACTATCTCAACACCACAATGATGACCAGTTTTGTTCATGTTCTTCCAGTACAATTTGGTAGATTGCTTTCTTTCACTTAACATTATCTCATAAGCGTTTTTTTCCGATACTATTTTTTTAATTAATTAATTTATTTATTTTTGGCTGTGCTGGGTCTTCGTTGCTGTGCGCAGGCTTTCTCTAGTTGCGGCGAGTGGGGGCTACTCTTTCGTTGAAGTGTGCGGGCTTCTCGCTGCGGTGGCTTCTCTTGTTGTGGAGCACGGGCTCTCGGCGCGCGGGCTTCAGTAGTTGTGGCACGTGGGCTCAGTAGTTGTGGCTCGCGGGCTCTAGAGCGCAGGCTCAGTAGTTGTGGCACACGGGCTTAGTTGCTCCGCGACATGTGGGATCTTCCCGGACCAGGGCTCAGACCCTTGTTTCCCTGCATTGGCAGGCGGATTCCTAACCACTGCGCCATCAGGGAAGTCCTAAATAATCTTTATAATTATCATTTTAATGGTCTCACTGAGTGAATATACACCATAATTTACTTAACCGTTTACCTACTGTTAGGCGTTTAGTTGCTTCCATTTCTTCACTCCTTTAAGCTGGAATGAACATCTTTATATAAGCTATTAATTTAAAGCAGCATGCAGAGATGACTCTCCATCACTCATCTAAAAACACAAGGTTTATATATTTACAACTCACATTTGATTGTGAAATTGAATCTGAGGGTAACTGAGACATTTATATCGCGAACAGCTCCTCGGCGTCGAGCTCCCCCCGAGCTAGCCAGGCGCGACCATGACTTTTGCCATTTTCACCTCAAGACAGCACAGTCCAGCGAATTCTGAAGCACAATTTCCTTATGAAAAATAAACTTTCTGAACTCTTGCTGCTTTAGAGCCAAGAGGTTAACTCCAAGAGTCCGTGGTTCTCTGCGGTGACACAGCCGAGGCAAGCCATCGCCGAAAATGCCAGTTTGGTGTCACGCTCAATCCAAAATTCAAGGCAACCCTTGTTGAGTCTGTGCTCTAGGACCAGGTACGTTCCTGGGACCTACCTGGAGGTTCTCTGCATAACCTGCACCCAGATACTTTGCAGCAACAGGCCGAGGAAATGGCTTACGTGAGTTCCAGCTGTTTGATGGTTTATGAGGTTTATCATGGGTCACTTCCAGTTGCAGATTTCCCCAGGCAGGGGTAGTTGCCTAATGCATGGGACTTAAAGGGACGCACTGGCTGTGTGATTCTGAGCAGGTTTCGAAAAAATCTTGTGCCTCAGTTTCTCGATCTGCAGCTTGAGGATAACAGTAGTACCGCCCCTGTGAGGCTGTCATGAGAGTCAAGGAGAAGGTGCACGTGAAGTGCCTAGGACAGTGCTGGCATTCGGTTAGGACACAGAAACAGGGAACATATGGACTGAATGTTGAGGTTACACTGTAACGTGTACAGGAACGAACGCGTGAAGGAACGATGAAAAACGAGCGTGCCAGGCAGTTCCACTTGTCTCAGACTCTCATCTAGAGAATGTCCAATTTTCTTTTATGACACAATCCTTTTTTATTTGTTTTTAAATTTTATTGAAGCGTAGTTGATTTACAACGGTGTGTTCATTTCTTCTGTCCAGCAAAGTGACTCAGTTATACATATGTATAATTCTTTTCCATTACAGTTTGTCACAGGATTTTGAATATAGTTCCCTGTGCTATGCAGTAGGACCTTGCTGTTTATCCATCCTATGTATAATAGTTTGCCTCCGCTACTCCCAAACTTCCATACAAAATCATTTTCTTAATGGTAATCATTTCGAGCCCAATCCCCCCAATAAACAGTGAATGAACACCCTGGAAAGATGTGCCCAACTTAATATAAAAGTGATTCTTAATGTCCAGGAAAATTCCATTGTGAAGCTTTAGAAAATATCATCCAGTCATCAGTAGAGCTCATAAACTCAGCTGAAGACAGAATAAGTCATCTGCAAAACTCCTTGGTGTCTTTACTGTCAGTGAAATTAGGACAACTTCATTACTATACTCAAAACAAATTCAGCAACAGCAAGCTACACTGATAAAAAAATCTTATTTCGCACCATCATTTCTACTAATAAGGAAGTGATTTTCATATACTTTGCAACCCCCTGTGAGACAGAGAGGTGCTCAGGAATTGTTTACTACTATTATTTTGCCACTGACAACTAATTCTTCTGATTTGTTTTATTAGTTTGATGATTGGGTCCAAGACTCAGAATATCTTTCCAAACCAGCAGACTGATGTAAAAAAAATTACTTCAGTTTTTGGCAAATCGTGAGGATGAATATAGCATGGTAGGACAAACTTATTCAGACACTCATTTTTCTGTAGTGGCAGGGAAAAGGCTGAAAAATTACTGTAAATTGCTTTTTGTAAAAATGCTCTCTCTTTCAAATTTTCCCTAGTATGAAGGTCTTCTGTAGAATGATGGCACAATACATGCTGACAAACCTGGACAACAAAGGCATTAAAGCATGAATAGGAGATAGAGTGAGGGTTAAGATTTCATTTCCTTATTATCCCAACCGCCCCCCCCATAATCTCCCCAACACAAGATCCCTTGTGTGCATCTTTTTAACCTCATGGAATAAGTAAGTGTCTCTTAACCATATACATTATCTACCCTTAGCAGGCATGCTCTGTCCCCACCACCCATAATCTAGTTCAGTCTGTACCTCTCCCTTTCCTTCTCTCCAAAACTGCCTAGTTTTTCGAGTTTCAAATGACAAAGGTCTCCAGATATCCTCAGTACCCAGCAGAGCACCAAAGACCAAAGAAGGCTTGTTCTGTCTTCTCCAAACTACCCTCGGATTGTGATTGTTTCGCATTAACTCTTTTGTCGGAGGACACACAGGCTGCAATGGAGTGAGGCCTTGCCTCGATGCTGGCTCAGCACAGAGCTGGATCTTTTCCAGATTGGAGCGTCAGAGCTGACACTTTGCAGACACCCTGCCCCCTGGGAGGTGGGACACTGCCATCCCTTCTTGGTCTTTTGCGTGGCTTTCCACCCCAGCCTTACCTTCAGGACACACTCTAGCCACCCAAGGTTACAGGTCTAGTGCAGTGGTTCTCAACTGGGAATGGTTAGCCACCCCCCCCCCACCAGGGCCATTTGTCTGGAGCCACTTCTTGCTGTCACTTTGGGGTGGAGGTGCTACTGATATCTAGTGGAGAGAAGCCAAGATGCTAATAAACATTCTATACTGTGTAGGAGAGCCCGCCCAACAAAGAATTACCCAGCCTATAATGCCAGGAGTGCCAAGGCTGGGACACCCCGGTGTGATCGAAACCAAACTCTGCAGGGATTATTTTTGATGTCCTCTAACGTGATTCCCAGCTTACTGTTCAAGGCAGAATTGATGAAGTACCTGCATTTTCTCTAAGCCTTTCGTTCAGTAACACTAGTGAAGTGCTGGACCGCGCCAGTGCCATGCTGGCATGAGATGTCAACTTAACGGAGTCCCCAAACTCCGAGGGGGGGCAGTTCCACTAACTCACTCTCAGACAGGGGCTCCAGCTTCTCCTCTCTTCTCCTTCTCTGAACCACCACACCCGTTAGCCTGCAGTCCTAAGTCAGTAAGGACTAGGGACGTGGGGAAGTGTCCTGCCTCTCTGTTCACTGGACACCTGAGGGACAAGAAACAGCATGGACTCAGGGGTCAGGTAGATCAGGAGCCTGCCAGTATGTCTTACTTGCTGTGTGACGATGACTAAGTATCGTAACCTCTCTGAACCCCAGTTTCCTCCTTGAAAAGGGAGTGTGGCACTGAAGGTACTAGATGTGGCCCTCCTCTATCAGCAGAGCTCCTGGGGGCCCACACACCCACTGGGTCCCAGAGTAGCAGCCACGTGATCGCAGTGCCTCTAGCATTTCACGGAAGTGCTCTGGGAGGGACAGGGTGGCCTGACCCTGTTCTTGTTCCCCTCTCACCGGCTCCTGTCAGTGACCTTGCCTCTCTGGGCACCTTGCTTGGATGCCAGTGCCCTGTACAGCCTAGCTTCCTCCCATCTGGCTGTTTTCTTCTCGAACACAGGGGGAAAAAAATGAATGCTAACTCACAAACAGCATACTTAACTATATTTTCTCGCTTTCACTTCAACCCTCAAGAAAGTTCTTCCATGTGTAATACACAGCTGTGAATCTGCCTAATAAAGTGAAGGCATTCTACCCACTGGTATTCCCCGGGAGCAGTCACTGGCCACCTGCATCTTTTTAGTTGCATTTAATAATTCAGCCCAAGATGAATTTGCATGATTAACATAAAGCCTTGTGATTTTATTTTCTTTCAGGATTTAAATCCTGAAACAACCACCATTGTGTTCATTTTCAGAGGTTGTGATCAAAACACAAAACTTGATTTTAGAATGAATCATTTCTTTAAAAAAAAAAAAAAAGCAGTATTTTCAAATACCGCTCTCCACAGAATCAAAGAAAAGAGTTGCTAACACAGACTTTGTAGATGTAGGGAAACCCACGTCCTTTATATGGCTCCTGTTAACCCATTAGAAGCAAGCCATACTGCAGAGATTTTTTTCCTTTATGCTTTTCCCATAAAGCAGCACGGCCCACTATCCCATGGCACCCAGAGTGGCTACCATAAATAGATTTAGCTCAGTTCCTCATCGGAGGGCTCTCCACATTTATCCGATCAGGAGCTAGAATCCCCGAGAAGTCTTTAAGAAAAAATAGCAATTCTCTCGGATTCCAATAATAGATTAATCACGTCATCTTCAAAAAAGTAATAAAAACCCAAACCAAGTAAGTTGCATTTGGAAAACCATCTGCCTGTGAAGTGGAGATGTGCGTGTGAAGTGGCAATTTGCAAAGCAGAAGAGGCAGCGCCGTCGGGTTTCTTCACGAATATAGTAAAACAGGTTTGTCTAATAGGGAAACATGCCTTACTATCAAAAGAAAACCGAGTGTATCCCACATGGAGAAGGAAGCAAGCTTTAATGTCCGAGAAGCATTTCAAGCTGTGCCTGCCAGCGATTCTCCGCCTGTCTGATTTTCCTTAACATAAAAGCCGACCTCACCTGTTTAAAAATAATTAGGGAGCAGGCAGTAGTCATTCCGGCCAAAAGTTTGTGCTGCCTGCATTTGCACGTGTGTTTCTGTTCCACTGACACATCTGTTGCTGTCTCCGACTGCAGGAACCATGGTCAGTAAGGAACCCAGCAAATGCGCACTCACGACCTCGGCCAGTGAAGTGGAGCCTGCCGCGTGCCTGGCCCTGGAGATGAAATATGCCCTGGATCCCAACCGGCAGATTAAGAAGCGTAATAAAGCCCTGCAGGTGCGGTTTAAGGATATCTGCGAGGCGCAGAACGAGCAGAGGGACACGCAGCTCTCCTCGGGACAGCTGGGCGACAAGCCAGCGTCCTACAGGGCCACCTACCGCAAATACATGACCGTGCCCGCTCGGAGGTCCATCCCCAACGTCACCAAGAGCACAGGTGTGCAGACCTCGCCGGACCTTAAGAAGTGTTACCAGACTTTCCCCCTGGACCGCAAGAAGGGGAATCTCAAAGGCATCCCAGCTGCGGATGCCTTTAAAAGTCAAAACAATGGGTTTGTAATTGATGCGAAAGAGAAGACTGAGGAAGGGCCCGGGGAGGGGTCCCGGCAGTGGGACGCGGACCGGGTTCAGAAGGCGGCGGCATTGGTTTTCCACTCTGATGAGCACGTGAACGCGCTGGGCCAGCCCGCCGGGGTCAACTGCGCAGAGCCATGCAGAACCCCCGACCTGCACCGCTGCCCAGATGCTCCTCTCCAGAACTCCACTCGTCCTCCCTCCCAAGAGCCCGATTACCAGCTGCACGGGAAAGCAAAGCACGACCGGGCGACCCCAGACGCCGAGGAACCCGCCGCATCGGCCCACGGGACGGTGTTTAAGACGGAGGTGGCCACCCTTTACGCACCTGCCCCCGGCGCTAGGGCCCCCGAGCTGGCCTTGTCGAACTCCGCCCCCTCGAGCGAGTGGGCCGTCTGCCCCGTGGCCGACCAGGAGCGGAGGAAGGCCTCACGGGCCAATGGGCTCCAGGCCCCGCCCGGCGCTGCCCTGGCCTGCTCGCCCCCGACGCAGTGCCTGTCCCCCGAATGTAGTGAAGCGTCCCTGCAGACTCAGGCCCCCCCGGCGCACGAGCACCAGCCTTGTCCGACAGCGCTCGCCGTGGGTGAAGAATGCCAACAAATCGTGCCTCGTGCGGAAGTGGTCGATCTGAAAGCACAGCTTCAGATGATGGAGAACTTAATCAGTTCAAGCCAAGAAACCATCAAAGTGCTCTTGGGGGTCATTCAGGAGTTGGAAAAAGGAGAGGCCCATCGGGAAGGGTATGTATGTTCACGCCTTTCTTATGATGCTCCCTGCAGGCTTATCACCCTCAGGGGCCAGCAGCAGCCCCCAAAGCCCAAATCCTTAATGAGACTAAAGCCTGCGTTTCTGAGAACAGGCTGTAGTCTGAGGACAGAGCAAGGTCAAAGCAGTCCCAGGTTATTTTATGACGCTAGACCTCATTTACCCTCACCTGCAGGACTGACTTGTTGGTTAGCATTCCTGCACCTGGCCTGGAATTTAATACCTATTTTCTGAATGAACTGATGGAGCTTTCCTTTTTATCTCCCAGGGCTAAAGGTTTATGATACTGATGAAGTATAATAGGTATGCCAGTCCAGAATATCTAATCTAAATAAGAAGCTACCTGCCTCTTAGGAAACATATTATGGAAAAGAAATTCGGATGGCATTTTGAAAAGTAAATGCTGACTCGCTTATGCTAAATAATTGGAATAACATTGATATTCAGGACTGTATGAGGTTTTATATTTTATACAGCAGACAATTTTTTTTTTTCTTACTTGGAACGCATAGAAGCAATGCCCATCCTTAGACAAATCCTATCTGTATATCATTAGGAGCAAGATGCCTTTCTCCACGAGTTGCCCTGTGTGTACAGGTGGGCAGGAGGGAGAATGAAAACAGCCAGGACTGTCTGCCATTGATAACAGATCACTGAACTCTGTTGCCCTTCTTTTGTACTTGAAATTGTGCTAGGACAGCCAGGCAGTGTGCTAGGCTGATACGAAACAGCCAGCACTGCTCTGCTTCCGTGTTTCTTGAAACAGTGTCACGGCTCACTGGTTTTGTCTAGACGGCCAGACCTTCTCTCTGTCCCATTCCCCCATGAAGCTGTCTGGATTCCAGCAGCCCATGTTTTGGAGGTGGCATCTGAGGCAGTGCCCTGTTGCCTCGCGTGATTAGCACGCTTCACCCCGTGGGCTCCCACCCCTGGGTTAAGTGAGCTGGCAGCCAGCATGAAGATAAGCCAAGAAATGCACTGTCAGGGCAGCAAACCACCCTTGCACAGGATTGCTGGGGCTGAGTTACGTTGTGTTTGCATGTTGCAGACAAAGGGGAGGGAGCAACCTCTGTGATCTTAAGCCCTGGCCCCAGAGGCAAGGTGCCTGGTGCAGATGTTGCCCTTGGTGTCTGGCCTCTCCAGCTTCGTGTAGGTGGTCCATCTACAAAAGGAGTTAACTCTCAATAACCCCCACCTCCTACGACCCAGCATTGTTTGCAGCCTACAGTATTAAGCAAAACAAGCTGCTAGCCAATCGTAAACTAATCTAACAGTAGACCTACCATTATAGAATGGTTTTCAAAGGCTTTCTTGAATTTTGGGTTTACATCTCCATTTTCATCCCACTTCAATCATTTAGCCTTGAATAAATACATAACCAAAAGCAACACACTAAGGTGGGTCTGTAAGGGATTTGTGATCAGTAAACCACTCCCATGGAAACATGAAAAGCCCAAACAGGGACCGATCACTGACTTCGATATAGCTGGTAGTGACTTAAACCAGACAGCAAACTAGAAAGATACCAACATCACCAAATGGGAAATAAAATTCAACAAATGGTATAAAACCAAGTGCATATACTAAGTCGCGTGCATCTCACAGGGGTGTGTCCCAAAATAAACAGCTGCATGGGTTGAACATCCACAAACACCCCATGCAAGGAGAACTGTGTTCTACACGGAGGTTCCTTCTATTAGAACAGGGCGGAAAGTTGTTTTAAATGGGATCCTCTGAGTTCTTTGAGACTACATCAGTCTTCAAAGTGGTTTTGAGTTTGTTAAGACATGTCTAGGTGGGAATTCTGGCTCTGAGGACTTGGGCGAGGGCTGCACCTCTCTGTGCCTCATTGCTTCACCTGTAAGTTGGAGCTCATCCCCCGTCCTGCAGACCGAGGGTGAGGAAGACAGGGAGTGACCTTTGAATGCACGGAGCCCAGCACCAGGTGCATCTGAATGGGGTGGCGTCTGCTGGTGGCGTGAGGGTTGCCTTGCTGGTCAGCGGTGTTGGGGTCTGGGGAACACTTAGTGGCCCCATGTCTGAGTCCAGAGTGACGGATGCACCCCACACACTCTCAGTACACAGGCTGCCACCAAGGGCCGTTCCTGCTGGCCCTGACCTGCTTTGTCCACATGTGGCTATTGAAATTCAAACTCGAATTAATTACAATTGTAATTCCGTTCTTTAATCACATCGGAAACATCACAGGTGCCCCAGAGCCACCTGTGGAGACTGACTCCTACACAAGACAGAGGACACTGCCATCATCACAAAAAGGCCTTCGCCCCAGTATCCCCAAAACAAGGGACAGTGCCTGGCTCCTAACCATTTGAGGAGTGGGCACCTTCGATCAAGGCAAAGGATGACTTGACTTAGAAATCAATCTCTAGGTCAGTTGTTGTCTGCACAGGCCAAGTTCACGGTAGGAAAGCAGGACCATAGCCGGGTGAACCCCCACATCTGTTCCTAATAATCTACATTTCCACCTCCCTCCCTGCGCTCTCCGGATAACAGTGAGTCAAGTGGTTTCAAATCCCAAAGCCCCCTTGAAGGTGACCTCTCTTGCTCAACTGCCCAGGGTCATTGATTTGCCCAGAATTCAAATTCCCACCACTGTTTTCCACTTCAGAATATGGACAAGGAGACAGCGGCCTCGGAGGTGGGCAGATAAGAAGCAAAGCTCCTTCTCCATCCCTTTCTCAGGGGTCTGGGCCAGCAAGGGGGGAGAGTCTGCTGGTACATTTTTAACAACTGGCTCTCAAAGAAGGGGGAGTAGCATTTGCTGATTTCCACGGTGTAAATACTGCTATTGTGGCCAGTATCAGCCAGCTCATTAAATCCCGAAAATGTAACCTTCGGCTGCTCTGAGCACTGGACCAACGCCCTGAAGGACATGCACCAGGACAGTCACTTTAAAGGAGGAATTCACAGGACTTATTTTATGTGCTCAGTCTAAGCCAAGAAATGTTATCCTATCGTTGCATCTCATGGTAGAAAACAGTAAAGCTCGCTCCACGTAGGTTATTGTTATAGTCATTTTGTAACATGACAAGGAATTTCACGATCACATTAAAATATTGGAAAACACTCCACGTCATCACCTGTGAAGAATGCTCAGAACCTGTGTACAATCCACTTCTCTCCTCACCCTTCACCCCCAAATTAGCTTGCAAGGGCCTTTGTATAGAAATTAACCTTCAGTAAGAGGAGTCTCAGTGAGGGAAGGAATTCAGTGTGCACTTGACTTAGAAATCAATCTAAGAGCTCACGACTTTGAAACCAAGTGACACATTTTGCCCCCAGATCCCCACTGCACTGCAGGCTTGAGCCAGGGCTGGCGAGGCCTCAGGCGTGCTCTAGCGCAGACCAAAGGAAGACAATGCTCGTTGAACTTGGCTAGCATGGCCATGGGCAAATTACATTGAATGTATAACTTGAATAGAACTTCTTTTCATTGTTGAGTTTGTTTATGCATTACCAAGTCTGCCAGGCAAGTTCTTGCAATAGTTCTTACTCTGTGCGTAGAAATTTCTGTATCACCAACCAGGACCATTTTCAGTAACTTCCAAATTATTTTTCAGAAGAGACTCTTTGTTTACTCTCGTTTGCTTATATAGATTTCCGAAAGGCCTCAGCAGAGAAAGTTTTCAGTTTAGGCAAGTTACTTAATCTCAGCTAGTTTCAGTTTCATCTTCTATTAAACAGGGATGCTAGAAGCTTAACAATGTTGTCCACAAAGGTCTCAGCAATAACCGACGCACAGCGGGCACTGAAAAAGGACCTATCCTAATATGAGCATTTCAGCGGGATGCATTCTTTAAGCGAGTGGACGTGCACAAAGTGTTCAGGAACATATGCCTTCTTATTCTTAGTCCCTTGTAAAATGTCTGGGCAATTCACTAAAACCGCTCACTTTAAACAATTCAGGCAGCCTTTGATCCCTCTGTTTGCGTGAATGCCAAGAATGATCCTGCTTATTTCAAAGCTCTCAGCGTTATTCTTGTCTCTTCCCGGGAAGTTCAGGGTCACACAGGATATCTAAACGAGCCACAAATGTAATCGCTGAAGGCTGAGACCGGGCAAACGGGGCACTGAGTTTAGAAACCCAACCAATTCTTGTTAACAGTCGTAATTCCCCAGAGCAGCTGTGGGTTGCTGGGCAGGTGACCCTCCGACCCAAGGCTGTGGGGCTGCAGCACTCAGCTCAGGGGCTGCACCCTTACCGGCCACCTCGGCAGGGAGACGGCTGCTTACTTCTAAGGTGCTGGCAGCCCCACATGTGAGGTGTCTTGAGGGGTTCACTAGCGGATGACAACCCAGCGACCCTCGGTTCTTCAGAGAAGACCTACAGATGACATGAGAAGCTTTACTCCACCCATTAAGCAAGAGGGCAGGAACCTGCCATTGCCCAGAGTGAGATAGGTTCTTTCACTGGTCGGGTCTCTCCCAGTATCAGCCAAGTGCTAGCTGCAGGCTTGGGGGTGTGGGAAGGAGGAAGGAGCAGCTAAACCCAGGCCACTCCTGGCCCTTAAATGTGACCAGCAGGCAGCAGGCAGACAGGAGATCATGAAGCTCCGGGGGCTTTGTACTGAGTCAGAGCGAGTGTGAGGCCATCACATAAGACACGAAAATCCTAAGTAACCAACCAGCCCGAGGAGCCTGGTAGCTTGCAGTGAGCGTTATAAATCCAGTGGTTCAACCTCCCGGCCATGGGGTCCTATTCAACCTCACTGAGAAACGGGTTTCTCCACGGGGGGATGTCCCGTTCTCCCGAGTCCAAGTCACACAGCGACAGGAAAGGGAAAAACTAGCCAGGGGAATCGCCCTGAGGTCAGGGGCCCTTTGAGGGCACAGTCTCAGGGGCTCTGCCGGCAAAGGCAATAGGAATAAAGGTCTGGGGATGGCCACGAGTTAAGACAAACCCAGTGTGGAATCCTGTAGTCACGTTTGCTCAACTTTGTTTTTCCTTTTAATCACTGACAACAGAGGCAGCCACAGAATGGGTGAGGGTGTGTGTGTGGTACGTACATGTAGAAATAAGGACCTAGGCCCGCAGGATCTATTTTTACTGAAAGACCTCAGGATCAGCTTCCAATGTAGCAGATGTCAGCAAACTTTTTCTGCAAAGGGCCAAACAGTAACTATTTTAGGCTTTGAGGGCCGTGCAGTCTCTGTTCAAGTGGTTCAGATGTGCCACTACATCGTAAACACAGTCATACACGACACACGTACGAATGAGTATTGCCATGGTCCTAGGAAACTTCACAAAAACAGGCGCTAGCCAGACTTGGGCCAGTTTGCCAGCTCCTGCGACATGGTCTTGTAAGTGTAGTAACCATAGTTCCTCGACCTGAAACCAGGTCACAATATGGGCACAGGGCAATCCCAGATGTGACTGCCCCACAGACGAGTGTATCGTTCATTCACAGGTTCAAATGGCTTCTACCAGGAGTCTCCTAAGTGTTGCGCACTGTGTCAGGCAAGGTGGGGCGGGGAGGGTAGAAGGCAAAGAACTCAGGCCCTCTCTGAAGCGTCCACAGGTCGCTGACACTGTGTCTGTACAAGCCTACGCTTATCTGTTCATCAGCCCATCAAACCTGCAGGATTCTGCTGGGGAAGTGTGCATGTGCGTGTGCGTGTGTATTATACACAAACCTGTAATTTACATGCATATACATACATGATGTGGAAAAGGTCTCACTCTCCCACCAGCAGCAGTAAGAGGTCATCACAACACCTGTTTATGTGATGTGACTTGCTTTCACCTAGATATTAATGCTGGATGGACAGAAATTACATACTTGCTTTACCTTCTGTCCTTATATTGACAGATCACTGAGCAGCAGGCACTCTTCAGGGGGACCTGTCAGGGGATGAGAAATCTCTCCAAATTTTCTCTAATTATCCATGCCCAAACAGAATAAATACTGCATCGCAATTACAGAGGAAGCATAAAGGGACAAGTTAATTTGTTTAAGTCACAGAGCAGAAAGAACCTACAGGAAAAATCAAGCATCACTGCAGCAGCCGGGGAGTAGCCCGGAGTCACGGAGGTCCCAGCAGGAGGCGTGCAGCCTCCCACCCACCCGGAGCCCAGGGGGGAGTCAGGCACAGTTAGACAAACCCATCTCAGGTCGGCTGTGCATCCTCTAGAAGGAGACCGGGTTACTCTTGCCCGAACCCACCCAATTAACTGAGATCAAAGTTTTCCACCTGGTTAGCTGGCATGGCCAGATGTCAAAGAGGGGAGGTGGGTGCTTCTGAGGTCTTGACAAGCATCCTGGCGGATGTCTCTGGAATGTGAGCACTGCCTTCCTGGGTGTCTGGCCCGACAGCGCATCACAGGAAAGAGGGTGTGTGAGCCGAGAAGGGAGAGCAGCACACAGGGTCAAGCTCGGAAACAAAAAGGTTCTCCTCCTGCCAGCCGCACCCCTGTCCTCTCATGCTCCCTATTTGAAAGGGATGGAAATGTTAGCACTTCATTGTCTAAAGTTCTTGAGAAATCAGTTTTGGTGTCTCTGCCCATTTGTTGCAACCCCAAACATTTTAAAACATGCCAGCCAGCGGACTGAGGTTCCCTCCTGTTCACGTGGTTTTTCCATTTTCCGAGAATGACCGGGGCTCTGCAGCCAACTGGTCCTGAGCTGGCCACGTTGCCCCGTCCCTCCCTGTTTGTCCTACATGTGCTTGGGGATGGTTATTAACCTCTCCAGTGCCTTTCTCCAGAGGCTTCTGACTCTGTGAAAGAGACCTAAGAACACCCGCCCCTCCTGGGCTTCCCTGGGAGATTAAATAAACTACCGAGGACCAGGCTCTCTTTGTACACTGTGTGTGCAAAGTTAACTCCTTTCAAGTTACTTTGTTACTGAGAAGCAGCCTTCCAGGTGCTAAAATGCAGGGAGGTGATGCAAGGGTGCAGGCGTGAACACCTTCAGAGAGATGTTCTTGCTTTACTCAAAAGGCAGGTTTATTTCCAAGGATCAGGAGGGGCTGAGGATTACGGGATGGAGACCTCCAGCTTTGTGCTCGTTTTCAGAGAAGTGTACGGGGCAAGGTTACGTGGTGTTGCGGCCAAGGCAGCTGATGTGGAGTCAGGAAACGTGGTTTTGTTCCCAGCTCATCCTAGCCTCGCCCCTCTGAGCCCCACGCTCCCACATGAAAGGAGGACAGTCCACACGAGACAAGGGACCTCAAGGGTCCTTTCTGATCTAAGAACCAATCCTCCAGAGATGTCCAAGAACTTCATAATTTCAGCCACTGCTGTAAATACATACAGAAGTTGAGAGAGAGAAAGCAACACAGCCCTTTCTACGGATGTCGGTTAATAAATGCACACAGTGGTCCCACTATTATGTTTTCTTTCTCCTCCTGATGCCTCAGCCATCCCTCATCTCTTCCACTGCTACACTGCTGCAACTGGCCTCTGTCCTTCTAGCTTGCAATCCTTTGAATAGTCTTCAGGGAAACCCCTCGTTTTTTCTTTTTCTTTTATAACTAATGGCTTTTATATATTTGATAAAATATTCAAGTTCTAAAGTCCAAGTACAAGTTACCGTGTTTTATGATTTTGAAATAGAAGCATACATGATATTCTAGCATTTTCTTCATTTAATACACAGGGCTGCACTGGGTCTTTCCTATAGCTTAAATGTATATAACGTTGTAAATACTATTTTTAAGTTTTTAGGCAATAATAAGCCTTTCCGTCCTTAATATGAAAAATGAAGCACATATATTTACGAGAATATAAAACGGGTTCCAAATTCTTGCTTTGGGCTTCATGTAGGTATCACACATACTTGAAAATGTAATTTAAATAATCTTCCTGTGCAGAATGCCAAGAGAGATTTCAAATACCTCCCTAGCCTTTTAAGTTGGTTGGTGAATAAAAGCCTCACTACTGAGCCACGAGGCAATTCAGACAGCCCATTCGTAGATAAAATGAGCACTTCAAGGCTTGGCATGAACGTTTATGGAGTTTATGGATTTGTGTCCCAGAACTCGGGTTTAAAAAAAGAGAGAAATGAAATGCAAGCTCTACTTTTCAAATACTTTTCTTTCTTTTTGAAACCCCATGCAATTTCTGCTAAGCTACGCAAAAAATGGTTTGAGCTCTATTTCCCACTGGCTCTGGGGGAGAGTTCCGGTGAAGTGTGTGTCTCTGGGCAGAGCACCAACAGAGCTCATCCATTTTGAGCACCTACAATATGGTGGCCATCCTGCATTGTCTCATTTAATCCCCCAAATAACACTGTAAGGTAGGAATACGCTTCCACCGGGAAACTAAAGCTTGGATATATTAAGTAACATCCCCAAGGTCAAGACTGGTGAGAAATAGTAAAGACAAAACTCACATCCAGACCCACCAGGCCCCAGCAGTATCCTCTCCCTCCTCTGAAAATGGGAAACCTAGACGTCTGCGCAGATTTGCAAAGCAGACGCTTTTGCTGCTCCTGCCAATTCTGGGTTCTTCCTTTTACTGGATGGGATCAAGAGGCTCCCGCACCCAGACCTGGTAAAGGTCCACGTGAATTTATGTTCTGGAGAAAGCACACTTTTAACGCTGGAGGGAGCAGAAAGCACCTCGGAAGGGATCCCGGTAATAAATTATGTTTTTAAGGGTTCCTAATCAGTAAGAGGGATCCCCTCTGTGAGGCAGTTTCAGAGAAATCAAAGCCGCTGATACCGAAGTCCAGGGACCAGCAGCCGTCCATGAGCAACCTTCCCGGGGAAACCACTTCAAAGCTTTCACGTACCGCCTGTCACCTAAGTGGCTCGTCCAGTGACCACCAAGTGCCACCCGGGCTCTACCTGAATCAAATGTATGTCCACATTCATGGGAGCAAACGCTGAAGCAAAGTTTTTAATGCACCATAAAAACAAGCAAACTTGTGTTTTAAAAGCCAGATCTGAACGGACAATTATGAAAAATGAGTTCCTCTACGTAAAGAAGGTGTAAAACTGGGCCTATTTTGACCCAAAATGGAGTCAGATTTTTTTGTCAGTATCTCATTGGTTACAGCACTAGACTGGCTCCCCAGATAAAAGTCTCATAATTGGACATCGAGAATTTTATACTTGCTGACACCAAAATTTGAAGATTTTAATCTTCAGCTACAAGAGCTCTGAAGCATTTGTTTAAAAAACGAGTGCAATGTCAAGCTTCTGAAACAAAGCACAGAAGCTTCACAGAGAGGAAGTCTGATTTAAAACTGTGAACCAACGCGCTCTATAAAAAATACATCCAAAGAAATTATACATCAAAGGTAAAAGCTCTGTGGTTATTTACCATCGGAACCACTGCCCAACGCACATCATTAATGCTTTCAAATTAAAACCTCTGTAAGATGGTAAGTGACAATACTACAGCTGAAGGAAGTGGCAGCCCAGAAGGAAAATTCGTTTTCACACAGTATACTCACATTCCTATTTTCCTTCTAGTTTGGTAGCAATGCCACCAAAATTCATTTTCATTAATTTTCAACAAACTATAGCTTTAGCTTTATGTCTCCTTCAGGAAACAAGTTAATCAACTCAGCTTCAGCTCAGCCCTAAAAAGTTGTTTCCTTTATTAATAGCTACTCCTGGTGCCCTCTGGGGCCAGTGTCTTCTTTGTCATTATCGTCATCATTTTGCAACTTAGCATCTCCTTGATTTCAGGAATATGTGAAGGAAACTCTGCCCTATTTGTAATATAACCGGGCAGTTCTACATGCCAAATAATAATCAGTATCTGTCCCTATTTTTACATATTATGGTTTTATATTATGGAAATAGGATTAGAAAACACAAAAGAAAAGGTCCTGCCCTAACAATAGTGTTCATTTCCGTGTCTGTCTCTGTTCAAATCTCTACGTATTTCTGAGAGGAGTAATAATGACTGTGCAATAATAAGAAGACAGTCCCTCTTCTTCATCACGCATGGCTCTGTGTAAAGGCAAGGAAGGAGAGAGCCGGGGCAGGGCCCAGGGAGAGGCACAGACGATGAGACACCATGCTGGAGGAGAGGCAGGTAGCTGCTGCCAACCCCGGGGGACGAGAAGCTACATGGCCTCGACTCCCCATGCTGGCGGCCATGCTGCACCACTCACCACCATTATAGTTTCCCTTTAATTCTTTGTAATGAAAGCAAGCATTAAAAGCTTCCCTAACGGCCAGAGCCTCCCCAGAATAACAGAGTCACCGCATTTGTTGGGGGGCTGGGCTAAGAAAAGTTAATTTGTCAACAGCGTCTAAAGAAAGCCACCGAGTTCATTATATATGGTGTTTGCCACTGAAACGTGTTCACCAGGATTCCTTCTGGGATAAAGAAATGACATTTCCTGGGGTGAGGAGGGAGCTGGTTTAGGTGCAGACTAAGCCATTTATTTTAATAACTGGGTGTGGAAAGCAGAGGATGACTGGCCCTTCCCACTTGTGCGGGGAAATTTAAGATGGTACCAGGGTAATACTTTTAGACAGATGTTTTCACCTGATCCAGCTGGGAACATCACAGAACTGACCACCCTGTGGGTGGGTATCAGTTAATCCAGCAGAACACTCAGGCAGATTCTTCATTCACTCATTCACTCGTTCACTCATTATTCAAAACTATTTCTTGAGTACCCGCTACACTTCAGACCCCAATGTGAGCACTGAACGTCCATCAGGGAATAAACAGACAAAATCTCTGCCCTCGGCGTGCTGACATTCTAGTAGAAGAGACAGACTAAAAAGCAAAATCATAACTCAAATTTGTGGCATGTTCCACGGTGGTAAGTTTAAAGCAGAGAAGAGAGGCAGGTACTGACTTTCTATCAGTCACGACAGAAGCTTGCGTTTACGAAGCACAGCTCCAGCCCTGCTCTCCAGAAGGTACCAGACTACGTGCTGGGATTGGGGAGATGGCTGAAGCTGTGTCCACGGCCACCAGTGTGCTCTCAGCCACACAGGAGAAAGACACCTCTACTGGACATCATCAGCATTCGCTGTGGAATGATCTGGAAAAGAGCCACAACAGGGTGCTGGGAATTTGCCAGAAGCCATGCTGGGCAGCCTATGAGGGAACAGAGGAGCTGGTCCAGACCAAGGATGCTGGTGTGAATGAGCACAGAAACTGCCCCACGGAAGGACTGCTACTTTTTGAAGTTACACAACTTACTCCGTTAACTTAGAAGCAATTCCTTCATCTTGGAAACAAATGTCCTCTAGATTTTAAGTGTCGTGAGGGCAAGGTCTGTGTTTTATTCATCCAAGCAACTGCTCCCCAGCAAAGGGCCGCGCACAGAGCTGGCGAACAAGAACCAGCCCGTGGACGGAACACGCGAACACAGTGAAAGCCAGTTGGTTACTCTGGCTAATCTATAGCAAAGTGCTTGAAAGTCTATAATCAGAGCACTACACAGAAATAACTAGGATTACTGAAAACCATCCTGATGTGTTTAATCAGCTCACACGGGGTTACACAGAGAGCTCGTTCTTCAAGGGCCCACATCTCAATTCTTGCCTCTGGGAGAATGGTACATGTACAATTTTGAGAACTTCACCCTCTAGTGGAAAAAATTAAGTAAGGGTAACACTAATGGGAAGAAGAAAGATCCAGCTCAAGCTATGATTGGGCTGTGCTCTAAAACATCACTTCTAGGTAACTTGTTTGGACCTCTGCACAATTTCCAACAAGCCAAAATCATAGATGGTGTCGGAGTTCCCAGGCTATAGCCCTCAAGTTTCTTTAGCTGTACTGAGACTTAACAGAGAATGCTGTGAAATCTAACAGTCACGTTTGTAGAGCGATTATTTCTTCTAACACAGGACTCCAAAACTGGATCTCCCTTGAAGGTTCCATCCAGAACAACTCTTATTTTCTGCCAGCGACATCTGGAACACACACATTCAAACTCAGGAGGATCGCATGAGTGTGTGTGGAAAGAAGGATTTGACGTCCTTCAATCTCAATGAGAGCCCTTTCCTCCAAAAAGAAGTCCAGGAGACGAAACTAAAAACAGAGGAAACCGGTAGTTAATGAGAATGGCCTTACTGCCTGACCTCACATCTACAGGCAAAAGAGCAGGAGAGCAGAGAAAGCAGGGTCCTAGAATAAATGCTTGCTGGCTAAAATTCTCTAAATACAAACAATGTAGCGATTATAACCAAGAAACTAGTGCAGTCACTGCTCTACCATATTCAGGGCAATAAACAGAAAACATGGAAGTGAGTCTTTTAAAGCTTTCTTTAAATGTCAAGAGCTGTCAAGTTCCACTGAAACAGAGATCAAACCAACCCTCATAGATCGACTGAGACAAAGTTGCCTTCCCAAATAACTTTATTTTTCATTTGCTCTTTCATTCATCATTCCATGCACCCAAAGCCTTTCCACCTCTCCTGTGACCAGCAAGCCAGATGTCGGCTGGGCAAACAAAGAAAAAGGCAAAGCACGCCATGACGATACCAAATGCTGGGAGTGCTGGCGGAGGAGAAGTCACTGAGAGCTGGCCAAAGGGCACCTGAAGAGCAAGTGACGGTGCAGAATTCTAAAAAGGCTTCACAACAACCAGCCCACTTAGACATCCCTGAGGCAGGGGAAAGCAGGGGTGGTGAAAAGATCTGGGGTCAGTGTTGGTCTGTGTTCTTCAAACTGCAACCTCAGTTTCTAAAACAAACACACTGCTCTGTCAGCTTGGGGATTCCAGGCCACTAATGAACAAAGAATTGCCCAGCCTAACATAGCAGGTCTGCCGCTGGCTACAAAACGGCTCCCCTCAGCTACTGGGAAAAAGGGACCTGGTCAGACCATCACCAGTGAAAGCCAGTACTGCCTTTTATTGACCAATGGGTGTTCTTGGCGTTTGTTAAGAAAACTGGCGTCATATTTTTTTAACGAACTTAAATTGGATGTCCCCCAAATCCTGGCATTCAATACCTCAAGTTAATAAAACAGATACAGTTGAGTTTCCACGGTTATATGGGGAAAGTCTACATTCACTTTAGCCACTAAACAGCTGATATAGGAACTAAACTACAGTTGCAGGGCATAATCTGGCAAATTCCTAGTGAGAAATTAGACTCAGGAACAAGCCAAAACTACTGCCAGAGGTGGGCTTAAAACATAGGAGACGGTCGCGGAAAACAGCTGAGTTTGACTAGTTTTGAAATTTAATTTCCCCTAACAAAAGTAGTGGTTTCGGGCTTCCCTGGTGGCGCAGTGGTTGAGAGTCCGCCTGCCGATGCGGGGGACGCGGGTTCGTGCCCCGGTTCGGGAGGATCCCACGTGCCACGGAGCGGCTGGGCCCGTGAGCCATGGCCGCTGAGCCTGCGCATCCGGAGCCTGTGCTCCGCAACGGGAGAGGCCGCAGCGGTAAGAGGCCCGCGTACCAAGAAAAAAAAAAAAAAAGTAGTGGTATCACTTTATGCCTCTAATTAATGTCACTTTGAGGCTATTAAGTGGAAAAGCCCTTTAAGATGCTGCCATAAATGATGGCTCAGTTATCAAGAGGGCACAGCTGGAGCACACACCTGGCCTAGAACGTGGACGGAAAAAAAAAAAAAGTGAGAAGATGAAGTGAGAAGGCTGAAAGAACAAGAGAGATCAAAATTAGGAGAATAAATTGAACAAGGGCATAAAATGATCACTGAGAGCAGAGACCGTGCCATTTTCTTTGTTGCAGCAAACAACGTCTGAGCAGAGGGCCTAACACATACCTTTGAGTTAATTCAAAGTGACTCAATACCCTATGTAACGAGTGTTCTGAAGACCCCAATTAAAGGATCACGCCCCGATTTGCACATTACCCAAACACGTCTTTTGCTTACATGCTAAGAGCTCTAAACTTGCTGAAAATCACCATGTCATTTAAAAGACCCACAAATTAGCAATGGGGTCACTTGTGCTGTGTGTCCTGTGCCATGCGCCCTGCTCTATGTCCCAAAGTGGAAGTGGAGGAGGGGCCCCTCCAGGTGCATGCTTACACACTGGTGATGCTGGCTGAGAGGAGAATGCTTTTCTGAAATCTAAAACCAAACACTCCATTCACAGTTCCCCAGGGAATGTGAGAAGAGATTTTTCCATGGGCAATTAAAGATCTTCTGGCGAAAGCAGTGTTGTGAGATGTGGCAGGAGAAACAGCACATTAAAGCCAATCCAGTAATCCAGTACCAGTGATTACAATTCAATACCATAGAATTACTTCCACCTGCCAACCACTCTTCTCTGAGCTGCTTATAACTTTGTCAGACTTTGCTTTTGAGAGCAGGCACAGTAAGAGACATTTTTTTTCCCCTTCCTGACCTTTCCACCAAACAATTTTTCTCTGCTGGGGCTGGACTGGAGACACAGGGTTGTCAGTCTCCACTCTCAGGCCCCATCTTCAAGGTCTCAGAGACACTGAGCCACTTGGACGTGGAGCCAGGAAGAAAGCTGCCGGTGACCTTTCTGTGATATTTTGCAGCGCCCTCTCCTACCACCCAGGGCCCTGCTTTCTTAGATCTCCCTGTGATGCGTTCATGAAAAAGCAGATGCCGCCTTGTCCCCGCTGTCCCCGGCTCTCCACCCCTGCCTCCCGGGACACACCTGTGGTCCAGCTCAGGCTGAAGCTGGCAGACATCCTCCTTCGCTGATCATTCCTAAGGCTTTGTGACAAGAACCGCCACACGAGCTCTGCCCTTTGCCTTCCCTTCTTCGTTGCTGTTTTTTAAATCCCATCCCTCATTGCCTCTTTTGTTGCTGATCTGCAACAGGACTAACTGAAGACTTGCAGACCCAAAATTGTCACCAATGCTATCTATTTTATACAAGTGGACAAAAGTATATTTTTACCTTCAGGAATTTTTGATAATGACAACTAAAGAATTGGAGCAGATGGCCTCAGAAGCCAAAGGTAGCTAGAGAAACTGGTGAACCACATTCTGAGTTAAACTTGAAAATTCTAGGCCACTCAGAAAGGAGGATCTGACGTTTTCTTTGAATGGGGGTGCCCCAACTAGAGTTCCATGCTGTCTTCGATAAAGGACACTCATTTTACTTTCTTTAAAGTACAGCAAGGTCTTCTGAAGAAATCTGTTTCACTACAAAGCGGAAGTGGAAATGACTCTCATACTGGACTCCACCAAAACTACCTTGTAAAATTAGCTTGAGCAAAACCTTCTGCTTTAACAAATCAAGAACCACCACCCCTCCATGTGCTTTCCACAAAGTCCATCCTCTTTATATCCCTATTAATTTCATAACTGAAGTCTAGTCTCCTTTACCTTTCAGTAAAGCCCACCCTGACCAATGAGTGTCCAAAGGGCATCAAGGAAGGAGAGGGTCAGGATCCCAGAAATGGTCCCTGGGTTAGGACCGTGATCTGGGGGGATGGGAGTCAAGAGGGTCAGTGGAACAGGCTGGACTCTTGGCGCTGTCCGCGGTGCTGAATGTTATGCTTTCCACTCCCCCACCTCCCCCCACCACAGTAATATACGCTGAGTCCAGAACATTGACAAATGGCAACTAACTGCAGTGAGATGATAAATAGCAAGTGTTGCAAAGATCAGTGCATTAAAACATCCGTGTTTGCAGTGAGCGTGCCTATCGCTGGGGTCCAAAGAGGTTTACACCAGAAAGTGAGAATCAGAACTTCTCAAAATTTATACTCTTCATATGCTTTTTGCACTCAGAATTTTTTTCATTAGATTTGTCTGTTACTGGACTTCAATATGAGAACACAGAGACTGACTGTATTATTTGGTTAATAAATTAATATTAACCAAACACCCAGCGTGTACCAGGCATTGTGACAGGCGTGGGGTTATAAACCTATATAAGGTATAGGTTCCTCAAAACAAAAGAGAAGAGAGTTTTATAAAGGTAGCAATTAACGTGCAAGACAGAAAATTTATAATTTTGGACCAAGATGTTCTCCCTCTGTGGCTCTGACGTCAATAATCTAAGCTCTCTCTTCTCCAAACTTCCAATCACAAAAGACCTCTAGCCCTACTGTCACTGGAGAAGCATCTGCTCCAGCAGTTCAGTTTTTGGATCGCTTCTCTTTTTGGCAATGGCAATCCAGAAAGATAATCATTCCAAGTATGGGTTTTATGACTTGTTTCCAAGCGAGAAGGAAAAAATAGGGACATTCCATAATGGCACTTTGTGTTCCCTGTCCTGTAGAAAGGACTTATCTGTTGTGTCTGTATTTGGAGAACACATTTATTCAGATTCTGCAACACAATTATTAATGTGACCATAAAATCATCAGCGAAGCCAAACCCTACATTTTGTAAGCCCCAGGGACAATTAGATGGATTATCAAAGCAATAAGCACAAGGGGTTACACAGTTTAAGACCTCTACTAAGAACGCCCTCACGCTTAATAAAATTGTAGTGGACATACCTTGATTAACAATAGCTACTGGAGGCAGCCTGTGACTTAACCATATGACACAAGGACAACACTTTAACTTTTATCCACAAATTAATCTCTCACTGACATCCATCTTTATGAACTACCTTTTTGGACTCCAAAGATTTGAATCCTTTCAAAAAGAAAGGTCCTTAACAAAACCATGGAAACATCCTGAAGGGTCTTCCCAAGAATAGTTCGTGGCAATGAGATCTTGAAAACACTTCTCACACATGGTGGCAATATGGCGGACCACCAAATTGTCATTTAAATTAGCTAGAAAAGCGGGGACCACACACAGATACGTCACTCTATAAAGCAGATATTATGACTCACTCGATTCTAATCAACAGGCATCAGCCAAACCGTACTGTATCTCAGGATTGTGTGAGTTAGGCTGGGCTACAAATCAAAGAAGGGAGAAAAAAGAAATTGAATGCAAATGATGTGATAGAAAGGGAGGAGTGAGAGTAAAGGTTAGGAGGAATAGGTTCCATGTCATTCTGTCATCCACGTATAAATAAACCTCTACAGTGGCTTCCCATTAAATTTACAACAATGTCCAAAGAGCTTCCTATTTTATAGGATCTGTTCTCACCTCCCGCCTCTCTCATGTGCCCCAGCTATTCTAGCCACACTGGCCCTTTTATCTGTCCTGCAAACATGCCAACATCATTCCCATGACGACGTTCACAAGTGATGGCCCTTTTGTTTGCAAAACTCATCTCTAGATCTGGAGATGACTAACTGCTCTTTCATTATCATCCAGGTCTCATTCCAAATGCAGGGTCCTCGGGGGGCTTAGCCAAAGCCACCCGTACAACATTTCCTTAACAACGAGCCGTATCCAAAGCCATTCATTCATTCGTTCATGTGTTCATGTGTTGCCTGTCTGGCTCTCCCACTCTGCTGTAAGCTTCGAGGACAAGGACACAATCTTATTCCAAAATGTCTCCTCAGTAGCCAGAATAATGTCTGACACCTAATGGCACTTAATCATTATTTGCTTACTGATTGTAACAGGGGAAAAATGCGTGCTTTTTGCCAAGTGATAAGAATAGTCTGTTCAGAAAGGGCTTTAAAAAGAGCAGTTTATAACTGAAGAACCCCAAGGTCCTGGAAGAGAGTTCTCTTGTGCGTTTCAGGTGCCTGAAGTCTCTGTCCTGTCAGTGCTGGACTCACTGACTATCCCAAGGTGGCAGTCATACAAAGTGCAGAACACAGGTCCCAGGGTTCGAGCAGGGCATCACGGAGCATCAGAAGCCTGGGGTCTAAGAATAATGAGATCCCAGACCTGAAGTGTTGCTATATTCTCCTCTGTAAAATGAGGTTGTGTAATTAATTCGAGGACTCGCGGCTCTAATGTAAGTGAGACACTTGGGAACTCCATGCTCCTGGGCAAGGAAGGGGTGTTGGTGTCGATGAGAGCTGATGCAGATTCTTCCTGAGGTCTCGAGCAGGAAAGTTCTGCAAGCATGGAAGTCGGATTTTCCTTAGAGCCCAGTAAGCGTGCCCCTCAAATAAAGGTTAGGAAGTGCCCTTGATTTCGTCTGTTTTCTTTTAAAAGCCTAAACTTTAGAATGTGACTAGGGCATACAGAAAACTATTACATATCCCCTTCCCTGGCTGGTGCTTAACACACACCAATGAACACACAGAGGAGCTGTCCCTCGTCTGCAGCCCAGCCTAACAGCGGGACAGACACGTCCTGCAGCAAACATGTCATTGCCAGGACTTGTGCTCAAGTACCATGCTTATTTTACCATACAAAATGACCGTGGTCAGACATGAGCTTAGGACAGAGCTCCAGTAAAATCAGTGGGATGGAGAAAGGCCTTTTATATATAATAAGGCATGGGAGAATGGAGGTCAACGTCTAACACAGAGGCCCCTTGGTATGGGTTCGACAAATCTGGAGCCAGGGAGGAAGGTTCAGGAGGAATGTACCCTTGGGGCTTGTCATCAGGAGGAAAGGGCTAAGGAAAAGAGGAAGGTGTGATGCACAAGCTCTTCCCTGTTTCCTTCCTGACAAAGCTCAGGGGAGAGGAAAAGACCCCAAGTGGGCATCCAAAGGCGTCCGAAATGGGGGACAGAGGTCAACACAAACGCAGCCACAGTGACTCCAACTCTGGCTCGAATATCATGGGCCACAGGCGCTGACTGGCGACACTTTAGGACAGAATATTGTCACTTGATTAATAAATAAAATGCACAGAACTCAAAGGTCAAGTCCGAGTTCACCAAAGCTCACTGCAACAACGTGGCATGGATAGGAAAATCCTTTTGTCAAATGTTTATGCAACACCAAATATAATGAGGAAAACAAAAGTTAATTTCAATTCAAAATCCATGATGCGTGCAAGAGAAGTTTACATAGGGAAGGCGATAAAATATCGACTATCCATGTTGACAGAAAACCTTCTGAGCACTATTATTATGTTGAGTCACTCTCCAAACGTAAATATGCCCCCGAAGTATGTATGAGCCAATTCAGATGGAAGCTTTTCTTCTGCCACTGATTTAACAGATTCTGGTTAGCACGTTTGTCCCTTAGCACAAAGTAATATTCAGAATAAAATACACCTGCACGTTAAAACTATCAGAGAGGGAAGGCCGGCCAAAGTGGTAGGAAAAACATTATGAAAGCTCCCCAAAACTAGCTTCTTGGGGTGACTGGGCTGAGAAAGAGTCAAGAAAATCCTTTCATCAAACCCTTAAGTCTATACAACCTTCCAGAATATACTCCAAAAAATACTCTAAGGTTATTTCTGTTAATGGGAAGAGAATCAGCACCCCTACCTCTCCTCCTAAAAACGTCTAGTCTCATAGGGCTGACAGAACTCACCAGAGAATGTAGCCAGGGACGGTGTCAGAAGGCACTGACAATGCAGCACGACACTCTACCACATAAGTCAGCAAATTTTTTTCTCTGAAGAGCTAGAGAGTGAGTATCCTGGGATTTGCAGACCAAGGGTATTGTAGCTACTAATGTAAAAATGTTCACTATTCTTTATTATCAAAACTTAAAACTTTATTTATGGACACTGAAAAGTTAATTTCATTAGTTTTCACGTGTTCCAAATATTATTATTCTTTCAATCTTTCTCAACCATTTATGAATGTAAAATTCACTCTTAGCTTGCTGGCTCAGAGTGGGATTCGCCTGAGGACCCCAGTCTGCAGACTCCTCCTCTCGCAGGCCGAGGGGTGGTGGGGCAGAAACAAGTCAGAAGATCTGGGGTTGGTTTCCCATCGAAGTTTCTTTTAAACACCATAAAGATCAAGCTGCACTGAAACATCCCAAATTCCCTTTGCTTATAACAAAATCAGATTATTTACTTCATCCAGTAGTTTATGTTCGCATCCTAGATTTAATTTAAGTATCAGCTATAGAGGTTGCATTGGTCGTATACAATAAATGCAGAGACAGGAGCAAAATGGGAAACACACTGATCGATTTCTATTACCATAACGAGCAATGGCATTGGGAAAGAATCTGATTGGAGCTGTGTGCTCTAGAGAAGCCAGCAGCCAGCAGCCACCACGTGTAATGCTCTCCTGTTCTTATCTTGTAGGCTTTCATATCGGACTGGGCAAGACACAGCTAATTGTGACACATGCAGGAACAGTGCATGTATTATCTATAGGTATGTCAACATTCTCCTCTTCCCACTTTGTTATTATGAGTGACAAATGATGTTTACCCACGAATGCAAGAATCATCTGGGATCATGCTGGGGTGATTATATCAGACAGAAAGTAAAGAACCTTTCCTGACCAGAATTCTAGGCTGCTTCTAAATACTCAACCTCACATACAGAATCACGGGATGAGGGAGAGCTTGAACCCATGGATCTGGCAAACGTATCTTAGCAGTGTTTCCAAAATCGGTGTAAGTTCGATGGCTTGCTCCCTCAGAATCGACAGCCACGAACACTGTACTGTGTGTTCCGTAACGGCTGTGAAATATAAGACCTTCAGATGGTATAGATCAAAGGCTGCAAACCACACTGTATGTGCTAGGAATACCACAGAAAAACCCAGTGTGCAGTTTATTTCCTGGGGAATCACCAGGGTTGTGGCACTTATGTCCCTCGGGGCATAAGCCCCCGTCTAGAGCCCTATGGCTGGTCTTCCTGTTTTTCAATTTGAAGTGCGTAGATTACTCACATTGACAAGAATACAGCAGAAACTTTCAACAAGCAAAAAGCATGTTAGGCTTTTGGCAGTAATTTAGGATTTTAAGACATGGTCATGACCTTCAGAGGTTACTGTCTTTTTTATTTTTTCTTTTTGGAAATGTAATTTTCGTAAGCAAAAGATGAGAGCAGTAAGAGATGTTATGATTTAGTTCATTTTTTAAAATTAAGCCTGAAGAACAATTTTACTTGATTTGCCAAATTATCAACAACAAGAAAAAGCTGCACAGTCTTACATCTAAAACTGTATAAAGGACGCCAATCTCAACCAAAAACCACCTTCTAAAGAGACCTTCAAAGTTACCACCCTCCTATCAAGAAGGTAGAGACAGGGAGAGGGTATAAATGTCTTAACAATGGCAAAAAGCTTGAGTCCACACAGTCTTGGGTCCATCACATCTCCAATCCAGACAGAGCATCCCAGACTGGGCCCCAGGTTCTTTAAAAGTAGAGTTGGGTCACCTGGTGACTGGTGTGGTTGCAGCAGGAGAAACCACAGGGCAGACACAAGCTCCGGTACCACCGTAGCAAAAGTCCGTCCTGCAGAGGTTCTCGACCCAGGGAGATTTTGCCTCCCAGGGCACATTTGGCAAGAATGGAGGGAGATGCTTTCAGCTGTCACAACTGGAGAGGTGCTACTGCATCTACTAGGTAGAGGCCAGGGATGCTGCTAACATCCTATAATGCCTAGGACAGCCCTCCATGACACAGAGTCAGCCCATCCAAACTGTCAATTGTGCCAAGACTGAGAAAGCCTGCCTTGCAGGAACCATGGCCTGGTTACAATCTAGTAAAAGGCACACAAACTGCTAAGGCCTCCTGGCTACCCAGAGGGACCTGGGTCCCCTGCAGCAGCCCTGGCCCAGCAGGCCAAGATGCCCGATTGCTCTCCACTATTAACAAGGAGGTGAAAACCAAGCGCCCAGGCAAAAAACGTCAAGCACTCCAAATACAAACTTAGAGAAGTTTGGTCGGTGGGAATCTTTTTACTACACCCATATTATGCGAAACAATTTTGAATCGACAGTGAAGGGATGTAAGTGACATAAAATAAAATGCTTTCAAAGAAAAAAATGCTTTCACTAAACCAGTCAATTAGGAAAAGAAATGAAGAACTGAGAGCTCCTGGCGTAAGTACCCTCACCATTTAGCTTTTGCTCCTCTGGGAGCTAAAACGCCTCCAGTCTCCAATGCTATACAGAGTCGAAGTGAACCCAGATTTCCAAAGAAGTCGCGAAGAGTGAGCTTGATGATGTAAACCCACTTAACATTTTGTGGGTGACTGAAAGAAGAATTTATTAGGACACTCTCCAATGTAAATTGAAGTAATTTACATAAATTTAGCTCTAAATCCAGAAGCAACTTACATAAAAAAAAAAAAAAAGTGATGTTTAAAGTGATTTAACAGTCTGTGAAGGACAGGAATTAGCCTTGAGTGGTTACAGGTTAGACACGGCTCACCCAGCGATCTGTGTGAACCCCAGTACACAGGCCACTGGCCCATTTATGGTAAGAACTGGGAATTCCAGCGCCACAAGAATTTGACAAAATTCAGTAAGACTCACTCACCAGGTAGAGGGATTGAGTCATTGCGACCACTTTGCTCATCTCCTGCAAACTGGGGAAATGCGTGTCTCTTCATAGAGACCTTGTCATCAAAGATGTGACTGCAGGGACTGTGCATCTTCAGGAACTGTGTACAGTGGGGGCCTCTACAGCCATGCCACCCTACAGTAAGTAAGCCCCCTCTCTAAGTGCTCAGAGCATCCCGGGAGAGGCGGTACTAGAGAAGAAGTGGAGTTTTAGATCGCTCTTTCGGGAAAGTGTTTTAAAATCCCCCCATCAGAGTGATAACAACAATAAAAATTTCCCAACACTCCAACTTCTGCTGCAAAGAGAAGTTACTCAGAAGGCTTACTAGTAACATTTCAGCCGGACTCCCACTGCCCCAAAAAGCAGTCTTCCTGCTATGAATTCAAACAGAGGTCTCTATATTACTACCAAGTTGAACAAACATATTCGTCAAATTCTGTTTCCCAGTTTTCCTATCACTTTATATAGGATATAATTTAAAATTATAACTGTTAAAATTTAACAATTACTCTTGACACTGGTTTGGTTCTTGACATTAGCAAGAGTTTTCTGAGCACTACAGATGAGAGGAAAGAAAGCTCACTTCTGGTTCACTAACTGGAACACCAGTCAAAAGAGAAATCCGAAACGTAAACATGTTATTTGAATTTGAATCATATAATTGTCTTACAATGTACGTGATTTTAAGTTATGCCGATCTTTTGAGGCGAGGCCCAGATGTCTTCTGTGCCCGTGGTCACCCCCACTGGACTTCCAAGGTACCTGCCACGAACCACACCCATTTTCCTGAGGTAGAACACCGTCTCGTGACAGAACCTGATTTCAGGGTCCTTCTGGGCACCGATGTGCCCCTCCCTTTGTCACACTCAGTACTTTGTAGCAAGCTCCTCTGTCCAAAACATCTAACCCACAGAAATAATTCTCTCTTGCCTCCAGTGTATCTCATCGGTTTATGTAACACTCAAATAAATCACATCATTTCAATGGTGAGTACAAATGGCATAAACAGATCCAAACCCAGCATCCCCTTGGTGAGCACACAGCTGGAGAAGTGAGGACAGAGGGTCAGGGATCAACAACAGAGGAGCCTGTTTGCCAGGAGCATCCAGCCCCGCGTGGGCAGCAGTTCCATCATGGGGGCGCACAGTGGTGGTGACTAACCCAGCACCTCGGTGAAGGGGGCTTTCATGATCCCATCAGAAAACCAAAGACTGGTACAAGAGAGTGGTGGCTGGCTGTTGTTGATACCTCCAGATAGGTGATTTCCCTTGGGGTTCCCTTCTGCCAGAAAAGAATGGGGAGCGTAGAGCAAGGGAGAATTCGCCCAGATGACTTCTCAGTGTACAGCCAGCCCTGTGATTCAATCATCGAATGTCAAATGCTTCATGAAGGATAGAGGTTTCTCTGATAGAAAAGCATCCAGAACACAACAGGCCTTGGGCAGAAGAAACCACCTGTCCAGGTGGCCCTGGAGCAGTGCCAACGGGCAGCCAGAACATCTCAGAGGTGAGCCAGAGGGAGTGTCCAAATTGCAAAGGCTTTATGATTCAAGTGCATCTCTTTTCACGGAGGACACTGCAAGAAATCCTCCATCCATTCCTGCAAACACCTCTGTAGAGACGATCCCATCAGAAGGGGATGAGTTCAAGCTCGGAGTCCCTGCAGTTGGTTCTATGCCTGGCTCTGCACCCAGGCTCTCAGGTACCAGGGCCTGCACCCTAGACTTCGGGAATGTTCTAAGAGTCCCTGTACCACCATCTCTGCCACTCTTCTGGGTCTTTCCCAGAGGATGCCCGCAGCACCTCAGAACTGAATAGGTTGAAGGAGTTTCAAAATAAAGACATTTTAAAATGCCAAAGGCCTGTGGTGGTCCCAGAGCCTGGGCGAACACGAGGGGCCATCAGAGCTGCTAGTTTCCACGTTGTCACTTGTCATACCTGTTTGCTGGCAGGCAGAGAGCCCTGGAGGTCAATGAATTTGATCCCGCCTATCTTGCATTTACACGCTGCTTTTCAGCCAAAACCCAAGTACCCTCTCCGAGCAGTGTAAGAATCCACCATGTTGCCAGTAACACTTGGCCTAGGGATATGCAAAGGGGGCCGTGTCCAAGACACGGCTGCCTGTGGTTCTAGCAACGCAAGCCCTTGAATAAATGTGTGCCTTTGCCATGGGTGGCAGTACGTATTTCTCTGTAAAAAAAAATAAGTCTGTCATGGAAAAAAAATATCAAAGGGACCAAAGATCCTGAAGCAATTTCATGGAATAAGGGCCTCTGGGACCACAAACAAAAGGTTGTGAAAATCAGCCTGCCTGGGACTGATGCTCAGATAGGGGGCGCCCCAGAGGTTAGGGCTGAGCTGCCATCCTCTGTCTTTGGAGGGGTGTCCATTAGATCTCCAAGTCCTGCATGATTGAAGGAAGGGATCAGGTAGGTCCTTTCTAGCTCTGAAATGCCGGGAGTCAGTGATCTACAATTATGAGAGGAATGGATCTTGAGAACTTCAGAAGAAAGTCTACTTGGAGATAAAAGTTTGGGCGTTCACAGGGCATTTCTCAACCAAATAGCATCCATTCCCATATTGGCAAATCGATTTACAAAGAGCCGAAACAACCATCCTTGGGCAATGGATTGCCCTGCTTCCTAGACACTGAAACCCAAGCATCAAAAGTGATATCTTCCATCAGTGGGAATTTGGAGGTGGTTGACATGACTACAGTTTTCGTTTCCTAAAATGACATTCTTTCCATTTTGATCTGGACCAATTGTGAAATTCTAATTTAAGACCATCTCAGCATGAAACAAAATAACAAGGGATACAAGTTTTAGTTTTCTGTAGTAAAACTTTTCTGGCTATCATCCATATTTCCTGTCAAAATAGGCTATAATTATTTCAGAAAATATTCGACTGATCAAGTACTAATAGAACCTTTGCTCATAAGCACTTGAAATCCTCTGTACCCGCCCTGTCTCAGCAGGTCTCTTGTCAGACTAATCTGACGAGTCACGCTAACCCATGATTCATCCTTTGTTCAGATTCTGTTTCAAAAAGGAACAATGCAACATACCATTTCCCTGCTTTACTGAAGTGGTTAATTCGTAAAATAATACCACAACAAAATGGCTTGAATTCAAATTTGTGCATTTTTATGAGGATAGCCTGTGCTAACCTCAGTTCAAAGGCTTTGGGGAATGAAAGCGAGCTTTGAAAGATAATGATAACGATGATTCAGACTAATTAAGTAGAATCTTTACCAGAATTTAAATCTTCCTGTAAAGTATTAGAATTCCTACCATTAGTTCCAAGTCCTACAACACCTGTCCCCTTCAGGAGGACACTGCCCGCACCTGCGTCCTTTCTGTATCATCAGGGCCACCCACAGCCAGCCTCAAGTGACACTAATAATTATGCAGTGAATCCGTGAGTGGACTTGGCCCCCGAAGGGAAGGGAAACACTGCCCGTCTGCCTATCACTTTGTTTTCAACACCCCAGAGGGAGGGAGTTTGCAGGATGCCCTGTTGTCTACGTTGTATTTTCATCTTTTGATATGATCCATGGATGGTCAAGTATAGATGAAATTTCAAACAACTGTTTTGATAAAGTATCCGAGTCCCTTCCATTTGGTGCTTCTGTGCATTTCCTCAGCAAGCATTTTTCATGGAACTCCTAGGAGATGAGGGGCATGATGGCCCCACACACCGGGAGGCGGGAGGAACTGGTGATCTGGCTGAAGACAACCCCGTAGAACCCCTACCGTAAGACCTTGTAACAACAGAGTGACAACAACAGGGAACCTTCTGCACCGAAGGTGTGGGGGCCACAGACACAGTGAAGAAAGGCAGAGGACAGGCAGATGAAGGTGACCAGGGTGTTCCACCCGGGGACAGCTGACGCAGAGGACACAGGACCATCTTGGAGGGGTAGCATATTGGGGAGGGTTTAGATGTGTTCTGTAGAACACCTCTCCCACCCCCCAGGCTAGAGGGTTGGAAACAACCGGAAGGATTAGGGGGAGAAAGAGCCAGAGGATTTCCAAGGATGAAAGGGGATGCCTTGCTGCTGGCACATAAGCATGTAGCTTTACAGCAGCTGGGGAACTTTCCAGTGCATCGAAATCTTTAACTGTTTATCAAGGAAGCTCCCAAATTCTGCAAGGTCCTTTCCAAAATGACTGGAGGGTTTCAGGAAAGATGAGAAATATACCCTAATATTATGAGATGGAACAAGGAATTCACAGAATTAATGGTTTGCATTTTCTCAAATCATCAATAGAAATTCACTGCATCACCAATAAGAACACAAAACAGAAGGCTGCGAAGATTCCAGACAAAAATGTGCATGGAAATGTCACTGATTCCAGAGTACTGCAAAAAAGGAGCTGCAGTCAGGACAGCCACCAGAACTGGACGCCTCGAAACCTAATGAAGTCTTATTGTTAAGAGAGGTAACTGCATTTGTATGCAGAACCGGGGCCAGGTCTAGCCTGCCCAGAGCCCACTTGGAGTGGAATCTTTGCTGCCTCTGTCATTTAGTGATTATCTCTAAGTGGAAGTGGCCTTTGCAGGCCTGCTTTCGATCACCACCACTTGTGCATATTAAGTTCTTTACCAACATGAACTGATGTGGAGGAAATTAGCTTTTGTCTAATACTTAGTGCTCTGTTCCTAGTATTTACAGTGACTGATGGGGTGGGAGGAAGAGGACAGGGAGGATTTCCTTGGATAATACTTTAGGCGATGTCATTCTGATGTAAGGAAATATGTTTTAATAAAGTAAACTAAACGTTAGAAAAAAACAAAAAAGAATGACTTAACAGACCTCAAAATTCTCCTTGAGGAGCTTCCCTGGTGGCGCAGTGGTTGAGAATCTGCCTGCTAATGCAGGGGACACGGGTTCGAGCCCTGGTCTGGGAAGATCCCACATGCCGCGGAGCAACTAGGCCCGTGAGCCACAACTACTGAGCCTGTGCGTCTGGAGCCTGTGCTCCGCAACAAGGGAGGCCGCCATAGTGAGAGGCCCGCGCACCGCGATGAAGAGTGGTCCCCGCCTGCCACAACTAGAGAAAGCCCTCGCACGGAAACGAAGACCCCCAACACAGCCAAAATAAATAAATAAACTCCTACCCCCAACATCTTAAAAGAAAAGATTCCCCAAACCAATAGCCCAAGTTTTGTCTATTCCATTAGAATTATAAAAACATATTCTTTCTTTTTCCCCAGTATGTAAGGATCAGGCTTTAGTCGTCTTCAGTGACCTTCTACTGACCTTTAGTATCAAAAGTTCTATGTGTACCTGTACAGCTGTAAAAGTGGAAGCTGGTTGCTCATCTCAACATATTCCTTGTAAAGCAATTAGTTAAAAATTATTCAGCAGAGAAAGGTTAATTATACCGATAGCCCTCCTCTTAAGACCCTCAAAAGTCAAAATTAATGAGGTAGTCACCTATGTCCAAAACAGTGTGAAGGAGTTACATTGTCAGTGTCATGAGCAAATCAGTGTAATTCACTTTTAGACAACCATGTAGATTTTTCTACGAGCTAGATACAGCATCCAGTCCTTACCTGAGTGCCCTAAGTTAGCATGTAAAATTCCTTGGGGACTCAATGACAAAAGAAACCACCTAGGGTTTGCTGCTGTCACTCAGCTGACTCTTCTGCCCCATCAGCCACCTTGAAGGCACTGATCCCACAGACAACACATCCCTGGAGGTGTGGTAGGGAACCCGGGGGTTTAGACAGGTCACCAGTGACATCATAAGACATGCACAAGAAACTAATGGTTTTCTGGCCTACGCACTGAGAACTGTCACTGCTCCATATTCTCTCTCTCTCTCTGCTCATGTCAGAAGAGGGGAAGCTCCTGAGAGCGTCAGCAACTCAGCATTCTGGGCTGGTGGCTCAGAGGGGCCGGGCTGCTCTGCACTTCAGCTCAAGCACGGTGACCGCAAGTCATTCCTCTCTGGGCAACAGACTGTCCGTCCTCAAGATGAGGACAGAAGACAAGGTCACGGCCAAGATCTCAGCCGACCCGACTCAGGTCACCTGGCTGGGTGTTCCAGCCCTGGCACCTGAAGGACCCACTACAAACAATTTTGGAGAGTCCTGTGTTTTCTCCTTTTAACTGCAGTTACAATGCACTTCCTGCTCAAAGATTAAAAAAAATAATTGTGTGCTCTTTGTTGAGGCCAGGGACAGCAGTGAACTGGCAGTCCACATTTAATAATTATCCATCCCTTCTAAATATAATGTCTAATCTTGACGGCTTGCTAGAAGCGTGACATCAGATATGCTTAATACACGTGTGACACTGTTAGTGATCTGGTCCCTTTCTTACTCGAGAAATGATTATGGTTGGAGGTTATAAACAGCGCTTGAGTCTTTCTGCCTCGACCTCTCTGTGGCGCAAAATTATAGGAGGCTCAAACGCAGTTCCCTGATCCCTGTGCATCTGGCCAGCCCTCAAATTTGGGCACTTAGATGAAGCCCGGGTGCCAGACCACTCTTTGCATTCCAGAGGAGTCACAGATAAGAAAGATACCGAGGATGGAGCTTCAGTCAAGCATAAAAGGAAGGACTGTCCTCCTGCGTGGTCAGGCTACGTACCAGGATGTATTCAGAAAGGTCACTGTCTGTAACTTTGGATACTTTGGAATATACTTTATAGCTAGGATAACTGGCTAATGTTTTGCTTTTTATAACCATAACCATAATTTCCTTGCCATAGGCCATGACGAAAAGGGAATAGATCTTATAGTTCAGGTATTAGTACTATTGAATACCTATCTATTTCTAGTATTTTAAATCTTACAGTGACTCTGTAAACTTTGATTAGGCACCTACTGTGTGAAAAAGTGGCAGAAGAAGGATTCAGAGTTATGATGAATCATTTCTACGTTCAAATTATTAATACTGGAAACTATTAGAACAAGCTCCATACATATACACAACAGGTATATAACATATGGACATATTTTGTGTACATATGTTCGTTTTGATGAATAAGTTATAACTAGAAAACAGAGGCAGCATTCTGCTGAGACTGGAAGTGAGGGGATTCGGGTTCAGTTCATCAGTTTATTTCAATTCAGTAAACAGAGAGGTCACATGCTGAGTCTGTCACTGTATTAAAGGCATCACAGATGCAGTTGAATTCAACATGGTCTATCCCTCGATGCGTTTCACAGAACTGAGAAAAAGTAGCTATGATCCAACATGAGCCAGAAGTGCTCTGATAAAAATGTGCAGAGACCCTGAGCAGTGTGGACCAGAGGAGTTTGGATGGGACGCAGGGGCGGGCACATGTGGTTAGTCTAGAAAATCCATGGAAGGAGAAGGCAACAAGTGCCCTCGGTTTAAAGGATGAGCGGAAGTTTGTCAAGGAGTTTCAGGTTTTCCTAAGGTGACTCTGGTACTTGGAAAACACGTTAGGGCAAGAGAGAGATGGAGAGAGAAGCACTGAACGGCTGTTTCAGTGGCCAAAGTGAAAACTGCCTAAGTTCTTTGGGGGCAGAGGAAGGTGCTGGAGATTGCTGAGGGTGGCTGCACGGTACCCAGCTGATGGAAGCAGGTGGGAAGGGCGAGTCCAGCTAGATGCCAAGGTGCCCGGCATGGCAGCTGAGTTTGGGAAGACAGAGCAGCAGGCTGGGGAAACGCTCTGATTCTGGACATGCCAGATGGATGGGGCCCCTCAGTAGTCACACGGAGATGCGTCCAGGGAAGTATGATGGCTATTTTGGGTCCTGGTTCTCCCACTGCCTAGAGGCACAGCCGGGACCACATATGTAAACTGAGGCTGAGGAGTAAATAAAAAGAGATGTGCCTGGTTCACCAGGCTTGCAAGGGAGACAACCCAGCCTGTTACTTGGAGCCTGACTTTCAGCTTCTTCTGAACAACACTGTGTGATCCAAGGCGCTGACGTGAAGCCAGCCGGACATAAAGCACTGCATTTTGAGGACACTGTGAGAGCCATCGCACGCCCCGGCGAGCTGGCTGCCCCGAGTTTGCCTGAGTTTCCGTGCGGGCGTGGCGGCTCCATGGGACCCCCTGGCGGTGGGCGTGCATCTCCACTGTCGTTTCACAGCCCGGGAAGCTCAGGTCCCTGAAGGTGGAATGATGTATCCACGGTGGCAAAGCGTGGGTCAGTCAGAGCCACACCGAGCACCAGGGACTCTGCGATCTGATTCAAAGAAAATTAAAACCGGAGGCCTCCGCTCTGCGGTCCACTGAGCCCCGCCAACACTGTCAAGGTTGGAGAAATCAGAGATTTCGGGTTTTCTTCCAGTCCAGGAAACACACAATGCCTGGGAGTCGAACTCACCTGCTTTTAACTCTTCACTGCTACACCCAGGGGACTGGAGAAAGGAATGTTCTAAATCCATTTCCCCTTCAATTAACTCAAGGAGCTGGCGACAGCTTGCTAAGGAAACTGTGGCAGGGCCCGGGTATTTATAGGAGCAGCAGACAAGCAGAGCATCCGCTGGAGATGCTGGGACCACGCTCTTCTGCAAAATTGCATGAAGTCGTGGGGAGAAGTGTTACTACAAAGCCCAGCAGAGATGCCGGGAAGCAAATAAAGCTGGTGCCAGCTGACAGAGCAGCCTGAGGTTCAGCGCAGATTTTTATTTCTTTGGAAATGTAGAGTAATAATTCTGTAAGCAAAGTCCCTACACATAAAACTTCTATTTTCAAGAGAAAAAGACTAACCAAAAAATGCAGTCTGCAGCCCGTGGCTTTAATCCTTCATCACCGTGAGCCACACAGATGTGGCCAATGGCTTTCGGTGGCACGACTGGCAGCACGGCTTCAGTTACCACGGAGCTCTCAACGCAAGCATTTTGTTGGATGGACACAGGCAGGGGAAGGAGAGAGATAAAACGTAAGTAATGATAGCTCCCGGGGATTCATATCTTGTAAACAGCCCCAGCGGTCCTGGGGCCGCTCTGGATCACCCGGCACAGCCTGCAGTCTGCGTTGTACCTCAGGCACCAAAGGAGAGAACAGCCAGCTTAGCGGAGGCTGGCCTGGCTCCAGTGCCTTCACACTCAGGCTCGGACTCTCTAGAGTCAGGACTTTTTCCAGGCTGCTTATCCTCGGAGGTGCAAGTGTTCCGCATGATGCGTGTGTCCCCTCGACGGTGTGCTACAAACGCCAGATCTGGCCTGCAGGAGGCGGACGGTACCACCAGCAGCCTCCAGCCTTGTGTGCAGCCGGACTCTGAGACCCTGGGCATTGCAGGAAGCTGTGCCAAGCCCCAGCCGAGCCCTAGCAGATGAGGACAAGGTCTAGAGGCCAGACTTGGAACACACACACTCCTGTCTGCCTGTTCAATGAGGGCTAAGTCTCTGAGCTGGAACTGCTCTGGGAAGGCAGGTCCAAACCGCAGAAGGCAGGTGCACTGCCCTCGACTGAGCTTAGAAGCAGCATCATGCAGAAAACCACAGCAGGGCCTCCAGCCCACAGGAAAAGTGGGAAGGTAATCACAAGACTCCCGGGTTCGAAGAGCACAACTGGCCGCACCCTGCTAACCCGGCCCATCTTAAAGATTTTACCGCAGACTCTTCCAGAAAAGGGGAAGCCAGGAGTAGAAGCGGGGGAGGCAGGCTGCAAACAGATCCTGGTGTGTGTTTTACGACAAAAGTTTCAGCATCTTCTTCGATTAAGTTCTGAGAGAAGGGAGCCGGGCCACAGATTCCACCGGGAGCGGGTCCCACAGCGCTGCCTGCGGGAGAAGCCCTGTTTACTGGCAGTAAGGAGGGGGCTCGATGGGAGGGAAGAGCAAGGGGGCACAGCCAACATCACCGACCAAGGCACAGCAGCCCAGGGCAATGGGGACGAAAGCCGAGACGGGACTTGTCTTTTACGGCTCATGCGTTAATTCTGTAAGTATTACGTAGGCAACTGCCGCGACTCAGGCCGTGCTGTAGGTGCTGGGAGCAGAGACAGGACAAGAGTCACCCCATCACAGCAGCTGCATTCGGGGGACGGAGGCAAAATGACACAGAGACAAATGCAATCATCTGTAGTGAGTGCCAAGAAGGGAGAAAGGAGCTGAGTGGGGGAGCTTGCAGAAGGTGCTAGAGAGTAAGGAAGTCATGTGGGCCTGGGGACAGAGGGGCAAGGAGTGGCCAGGACACGTGCTCCAGACAGGGGAGAAAGCGACAGCCCTGAAGACGGTGACGGTGCCCACATGCACCGTCTGCCGGGCAGCTGCAGCCAACCCCGCCAACACACCCACCGCGTCCCTCCGATCAGTGTGGAAGCCCAAATCGAGGGCCATCGCTTCTCCACGAGGCAGCACCCACCCCCCATCCCCCGCTCCCAGGCCCTATCTGGACAGCTCCCTGTGTTAAACAGGGAGGGGCTCTGGACACAGAGTCCAAGTGCCCTAGACTGTCCACCGCTGGCTTCTGTCCAAGTCCTCTGTGCAGACCAGGGTAGCAGGTGCTGCTTTATTCTGGCCATTTGGCTGCTAAGACTGAAGGGACCTTTGCTCTGTGTCAGCTAGAGTCGGCCAGACTACTAACCTTCGGACACTGCCCTCTCCAGCCGGCTGTCTGCTTCACATTGACCCCGGTGACTTGGTGTGCTCCGCCCTAAAGGAGAAAAGTCCCCCAGTGGAAAACACTGGACAGAGCCATGTTATTCCTACCTGATAGCAGGGCACAGCATCCCCTGGTACCCGGACATCACCTGACAAGCAGGTGCACTGCAACTTGGGGTTACAGACCGGGAGGGAGGTGCAGGGCTCAAGGTCACCTCACTGCAGGCATCTCCCAGCGGGCGCTCACGGCCACTCACACTCCCTCCACGAAGAAACCAGCTCCTGGCGGCAGCTTCTCAGTCGTGGGGGAGTGCAGACAGGAATCAACAGACAGATGAAGTCGAGTCACTTTGTTAACAAGAACTCAGATTAGATTACGCTGTGATTACAGTGGTGGTTCTGCGGTGTGATAAATTGGTTAATAACAGGATTCCCAATGTAGGAGCTTAATGGGAATTCAATAATTACAGGTACCCAGAATTGTACTGTTAGCCCAGGAAATGCTAGCACCCACCCTCTGACCTAATAACACAAAACCTATCTGGGCCTATTGAGATGGTTATGATCTGGAGAACATGCTTTCAATACTAACCAAGCACCTTGACAAAATTACTCTTTTGTACCTAAAATACCATATTGGATGCTATACTATCTTACAGACTCAATGGCAAGGTTCTTATTTTCCTTGTTAAATGTCCAAGTTGAAGAATTCTTGAGTAGGTACTTCTTAATCATTGTTAGCTCTTGTCCCCATTATACAATTAGTGATCAACAAATGATAAGGAGAAAATAATATCTGAATTGCATCTTATAGTTTAGGAAACTCTTTCTTTCAGGACAGGGGGAGTGGGGAGGATCCTTACCATTTTTCAGTAAGATACCAGGACAGTAATTATTATACCCCTTCAAGTGAAGGAAACCGAACCTTAAAGAGGTGAAGGGATTTATCTGAGCCCCCACTCACCCCCTCCCCGCTCCGCAGCATCAGATGAAAAAGCCAGGAGGGAAATCCCTGTTCTTCCCACTGAAACAATAACTGAGGCTCGTGTTTCACAAAGGCAGCATGTCCTGAGATCTGCACTTTTCACAACTGTCCCCAAGAGGAAGCATGACTACATTATCCCCTGTTCTAGATTAGCAAGTCATGAGTGCACGGGGTTTTATTCTATTTCCTAGAAACTGCAGCATAACTCAAAGAGGCCCTTTGAAATGAGGGGGGGAAAATAATTTTTGTTTTGGGAACAGGGGGAGAACTAGCCATAAACTTCTCTGACAATATTTTTAATTTTTTCACTAATACAGTCTTTGATGATAAGAAAAATGGAACACTGGATTTAAAGCATAAAACGGTCCATTAGATGGGTCTTGAACTTGTTTTTAAAACTCCAGATAATACAGCTTTGCTGTTTTTGTCTTTGCAAAATGTCAAAATGTAGCTAGGGTTAATGGTTCTCTAAATCAATAGGACATCATATGTTTGTAAACGGTTTACGGTTCCACTGGATGTAAAATGTTGAGCTCATGTATTATCACCACTGCTGAGCCTTAGTGAATCTACTGACATTTCCACCGGCACCCGGCACAGAAGTGGAGGCAGCACAGAGTGGACATCTCCGGAGGCCTGGCGTGATGCAGCGCCCAGGTTCAGATTCTAGGGGTACACAGGCAAGGGAACCAAAAGGGAGGCGAGGCCCGTTGCCCCTGGGCTGATCACAGAACAGTGACACTGGAGCAGGGGGGTCCTACCCAAAGTTAGGGGGTCAACAATGGTCCCTTCCAAAGCCATGAACGGATGGGAGGACTCTAGGCCAAATGCAGCATTCTCAGGAGAAATTTCATAAGACGCAAGAGAACCAGCTTTAACCCTGTCGTTCTAACACAAACCCTGTCACTACTGGCAAATGTCCTTCCCCATGGCTGCATGTTTGCACATTATGGCTTCAGCCATGTAACTACAGTTTTGTTATTTTCACCGAACACTATCTTTTTGCCTGGAAAACTATCTTTGCGAGCAACTGAGTGATACTCAATGGTGTTGACTTGATAAAACACACTCTTCTCCCCAGTGTTGGATATTTGGGCTCTTACCAGCTTTTTAGGCAGATGAGGTTTTTTGCAAAGGAGACCAGAAGCCAAGGTCACTTCACTTTACAACTGTTTCAGGTGAGATAAATGGTTTCCTCTGACCTTGTGAAAAGTTGCACAGAGCTTCCAAATACCTGGTGTACATGCACTAAGACGACCCCTGAACACTCATATCTTCGGTTACCTCTCTGTCCCATGAAGCACATGTGTGCAGTCTATGGACAAGCAAAAGGGTTACTCACATGTCACATTTCTCATTTCAACAAACACATATGCTTTCACACCAACTGTGTACATTAATAAAACTTCAAAAGTTGGCAATGAATGCAAATAAGTTATTTTTCAAAGAAAATGAAACTTTTTGAGATAGTTCACAGTGACCGAGCACTAAAACATATTATAGCCAATTGCTTCATATTGAACCGTCAAACGGCATTATAAACACCATCCGAATGATCATTACCCTGCTGGGATGGTACCAAATTCTGCTGTCTCTAAGGGAACTCTTTATATAGGAAAGACCAAGCACTAAATTCTCCCCTCTCTTTGCTTTCTAGTGTGGAGCTAGATTTTAAGCAGCAAGAAGACAAACTCCAGCCAGTTCTGAGGAAACTCCATCCTTTCGAGGAAACTCAGGTCGCACACTCGCCTTACTCTCAGGAGACTTACTCAACTCCCAAGCAAAAACCCAAAACTGAATCTAAAAAGCACGGACGATGGAAACTCTGGTTCCTTTAAAACTCATGGTGTTTGGAGTCTAAAGGCCGTCTTTAAAACCCACTGGAGTTCAAAGTAAATCCTTTCCCAAAACGAATAGGACGGAGTGAATGGTGGCTGACTCGGACGCCACCAGTTCTCACCCTGCTTACCAAAAAGGCCTTTGTAACAGATCAACTCACAGAAGCGAAGTAGTACATGTCACACCTTGCCAGCTGTTCTTTGCAGTTCGTGGATGTGGGATGTAAAACCGGAAACGAAACTTAACATAGTCAAAGGTGATAAGCAAAAATTCTATGCCCGCACCCCAGATCAGCAAGGATTACATTATCAACCTGCAGAACGGCAGGCTGTCACTCTGTAACACAGCTAAAACTCATAATTATTTTCAAGCCTTTATTTTTTTCTTTAATACTGAGAAGAAAAAGTAGCCCTTACATTTGCAAAGGACTTCATTTTTATGTTTAATTTTGCAAATAAGCGGGGGGCGAGTGCAATTTTCAGCACATCAAATTCCGGAGAAAGCACAATTTTTTTCAAGTGGTCGGAGACCATGAATAATCTCTAAGATGTGACTATATGTATATTTGCCTCATGTGCTGTAGCGCTAAGCCAAGTGACATCTCAGCGTCACACTGACACCTCAGATTCAGCGTTTGTTTCAACTCCAGACCGGTGACGTGCTTACTGCTCATCCTGCAAATGCCCAGCAGCCAGGAGTCCCCCGAAGTCAGGACATGCCTTTAATCACTGCAAGTTGACAGGGTCAGAGCTATCGGACACTAAGCTTTCGTAGATCTCATTTTTAATCTTTTGGTACCCAAAGGCCAAATGATAAATCCTGGCAAGAATTTGAAAACACACGTAGAGAGATACACAGCAGATAATATAGTCACCAATAAATCACACGCGTTCTCTGCCATCGGAAAGTGTTTCTGTGGATCAATCTCTGAGACACTGTTCATCACGAAAGCTCAGTCAGACATTTTATACAATTCGTTATGCTTTGTAACAACTGTAGAAGATCTGACCATCTCAAAGAGAAACCGCGTGCTTAGTTTAGCTGCTACCAACAAACCAACTAACGTCACCTACATTTAACCTATTAGTGAGTTGTACTAAATGACATACCTAGGGGAAAGCTGTGAATCAAATGTTTTTAGGTCTTTTTTAAATAAATCGTGACACTTCGAGTTCTCTTTTGATTACACATTGCAATATAAATCTTAGTTCCTTTATTTTTTCACTCATTCCTTTGCACCTTTGCAAGTATCTTTTTATAGAAATCAAAAGCCCCTAGTCTATTAAGGACTCTTGTCTATGAAGTTTTGGCTTTTCACTGTAGGAAGTAGGGATCTTCTTTTGACTTTTTTTGGTTCAACTTTAATTTTGAGTCGTTTGTGAATGTACAATGAAACCGAGTCTTCTGGTCTCTGTCCAACCGTTTCTTATCTAATCTCGTGCTCACACGCACACCTCACTGACCAGATGCCAATAAGGTGGTCGGCCTTAGTGAAAGGATCTACCTGCGTTTCTCAGATTGGAGCTATTTCTTGCCACGCATTTTCCTCCTGACTCAATAGCAAATCTATTTTCATTCTAAGTGTTTTGATTCTAGAAAGACCTTAGTGGACTTGAAAAAAAAGTGACAGGAGTATCTCATGTAAGCATTCTTTGGGGATTACTCAAGCTATATCACAGATGTGTGTCTTAATTAAAAGAAAAACACGCATCTTTTGTGGACATGATACATGAGGATACAAATCCTTGAATATCAGTTAACAGAATTGAGAAATATTTTTGTGCAAGAGGAAGGCTAAGTTGATCCTGTACCATGAAGGAAGTGCAATTGTTTCATGTAGAGATAAAATTTTAAAAAATGTGTTTCATGTATTTTCTACTCTTTTTAACTAAAGCTATAAAAAATGTTTGCAACAAGCTATCTCTCCTTGTGTTTTCAAAATCCCGACTATCTCAGTGAATTGAAATAAGGGTGTTAGCAGCTCTCTGCTTAGTACCATAATTCCGTCTAACAAAGAGGACATCTAGTAAACAAAGTAACATCACTGTTTGAAAGCAGTCTAGACAAAAAAAAAAGTTAATATTTTCAGAATCAAAAAGGAAACTGAAGATAAATTCCTATTTAAAAATGAAACTGTCTTCAGAATAGAAAAAAAAATATTTTCAAACTCATTTCATAGTTTAACTGCAAAGTGTCCTAACAGATGGTGACTCCTCTCTTAGAAAGATTTAAGCAAAATCTTTGATACAAAACCAAGGTAAAAAGTACCGTGTTCCCTCATATGTAGATGTACACATGGCATTACGTATAGAGATTAAATTATTATACTTGTCACTAAGTTCTTTATTAATTTTTAAATAAAAAAAATCAAAGGTCATGTTTTGTGTGGCTATTAATCTTATTTCGTGGTTTCAATAATTTGGTAAAAAATAAGTAATCTGAGGAAATAATAATCAAGGAAAGATGTTCAGGCTGAAGAGAACTCCACTGGGTCTTTGGGAGAGGAGAAGGGCCGTGGGCACTGCCTACTGGCCTGGTCTGGCTGGGGAGGGGGCAGCGCTGAAATCCAGCTCAGACTCAGTTGACCAGACTGCACACCCTGGCATGGGCTTCAGCTGCCAGGAGAACAGGATGGCTTTTAAGGGCAAAGGGCACCGTACACAGCAGGATCTGGCTGAGGTCTAATTTTTGTTTTTATTTTATTTATTTTTTTTTTTGCGGCATGCGGGCCTCTCACTGTTGTGGCCTCTCCCGTTGCGGAGCACAGGCTCCGGACGCGCAGGCTCAGCGGCCACGGCTCCCGGGCCCAGCCGCTCCGCGGCACGTGGGATCTTCCCGGACCAGGGCACGAACCCGTGTCCCCTGCATCGGCAAGCGGACTCTCAACCACTGCGCCACCAGGGAAGCCCAGGTCTAATTTTTAAAGAACCTCCGGGGGACAGCTGAACTCATCAGTGTCTCCAGGGCAAACCCTGCCATGCCCCCCTGCAGACAGACTCTCTCTAGATCATCCATCAAGCAGGTCCACAGCCCCAGGGGGTCGGCCACCTCCTTCCTTTCTTCTTCCCTCCCCGGGGTGGGGGACCAGTGCCCCAGTGGGACTGAGCACCCTGCCTCTCCCACAGAGACCAGCGCAAACCAACCTCCTCTCCCAAGGGAGAGGGCGCCCTGGAAACTCAGGAGAGGAGAGGTCACCACCCCCTTTCCTGGGATCTGCAATAGCAGAGGCCACTTGCAAGGTGCGGGAGCAAGAATTCGGCTGAGACGGAAGGCTCCCACTGCCTCACAAGTTCCTCCGGGGAAAGAAGTGGGTGAGTGCAGCTCAAGTATAGGATAGAGAGGAAGACCCAATGCTCGGAGCACTGGGGGAAAAAACTCCAAGTCACATTCTACAATTATCTGTGAGCCGAATACTGGTGCGGCCTCAGGGGCCCTCTCTTATCGATAACTAGATCCAACAAAGGGCATTCTGCCACACAGGTGCCCACCAGTCATTCTGAAAGTGTGCGACTAGCCTCCAAAGAGAGGTCCCAGGCCTCTGCATCTGGTCCTTCCATCTCAGACTCTCCCCCAAAGCAGAGTAAAACTGGGGAGAAAATCAAGGTGTGGGGAAACCTTGCTGTCTTGGAAAGGGCATATGAAGTTGGCAGAAGTTTCCCACATCCTATGAGGTTGCCAAGGTGTCCACTGCCATGGAGACCTGAGGTGTGGCAGAAATGGCATCATCATTCATGGACCCACACCAGGCCGACTCCAATCTCAAACAGCAACAACGAGCACGCCTTGCAAAGCCATTTTCCTTAGGGTGCCATCGTAGGCAAGGCAGATACACAATCCTCAATTCCAACTCAGAAGACACACCATTAAATTCGAGCGCTTGCTTTGTGCTTCTTATCGAAGACAGCAAGGACAAAATACAAGAAACGGGCCGTGAACCCCTCCATTCCACCCTGTCTGTGAGGGCACAACACGTTTACAAAGCCCACCACAGCTGGAATGATTCTTTGGGAGCATTTTTATCAGCGAATAAAATTTGACGTGACTAGTAAGGAAGACAAGAGTCACTGGTGCAGTGTCACCTAAAGATAATAGCAGCTGACTCGACACTGATATATCTCCTTTTATCTAGAAAAGCTCTACCACTGGCACATTTGGCATGGGATAAGTGTGCAACCAACTTATTTACAGGAAGAGAAGAACTATATGATTCAGAAATAACGTTCTGTTTTGTGAACTAGGGATAACTCATCGTGCTGTAATGCACAGCATACGTTTTGGCAGATGAGAAGGTCATATGCAAGCAGCATAACGCCTTTTAAGGAGCTCAATAATTAATATACGATATGGTTTGGGATGAACATGCAAGAATTGCACAGTATGTTTTACCCAGGTAATGATATGGTTTTCATTTCCTCTGCAGTAAATCCACAGTCAGTGACCAACCTTGAAAAAATACTACGGCCACAGACACACGTGAAAGGCAGGAAAAATTGCTATACCGATACCATATGGAAATGAATTTATAAAGTCATCACAACTCACACGTGTACCTGTGATAGGATGATTTTCTGGAAGTCAGGTGTTTCCTAAGTAGGTTTATTAACAAACATACAAGTTAGAGACACTTTTTGCAACACTGTCCACTTGGAACTTTTATAATGCATTGCTTTCTTTTGCAAGGCAAGATTAAGAATAGCATTTTGTTAAAAGCACATTCATACATAAAGTCCATTAGAATAAATATCGCAAAACAAATGTTCGTGCATGGGGAAATAACATCTTTGTGTAAATATCTGGTGATGAGTCTTGGTAAAAGGGAGTCTTTTACAGTATCTTTTAAATGAAGAAGTATGTCAAGTCATTATAAATCACGCAGGCTCAAAGAAATCAGTGGACTTTTCGCTAGCAGCATCTCTTCCCCACCAATAGCGCCACTGTCACGATGAAACACACCGCACCCGTCTACGTCCCCTACAGCTGGTGTTCGGAGTAGAAACAAAAGAACTTCCATCACTTGAGTCTAGGGGATCAGGAGGTCTGGTGGTCACAAGAACAAGTGGAGAATGCAGGAAGAATGTTTCCCTTTCCTAAGCCTACTTCTGTGGATTTTCCAAGGGAACCTTTCTTTTGAAGAAGGCCACATTTTCATTTTCGTGAATTAGTAAATTTCAGTCTTCTGGTGTGTATCCAGGCCATAGAAGAACCTTTAAAAGTCCTGCTCACTCAATTACATTTTTAAAGGACCCATTAACAGAATGTAAATCTGATTATTTGAAAGAGGCAGCAGAGGCTAATATCACAAGAGAAGGAAGGGTCACGCGTACTACTCATCCTGTCTGCTCTCAACCCAGCTTTGTTTACAGCACTTACTCCAGCAAAGACACAGGCATGTGTGTGTTGTGGGGGGGGGGGGGGGTCAAGGGAGGGGGAAACCATGTCACCTGCCCACCAGACAAGAGCACCTAAGCCACCATGGCCCCCTGCTCAGAACCATACACAATGACCAAGAAGGTGCCCAACGCTGATGGCCTAGAAATCTTTTCAAAGAGGAAGAGAAAAATAAAATCTGAAATCAGACAATGTAAAGCTCAGCACCCCACTCAATTATTCTATAGCATTAGACGATCCTGGAATAAAGATAAAATGGCATCTTAATTCTGTGGCAAGGTTACTGCAAGGCTTCTGTGTTAGGGCCTGCTGTAGGCAACCACGCAATCTACAGTCCTACACTTGCCAAATGGAGTTTTGTTAAAAAAACTATAATACTTAGGATCATGGCATATTTTTATCCTCTGCCTGATATGCATTCCAATAGCCCATTTCAAATATAAAGTTGAAAGGTATAAAATGAACTAAAACAAATGATATATAACCAACTGCATGGTGTTTATAAGGTACCATAGATACAGTTAAAAGAAGACGCTTATACAGTACATCACAGCTTAGCCAATGGCTTGTGACGCTCCCCACTTCTCAATTCCATATATAAACACATGGGGAAACTGTCAGGCCACAACTCATCCCCAACGAGTAACTTGTTTTGATGGAAAAAGACGTCACGCTTCTACTACTGTTGACAATATCATGAAATAAATCATTAAGTGAAGCACAGCTATTCAAAACCTTTTTAATCACTTAAATTGTTAAAGTCCATTTTCAGCGATTCTTTAGAATTTGTGAGCTGATTCACAGTTATACCATTTCCATTCCACTGATGCAAAAAAGAGGAGCAAACACATAAGGGCTGGGATCTCTGTGGTGTAACGGGATGTTACAGCTGAGCCCAAACAGGCCTATAACCATTTTCTGCTCTCTTTCCACTCTAAAAGGGCCACTGATTACGTTTTTCAGCCACCTTGTCAGGGATATTTTCTTCCCCAGCTCTTCCTCTCATCTAAATTCACGGAGCTACAGCAGTGACGTTAAGAAGCTAATGCATAAATCTGCATGGGAGCCCATGTGGACAGCAAGGCTGAGCTCAGCAGGGCAACATTTCAGTCTCACTGCTCTGTGGACGCCACAAAGGGGACTCATGGTTCCTTGACGACTGAAAGAGTCTCTGAACATCTCCAATGTGAAATGGAGAATGTCCTTCCTGAAAACATCTTAATGCTGTCATCACTCATTAAATAATTACAGTTATATTCAGTTGTTTGTTTGTTTGTTTTTTGAGATTCCTTCCCTGACGGCCTAGTTCATTTTAGGAAGGAATTTCGGGCCTCCTTGTATACACATTAGAGATGCTGGCATTGGGAGGAGTTAGCTTAGGACCTAAATCCTGTTCCTGCTTCTGGAGACTTCTGCTGGAGAAGGACAGGGCGGTGGGGGGATGCGCCTGGATGTAGGCAGCTTGCTCTAGTGCCCCGTGGCCCCTGACGGTGCCCTGGACCCCGTCACCTATGCAGTAGGAGCAGGGCCACAGCTAGGTAAGACTGAGCCTGGGTCCTCACTTCATGCCCCCTTGGTAAAGGTGCAAGGGCTCTTCCCAGGCACCCCTAAGGGTTCCTTAGGACACATGGCTTCCTCCAAGCCCTTCAGGAAAGGGGCAACCGATCCGTGGTCTGGCCCGTCTTCCTCCAGGACATCCTGACATTTGGTCCACGAAAACGAATGAAGGTGGCAAAGGGCAAAAGGTGCTTATTTCCCTGGGCGGCTGCCACACTAACTACGATGCCGAACCAGGAGGAATTCTGAGCCCGCCTCTGGGCCTCCTGGACCAGCACTGAGATCAGCACCATGTGTCTCAGTCGCACAGAGACACCAAGGAAAGCCAGCTCTGGCGCCAACCCGGGCTCCCCACAAGCGCCGCCACGCTAGCTGTGGGTCTGGGACCGTTTCCCGTCTCTCTGCAAGGCATTTCTGCAGCGGCCTATGCACGATGAAGCGGAGGGTTAAGTGAGGACCCTCCATTCATTACACAGTGCCCAGCACGTCCACAAATGCTCGGTGAGAGCAGCTATTACTTGCGCCGCTATTATCACTATGTCTGAGATGTGAGAAATTTCCCAAAGGCATCCAGGACCACATGGTCTGAGAGAAGTCACCACGCTCCATTCTAGATCCTCTGACTGAGCTCCAAGCACGTCTTACAATCTGGCCCCAGGCTAAGGTCCCATCCAAAACTTTATGGGCTTCCTCCCTGCCCTCCTCTCCCCAGTTCAACTGCTGGCCAGTGTGGGCTTATAACCCAAGTGAACACACCCCTAACCAGAGACAGAAACATCTCATCAGTTCACTGGCCTCCACGTCGGCCATGTTCTCCATCTGCTCATCGTGAGTGCCCAACACGTTCACTGTGACTCCGTGACAGCCAGAACGTCACCTCAGCCCCGCTGCTCAGCCTGTTCCAACAGGGGTCTTAGCAGAGTGACACCAAACTTGGTTCAACTTGAAGGCACATTCATTCTTTCTACTTAAAGCCCTCTTGAGTTCCACAATGAGAGAGTGTTCCAGGGGCACCCAGGGCACAACCCCAAGAAGACGGGAACACCGGACCCCGGGGGTGCCCCTGGAGTCACCCCAATTCTTCCTCCACAGGGCTCAGTCTCCACCCACGTATACAAAAGCATTTCCAGATTACAGAAAAGAATCGTTACGATGAAGAGCATGATTACAGAATGGAAAATCCACTGCAAGTAACGCCAATTTACAAGGAAATATTTTATTCCCTAATTTATACATGTTATAATCCAAACCTAAAAGAGATATACCTTAAAAAGGAAACTCTGCACATAACATGTGCTGAAACCCTGAGCCATAAAAACTAGACGATTTTACTGGATGGAAACATGCAAAGGCAGCAACTATTCTCCTGTGACTGACCCGAAACCACAGACCGCAGCCTTTACTGTGATGCAGCCACAGAAGCCAACACAAGCCCAGTGCTCCGGTCTTGCTTTGCGGCCTGACGGAGACAGACGGGTCACTGTACTTGATCCGTTCCCAGGCTACGCAGACAGAACTAAAATCACCCAAGGAAGACCAATGTGCCTAGTCTGATTGCCAGCGAAGACTCCAACTGGATTTTCTGTTCTGTGATTAGGAAAGCTAGTTTTCTGAAATGCGATCCACCAAACTCAGTTACGCGGTAACATGTACTAGAAATGAAAGAAATTAAATGGGACCTACAAATGCATCTTTTGCCCACGAAACCATATTTAAGAATAATGATGGTGAGGAGGAGAGTGGCAAACTCTGGAAAAAATCACCATAATATGAAAATGCTCCGGTCTTGCTTTAGCAATAAGCTTGCTAAATTATTGTTAAAACTCTGAGAAAAAGAACAGATACCATTCCTTGTCTCGACAATCTGAACAGGACAGAGATCTACAATACTTTACAGTAGACATAAAACAGCGAAGTCGGAGGGCCTCAATTCCTTTTTAAGGCCCTTCATAAAATTTTATTAATGGCATCTTAAATGTAAATACGTAGAAAGAAACTGCCAGAAGAATGAGGACTTAGAAGAACATATACATCCTTTGCTAGAAGTAAGCAATGAGAAAACTAGAACCAAATGTTGGTTTGTTACTCTTCAACTTTGACACTTATAGAATCGTGGAAATGAGTACCTTTAACCTACTAGACTGTAAATAAATGCATCCCCACTGCTTGCTGTACCGTTGTACGACATGGTTAGTTTCAAAAGGCAGGTGGGAAAGAACCACATGGATTTTCGGGCTTGAGAGTGAATGACTTTCCCGGGAAAGATGCTGTCAGCCACAATGAAACCCACAAGCGTGTGTCACCGAGCACTTACGATGAGTTCGGAATCCCGTCCCATGGAAATGACGGTTCGGTTCACTGTCCGGAGAAGCTTCTCCATGATAATCTGGACATGCCTCTGAGTTGGTCCCTGCAGGAGGACACACCAGTGTAAATATACCACCACCTAAGATAGTCATTAACATGCCCGTCCCGCGGCTGTCACTGAATCCATTTATCCTGTAAAGAGTAAATCAACTACAACCCTTAACGAGATGGAAAATGGCCCTTGTCAGAGGCAAAAGCCTTCACAAAGAAAACTCAAGGCATTTTATTAATTATAGTCCATTAATGATAATGTGTTATATAATCATAGTAATTTAATTGAAGCAAACCTTAAAAATAAAAGCAACTCTGTTTAAACAATATAATGTTTATGATCCCTGATTAGCTCACCAATGAGTTTTCTAAAGACACTTGGCCATTTGTAAATGCAAGGCTGACAGATAACAACCATAGATGGCTCTGCATGTCAGGTCCCAATAATGTGGGAACAATCACATGGAATCGAATGTTTAAATATCATTTTAGCACACTACTTAAAATTCAGAGTGCCAGAAAACCTTCTATCAGTAAGAATTTGCTCCTTTGTGTGTGATGGGACTGCCGATTCTTCTTCATGAACTTTGAACGTGTTTAAACGGGCTTTCTAGATGCTTCCGCACAGGCCAGGCAGGCACTACCTCCTCTGTGAGGCTTGGCCACACAACCTCTTTACTCCCAACCTTTCATCTGATAAGAAAAGGAAAAGGCCTGGCATGGGACCCCTGGACGCTGGCCTTTGGGTTAAGGCTTCCAACACCTTTCAAAGGCAAAGCCCGGGAAGAGCAGATGCAGCCACCATCCCAATGAATTACTTTACCTTATCTCCTTCTTCAAGGGCAACACCCAGGCTCTGAGAGAATGAGCAGGTGCAGCAAGGAAGTGGGCAGGAAAGGTGCGTGCCTGCGCGTGCACGCACACGTGTGTGTGTGTGTGTGTGTGTGTGTGTGGACTGGGGAGGTGGCAGGAGGTCACGTGGGGAAGAGCTAAGATCAAGTCCTGCCGACTTAAAATCCTGGCCCATCTGGCCACTGCTAGAGGCAGACACACTGCTAGAGGCAGAGACAGACATGGCCCTGTACACCTGTCTAGACACACCTGGAGAACCAATGTCTTTACATGTGTGTGCACACGTGTGCCCAAATGAATGTGCTGGGTACAATGGGGTCGCGGAAGCACAGGGTCAGATGTTTCCATATGTGCTTGCGCCAGCTTTTGATTAAGACAGAAGGTCAGTGGAATAAGCATACAATTGAGAAATGCAAAAGGAAATACCATTTAAAAAAAAAACAGCCAAGAAAGCACAGGAAAAAACTGCCTGTGGGGGGAGGAACCCAGGAAAAGGGGCAGAGAACTGCTCTTCTCAAAACTCTCGGACGCACTTAAAACAACCAACAACTATGTGCATGTGTAAAACAATAATGTTGTCTAGTTATCACATACAAAATAATAATTGAAAGGAAGTAGGCAGTTAGCCTCCTGTTGTTTACTTCTAATTTTTAATATCAAATCTAAGTCTTGGGAGTCACTTAGCTGAGAAGTCATAGGAAACAAACATGAAACAGTATCTTCAGTGCTGAAAAGCACACGTGGTAATATAATCATCATGCTTTACACATAAATAAAAAATAATTTGAGGATGCAACTCTAGAGAGAGAAAAAGAAAGGGTAACCCTTAAAATTCAGGCCATCCTTTTTTTCTTTTCTTTTCTTTTTTCTTTTTTTTTTTTTTTTTTTGCTGTACGCGGGCCTCTCACTGCTGTGGCCTCCCCTATCGTGTAGCACAGGCTCCGGACGCGCAGGCTCAGCGGCCATGGCTCACGGGCCCAGCCGCTCCACGGCACGTGGGATCCTCCCATACCGGGGCACGAACCCGTGTCCCCTGCATCAGCAGGCGGACTCCCAACCACTGCGCCACCAGGGAAGCCCCCGGCCATACTTTTTTAACTGAATCAAATACAACTTGGTCCTGGGAGGCTGGGGCCCCTGGGGATCGCAGGCCCACACTTGCTGCAGGGTCCACAGAGGTAGCCCCGCCATTACTCACCACGTCCTTCCTGTACAGAACCTCCAGGATGTTGCTGAGCAGCTGGCAGCAGGCCTCCAGATCTTCCTGTCTCTCCAGATGGTACTTGAGCTGATCCGTCATCATGGGAAGCAGGATCTCTCTGCAGTCTGCAGGGGACACCGGGTTGCCAGTCAGCAGGAGACCCACCAAGATGCAACTCTGTTTGCTAGAAGCTTGTTTTCCTAGCTTGTGACACTGCATGTTACATTTACATGCTCTGCAATGTGAAACTGACATCTGGAGGGGGTCAGACTACTTGACTGGGAGGAAATCACTTGTTTTCTTATAAAATAATTCACTCCCGTGTGCACGCATATGTGTGTGTGTCACCATGTAAATATACAACGATAGTTCACAAACAAACATATAAATACATATTCACGTATATCCAACAGTATGTACATAGATACAAATGCAAACAAGCATGCTGGGGTTTTAACTAATTTTCTGTGCTGAACTGTAAATTTACTGATTTGCAACTTTAGAAGAAATAGTTGTTACAACAAAAATGATTTGAATTGCAGCTCTTCTTATTATTTCCTAGGAAGACCAGAGCATGGTTCCTTCCTGCTCCCATATACCTCCCGAAGTTTCCTGAGCTTGGCCGGTTCATAGCTTACTAAATTCCCCACTTAATGTTTACCCACTCGGGGACAACTTTCTGCTGGGCTCACATCTGCAGAGGGACAGTCTGCAGGGGGCTGAGAGCTCAGGCTCTGGAGTGAGGTTGGCTGGGTTTAAATTCCGTTGGCTTCCTTGCAAGGTTATCTCGGGCAGAGCTAGTTACCTCTCTGAGCCTCGGTTTCCTCATTGCTAACATGGGCACAGTGGCACTAGCTACTCACAGGTCTGAGGTACAATGTACTCCTGGCAAGGTGAGGCAAGAAGGCCTGGGCCTGGCACAGGTGAGATGCTCAGGACAGGGTACTTGCTCTTATGATGTGATACAGATACTGGTGAAGAGCCCCAGCCCCTCTTTGGTCTCCCAGACCCCTGGGCTAATGAGGGAGGGGGCGGCGGGGAGCAGGTATTGACCTTGGAGGTGAAAGTTAGGGAGGTAATACATTCACCTGCTGGGAAGAGGAATCAGAATTTCCCACAAAGTGGGGGGCCATCCAGGAAAAGGAACCCTATTCACAAAGTCAAGTAGACAGGAGCAGATGACATATTCACAGAGCCACATGCACAGTTCAGGAGGGTGGGGAGAGGAGAAGCAGAATAAAAGACCAGGCGGGCAGTTGGATTTCATCCTGAACATGATGGATGAGACAGAAAGAGGTGGAGAACTGGAAGATGCTGACAGGGAAGGGATATGATCAGATCAAAAGGCCAGAGACAGCAGCCGTGATGGCGCCAGGTAGGGCAGTGGAGATGGGAGGCTCATTACTGGACAGGTTAGCTAATGCAATAGTCCAGGCAAGAAACAGTAAAGGCCTGACCTCCTGCTACAGTGGCAAGTTTGAAAGAAGAGGCCTTGAACAAAAGCAAACTGGAGGCAGGCTGAACACAGTGGCAGGTGATGAAGTGGAGAGGAGGGTGGGGGCTAAAGGAGAGTCAAACACAGCACCCAGCATCTTCGTGACAAGTTCATCCAAGGCACCATGTGATGCCATCCAAGGAGAGGAAACTGGGGACAGAAGGGTGTTTAAGGGCAGAGAAAAGGACCAGGTTCTGGACACGTTGAATCTGAGTTGCTGCTGGACATCCAAGTGGCCTCATCTAGTAGGAACATGGAGAGAGGGTTCTAGACCTTAGAGATTTCCAGCCTTACAGACTGAAGAAGCAACAGCCCTAGACCATAATAAATGCCAAGTATGTGAATAAGACCATCAAAGAGGAATGTGTAGAATGAGAAGGGAAAACTGTGAACAGCAGTCAGGATGTTGGTATTAGAACAGAACATGGAGCGAGGAAAGATGTGGGCTGACGCAGAGATGAATGACATCACCCAAACCAAGGGAGGGCAGGTGGCCAGCGTGGCCAAATATGGTGGCAAGGACGGGTAGAAAAGCACAGCCCTGGGATGTGACAATAAAAAGCACACCGAGGAGAATTCCCTGGCGGTCCAGTGGTTAAGAGTCCACGCTGCCAATGCAGGGGCGCGGGTTCGATCTCTGGTCAGGGAACTAACTATTCCACGTGCCGCGCAGTGCAGCCCAAAGATCGAAAAAGTATAAAATTAAAGAAGAAATAAATAAAAGCAGATGGAGTCCTTCTCAAGGCAGCTTCCTGGAGTGGGATGAGAAGACGAAAATAGAAGCACAGACACGGCTCTGGAAAGCACGGCTGTGAAATAAAGGCACACTGGGGTCTAAGGATCAAAGATCACTTGGGTTTTCGTTTGTTTTTTAGATAGGACAATAGAAAGAATGTTCAGAAAAATCAAAGAAAAATAATGAACCAGACACAAATAAGACTCGAGATGAAATGCAATTACTAATTGTCTCTTCCTGTTGGGAACTCCTGTTTAACACCAGCACCATCCATCCCCCAACGTGACCTGTCTGCTGACAACACCAGCTCTGTATGGTGAAGCCAGCCCGGCCACTGTAGGTCCCTTTAAAATGCAGTGCACGAGACAAAAGACAGCAGAGCTCGGGAACATTAAATATCCTGTGCTTGCTTTTAGAATTTTACCCTTTAGGACTTCCAACGTTAACGATACCTAAAAGCAAGTTTTGCATTAATGTTTCCTGAGTTTTCTGAACATAAGGAAAAAATAAGCATGCAACATTGGAATGGTTCCTGAAAGTATGCAGACTTGCTTAGAAGACTTTCCCAAGAAGTACACGATAAAGAAGGCATGGGGCTGGAGGCGCGAGGCAGCTCAGGGGGAGGTGCAGAAACCGCACACGCCCTTCAGCTCCTCTGCCCTCCAGGGGACCGCATGTAGGAAGCTCACGCTAAGGCTTTTTCAAGCTCCATTTTTATTTAATCCCTAGAAAAGGAACTGAGAGCAACTCCATTTTTCCAGATTGAGTTTTGTCCAATGAATATATGAGTATATGCATTTACTTGTTGATGTCACCATTACAGTAACAAATACATAGGCAGGGGTAACACAGACATGCTGAAGTGCTGCATATCTTCCTGGCAGGGGCCAGCCGGGCTTGGATGACTATGTTGTCAGGGGTCGCCGAAGGTGAGGGAGTGAGAGCACAGCACAAGGAGGCGGTGCTGTCCCATGGGGACCAGGCAGTCTCTCCACATTGGTGCTCCTGGATGTCACGGGCCGTCACACGATTCCCTTATCTTCCCACCCAACCCTTCCTGTGACGCCAAGGGTGAACACAGGACCCCATGGAGAGCATCTCTCTGAATGCCACAGCCCCTTGAACTTGTGATGGAAGTGATCCCAAGCCGAGACGGGCTGCCAGCATGGAGGGGAGGGGGGAGCCCAGGCATCAGAGAGCCGCCCAGGGACAAACCCAGTCCAAGGCACATGCCACAGGAAAATGACCACGTGCAGTGAATCCAGCCTGAAAATGCAGTTGCCCAAAATGCTGACCCACTGCATACACGAACTCCACAAGCATCCCAAATCCAATGTCTTTCCTACACAATCCTGACGTTCGCAAGTTATATCTGCCCCGGTAGCTCTGTTGACCTTCCACACCACAGCACAACATCCACAGTAGGGGCTACACTCCCAGCTCCCAGCACCCAAGGGGCAGGAGAGGTCCCTTGACAAAGCTGTCTGAGTGCAGCCCCGCCTGCGTTCAGCCTCAAGGTCCCAGGCAGGACATCTCCAGGATGAGTCCTCTTTCCCTCCCACATCACCCAGTGTGACCTCAACAGGGGGTGAGCCCTCGGCCACCCCTGTCCGCGTGGTCATGCCTATCACTGCCACCACCATTCTGGGGATAAGTCTAGTTTCCAAGACATGTCAGTGGGAGAAGTAAGAGCCACGAAGAGCTGAGCAGGTAAAAACAGACCCTGACCACATGACCAAGGAAAACATGAGGATGGAGGCTTAGCAAAGCCATGTCTGAAGCAAGCCTGGGAGGGACCCAACAGCAGTAGAAGGCCAAGTGGGCTTGCTAGGCCAGCGCGGGAGCAGGCGTGTGTCCACGAACAGCCCTAGAGGATCAGGGAACACAGCTCTGGACTCAGAGCTTGCAGAAATGGCTCTTTAGGCCCTGGCAACCCATATGCTCTGGCCAAAGTCCATTCCATACGGCCTCATTTATCTGTCACGTTGGACAGGCAGGTGTGGACTTTACCGTTCTCAGAAGTAACTGAGTATGTTGGTGTCATCTGTCAGAATTACTCCAGGGTGAGGGAAGTGATGGCCGCCCTGTCCATCTTCCCCGGGGAGAGATGCTACCAGCCATCCTTGGCTACCTGGTGGAAACGCCCACCCTCCACCCAGCCCAGGGGTCTGTGATGGCTCTGTGCAGTTGTTATCCAGCCTCTTCTGAGGCTTTGGACACCAAACTTTTGGACACTTCACTACCATTTTGTCACGTTTAGAGACATTTCATTCTCCTAGCCCCTAAGAACATAAAAAACCCATTTGTTATAATCCTTCAGATGAACCCATAGTATTTACACGTGGGATGTTTTCAACATCCATAGGACAACTGTAGCTCTAACTCCATAACCCACCCCATCTCTGGCTGGTCAAGATAAAGGCGGGTCATGGGGATAAGCCTACTTTATCGAGAGGATGAAACAAGACACCACGAGCAGGACTTTGTGAGGGTCCAACATTCCTGTGTGGAGGACCACACCTCCGGCCCCAGGACAGGGCCCCATCCCCTGACCACACGCCCATCACAGGACCAGATCACCAGGCAGGAGCAGCCTCTTGCCTGGGCTTTTCTTACAGGCACAATGACCACCCCAGGCATCTCATGCAGGCCTCCAAAGACAGAGGGTCACAGGGCAGCAGCGCCTTCAGAAACACGTCCCAGGTCCCCACAGGAAGAATGGCAACGCCCCAGAGTCCTGCAGCGGCCACAGGGACCAAAGCTGGAAGCAGCCCAAGCTGACACACCCACCTTCTTGGTGAGCCATGATCAGCAGGCCCCAGCTCAGCCCCCCGACGGACCTGGGGACAGGCAGGCCTCAGGTGCCAGCTCTGGGACTGCTGGAAATTACGACTAGCTCTGTGACCTGTTTCTCCTTCCTGGGACGCAGTCTCCGTGAGAGCAGAGGTCTTGTTCTCATCCACGGGAGTAGCCCTCACACATACACTAAGACCTGACAGTGGAAGTGTGTGTGTACATGCGTGCACACGTGTGTGCAGTGACTTCAAGTGCGCGTGCAACTGTGTGTGTGTGCACGCATGCATGTGCTCGTGTGGAGAAGCACGCTCTTCCCAGCAGGACAGCTGCTGCATAGGACTTTTGTCCATAGGACTTTTTGTCCTTTTTCATGCGTAAACCTAGCACTTTGCTCCTATCAGTCGAGGAACGACCTGCAGCCGAGGGCTGCCCCGTCGCATCCTAGGAAGACACCAGAGGGACAAAGGCATCATAGCAAGATGGCTCCTGCTTTTCTGGTGACGCAGTTTCACTAGATGGTGTCCAAGCCGATCCGGACAGCAGTGTTCAGGCGCACGGACACACGTGTGTGTGTGAGTGTGTGTGCTCGCACCCGCACACGAGCGGTGGTCTGGGGTCACTGTGATTACAGGTGCAGGGTTATCACAGGAGAGTCTGCAGTGAGAAGCAGGTCCACCTCCTGGTGCCGTGCCAGCCACCCAGCAGCCCCCAACCAAAGCAAAACAAACCTCACTTTACAAAGGACGTCCCCTACTCTGCATTTCAGCTCCTTCCACTTTTGTTTTCAAGAAGTGGTGGGACACAAGTTTGGAGTAACACTAAAGATCCTGAAATTTTACTGTAAGTCAAGACAAAAAATTAAGAGCACAGAGGAAGCTACTACCCCCGACAAACACACACACACACCACACACTCACACCACACACACTCACACACACACACTCACTCCTGCAATGAGCTGTTTTAAAGCATCCAAGGAAGAGGAATCTCCTGTCATATTCTGAGTGTCCCAACTCAGTGTCCTGAATACCCTTCTCCATGAACAGAACGTCGTTTCTCTAGCATGATTTGTGCCAATTGTCCCATTTGGTTCAAAACAGATGGCCCAGGAATCTGACAATCCCCCCACTCGAGGCAAAAAAAGAGAAAAGAAAAAAAAAGGAAGAAAGAAAAACAATCAAACAAACAAACCCTTATATTTTAAAAAGAAAACACATTTCAAATGAACTACCCATAGATAAACACACAGAAAACAGCTGCAACAAATACCTGACTGGAAGTCCAGGAACCTGGGTCTATTCGATTTTGTTTGTTGGCTTTTTAATTGGAGTAGAGCTGATTTACAATGATGTGTTAGTTTCCGGTATACAGCACAGTGATTCAGTTATACACATATCTAACCTTTTTCAGATTGCTTTCCATTATAGGTTATTACAAGATATTGCTTATCACAAGGTTCTTGCTGTTTACCTATTTTATATATAGTAGTGCACTGTTGTTAATCCCAAGACTCACAGACACAGAAAACAAACTTATGGTTGCCAAAGGGGAGGGAGAGGGGAGGGACAAATTGGGAGTTTGGGACTAACAGTCTTTTTGATTTTGGAACAGCCTTTTGGCCTCGCTAAAGTTCAGTTTACCCGTGCACACAGGAAATCATAAAATCCACCTTGCTCACTCTTTGCCTTGAATCTCAGGCGAGTGACTTAAATTCTCTAAAATCCTTAATTGTCCTTCTTTGCAAAATAGGCCTGATATTGTTAACCCCTCGGGTTTACTGTGAGAATTAGATGATATAATGTGTGTGTCTGGCAAGTAGTAAGCATTCAATAACTAGCAGCTGTCAGTAACAGTAACAGAAATAATATTATTATGCAAAGTCAGCCTTTTCAACAAAGTACACACAGAAAACTAATGCCTTGGAGTCTGCTATCCAGTAGGGTAGCCAGTGAACCCCTGAAATGTAGCTAGTAGCTGAGGAGTAGAATTTTCCATTTCAGTTAATTTTATGCACTATTTTAACTTAAATGGAAAAAAAAGACATCTGATTCAGTTATTGTTAACCACTGTTTGGAACAACGGGAACAACTTGGGTATGTAAGTCTACTTTTCAATGGTAAGTTATATTAAATGTTAAGATCAAGCATCTGTGATGAAAACAGAGCATCCAAATTGAGATGGGCTATAAATGTGAAAACCACACGGGATTTCAGAGACTTCGTATGAATCGAGAATGTAAAACATGCCACTTGTCCTATTTAGATCAAAGTCATGTTGACATGATATTTCAGATAAAATATATTATTAAAATTAATTTCACCAACTGCTTTGTACTTTTTTTTCTTACTGTGGACTGTATAAAATTATAAATTACGTACGTAGCTGGCATTCTAACTCGGTTGGACAGCGCAGTCTCGGAGTATGCTAGGAAGCAGATGTTAAAGACCTCTTGTGCGATTTCTCATTTTAATAAACCAGTGTTCATCTTTGGAAGGAGAATCAAGGCCACATCTTCCTCCTGTCAGATCCTCTTCACACGTACAGGACTGCAGGCCTCATCAGTGCCTGGTAGGTCTGAGTCAAGGCATAGGCCTGACCCCACAAGGAAGCGAAAACCAGCCAGCACGGTTGTCCTGGTTTTTGCTGCCGTGCACAGAAGGGAATGCTGACAGCCCGGAGCAGGCAGCCCGTGGGCCCAGACTCCACGCAAATCAGCCGTGGGGATCAGAGGTCCTGCAACACACCAGCCAGCCTTCCACAGCCCCTTTCCCAGTGTGATCCACTATGATTACAGACAGCAATGACTGCACATCTGTTCATCCTCAGCTGTGCAGGCTGAAGCCATTATGATTAATGCTCTGGTAATGGGCACAGAGTAAAAAGTATTAATCTTTATAAAAGGCATTCCACAGGCATTATCAGCTTATAAATGTCCGAGCAGAATACCCGTCTATAACGCCATTACAGCTCTACATCAAAGCAAGATGCAAATGCAGCAATGAATCTGTCCATTTAAAACTTGCAATTTATGAACTCTAAATAATGTGCTTCTTAGTTTTTAGTTTGGTCACATTAAACAAATGATCCATAAAGTGCATTTAATAACCTTGAGCCTGTTACACAGAACTGAGATCCAGATGAACACTTATTACTGAGAATTAAACAGTAAGAGCCATATAAATGGGGGATGCTTGCTATCCATCTTATACAGTCACCTTATTTTTCAACAATCTAAGAACTCTGTACCCACATGATTCGATTTGTTCAAATAATTCTCTCCTTCCATACAAATCTTTAAACACCAGAAATAAAGAAAACAGAGCCAGCAATGGAAGGGATCACAGGAGCAATCTACTCATGTCCAAATTTTACAGATGTGGGAGCCAGGAGCCAGAATATAGGGACCAGGCAGCAGCTGAGCCAGAGTTAGATGCCTGATCCTGAAGCCAGAGCTCCTTTGACCCATGCATGTGCACGTGTGTGTAAACATGTATGATTCAGGTATCTTTACAGGTCTAATGCAGATTAAACTTTTCCAAGAATTACTTTAATTCACTTTAAGTAAGCTGTGATCATTAGCAGTACCAGGAGGATAAATTCACATCAAGTAACCCTAAGTATGTCAGTTTTCCTTTCTGAACTTCAGTTTCTTCGTCTGTAAAATGGAGTAAATACAACTGCCCTGCACTGTGTTTCGATTCCTACCTACGGGTAGTACCTCTGTAAGTATTCTGGTAAGAAGATTCTCAGCACCACTTGGCTGAGTGCTGAAATGATCAGAAATAAGATAATCTGCCTGTCAGCTTTGAGGTGCCCAATGTCACAAAATTTTAACTGAGAGAGTGACAGAGCAATTAAAAGTATCTTGAGACTTGGAAGTGAACGTGGCAAGATACAGATTGCGGAACAATAGGAAAAAGAAGCTGGTCAAAGACACATCTTCTGGATGAAGCCACCGGGCCTCGTAAAAAGTGTGTCATCTTTTGAAAGAAGGGAGTGGGGCACCAGATATTTTGTATCCTGTAGTTTGGAGAAGTATAATCATAGAGGTTAACCAGCCACTAGTATCGTAATAATAAATACTTTGTCAGAAGAAAGAAATGGAAGAAGAACCAATGGAGAAAAATCTAAAATGAGTCCCATTTAAAAGCAGATGAAAATATTAGAAAGACTCAAACAAAATGCCAGGGAAGATAGTGTGCAAAGTACTGGTCAGACCAGGAATCTATCCTCTGGATGGAAATGCATTTAAGGAGGTGGCTTGGTACATTTGAGAGGAATTCGATAGGTCTGCCTATCCTTGGGCAGAATCTTACCACGTGGAGGATGAGAAAGCAAAAAGAGAAAAACAGAGCTGGGGAGTCGTGTGCATGCTTTTAACCAAGAACACAGGTTTTGGCCAGTGTGGCCCACACACACTCCTCTACTGCTTGCCCCCATACTGAGCTCTACAGTTAAAAAAACAACGTCAAAATCATATGGTCTGTCCGCTCCACCTTGAGGGAAGGACTGTGCCCTCAGGGAGGGGTTTACGCAACAGAAAAAAGTAGGGTCTAGAAGGAGAACATAGGAGACTGCAGGCTGGTCTGGGGCTCCTCCAATTGTCCCAGGCAAGTTTCTGTACGCAACACGGTGCACATACAGAGCTAAGCTTGGGGCCGGGAAGGAACCATGAACTGGGGAGACCCAGAGACCTGCCGTCCCAGTGCCAATGTGAGCATGACTGGGTATGGGACAACCAAGGCAGCCTCTTTTAAGACTGCTCTCATGTCCCCAATATCAAGCGACAGGGACAGGAGTCCACTGAGAGGTGGGTGCAGAACAGAGAGCCAACACACTATGATAAAGGTTAGACCAACTACATCCTGAGGAACTTAGCACTGCCAATATGATCACACAGAAAGAGAAGAGAAAAGGCTATGAAAACTCCATAAGCACATGAACACAACACTACATGGTTTATTTATGTTTAATCTATTTATGTGTTTATTTATTCACATACTTGTACTTTATCGTGTTCCATATGGCACTTGAAGTGAATTCAGTTTTCAGAATGCATACCTCTTATGCTGGATGCGAAATAGCTTATGAAAAGAGGAGGGGATGGATTTGTAACAAGACAACTCCCTAATCAGCACCACGTGGTGGACAGCTCCCTGCCTGCGATTTTGCTTGCAGACTAGGACTTGCTACTTAACTCCTGGGTCGTTATCTGTAAATTAAGAAAATTACTCTTTTCCAATTATGCATTTTTAAACTGATGGCTCTGAAGCCATTCTCAGAGGAATCAAACTTGCTAACCAACAGTCCTGAGCACATGGTAGGTACTCAACAAATTACAATGGAATGGGAATGGATATAATTAAGAAACTGAAATTGAGTTCACCCTCCTAGATTCATTAAGCCATTTCTAAAAAGGCTGCACTGTTTTAACAAATGATCTTTTCAAAAACACATATAATGAAAGCTACAGAGTGATGTACAGAATGAGGGATGAAAAAAGGTACAGTACTTTACAGAGAAAGATTAAAATTTTCTCAGGGCATGAAAAAAAGAGGAGAAAATTGTATTCATATTCCATCATTACTTAAAGAATTAAGTAACTCTGGGGTTCACAGCTGGTAATGTTCATCAGAAGTCTTCAGCACAACTATCTAATTAAAGTATTCCAGAATGCTATACGAGTGGTACATTAAGTGATTATGGCCTATGACAGTCCCAGCCCCAATTTTTCTTTCTGCGAAAAGCATCCATCAAGTTAACAAAAACTACTACAGAGTACTTCTGGGTTTAAGAACCCTTTCAATAAGAGAAATACCTCTCCATTCTCCACAGTGGAGAAGCTCAGGAGATTTTATTTTGATTTATTCATGGATCCAAAGCATTAAGAAGGTATATTTTACTATAGGTCTGTATTAAACACACAGCTTTTCTTTCTACGATTTAAAGCACAACAAATTGATTGACAGGGTAATTTTTTTAGAGATATAAAATCTTGGATCGAATCACAGTGAAAACGGTCTAGAAATCTGACTTTGCTAATTCCTACTAGCTAGCCCCAATAGGCATCTGGGCCTTTGCCCTCAGATTTTAAAGAGCTGCTGTAACTAATGTTTCCACCATTAAAAAGGAGAATTTTACTCTGCTTGACAACTGGAAGAATAATTCACCTTGAAAATAAGAATGAGGAAAATTATTTGAGCTCTCCAGGCCTACATTTTTAAGGAGCTCTGTATTGTTCAAAAATGGAACACAGGGCTTCCCTGGTGGCGCAGTGGTTGAGAGTCCGCCTGCCAATGCAGGGGACGCGGGTTCGTGCCCCGGTCCGGGAAGATCCCACATGCCGCGGAGTGGCTGGGCCCGTGAGCCATGGCCGCTTGGCCTGCACGTCCAGAGCCTGTGCTCCGCAACGGGAGAGGCCACAACAGTGAGAGGCCTGTGTACCGTAAAAAAAAAAAAAAAAAAAAAGGAACACAAATGGTTCTCATGAACCTAGGGGTAGGACAGGAATAAAGACACAGACGTAGAGAATGAACTTGAGGACACGGGGAGGGGGAAGGGTAAGCTGGGACAAAGTGAGAGAATGGCACTGACATATATACACTACCAAAATGTAAAACAGATAGCTAGTGGGAAGCAGCTGCATAGCACAGGGAGATCAGCTCCATGCTTTGGGACCACCTAGAGGGATGGGATAAGGAGGCTGGGAGGGAGCCATAAGAGGGACGGGATATGGGGATATACATATGCAAACAGCTGATTCACTCTGTTATACAGGAGACACTAACACAACATTGTAGAGCAGTTATATTCCAATAAAGATGTTAAAGGAAAAAAGAAAAAAAATGGAACACAAATGAAGTTTTATGAGGTTGATGAACACTGTGTAAAAGGAGCCTACTTGTTATATTGAAGGAAAGAGCTACAGGAATGGCCCGAGAATGAAGGAATGGCACATTTTCCATTCCTACTCACTGCTAGATTCCAAACATCAGAGAAAAAATAAAAAACAAAGTGGCCCCAATGAACAGTAAGCTTAAACCAAAGTAATCCACCAAGAGTATTAAACTAAACTACTATCAAGACTACAAAGGGATTGTCTTACCACTAAATCTTCAAATCTTTATTCTCCAAATCTTACACTATTCTGCAAAAACAAACTTATGACACAAGGTAAGTAGACAGTAAGCTCTAAAGGAAATCTGTCAATTGCTTTGGTCACTTTGAATATGAGAATACGGAAAGGCTAGATCTTGAAAGGCAAGGGAATTCAGTGTTAACTGGAATGAGCTTTCCCAAGGTCTCAGGTTAAGGACTGCAGCAAAAAGCAGCCCATGTGGGTAAGAGCACAACTCCCATCTCAGCTGAAAGGCTTCTTGCAAGGATGTCCAATGCTCTTGACTAATTTAAAAGTTAATGGTATCTAAGGTTGATTTCTTTTATTCCAATTCCTATAACACTAATGTAAAATATCTGTGTGGGCATAAATCCCAAACCTTGGTGTCCTAGTGTCTATTTTAATTTAATTATATTGAAAATTTTCATTTCTATAATAGGATTTAAGCTTTAATTTTCACAGCTGTTATTAGATACGTGGGCAACAATATAATCACATGGGAACAAAGCTACAAATGTACAAATTATGAAGCTCTGACCTTTCTGTCTCTTCGTAACTTGCTTTGAAAATCTGCTCACTCCATGCTGCAGATTACATGCAAGAGTCATCTTTTTTGTGAAGCACATAATTTATTTAACCAGCTTTCAAGTAGTCAAGTCACATCTCCAAACAGTGCTTGGAGCCATTACCGCCCATTCATTGGCTGTCCGCACACAGCATGATAAGGAGCCCAAGTCCTTTACCTCAGCTGGAGAGGAGGAGCCAGAACAGCCAAGGTGGGTTCCCGGCTCCAACGTGGGGATCCACCCCTCTGCACATCCTCCATTTCCTGAAACAATGCCAGTTACTCTGACTACAAACTTACATTTGAAAAGACAACCTCATGAAATGCTGTGAAAGCTGGGATTTGCCTCCAAATATCTGGGGCAGGGGGAGGGATGGACTGGGAGTTTGGGATTCATGGATGCAAGCTATGATATAAAGCATGGATAAACGACGAGTCCCACCGTGTAGGACAGGGAACTATACTCAAAATCCTGTGATAAACCATAATAGAAAAGAATATGAAAAAGAATGTAGGGGCTTCCCTGGTGGCGCAGTGGTTGAGAATCCGCCTGCCGATGCAGGGGACACAGGTTCGAGCCCTGGTCTGGGAAGACCCCACATGCCGCAGAGCAACTGGGCCCGTGCGCCACAACTACTGAGCCTGCGCGTCTGGAGCCTGTGCTCTGCAACAAGAGAGGCCGCGACAGTGAGAGGCCCGTGCACCGCAATGAAGACTGGCCCCCGCTTGCCACAACTAGAGAAAGCCCTCGCACAGAAATGAAGACCCAACACAGCAAAAATAAATAAATTAATTAATAAACTCCTACCCCCAACATCTTCTTTAAAAAAAAAAATAGAATGTATATGTGTGTGTGTGTGTGTGTGTGTTTAAGTGAATCACTTTGCTGTACAGCAGAAACTAACACAACCGTGTAAAGCAACTATACTTCAATAAAATAAATTTTTAAAAAATATCTGGGGCAGGGGGAGGAATGGACTGGGAGTTTGGAATTAGCAGATGCAAACTATGACATACAGGACGAATAACCAACAAGGTCCCACTGTGTAGGACAGGGAACTATATTCAATATTCTGTGATAAACCATAATGGAAAAGAATATGAAAAAGAATATATATATATAGACACACACACATATATGTGTATGTATAAGTGAATCACTTTGCTGTACAGCAGAAACTAACACAACCGTGTAAAACAACTATACTTCAATAAAATAAATTTAAAGAACAATATCCGGGGGAGGAGCATCGAGATAAAAACAGGACCATGACTCGACAGGTTCTGAAGCCCAGCAAGGCGTTCATTACACTCTTCTCCTCATTTTCCTATATGTTTAAAATTTTCCGTAATTTTAACAAAGAGCTATCTTGAGTCCAGAGGTAGAGTTGAGCTGTCCCCTCTGCCACTTCATCTTTCCACAAAACAGGGGAATAATAAAATCAGAGGCAAAAAGAAGACAATCTTAAAAAAAAAAAAGCCCCATAACATTGTAAAGCAACTATACCCCAATAAAAATTTAACATAGACAGATAGACAGATCAGGGCTTACCATGGCCCCTGGCACACAGTAAGAGCTCAACACTATTGAACTATCATAATTATGATCTGCATCCAGACCTCAGCACAGTGGACGGGACACCAGAGACCCCAAAGCAGTTGCCTGGGAGGCCAGAGATGGTTTTCTCGGTAGATGCAATCATATAAAAAGAAAAAAAAAGAGAAGACAATCTTAATTTTATAAAACTGCTCACGGATGACCCTCCGTATCTTAACTCTCTCACTTATCTCTTTCTGTTACTCCTCCTCAAAGACACCTCCTTCCTGCTCCATGATCCATCCATTCAGAGCCCAGACGGGGAGAGACAGCCAGCTTCCCCGTGTGAACACAAGACCTCTCCTCCCTCAGATCAAGGGAACTACAGATGCATGTCACGCTTCCTTCTCTGCACTGCTCCCTGGGGAAAGAAGTGCTGCATCTGAACATGAGATAAATATGCACTGTGAGCCAGGCACTGTTCTAGGCACCAGCGATGGAGGAACAGCAAGATGAACAAGAAGGCCATGCTCCAAGGCCTCTCATTTTAAGGAAGGACCAGAGAAAACAAGCAAGCCAAGAAGTAAAACCAGGCAATGATTGCACGCTGTGGGGAGTGGCAGAAGGAGCCCAGGGGCAGTGTGTCTGGGGACATTTTATTTACGCAGGGTGATCAGAGCACCTCTCGGAGGAAGCTCGCTATGTAATCCCTTCCAGTATTTGGTCCAGGTCTATTTTCTTTTGCCCCATATTTGACATGATAGCCCCGCACCCCGCCACGAGGGCAGGGTCTCACCGGCCATTCTTCTAATGAATCCTCAACAAAAATGAAAAGACATGGCTAACATTTCTTGAATGTTCATGAAACACTCAGTGTAAATCTCAGTACCACACATGTATTAATCTTCAAGATACGTAACGGAGGCAAAAAGAAAAGGGCAGCTGGAGAAATTGAAGCCTGGAGGGTAACTTACCCGAGGTCACTGAGTTAGCAGGTAATAGAGGCAGGATCTGAGCCCAGGCAACGTGATCACAAAGCCCACAAACACTCGCAATCCTCTCGTGAGCTGCCTGCCCTCATCCCAGCAAGGGCTTCAGACATGCGTAGTTCTTTATTAATGAGGAAGTAAAATCATTTACACGAGAAATGATGCAAACCAGTCATTCATTTTTTAAGCAAAGCAAAGGGAGAGAGACATGTCCTCAGAGAAAAGGCTAATGTGACTGGCAACCAACCATGCACTCTGAGTCGCTGGACACCTGCCGAGGGGCTGGACCACTGGCATGGTCAGTAATCTACTGTGGCCGACGTGCAGGAGGGCCAGGTCCACACACATCTTCTGAACAGGCTTCTTAAATTTGGGGCGGGGAGGGGTTTCTACATTTTGAGCTCTCTTTCCCCAGTACAGAAGCCAGAACCCGAATCCACAGCCACCCTTGCAACTACAACTATGTTCCAGGTTCTGCCAAGGAGGCATGACTTCTTAGGATGGCAACTGGAAATGAGCAGCGGGAGGACAGCTCTGTAAAGAACTCTCACTTCCTTCGGACCAGGGTGGAGGGTGCAGAGGCAGTGGGAGTTGCAAGGTCCTGATTCAGAAGGAGCCTCACAGCTGGCACGGCTGGGAACAGACGGCAGTGACAGCAGCTGTGGTGTCCACACTAGCTGGGGCCAAACACAACCCGATTTGCCAAAAGACACATCTCCTGTTGTAGCCTAACAAACCCAGCAGGATGCACCCTCAGTCTTCTGGTCCTTAACGAGGACAGAAGAGGAGCCAGGCTGAGCCAACCGGGGCCCTGGAAGCCTTGGCCTGCTGGGACCCAAACCTGCCAAGGGAAGGCTTTCCTGCAGAGGAGCAATGGCAGCTTCAGAATTCACTGCCAGCCTCGCTGCACCCAGATCAGCTTCCCACTTCCATCAAAGTAAGACTCTCAAAACGACGCAATAACTTTGATATTGGAGGGAGACAGAAAGAAGCACTTCAGAGCGAAGCAACAAAGTGAGTCTCTTCTATGAGTGAAGCAACACACATGCTGATGAGCAAAGACGTGCCCTGGAGCCCCACAGAGGAACCGGAGGAGCCAGACAGGGATGCACTCTGACCACATCCCCCAGAGAACACTGACGAAGGTCTAGCACATCCAGTAGCTTGAGCAGCTAAACCTAGTTACAGCACATTCCAAAACTCTAGACACGAAGGGAGTTAGTTTGACTGATTCCACTTGGATCAGGAAAGAGGACACGGACAACTGCATTTTTTTTTACAAATTAACAAGAAATGGAACGAGGCAAGAAAATGACAGCCCTCATATCTCACCAGAAAATGGTTTGGCTTTAAATATTTATACCACATGTGGCACAGCATATTTTGCACAAGTAATGACATCTTCGTAAGAACAGACCAACTGGATGAATTCCAGTGATAAACCTTTCCTGACAAGGAGGTAAGACGGCTCTGGGTAACTCTGAAGAAGCAGGGAGCCTAAAGATGAGAAAAATCTGGGCTGTCCTTGCTGTCTTCACCCAGAAACAACCTTAAAACTCAAGCCTGTAAGCGGGGCCATTTTCACATTGGACAGCGCATTCTGAAATGCTTCCAGGCAGCCAGTGAGCGTCTGGAAGTACATTTGCACTGAAGATTATGGCTTAGACAATGTCGACTGATTGGACAATTCTAGAACTGCTTGTAAGACATGAAGCCTCAGGCTAATTTTGGCTCACTTTGCCCGTGATAATTCTGGATTCATATATTTCCTACAATCTCATTTACTACGTTGGGTGCAACTGACTATTAAGATTAAATTCCTACCTTTGCAATATCTAGAAAGATACTAAGTTAATAATTCCAAAATGTTACACATCCTGACAAGACCCCGTCAAACAAAGTTAAATATTTATTTGCATGCTGCATTATTTCCAAAACAAGACTTAAGGCAGTCTATGATAAAAGACTTACAGAACAGGAGTGAAATAGAAATGGAGCACGGTAAAGAGAACCACAACTGCCAAAAACAACGGCTGATATAATTTGCAAAAATAAATACTAAGTTTGCCTTCAAGCTATCTACTAGCTAAAGAAATAAAGTGTCCACAGAAGGAAACATTTCCTTGAAATACACTCCTTAAGAAGATCTATTTTAAAGATTTTTAGTTGAACCGTTTATGCCTTAGGTCCTTATTCAAAGGACGTGGAACAAAGTTTTGCAACAGAAATTTTGAAATGTATGTAATATGTCCTCAAGAAGGTCATCCCTGTATCAACATTCAATAAAAGCCAAGCGCAGTCAACCCGTGATAACTGTCATTTTTTTGATAACTGTTAGCTCAGTGAAGGCACCGGTGGTGGCAGCGATGGTGATGGTGATGGTGGTGGTCATGGTGGTGTGTGTTTTTGCGTATCTTGGGGTTGGATGGTTGGAAGGAGAGATATTAGTAAGCTACCTAATAAGACCCAGATATAAAACTTTCAGGGGATTTCACCTGCTGTGGTATAAAGTTTAGTCAATACGGAAAGAAACAATGAAGCAGCATCTCCACCTATCGCCTCCATGCCTCCCTGGAGTCTCACAAAGTCCCAAGCTTTGGAAGACACCTGAAGAATAAGCAATTCAATATCCAGCCTTCCAAGAAGAGCCTGAAATACTGACGGGTGGGATTACTGGCTTAAGGAGATTCACGGGCTTTGAGTCCCAAATAACGGCGACACCGTTGACTTTCTTTTATGCAAGTGAGAAAGGATGTCTGTTTGGAAGGGCTGCAAAAAGCTACTCCCTTCTTGGTTTGATGTGTTTTCTCCAGAAGAACACTCCCACCCAAATGAAGTCTTAACATTTCCTCTTGACATAAGCCTTAGCTATAAGTGCAGACTCCAGTGAACTGTATCAAGTTAAATCAAGAAATAAGATTAAAAACATAGGGTCCAGTAGTCTAGATGGTACAAAGGACTAATCCAGACACACACTGAGTTCTCAACAGGGACATCTCAGGCCTGAGCTGTTCCATCCCTGAAACAACACCACACGTGAGGATAAAAGAAAATGAACAGAACAGCCAAACGTCTAGACACAAATGGAATAGAATAAATGTATGCCTCTCCATCAGAATGTCACTCAACAGTCTTTACATTTGTCACCAGTAAGTGAGGAAGGTTGTGGAATTATGCAAAGGTCTTAAGCTTTCAATAAAACTTCTTGACAAGTGTAAAATATTAATCCAATCTGTCCAAACAGAAAGAAAGTGATTTATTAAAAGGGAGATAACGTGTGGAAATGTGAGGTGTTCCTTGGGATAAATGAGTTGAGGAATCATTAAAATTCTTTTTCCTTTGAGCAGGGTTTGAAGAAACCCTGTCACGGAATGCAAAGTTCAGGCTAAGACATAACCGTGACTTCTACATTTAAAGAAAATTTGAAATTTTTTGTTGCAATCATCTCAACGGAGGACAGTGATTGCCTCCCCAGGATAGATAATCGCACATCTTAAAGGCTACAATGTATGCTGATTATCCTACGGCTCTGGTGTACACCTAATTCCGAACTACAAGGTTTGTGCCTTCATTCTTCAATGATCTATTACCTACAGTATATGCCAATTACCATTCTCTGGTAAGGGCTAAATCTTCCTGTCTTGTAATGGAGCTGTTTTAATTGGCTGCAACCTCCCCACTCCTTTCTTTGTTTGTTTGTTTTTTTTTTTTTTGGTACGTGGGCCTCCCACTGCCGCAGCCTCTCCTGTCGCGGAGCGCAGGCTCAGCGGCCATGGCTCACGGGCCCAGCTGCTCTGCGGCACGTGGGATCCTCCCGGACCGGGGCACAAACCCGTGTCCCCTGCATCGGCAGGTGGACTCTCAACCACTGCGCCACCAGGGAAGCCCCTCCCCACTCCTTTCGACAAAGAAGAGAGAATTCAGATGGGGCGAGGTCTACAGACAAAGACAAATGTGACAATTTAAGGATTCTCAGGGTTTCACTCACCATGCTGTGTGAAGAGGTCACTGTGAATTATTTCAATCAAGCAATATAGCTTCTGAATGGTCAGCAAACCCACGGGAACATTTAGGATGAAATCAGTAAACATTTTGCTATAAAAGGAAAAACACAAGTGAAAAGAGATGCTGGAAATACTGCAAAATGACCCAGTGGGATACAAGACAGTACCGAGACACAAGTTCAGTGAATGGTCATTAGATGCCACCAGAATGTTGGAATGGGCCCATTATACAATATGGGCCAAAATCTCTTCCAAAAGAACGATGCTTTAAAATGTTATTTTTCACTTCACACCCACTAAAATGGCTATAATCCAAAAGAGAGCCAGTAACAAGTGTTGACTAGGATGTGAAGAAACTGGTACCCTCGTACCATGCTGGTGGAAATGCAAGATGGGGCAGACTTTGGAATAATGCTTGGCAGTTCCTGAAAATGTTAAATTTAGTTACCATACGACCCAGCATTTCAACTTCTAGGTATATACCCAAAAGAAATGAAAATATTTATCCACACAAGACCCTGTATATGAATCATAGCAACGTTATTCATAACACTTGAAAAGTGGAAAAACCCAGATGTCCATCAACTGATGAATGGCTAAACATAATGCAGTAGATCCACACAATTCACCCATAAAAGGGAATGAAATCCTGACATTAACAGACCTTGAAAACATTATGCTAAGTGAAAAGAAGCTAGTCACAAAAGGTCACGTATATTATACGATTCCATTTATAGGAGATGCCCAGAAAAGGTAAATCTATGCACACAGTAAGTAGGTTAGTAGTTGCCTAGAGCTGGGGTGGGAGTGGGCAATGACTCTTACTGGGCACGAGGAATCTTATTGGGGTGACAAAACTGTTCTAACAGTAGATTATGGTGATGGGGTAGAAGTCTCCTTCCTGATGTGGGAAAACAAGATGTCTTCAGCACAGGAGTCGACTGTAAAATAAAAACTGTAATGCTGAATTCTTTTAGGGGTGTATGTACGTGTGTGTTAGTGTGTGTGCACACACGCTGGCACACAAAAGATAACTAGGAAGATCCAGATCCTCGTGGAATTAACTTTGAGTTATTCTCCTCTGTGATCTCTTCTGTTTCATCAAAACATGACTCAATTTTCTAAACAGGGAAAAATACATCCATGATTTTCAATGTCATTTTTTAAAAAATCAGTAGGTAAGGTGTTGAAGAGGAACCCACGCACAGGCAGAAAGAGTCAAGGGCCCAAGAGCAGATGGGACCAGTCCTGGGGAAGGGAGTCTTCCCGGGATCTCCAAGCACAAGGCACAAGCACCCGTTGTGAACATGGACGTCACCCCTCTAGTGAGCAGAGGCCTGGTCCCCATGCCCCAGGAGGACAGGCCCAGAGCATGGCCATGGCCCACCCAACTGCAGCTCCCCCCTCGTCCTCTGTTTCTCCAGACCTGAGGTTCTCAAACAGCAGCATTCACTGAAAGTGTCTGGAGGCATCATTAAAACCAAATAGCTGGGCCCCGCCCCCAATTCCTAATTCAGAAGATCTGGGAAGGAACCCAAGATGCAGCAAATTCCCAGGGGCTGCTGATATTGCCGTTGTCTGGACCACTGCCTGAGAGCCGGGCTGCAGTCACAGAGCACACGGAGACCCGGGAGGGCAGACCTGTTGCCCATGGGCCCATCTGTGCCTCCTTTTCTCATTTAGAACCTGCTAAACTATAACCAGTATTGTCAGCGCCTGGGAGCAAAAATAAATGTGTCCATGCAGGACACTAAATCCTCAGGCACATCAGGCACGTGATGATTCGTGAGGAGAGCAGCTTCCCAAAAGCCCCTCACCCTTCACTTCCAGGGCATGAGTGACCTATGGTGGACATAAAGTACAGAAGGGTGACCGTTTTTCATTCCGTTTAACCACCTGAGGGACAGATGGCTCTTTACTAATATTTAGGTGGACTCTTCTGGCTGGTCAAGTGGTGCCACCACCTGCAGGTAAGTTTATTGTGTCAAATGTTAAATCAAAACCCAAACAAGGAGCAGACGAGGGCTGTGCTGTGGATGTCTGGGGTCACAGAGGCCGTGCACCCACTTGCTCGAGACACCTCTTTTCCAAATGCAGTGACATCTGCACAGTAAACAACTGAGACTGAGCTTGGATGGGGACGGTGGCAAAATCGGAAGGTGAAAGGAAGGATTCGGTCCCCAGCCTGACTCCTCCATCTGAAAGCCAGTGTCCAGCTTGCCCAGAGTTTGGTTTGCTTTGGTTTTTGTTTTACTATAACCTGAGCTGACAACTTGCGGCTCCTGTCTGAGGCTCACAGCCCTTGGGCAGGAGCCCCCAGAGAGAAGCTGTACGGTAATGAGGTAGAGGAGGTGAGACACCAATATTAAAGCTCCCGAGTCAAAACGTTTAGGTGCTGAAACCCAAACCCAAACCCAAGAACCACTTATGGAATTTTAAAGTCTAAAGGATGCAAAATGCCCAATTTGTATTATGTATGCATGAGGCTATAAATAATCTTCTAAAGAAAATATTGTGACTGTTGATAGATGACACCTTTTCCACATAAAGACATAATGAGCAAAGTGTCACAGACACCATCACTAGAACATGTTCCAGAAAGAGTCAGGGCACTGAACTATGTGGTCATGAGACAACCCAAGCATCCCGTGAACTAACACCCTCAAAAGGAGGCCAAGCATGGCACACGGGAAGCCTTCGCCTTGGGTGCTTCCTTACCTGAGCTCTTTGGGATCAAATACCAATTTCACATCGTTGACAATGGTTGGCAAGTATTTCAGCGCTGCACCCTGCAAACCAAGAACAAAGAAGAATGTTGAACCTAAGGCAGCTGGCAAATCTTCATACGAAGTTGTAATTACTTTGAAAAACCACACACATACCAAAACAAACAAAGATCACTTTCCTGATGAGAAGCTGATGGTTAAACACAACAAAAACAGAGGGGAAAAAACAAAGCCTCTGATCCACAAACAGTGGAGATGTGTTAACATGGATATCCTGACACATAATAAAAGTGATATTAGCAGAAGCCAACATTCAATGCTTGCTCACGAATGCCTATACCGTACTAAGCTTTTATGTGATTTTCCCCTTTACCCAAAGGAAATCCTAGCAAATGAAGACCTGTGCCCCCAGAAGAATCCCCCACCAACAAATTCCCTGTAGCTCTACCACATTCAACAATTAGAATGACTGCCTTTGTTCCATTCCAGAAATGACTGCCTGTATATCCAGGTCCCTGAACTTGGAATCACTTTCTTCTTTAGTAACTTTATCTCCTATATTCACATTCTGTATCTTCTAGAAAACCCACACTTTCAGAAAATAAGAGTGATGGTAATAATGATAGATCCTAATACATGCTCTGCCGCTGTGCTAGACCGGTGTATATTTTATCTTTAATTCCAACAGACCTCCTACAGGGAGTTAGCTGCGCAGGAAGGCAAGGAAACTGACAATGGAGATGTTAATTACTTTGCCCCTGATCACACAGCTAGTACTGAACTGAGCTAGAATTAAAATTCAGTTTGGTGGGAAGCCAGGGCCTCAGCCCACCCTCATCTATATGCGATTGGGAAAAGGTCCTGGATTTTAAATGTTCTGACCCTGGCTGGGACGCCCCCCTCTGCCTCTGACTCTAAGTGACTCCTTCTACCAGGGGGGGCTCCCCCTTCCTGAATGAAATGGAGGAAATAATACTCATGTCAAATACCTCCAGGGGCTGCAATAAAGCTCGAAATCTAATTGAAAAGAGAACTGGATAACACTTTGAACGCTGGAAAATGCCACACCTATTACCTAAACAGCTGCTAGCATTGTTTTCCAAAAGCAAGTAGGCAGAAACCCACCTTAAACGGATTACCCAGAATATATATGGTCAACCGATTTGCAACAAGGGACAAAGGTGCCCCCTCGGCCAGCACCAAATAAAATTCCTTCCATACCTCACACCCTAAATAAAAATTCATTTTAAATGGATCATAGATCTTATATTCTTAAAACTATAAAACGTCTAGAAGAAGATACTTGTGACTTTGGGCTAAGCCAAGATTTCTTTCATATGATACCAAAAGCAAAATCTGGAAAAGAAAAATACTGGATCAATTGTACATCATCAAAATGAAGAATTTCTGCTCTTCAAAAGAACTTCTGCTGAGACAATAAAGACGAGCCACACACGGGGAGAAAATAATTGCAAAGCAAGTAAAGGCACAAGTGAAGTGAAGCTGTTTTGCCAGGATTTGGAGCCAGTCCACCTCCAAGCCCCTCAAGCCTTAACGCGCCACAGTCAAGATGATCAAGGACAGGTAAGCCAAGTTTACCTCTAAATCTGCACTCCAGAATTAGTGGTGTTTTTCCCCAGGTGTTAACCCTGTCCTTCAATGCCGGCCAGATCAAGGAATTCCAACTCTCTGCTTTGAGATTCAACTTTATTTTTTATTTTTATTTTTTTTTAGCGGTATGAGAGCCTGTCACTGCTGTGGCCTCTCCCGTTGCAGAGCACAGGCTCCCGACGCGCAGGCTCAGCGGCCATGGCTCACGGGCCCAGACGCTCCGCAGCATGTGGGACCTTCCCGGACCGGGGCACGAACCCGTGTCCCCTGCATCGGCAGGCGGACTCTCAACCACTGCGCCACCAGGGAAGCCCGAGATGCAAATTTTGAAAAGAACCTTAAATAGAAATAACTTCATTCTGGCTTCCAAAGTTCTGCTTCAAATACCTTAGAGTTGCTTTGAAAAAATAAAAAAATATTTACTGTGACGTTTAATAATAAGCGTTTGCACAGCTGACTGCTCGGGCCAGAAAGTGTCTTGTCTAGTTTGTGAGGGTCCCGCGGGCGAGAATGCATCAGCATAATGTGTTTTAGCCTGTACCCCACGAAGCACCATCTGCCTGGAGCAGCGTGATAAATACCATCTTACAAGGACAAACAGCGGCAAACAAGACAGGCCTTCGTGGCCCACCCTCCGCTCGCTGCCCGGGGGCCGCCGGGCACTGCCTTAACCAGGCTCCTGAAGGCTCCCCGACCCGAGGTCAGGCGACACCCGCAGAGGGAGGGCTGTACCCGCGGAGACCCCCAATGCTGCTTAACAGGGAACGCTGCCAAACTGAGCCAGATCCTAGGGACGTCGCGTTTTACAGTTCACGAGGGTCACAGAGAACAGAGAGCAACCACGAGCCCACGTCAGTCCTGGATAACATAACAAGGACAGACAGACGGAATGAAGTGAAGGTGAGGGCGTGCCCCCGCACCCCATTTCCAGCTCTGTTCTCTCCGTACTCCGGCAGTCGTGGGCTCCTTTCCACCTTCCGCCTTCCCCCAGTGACCGTCTCAGCCTCTCTTCGCTCTCCTCCAGCCCAGGATCCCACCCCCTTTTCGTTCAGCTCACCTCCTGCTTCAGGGAAAACCAAAACCATCAGAACAGGCTGGGCAGTTCTGCCCACCACTCAAGCCAAAACAAGCCGGACGCCCGGCCTCTGCCTGTCCCTCCAGGCAGACGGAGGGAGCACCTGCCTCCACGGGGTGGGGTGGGGGGATCCTGCCCGCTGGGCACGGCCCCTGCCCCACCGTCTGATCGAGCACCTCCTGCATTTTCCTCCACACTCCAGCCCACGCCAGCCTCTCCCCTTGAAAGCACCCAGAGCCCCAGGCTCCCCGCCGCCCAGCCCAGCACAGACAGCTCCCAAGCTGTGCACTCACCCCGGTGTCCAGTAACCAACGCACTCCCCCGACCTCTCCAGCCGCCATCAAGTCTCCATTCCTGCCAAGGCCACAGCGACTCCAGGCCTTCGCTTAGGTGACCTTCCCATGACACTGCTGTGACCCCTCATTTCCCGGAGCATCCACAGCCCTCACTGCCAGGGCGACCACCTTCCTCTGTCCCCTGCCCCTCCCTTAAAGGTGGGTGTCCTTGCAGTCCCGTTCTAGACTTTTCTCCCCCCTCTCCATACCCCTCAGGAAGCCCCCTTCAGCCAGCTTCGGACGCCTAATGCCTGTCTCCCGGGTCACCTCTCTCCTGAGCTTCACACTCACACACCCGGCGGCCACTGGACTCGTGGCTGCCCCACAGATGCTGCAAATTCCCCCTGCCTTAGAGGGGGCCGTACCCTTCGTCCCGGAGCTCCAGGCTCAGGGCGCTGCACCCGGGAGCCCCCAGGTCACACGCTCAGGATGCTGCGTCTTCAGCACAGCCCACTTCTGACCAATCACAGAGCCCGGTGGATCCTCACTATTCCACACCCCCTGCCTCTACTGCCTTCTCCATTTCTATAGTGTCCACCACCTGGCCCACGCCTCTAGTGTCTCCCTCCGGCAGGAAGGCACGGCCTCCTAAGGGGCCTCCCGCCTCTGCTCTGACCTCCTCAAGGTCACGTCCCACTCGCAGCCAGAGTAGCTTTCCTAACATGCAAATCTAACTGAGATACTTGGGTGGCAACGCCCTGCTCCTGGGATACAGGCCTGACCACCCAGCATCCTCAGAGGCCCGGGCCCCACCTCCCCCATGTCCCAGTCAGGGGCCTCCACCTCCACCTGCAGGACCCCTTCCAACAACGTGGAGCCTCTTTCAGTCTCCCCCATGCTACGGACCTCTCTGCCAGCTCCGAGGCTGTGCCCATGCTGTTCCCTCCTCCTGGGTCACTGTTCCCCCCACTCCTGCCGCTGGTCCTAAACACACAGAGGTAACCTCGTGACTTCTCAGCCCTTAGCCATCATTTTCCTCAAGACACACGGATTCCGGGTCAGCCATCGAGGAATATTACCGCGCTGGGCCGTGTGTCTGTAGCCCCCCGACCAGGGTCTCACGGCTGTTGCCCGGCCAAGAACCCTCGACACAGTAGAGCCTCCATGACTCCCTGACCCACAGAGCTTTGCCCAAAAGCACCTCTTTAACCTCAAGAGACTCTGCACCTCTTTGCTTTGCACCCACTGAAATCGGCCTCGTCAGCTGAGAGACCCAGCTGTATCCCCTCCAGGAAGACGATCAGCCAGAAAAGGCTGAGGGAACCCTGAGGTCCCCGCAGTGCAGCCCAAGCCTCCTGGGAAAGCACATGCCCTCCCCCACTCTCGTTAAGGGCGCAGCCAGCTTTGCCCATTTCTAACCCTGGCTACTGGACGAGAGATTTGAGTGTTTTGGTTTCCGCTCGTGCTTGCACGAAAAGGCCTCCGTTTCCTCCGTGGAGTCAGGCTGCTTCACTGAATTCAGGTCTCTTTCAAGGGCAGGGGCTACTGCTTCGAGAGCTTCTCAAGGTGTGCAGCGCGGGCCAGACAAGGCGGGCTCTGGCTCGGTGATGGACAGCGATGGGTCGAACCTCATCTGCAGAAGACGCCTCCAGAAACAGAAGGCCCGAACGCAGACGAGGGAGGGTAGATGGCATGACGCCCAGGAGCGGGTGCACCCCCGGGACAAGGACCGAGGCTCCGGGCCAGGCTGCCACCTCCGCCACCTACTATGTGAACTCAGGAAGGGAGCCTTTCCTCTGGGTGCCTCTCAGTGGGAAACGATGGAGGTTAGTAGCGGTGAATGGGGCGGCCTCCAGCTGCAGTCGGGAGAGCGGAAGGGTGCCGTGGAGGCGACGAGACACCCCCGACCCATCACTGGTGCTCACGGACGGTGCTCACCACTCGTTGCGGCGGCAGGAAGTGTGTGGACGTGTGCAGATGTGAACACACACGCCTTCTTCAACGTGCAAAACTCTCCATTCAGTGAAAACTTCCTTTTATCAAGTCCTGATTAAAGTGGTAAGTAGTGAGTAGTATCATTTGCCAAGTCTCAGAGACAGTCGGGTAACAGGAATGGAGGGCATTGGAGACGTCGCTTTTTCTGTTGTTGTTTTCTATTACTTTTTGTAAACCAGTTATTTATTTACACAAAATCTTGCTCAGAAGATGCCAGCCTCTTTCGAATGGTAGGGGAGAGGTCAGGATGCCCGCATGGCATGTCAGCAGCCACCAGGATGCCTCCCAGGCCTTGGCTAGGTTCCCGGCAGGCAGTGCGGGGGTGGGGGGTGGGGCACGCATTGGTTCACTGGGCAAGTGAGGTGGGGAGGGGTGAGGTCTGCAGGATGTGCCCCAGAGACAGGGCTCAGCTTGGAGTGGGAGCTCCTCGGCACCCCTCCCGGGGCTGTGAGCCGGGGCCACTTAACCTGTGTGAACACACGCACCGGACAGGGCCTAGCCAGGAACAGAGACCAGCACAACAGAGGAATGTAAATGAATTCAATGTTTGAGCTTTGTTTATCCGTCTCCTGTGTCTTAAGTCATAATTGAACTTATCAAATCAGTGTTTGCTTTTTAAGAAAGTTATTCTTTCAGAGTTGACTTTAAATTTACCTAAATTAACAAAATGGCAACTAAGTCCAGGCTGGCACTTCTCTTTGAAAGTGGAAAAGCTTTCCCACATGAGGACGGACGGGTCCAACCCTAAAGACCTTTGGGCCTCAAATACGTGTGCAATGGCCCACTGACATGCTGAGAACACGCACTTCAGTCCCCCACACACTCAGGCACGTGAAGGATTCGGTTACAACTGAAATTACCACCAAAAACAATAGGGCTCCCTGCCACTGAGCGCTGATTGAAAGGCAGCAATCCACAGGAAGATACAAGAAACAAAATCTGGGGCCAGTGGTAAAGCTATTTCTACTAATATTAAAAGACAAGCGGGCTTCCCTGGCGGCGCAGTGGTTGAGAGTCCGCCTGCCGATGCAGGGGACGCGGGTTCGTGCCCCAGTCTGGGAAGATCCCACATGCCGCGGAGCGGCTGGGCCCGTGAGCCATGGCCGCTGGGCCTGCGCGTCCAGAGCCTGTACTCCGGGGCGGGAGAGGCCACAACAGTGAGAGGCCCGCGTACTGCAAAAAAAAAAAAAAAAAAAAAAAAGACAGGCAAGTTGCTGGGTGGTCCTCTTAATACTGGGTTCGTCACTTAACATTCAGGCAATCAGGAACTCATGGTATCCATAGAGCTACCATATAATCCTGCAATCCTGCTCCTGGGCACGTATCCAGATAAAAATATAACTTGAAAAGATACATGCACCCAACGTTCACAGCAGCACTACTTACAATAGCCAAGACATGGAAGCAACCTAAATGTCCATCGTCAGATGAATGCGTAAAGAAGATGCGTGATATATATATATATATATATATATATATATATATACAATGGGATGTTACTCAGCCATAAGAAAGAATGAAATAATGTCATTTGCAGCAACATGGATGGACCTAGAGATTTTCATACTAAGTGAAGTCAGACAGACAAAGGCAAATATCATATGATACCACTTACATGCGGAATCTTAAAAAAATGATACAAAATAACTTATTCACAAAACAGAAATAGACTCACATAGAAAACAAACTTATAGTTGCCAAAGGGGATGAGGTGGGGGGGAATAAGTTGCGAGTTTACGCTTATCAGGTACACACTGCTATATATAAAATAAGCAAACAATAAGGACCGGGCTTCCCTGGTGTCACAGTGGTTAAGAATCCGCCTGCCAATGCAGGGGACACGGGTTCGAGTCCTGGTCCAGGAAGATCTCACATGCCGCAGATCGACTAAGCCCGTGCGCCACAACTACTGAGCCTGCGCTCTACAGCCCACGAGCCACAACTACTGAAGCCCGCGCACCTAGAGCCCAAGCTCCGCAACAAGAGAAGCCACCGCAGTGAGAAGCCCGCACACCACAACGAAGAGTAACCCCCGCTCGCCGCAACTAGAGAAAGCCACGTGCAAAAACAAAGACCCAATGCAGCCAAAAATGAATTAATTAATTTTAAAAAACAATAAGGACCTACTGTATAGAACAGAGAACTATACTCAATATCTTGTAATAACCTATAATGGAAAAGAATCTGAAAAATATATATATGTGTGTGTGTATGTGTATAACTGAATCACTTTGCTGTACACTTGAATCTAACACAACATTGTAAATTAATTATACTTCATTTTTTAAAAAGAGAGAAACATCTCTGAAGAGGGCAATAATAAAGTATGATTTAAAGGTTAAAACAAAAAGAACTCATGGTATCACAACTCTGAGGAAGGAAAGTATGGTCAGAACTGAATCAAATGGACAAAAACCACATTGAAACCAAAATTCTAGAGAGAAAGAAATGAAATGTATAAAAGAATTATGAAATGGCAGAAAATTCCAAAAGTTTTCTAATTGCTCAAACAGTTCAGGTTAAAGAAATTAAATAAATTTTATACTCTTCTCTAAGCAAATTTAATTGTCATGCATCTCATGAGAATGCCAACTTAATCCAAACTGTAAAACAAAACAAGACATGCACTTTCCATCTAGTATCGATTTAATGTTTTAAGTATCTCTCTGGATAAAAATATTACTACTGATGATTAACAGACACTATTTTAGGGTAAAGTTCAGACTACATTTTTCAGCATAATTAGTTTAATTAAATCCATTAGCATATCTATATATAAGATTACAAGAGCTATCTGTGATACAAAATAAGTTTTTCTTGAATAATGTATGAAGCAATTATTAATTTACATATTTCTCCAGAAAACACATATTAAAATGATTCCATTTGGAGGTTTTGAGCTAAAATATACATGGCCCACAAATTCTCCTTTCAGACTTGGCTCAGAAGAACCAGAGCATCCTGATACAGGAAAGCATCCTGATACAGGAACATGTAGGAAGAACAGTTCAGCCAACAGGTGCCCCTGGACCACAGCTTGTGTATTTCATGGGGCACAAATGAAATGGAGCAGATGGCAGGACATGAAGGTGTCATGCAGTTAAAATGGGAACACACGGCACTTTGGAGAAATTCAAAGATGAGCCACACTGTTCTTAGACACAGAAGAATCCAGAACAAAAGAAAGATAATGACAATGACTGCTTCTGCTCCTTACACCCTATTCAATCAAGACTACCTACATCTTCTGTATCTTAAATCTAAAATTACCTCTTCTCTTTATACCAAGCTCCCTTGAAGCAGATTCTGGTCTTTAACATAACATTCCCCATCTCTACGGCCAACGTTTTGGTTCATTCAATCCCGAGTGACAAGCGAGCAGCTAGAGGAAATCACACCTCTGAGTAGTTTTATGTATAACTATCACAAAATCCAAAGGAAAAAGGTAGTGAGAAAAGTACAAACAGTATACTAAGACTAAGATTCTTCAGTGAGGACTTCTCTGGTGGCACAGTGGTTAAGAATTCACCTGCCAATGCAGGGGACATGAGTTCGAGCCCTGGTCTGGGCAGATCCCAAATGCCGTGGAGCAACTAAGCCCGTGTGCCACAACTACTGAGCCTGTGCTCTAGAGCCCGCGAGCCACAACTACTGAGCCCGCGTAGTGCAACTACTGAAGCCCGCGAGCCTAGAGCCCGTGCTCCGCAACAAGAGAAGCCACCGCAATGAGAAGCCCGCGCACCGCAACGAAGAGTAGCCCCTGCTTGCCGCCAACTAGAGAAAGCCCGCACACAGGAGCGAAGACCCAACGCAGGCAGAAAATTAATAAATTAATAAATAAATAAAGTTATTTTTTTAAAACACACAGAACAACAGAAAATAGCGGGTGTGGGCAAAGACACTGAAACCTCTGTGCACTGTCGATGGGAATTTTCATGGTACAGCCACTGAGGAAAACAGTACGGAGGCTCCTCAAAAAATTAAAAATAGAACTACCATATGACCCAGCAATCCCACTTCTGGGTATTTACTCAAAAGAAATGGAAGCAGGATACAGAAGATACATTTACACACTCCTATTCACTGCAGCGTTATACGCAACTGCCAAGAGGTGGAAGCAACGCAAATGTCCATCAACAGATGAATGAAGATGTGGTCGACAGGAGCTTCAAGATGGCGGAAGAGTAGGACGCGGATATCACCTTCCTCCCCACAAACACATCAGAACTACATCTACACGTGGAACTACTCCTACAGAACACCTACTGAACGCTGGCAGAAGACCTCAGACCTCCCAAAAGGCAAGAAAGTCCCCACGTACCTGGGTAGGGCAAAAAAAAAAAGAAAAAAGACACAGACAAAAGGATAGGGACGGGCCCTGCACCAGTGGGAGGGAGCCGTAAAGGAGGAAAAGTTTCCACACACTAGAAGCCCCTTCGCGGGCGGAGACTGCGGGTGGCGGAGGGGGAGCTTCAGCGCCGCGGAGGAGAGCACAGCAACAGGGGCGCGGGGGGCAAAGCGGGGAGATTCCAGCGCAGAGGATCAGGGCCGACCGGCACTCACCAGCCCGAGAGGCTTGTCTGCTCCCCCGCCGGGGCTGGCGGGGCTGGGAGCTGAGGCTCGGGCTCCGGTCTGAGCGCAGGGAGAGGACTGGGGTTGGCGGCGTGAACACAGCCTGCAGGGGGTTAGTGCGCCACGGCTGGCCGGGAGGGAGTCCGGGGAAAAGTTTTCTTGCCTCTTTGTTTCCTGGTGCTCGAGGAGAAGGGATTCAGAGCGCTGCTTAAAGGATCTCCAGAGACGGGCGCGAGCCGCGGCTAAAAGCACGGAACCCAGAGACGGGCAGGAGACGCTAAGGCTGCTGCTACCGCCACCAAGAAGCCTGTGTGCGAGCACAGGTCACTCTCCACGCCTCCCTTCCGGGGAGCCTGTGCAGCCCGCCACTGCCAGGGTCCCGGGATCCAGGGACAACTTCCCCGGGAGAACGCACGGCGGGCCTCAGGCTGGTGCAACGTCACGCCGGCCTCTGCCGCAACGTCACGCCGGCCTCTGCCGCCGCAGGCCCGCCCCGCGCTCCGTGCCCCTCCCTCCCCCCCGGCCTGAGTGAGCCAGAGCCCCCGAATCAGCGGCTCCTTTAACCCTGTCCTGTCTGAGCGAAGAACAGACGCCCTCCGGCGACCTACACGCAGAGGCGGGTCCAAACCCAAAGCTGAACCCCTGGGAGCTGTGAGAACAAAGAAGAGAAAGGGAAATCTCTCCCAGCAGCCTCACAAGCAGCGGTTTAAAGCTCCACAATCAACTTGATGTACCTGCATCTGTGGAACACATGAATAGACAACGAGTCATCCCAAATTGAAGAGGTGGACTTTCGGGGCAAGGATATATATTTTTTTTTCCCTTTTTCTCTTTTTGTGAGTGTGTATGTGTATGCTTCTGTGTGTGATTTTGTCTGTGCAGCTTTGCTTTTACCAGTTGTCCTAGGGTTGTCTCTCCTTTTTTTTTCTTAAAAAAATTATTTTTTCTTAATAATTATTTTTTATTTTAATAACGTTATTCTATTTTATTCTACTTTATTTTATTCTATTTTATCTTCTTTCCTTCTTTCTTTTTTCTCTCCCTTTTATTCTAAGCCGTGTGGAGGACAGGCTCTAGGTGCTGCATCCAGGTGCCAGGGCTGTGCCACTGAGGTGGGAGAGGCAAGTTCAGGACACTGGTCCACGAGAGACCTCCCAGCTACACATAATATCAAATGGCGAAAATCTCCCAGAAGTCTCCATCTCAACGCAAAAACCCAGCTCCACTCAATGACCAGCAAGCTACAGTGCAGGACACCCCATGCCAAACTAGCAACAGAGGAATACAACCCCATGCATTAGCACAGAGGCTGCCTAAAGTCATAATAAGGCCACAGACACCCCAAAACACACCACCAGACGTGGACCTGCCCACCAGAAAGACAAGATCCAGCCTCATCCACCAGAACATAGGCCAGTCCCCTCCACCAGGAAGCCTACACAACCCACTGAACCAACCTTAGCCACTGGAGACAGACACCAAAAACAACGGAAACTACGAACATCCAGCCTCCAAAAAGGAGACCCCAAACACAGTAAGTTAAGCAAAATGAGAAGACAGAAAAACACACGGCAGATGAAGGAGCAAGATAAAAATGCACCAGACCTAACAAATGAAGAGGAAATAGGCAGTCCACCTGAAAAAGAATTCGGAATAATGATAGTAAACACGATCCAAAATCATGGAAATAGAATGGAGAAAATACAAGAAACGTTTAACAAGGACCTAGAAGAACTAAAGAGCAAACAAACAGTGATGAACAACATAATAAATGAAATTTAAAATTCTCTAGAAGGGATCAATAGCAGAATAACTGAGGCAGAAGAACGGATAAGTGACCTGGAAGATAAAATACTAGAAATAACTACCACAGAGCAGAATAAGAAAAAAGAATGAAAAGAATTGAGGACACTCTCAGAGACCTCTGGGACAACATTAAACGCACCAACATTCGAACTATAGGGGTCCCAGGAGAAGAAGAGAAAAAGAAAGGGACTGAGAAAATATTTGAAGCGATTATAGTTGAAAACTTCCCTAATATGGGAAAGGAAATAGTTAATCAAGTCCAGGAAGAACAGAGAGTCCTATACAGGATAAAGCCAAGGAGAAACACGCCAAGACACATATTAATCAAACTATCAAAAATTAAATACAAAGAACAAATATTAAAATCAGCAAGACAAAAACAACAAATCACACATAAGGGAATCCCCAGAAGGTTAACAGCTGATCTTTCAGCAGAAACTCTGCAAGCCAGAAGGGAGCGGCAGGACATATTTAAAGTGATGAAGGAGAAAAACCTACAACCAAGATTAAACTACCCAGCAAGGATCTCATTCAGATTTGATGGAGAAATTAAAACCTGTACAGACAAGCAAAAGCTAAGACAATTCAGCACCACCAAACCAGCTTTACAGCAAATGCTAAAGGAACTTCTCTAGGCAGGAAACACAAGAGAAGGAAAAGACCTACAATAATAAACCCAAAACAATTAAGAAAATGGTAATAGGAACATACATATCAATAATTCCCTTCAATGTAAATGGATTAAATGCTCCAACCAAAAGACACAGACTGGCTGAATGGATAAAAAACCAAGACCCGTATATATGCTGTCTACAAGAGACCCACTTCAGACCTAGGGACACATACAGACTGAAAGTGAGGGGATAGAAAAAGATATTGCATGCAAATGGAAATCAAAAGAAAGCTGGAGTAGCAATTCTCATATCAGACAAAATAGACTTTAAAATAAAAACTCTTACAAGAGACAAAGAAGGAAACTACCTAATGATCAAGGGATCAATCCAAGAAGAAGATATAACAATTGTAAATATTTATGCACCCAACATAGGAGCACCTCAATACGTAAGGCAAATGCTAACAGCCATAAAAGGGGAAACTGACAGTAACACAATCATAGTAGGGGACTTTAACACCCCACTTTCACCAATGGACAGATCATCCAGAATGAAAATAAATAAGGAAACACAAACTTTAAATGACACATTAAACAAGATGGACTGAATTGGTATTTATAGGACATTCCATCCAAAACAACAGAATACACATTCTTCTCAAGTCCTCATGGAACATTCTCCAGGATAGATCATATCTTGGGTCACAAATCAAGCCTTGGTAAATTTAAGAAAATTGAAATTGTATCAAGTATCTTTTCCGACCACAATGCTATGAGACTAGATATCCATTACAGGAAAAACTCTGTAAAAAATACAAATACATGGAGGCTAAACAACACACTACTTAATAACCAAGAGATGACTGAAGAAATCAAAGAGGAAATCAAAAAATACCTAGAAACAGATGACAACGAAAACCCAAAACCAATGGGATGCAGCAAAAGCAGTTCTAAGAGGGAAGTTTATAGCTATACAAGCCTACCTTAAGAAACAAGAAACGTGTCAAATAAACAACCTAACCTTACACCTAAAGCAGTTAGAGAAAGAAGAACAAAAAAGCCCCAAAGTTAGCAGAAGAAAAGAAATCATAAAGATCAGATCAGAAATAAATGAAAAAGAAGGAAACGATAGGAAAGATCAATAAAACTAAAAGCTGGTTCTTTGAGAACATAAACAAACTTGATAAACCATTAGCCACACTTATCAAGAAAAAAGGGAAGACTCAAATCAATAGAATTAGAAATAAAAAAGAAGTAACAACTGACATGAGAGATTACTACAAGCAACTATATGCCAAGAAAATGGACAACCTGGAAGAAATGGACAAATTCTTAGAAATGCACAACCTTCTGAGACTGAAACAGCAAGAAACAGAAAATATGAACAGACCAATCACAAGCACTGAAACTGTGATTAAAAATCTTCCAACAAGGGCTTCCCTGGTGGCGCAGTGGTTGAGAGTCCGCCTGCCGATGCAGGGGACACGGGTTCGTGCCCCGGTCCGGGAAGATCCCACATTCCACAGAGCGGCTAGGCTCCAGGAAGATCCCACATGCCGTGGAGCGGCTAGGCTCATGAGCCACGGCCGCTAAGCCTGCGCGTCCGGAGCCTGTGCTCCGCAACAGGAGAGGCCACAACAGTGAGAGGCCCGCATACAGCAAAAAAAAAATCTTCCAACAAACAAAAGCCCAGGACCAGATGGCTTCACAGGTGAATTCTATCAAACATTTAGTGAAGAGCTAACACCTATCCTTCTCAAACTCTCCCAAAATATAGCAGAGGGCGGAACACTCCCAAACTCGTTCTACGAGGCCACCCTCACTCTGATACCAAAACCAGACAAAGATGTCACAAAAATAGAAAACTACAGGCCAATATCACTGATGAACATAGATGCAAAACTTCTCCACAAAATGCTAGCAAACAGAATCCAACAGCACATTAAAAGCATCATACACTATGATCAAGTGGGGTCTATCCCAGGAATGCAAGGATTCTTCAATATATGCAAATCAACCAACGTGATACACCACGTTAACAAATTGAAGGAGAAAAACCATATGATCATCTCAATCGATGCAGAGAAAGCTTTCAACAAAATTCAACACCCATTTACGATAAAAACCCTCCAGAAAGTAGGCATAGAGGGAACTTTCCTGAACATAATAAAGGTGTTATATGACAAACCCACAGCCAACATCATCTTCAATGGTGAAAAATTGAAACCACGTCCACTAACATCAGGAACAAGACAAGGTTGCCTCTCACCACTATTATTCAACATAGTTTTGGAAGTTTTAGCCACAGAAATCAGAGAAGAAAAAGAAATAAAAGGAATACAAATTGGAAAAGAAGAAGTAAAGCTGTCACTGTTTGCAGATGCCATGATACTATACATAGAGAATCCTAAAGATGCTACCAGAAAACTACTAGAGCTAATCAAGGAATTTGGTAAAGCAGCAGGATACAGAATTAGTGCACAGAAATCTCTTGCATTCCTATACACAAGGAAAAATCTGAAAGTGAAATTAAGAAAACATTCACTTTTACCATTGCAACAAAAAGAATAAAATAGCTAAGAATAAACCTACCTAAGGATACCAGAGACCTGTATGCAGAAAATTATAAGACACTGATGAAAGAAATTAAAATGATACAAATAGATGGAGGCATATACCATGTCCTTGGATTGGAAGAATCCACATTGTAAAAATGACTCTACTACCCAAAGCAATCTACAGATTCAATACGATCCCTATGAAACTACCACTGGCATTTTTCACAGAACTAGAACAAAAACTTTCACAATTTGTATGGCAACACGAAAGACCCCGAATAGCCAAAGCAATCTTGAGAAAGAAAAACGGAGCTGGAGGAATCAGGCTCCCTGACTGCAGACTATACTACAAAGCTACAGTAATCAAGACAGTATGGTGCTGGCACAAAAACAGAAATATAGATCAATGGAACAGGATAGACAGCCCAGAGATAAACCCATGCACATATAGTCGCCTTATCTTTGATAAAGGAGGCGAGAATATACAGTGGAGAAAAGACATCCTCTTCAATAAGTGGTGCTGGGAAAACTGGACAACTACATGTAAAAGGATGAAATTAGAACACACCCTAACACCGTACACAAAAATAAACTCAAAATGGATTAAAGACTTAAATGTAAGGCCAGACACTATCAAACTCTTACAGGAAACCATAGGGGGAACACTCTATGACATAAATCACAGCAAGATCTTTTTTTGACCCACCTCCTAGAATAATGGAAATAAAAACAAAAATAAACAAATGGGACCTAATGAAACTTAAAAGCTTTTGCACAGCAAAGGAAACCGTAAACAAGATGAAAAGACAACGCTCAGAATTGGAGAAAATATTTGCAAATGAAGCAACTGACAAAGGATTAATCTCCAAAACATACAAGCAACTCATGCAGCTCAATATCAAAAAAACAAACAACCCAATCCAAAAATGGGTAGAAGACCTAGATAGACATTTCTCCAAAGAAGATATACAGATTGCCAACAAACACATGAAGGAATGCTCAACATCATTAATCATTAGAGAAATGCAAATCAAAACTACAATGAGGTAGCACCTCACACCAGTTAGAATGGGCATCATCAGAAAATCTACAAACAACAAATGCTGGAGAGGGCGTGGAGAAAAGGGAACCCTCTTGCACTGTTGGTGGGAATGTAAATTGATACAGCCACTATGGAGAACAGGATGGAGGTTCCTTAAAACACTAAAAATAGGGGGACTTCCCTGGTGGTGCAGGGGTTGGGAATCCGCCTGCCAATGCAGGGGACACGGGTTCAAGCCCTCGTTCGGGAAGATCCCACATGCCACGGAGCAACTAAGCCCGTGTGCCACAACTACTGAGCCTGCACTCTAGAGCCTGTGAGCCACAACTACTGAGCCCACGTGCCTAGAGCCCGTGCTCTGCAGCAAGAGAAGCCATGGCAATGAGAAGCCCGCACACTGCAAAGAAAGAGTAGCCCCCACTCGCCGCAACTAGAGAAAGCCGACGCACAGCAAAGACCCGATGCAGCCAAAAATAAATATATAAAATAAATAAACTTACAGGAAAGAAAAAAAAAACTAAAAACGGAACTACCATATGACCCAGTAATCCCACTACTGTTCATATACCCTGAGAAAACCATAATTCAAAAAGAGTCATGTACCACAATGTTCACTGCAGCTCTATTTACAATAGCCAGGACATGGAAGCAACCTAAGTGTCCACAGACAGATGAATGGATAAAGAAGATGTGGCACATATATACAATGGAATATTACTCAGCCATAAAAAGAAATGAAATTGAGTTGTTTGTAATGAGGTGGATGGACCTAGAGTCTGTCATACAGAGTGAAGTCAGAAAGAGAAAAACAAATACCATATGCTAACACATATATATGGAATCTAGAAGAAAATCATTCTGATAAACGTAGGGGCAGGACAGGAATAAAGATGCAGACGTAGAGAATGGACCTGAGGACATGTGGAGGGGGAAGGGTAAGCTGGGACAAAGTGAGAGAGTGGCATGGACATATACACACTACCAAATGTAAAACATAGCTAGTGGGAAATAGCCACATAGCACAGGGAGATCAACTAGGTGCTCTATGACCACCTAGAGGGGTGGGATAGGGAGGGTGGGAGGGAGATGCAAGAAGAAGGAGATATGGGGATATATGCATATGTATAACTGATTCACTCTGGTATAAAGCAGCAACTAACACACCGTTGTAAAGCAATTATACTCCAATAAAGATGCTAAGAAAAAAAGTAGATAAACATTTGTTATGCCTCCCTTGGAGAATATCAACAATGGGGGAAAGGTCTCCCTGTTTCTCATGGGAGAGATGTCATTTTCATTGGGCAGGACAGCTTTTACCACCTCTCTGACTCCTGCCCATTAAATGCACGTAACCCCCTGCACATAACACACACACACAGAGTCACTGTCACAATCAAATGATGTCCCTGACATTCCCAAACAGCCCCTGGCTAAGAACCACCAGGTTAGACCAGAGCTTCCCCTTCTGTGTCACGAATGGGTCCCCAGCGGGCAGAAGCCCTCAGCCCTTGGGTCAGCCTGGCCAGACCCAGGCCTCTGGATCTATGGGCTAGTCCCCGCTGGCCACGAGTAGCTGTGCTATACAAGGATGTGCCCATGTATGGAAAAGGTGGGGACGCACAGGCTCAGGTGTGGCTCTGCTCTCCCTCTTTTAGCTCCTCTCAGTGGTTAAGACTCACTCTTGGAACTAGCTCCTGCACCTGTTTCATCCTGGTTCCCCGAGGCTGGGCACATGGGACACCAGAAGGGAGTTCGCTCAAGGACGGAATGAACTATAGGACAAGGGGCCAGGGGAACCGCCATGACTCAGGAAATGAGGCCAGGCTGAGACGCTCAGCAGAGCACAGGGGCCCTGCAGGTAGCACAGGGCTCTAGGTAGCAGGACCACGGTGCAAAATGCACAAGGCAAGAGACAGAGAAGGGGACGAATTACAACATTCAAGAACAAAACCTTCGGGCCTCCCTGGTGGCGCAGTGGTTGAGAGTCCGCCTGCCGATGCAGGGGACGTGGGTTCGTGCCCCAGTCCGGGAAGATCCCACATGCCACAGAGCGCCTGGGCCCGTGAGCCGTGGCCACTGAGCCTGCGCTCCGCAACGGGAGAGGCCACAGCAGTGAGAGGCCCGCGTACAAAAAAAAAAAAAAAGAACAAAACCTTCTTCTCTGGAGCCACTGTCATCTCCCTAGCCTTCTAAAATCCATTTGCCAAGAATTAAGTCATGCAAAATAGCAGTATTACCGTGATGTCGGCAGGAACAAATCTGAAACAAACTATGAACTTTTTTTTTTACTTTTTATTGGCACAGCCGTGTAGCAAGGAGGCCCAGTGAGAAGGGGACGATCCTTTAGAACAGGCCTCCACTGCCTCCAAATTGGCGAAAATTAGTTACCTGTCTAGACAGCTTCCAGGAGGCAAAGCATGCCTTCCAAATGATGGTGATTTTCTAAAACACACTTGAAACTCCGAAGTCGACAGATAAGAAAATGGTCCATTCAAAGCATGTTAAGGGGCTGCATTTCAGTGAAGCAGTTTTGAAAACAGCGACTGAAGGAGACAACACGTCACACTTGTGTTTTACTCATGGGCTGAATAATCTCACAAAACGCAGCCTCTGAGGAACAGAAATGGGTGGACGAAGGGGCTCCAGCAGACAAGGGAGGACGGAAGATGCAGGAGGGAGGCTGGTCTCCTCCACCCTCCCAGCACCTCCCGCTGCCTGCTCGCCCCAGCCCACCCGACCCCCCCTCAGGAAACCATTAGAGATGACGCTCTAGGGTGCGGAGACACTCAACGGGCAGATGTAGCCAAACAGGGTGAATAAAAGGCCCCTCAAGAGAGTAAACAGTGAAAACAAACAGGGCCCAACACTCGGACCCAGGCTCTCCCTCCCACTCCTACCCCAACCCCAAGCCCTGTGCACACTGGCTGCCCTGCATCCAACGCAAAAAACAGCCCATTGTGGGTGGAACTGTGCCCCGCCCCCCCCGCAAAATGTGTTCCACTTCTAACCCCTGGGACCCATGAAAGTAAACTTATTTGGAAATAGGTACTTTGCAGATGAAATCATATTAAGATGTGGGCACACTAGAAAGGGTGGGCCTTAAATCCAATGCCTGTGTCTCTGCTTTGTTTATTTACTCATTTGTTGTGATTTACTTATATTTATTTATTTTCATTGACGTACAGTTGACTAACAATATCATTAGTTTCAGGTGTATAATGTGGTGATTCGATAATTTTATATATTATGAAATGACCACCCTGATAAGTCTGGGTACCGTCTGTCACTATACCAAGTTATTACAATATTGATTATATTCTCTAGGCTGTACATTACATCCCTGTGACTGACTTAATTTATAACTGGAAGCTTGTACCTCTTCATCACCTTCACCTATTCCCATCTCCCTACAGGTCCCTCCACTCTGGTGATCACCAGTGTGTTCTCTCTATCTATGAGCTTGTTTCTGTTTTGTTACATCTGTTTATTTGTCTTGTTTTTTAGATTCCACATGTAAGTGAAATCACACTGTATTTGTCTTTCTCTGTCTGACTCATTTCACTTAACACCTTCTAGGCTATCCATATTGTCACAAATGGCAAGATTTCATGTTTTTATGGCTAACATTCCTGTGCGTGTGTGTGTGTGTGTGTGTGTGTGTATACACACACAATATCTTCTTTATCCACTCATCTATCGATGGGCGTTTAGGCTGCTTCCAAGAGAGGGGGCTGTGCACAGGGGCACAGGCAAGGGAAAAGGCAGAGGCTGGGTGGAAAATGAACACGCAAGCCAAGGAAAGCCAAGGATTGCCAGCAGCCGCCACAAGCTGGAGGAGACAAAGAGAGAAAGATGCTCCCCTAGAGTCTTCAGAGATAACATGACCCTGCAGACACCTCCAGAACCACGAGAGAACAAACTTCTGTTGCTTTAAGCCATCCAGATTGCGTTCATTTCTCAAAGCAGCCCTGGGAAACTAACGCACTTCCCAACCCAAGACCAGAAGGAAAGGCTTCTCCCACTACCTGTTGTGAAAGACGAAAGTTTACTTCTATTTTCAGTCCGTTTCCAACCAACAGCTTTGTAAAATAAAATTAAAATGATTTTCTAGTAACTGGAAATGCCACTTGGGTGACACAGCTGTGTCAAATTACTGTGTAAGTTCCTAAGCATTTACTGTCAATGCTTGTGCTGATCTCACTAGGGAGAAGTAATAAACACCCGTGCACAGGCAAGGGTCTGAGACCACCGGCTTTCAGTGACACTAAGAGCAGCATGTCCAAGTCCCCTGGGGGTGGGGATATGCCTTGGTCAGGGATGACGGAGCCTGGACTAGAGTTCCACCTTTCCAGGTTCAAATCCTGACACCTCCTCCCACACCCTCCTCTCCAGCACATCAACATTGCTGTGGTCACTCCAGTGTTGTCTCGCCAGCCCTGTCCAGGAGAACTTCCTGCAGTGATGGAAGATATCCTACAGTTGCTCTGTCCAATGTAACAGCCACTAGGTACATGTGTCTATGGAGCACTTGAGATATGCCTAGGGTGATTGAGGAGGAGAAATCCCAGCTTTATTTAATTTGAAAGGATTTAAATTTAAATAGGGCAATGCAGATCCAGGAGACACCCCACAGCAGCATTCCTCAGTCTGCTCCTTTTATCCCAAAGTTGGTCCCTGAACCCTGCGGTAGGTTGGTATCGATTTCTCCCAGAGGACGAATCTTGTGAGAATTAAACGGGAACCTGCAGGGAAGACGTCTGATGCACGGTCAGTGCTCAATCATTTCCTTGAGGACAGGATTTGAGTCTTCTTGGCCCTGAGGCTCTTCCATGTCATAGGTTCTAAGATTTAGGAGGTCGTAAATAATACTGATGTTGCTGTCTCTGATTAGGAATGGTGGGTTTTGACAGGATGTACTCCTGGAAAAATATATCTGTTGTGATTTCTAAATTCTCGAGATTGATTTGCTGTCCCATGACTCTGACCTTACATCTCCTCCCTCTCTTCTTTCTGGATGCCCCGTCTCCTGCTCAGGGAAAAACACTGCGTGAACTTGAATTCTTTGGGTCTTGAATCTCAGTGAAGATCCTAGATACCTGAAAACATAAAATACAGCCCTGCATTTGCCCTACAGAGAAAGGTTTAATAAAATAGAGAAGGGGGGACTTTTCCATGTCAACTTTCATGTGTAATCCAGGAGTTCATACGATACAATACATTAAAGAGAGTCACCATACGACCCAGAAGTTCCACTCTTAGGTCTCTTCCCAAAGAACAAAAACAGGTCTTTAAAGAAAACCTTGTACAAGAATGTTCACAATAGCACGATTCACAGTAGTCAAAAAAGTGAAAACAACTCAAATGTCCATCAACTGATGAATGGAAACACGAAATGTGGGCTATCCATACAATGGAATTTGATTCTGCCATAAAACGGAAAGAAGTGCTGACACAGGCTACAACATGGATGAACCTTGAAAATATGCTAGTAAGTAAGAGAAGCCAGACACAAGAGGCCACATATTCATTCTGTTATTGACATGATACATCCAAAATAGGCACATTCAGAGAGACAGAAAACAGAGTAGTGGTTGCCAGGGGCTGAGGGAGGGAGTAACAGGGAGTCACCATGGGAACAGGGTTTCCTTCCGGGGTGGTGAACACGTTTTCGAACTAGGTAGTGGTGATGGTTTCACAACGTTGGGATTTTACTAAGTGGTTGCTTTAAAATAGCTAACATGGTAAATTTTACGTACGTACATTTCACCACCAAAAACTTAATTTAAAAAAAAGGAGTGTGCTGTCCCCCCGACTATAAATGACACCCACAAGACTGCTCTTTATTTAGTCATTCAGAGTCACTCTCTGTCACTCGAGCTGTGACACACAGGACTGACCCTCAGAATGGTTTCCAGCGGAGACAGACCAGCACCTTGGAAACAGCACGGTGCCTCAAACTTCCTCTAAAATGAGACATGAAATTAGTCATCATAATAATGATTCCAATGTCACTGCCTGGTTCACTGGGAAAGCTACGTCTCCCCTGAAGCAAGCCACAATCAGCGCTTTAAATAAGCAAAACGTAAGACAATCCACCAAAGTGGAAATCCAAGGAAACCAGAAAGGAGAGCCTCCGAATGCCCCCAACACCGATCACTGCCCCAAAATACCACCCCTGAGACCCCCCCTTTCCCACTTTTCTATAGCTGTGTCTCAGCAAACATTTACCATGTAGGTCAAAGGATTCAAACCATGAATATCCAAATTGATAACTTTGTAAAAAGGCACTCAGAGACGTGGAACGGGGAATTTTTATAAATGTTGCCAAAATCATGAAAAGCTTGGGGTTAGGTAATTAAAAATATTTCCGCAGGTCAGTCTCTGCTCCTCCATAGGAAAAGCTGGTTGGGAAGACTAATTATCGCCGTACCAGACACCAGCTCGGGGCAACGTCTCTCCTGGAGACCCGAGTGTCAGGCCCTCTGCCGCCCCGCGTGCCCCCCAACCCCTCGGCAGCCCTGGCCTGGTGCCAGGACTCGGGAAGCCTGCTCCCCTGGCTGGGGTTTTCTCTCCTAGAATCTTAGATGCGGGGACCTGAATCCTCAGTTATCCTGAGGTCCCCCAGAGGGGGAAGCACGATGTCACAGGGGGACTGAGATGAGAACAAAGGAGTGGAAGGAAATAAAGTGGGTGCACAGAGGGTGTGAAGGCAGAAAATGAGGAGGGCGGGCTGTGACCCGCCAGCAAGGCAGGGGAAGGCCGCGGTCACCATCTGTCCATCTGTCTTTCTCTCTGAATGGAGCAGGAGGGCCTGCTCGGAATGCAGACGCTAAAAAGGCAAGGGGCCCCAGGTCAGGGCTCCATGGACACAGAGGCGACAGGGGAGGAGAAGGTCACAGAGAGACCAAAATAGGGGGACCGGGGAGGACAAAGGAAACCCCAGCAGGGCTGAGTCACCGGGGAGGCCGAGCGCATGGGCCTGGATCACCCTCTAGCTGCCCTGGCAAGATCCCCTGCCCTGGGCAGCAGGGTGATGACGATGGGGGGCTAGGAAGTCAAACCTAAGTTTAGGCAACTCACTGGGATTCGCTGTTACGGGCTGTGTGGGTCAGCAAGGGGTGTCCTAACACACACGGATGAGGTGACTCCTAGAAGCCCCAGATCGAGGTGTCACCGGGCTGGGCTCCTGGTGGGCTTGCAGAGGACCTCCTTCTCCCTGGGTCCAGCCCGGGTCCTCCCTGTGTCTCTCCTCTTTCCTATGTGTCCGTGTCGTAACTTCCTCTTCTCATAAGGACTGGAACAGGGCCCACCCTAAGGGGCCCTGCTGTCCCTTAATTACCTCCTAAAAGCTTTGTCTCCAAAGTACAGTCACACTCGGAAATACTCAGAATACAGCTTAAATGTGCTGGGGACACAATGCAGCCCATAACATATGGTTCCCCTCTTCTCCCTCCTTTGTGCAAACGTATTTGTTTATTAATAAAAAAGACTTTTTTCTTCTACCTAATGGCATTCTCATTATTTTACGTTCTTCAACACAGAGCACTGACAAAGGCTCTTTTGAAGGAAAGGCAGCCCCAAGCGGGGAAAGTTCAAAGTCTGCCAACAAACATGTTCTCTCAAAAGTACCCTTCTGCAAACGCCCCCACCTCCAGCCATGCAGGCAGGAGCTCCGGTCGGGACCACAGGCCGACGACTCCTGCTGCCCGGGCCGCAGACTCCTGCTGCCCTGGCCGCAGACAGCTGCTCCTCTGCAGGTCCCTGGGGAACTAGCGCCAGGGATTAGAGCCCACGGGTTAGGAAATGCCAGACGGTCAGCGTCCTGAGGCCAGAGACTAGCAGCTGGCACACAGGAAAGGTCAAGGCACATTTCTGGAAAGAACTGTAACATTTGATTATGTGGGGTGTTTTGCCTAGCTCCCAGTGGCTGCTGGAGGAGAGAGAGAACGAAGCCCAGAACGTGCTGCCGGCAAGCTAAGGCTCACGGGAGCAACGCCAGCCCCACGCGTGAGCAGCAGCTCAGGTCAGCTGGATGCGAGGAGTTAAAGAAATGGCTCTGGTCCTGTAACAGCACACACCGCAGGCACACAGGGGTGCTCTGTGCAGAACCACAGGGTGACCAGAAAAGACTGTGTCTGCGCACACAGGGCCTCTCCCAAGCGCCGCTCAGCCCACTGGGTCTGCCCTCCATGACGGCTCATGAGTCCCCACGAGCTGGGACTGGCTGTGTGCAGAGCCCGCGTCCTCTTGTGCCCAGGCCGCCTCCCAACACGTGGGCACGACTTCCAGCTGGAAGGTCCCTCCCCCTCCGCCATCTCCACCCCCTTTCCAGCTGGAAGGGCCTCCCCCCTCCGCCATCTCCACCCGCTTTGCTCAGTGCTTCCTCCACTGGGACGGGTCACCATGGCCCCGCACCGCTCCTCCAGGATGCCGAGGTGGGTGCTTTTCGCGGGAGAGCAGGGAGCTGATGCTCCCCCCACTCCAGAGCCCCGCAGAACCTGCAGCGCTCCCTGTGGATCCGGCTTCAACCGCCGCAGAGACATCCAGTGTGCCGGGCTGGCTCAGCATCTTCCTTGCTGAGCACCTGCAGGGATCTGGAGCCCCAAGAGGCCCAAGTCCCAGCTTCTTTCCCTAACACACAAGACAGCCATAGCCTGGCCACTCCCCACTGACTTTTCCATCCCCCAAAGCTAAGCCCCAGTCACCTTCACTTCTTTCCAGATTCCTGAGAAAGCCAGGTGGTCCTGCATCCTCCCCTTTGCCTCTGCCACCCTCTGCCCTCTAACCCATTCACTGAGCCCTTGACCAGGTAGCCGAGATGCCCCGGCACTGGCCATCCATTCATGCCTTCCTCAGATACACATACAGACACAACCCGAGACTAAGACCAGGGCGAACTTGACCATAGCCTGCTGTGAATGCCACCATTTTGTATCAACCTGGCCAGGCTATAGCAGCCATCTGTTCAATCAAACATTAGCCCAGCTGTCCCGTGAAGGAAATCTGCGGATGTGATTAGTAACTCCAATCAGGTGACTTTAGGTAAAGGCGACCATCCTGCACAAGCTGGGTGAGCCTGATCCAATCAACTGAAAGATGTTAAGAACAGAACTGGGGTTTCCCAGAGTTTCCAGCCCGCCCTATAGACCTCATTCAGCCTTGCCTAGGCAACCCCAGGATCACGTAAGCCAATTCCTTGCAATTAATAAACATGTACGCTACTAATTCTGTCTTCTAGTGGATGCCAGACTGACACACCTCCCACGCACATCTCCATCAGAGCCCTGCGTGAGCTCGCCTAGACCCGCTGAGCCAAGCACACCTGGAGGGGAAGGGCCTTGCCTAGTTCTGCTAGATCTCCCAACCTCTGCCCCGCCCTGACAAGACACTCAAGAAAGAACTGTGGGAACAGGAGAGAATGGTGCTCAGTAATCACACACTAAATTAATAAAAGGGAAAAAACCACAAACGCTCAGCCAATTTACAAAGGCAAGAAACACTGCTCCACATGATTTAGCCATTTACTCATTCACTCGTTAAACCAAAATGCACTGATTAGCAAAGATGTGTTAAAACTCCAAAGAGGATGCTCAGCAAAGCTGTTGAACCTCTAGAAAGAAACCTTCCAAGTACAGGGTTTTCCTTTTTTAATAGCTTTGACCCCTGAGGAAGGTGCCGTCTTTGACCGTTCAGCAGACACGCGATCCTCAGTCCCTTTCAGGCCTGAAGGCCTCCGAAGTGGATGCAATTAAACATGAGAGCAATGGAAAAGACAACATAAATTCATTTAAAGTGACTTCCCCGGAACCTGGCTTCAAATCCATTTTTCCAGGTAATGCTAAAAGAAATAAGACGGACCTCTCGTGTTTTCCTTCCTCGATACAGTTCAAATAAATTGCAAGCACCATAATCATTGTTACTTCCAGATGCGGTAACAGGAATGACAGATTAATTTGAACCAAAAGAAGAGTTCACAGAAAGACATAAAACCAGGGCAAAATCAAAAAACAATGTTGAGGCTTCTACTGCAAAAATAAACAGTAGTCAATTTAATAGCTTTTAATGATTTCTAAAGGGTATTTTTAACACAGACATGGGAGGAACGTCCCTGTTTGCAATCTGGAAAAAAAATGGTATTTTGCTCCAGAAGAAGACAGCGCTGGCTTCCAAAACTGACTGAAGGATAGAAAAAATGTCAGAGAAAATGACAGTAAACAGTGCAATAGTAAGTGAAAAGGACAAAAGCCCCAACTTCCAATTTATAAAAGGTTTGTTATTTGAAGACTCCACAGTGTGTCTGAACATATAATTTAAAAAAAAAAAAAATCTGAGGCACTTGATGGCAGCCAACTGGTTATCAAGTTAAATAAAATTTGGAATGAATTTTACAATTACACTCATAATTGCCACCATCAAAACAGAAAACTTGCTAGCGTTCACTTGGCATTTGTAAATGATGATTTACAGTGAACTAGAGAAAACTCTGAAATTAAATACAAAAGCAACTGCAGGAAAATAATTACATTTATTGGAAAATGAAATGACATGATTATCAGAGAAAATGCAATAATTCAGCTCTCGATCTTGGAAGGTCTAGAATTTGACAAACAACAGAGTATATCAAAATAAAGCTGTGAAGAAGAAAGTTCAGGATGAGATGCCCCGTTATGTCTAAGATTTGTATTTTTAAACAAAAGTCATTTACCTCTTTTAATGACCAATGACTACCAAAATTATTCTGGTTCTACTTAACATAGATGGCCCTAAACGATGCAAATCTTTAGCTCCCCAGTGCCACTTACATTTCATCGGACTAATCTCACAAAGGCTTGGCTGCAATCCCAAACCCCACAGAACCCTTGAGAAAGAGGAGGGGAGGGGCAATGTTTCTTGTGAATGAAGTCTGCAAACTAATGTTCCTTCACTGCCCTCACATTCAATAAGCCTCCCAAGCCCACCCCGGTGGGCTTCCGGAAGAGTGAGCACTCATGATTTCTCAGGGACCCCACCCCCCGAACCGTGATCCATCCTTAACAGCTCCTGGGACCAACCCCACTCAGTATTCTCCCCAGTATGGGTCCACAGAGCGGCCCTCTCCCTTCCCCCACCCCCATGAGCATCACGAACTGAATCCCTGCATGAACTTCTGGGACTTGGTCAACGCCAGGATGAATGTTACAAAGCAGTGATCCATCTTATTTGATGCTCTAAACATCCCAGAGCTTCTCAGCATCCACTCAAGGTGTTCCGTGTGCTGCTTGGAAAATGACAAGCCCATCCTCTGAAAACTCTTACCACTTTGGCAAGCATCGTGTGAATCTAATACACACATTACATGAACAAAGGCTCTGTTTAATGGCTAGTGCTCTAAGGACAAGCTGCAGAGTGGACTTCCTTCCATCCAAACCTGACCAGGTTCCTTCACATTCTGGAGCCTTCTGGAGCCCATCGCGAACATCTCTTGCTACATCCACTCCCACCTACCCAGCTGTATGGAACTTCCTATGAGTCAGCTGACCCTGGATGTAAGACAATCCCTCATTTTTCCAATGAGAGATTTTGGCCACTTCAAATATATATACTTTTATGGATACAGGGAAAAGCCAAGTGTCTAGTTGTAATATTTATACTTCATTAATTTAACTATGTAACATCTTAGTATATGAATATTAATTTAGAAATATTTTTGCCCACTCTCAGATTTCACAAAACTATTCTATATTAACTTTTTACTTGCACCTTTGATATCTAAGTACATATTCATGATCTTTCATGATCTCCACAATGTGACCAATTATTCTATTTTATAAATGACATTATATTATAATGACAACACTTGAGTTCATGCTAGCAGGAAATCGCAAAATGCGTTAACTTTCTTTGCTCCCCTTTTATCCATCCTACCAGGTAACCTGTAAAATCATGGCAAACTAGCATCAAGATTTCAGGCGAATGTGTTTTAGTATTTTTTTAACAAAATAATGAGAAAGATGTTCTAAGACCAGAGAGAATGTTACTTAGCTTCGAGAGCTAGGAGGCAATTGTGGGGTGCACAGACCCAGGCCATGACACTGAGAAGGACAAGCCGGGTTCCTCCTCCTGCATGTGGGCGCTTCTCCAGATCTGATCTGTAGGACTTCACAGCAATTTCCTACAACTCCCACACGTCCCAGGACTGAGGGGGCCCTGGTCCCTCTCACTGGGGTCCTCTCGCACCCCATCACTCACTCAGGACCTCCCCAAGAGCTGAGACTCTCTTATCTTTCTGCATCTCCAGCACCTTCCATAGGATCTGGCCTTGAGTCAGTGCTGGCGAGCGTCTGTTACATGAACACACGTATGAATAACATCACCAAAATGCTTTAGAAAATGAAAAAGGAGGGGCACGGGATCCAGAGGTGAGATCTGGGGCACAGAAGGAAGGCCTTTGGTTCAAAGAGTTCTGCAGTCAGAAGTCTTAAGTACCTGTGGGCAACCTAGGGTGACCCACCACCGTCCCCCCACTGGACTGTGATAGAATAAGAAAAACGGACACAAAGAAATAGTTTTATTACGGCCGAAATTTTTTAAAATTTAGACCTGTTTCCTATTATGAGATTGGGGCCCTTCTTCTTTAGGAAGGTTAGGAGGGCCTGTCTTAAATAGAATGACAGTGATCATAACCAGCAGTTGATTTTTATCGTTGTTTATCACTAAGTGACAGACGACTCCGTTCTCTGCCATCTCTTTCCCCTGATTAGAATGTAATGCCGGCTTTGTGTACACCCCCCTCCGCAAGTCCCAGACCACTGACAGATCTCCATGCCTAGAACACTGCCTGGCAAATAGACAGGGGCTCAAGAATAGCTGGCGAATACGACTTTTTCGTCAGTGGCAATTTCTCGTTGGCGGCCCATCAAAATCCCGCTAACTGTGCAAAACCACCCAGGAAGCCCACGCCATAAAGAAGGTCAAGGGTAAGAAGGATTCCTAACCTCCCTCTCTTCTACCAGGTCTTCCCCAAATTCCGGGCCCAAGGCTGCTCCGCGCCACAGAGGCCAGAGGTTGATGGGATGGGTCGAGAAGCAGGGTTGGGGTAGACCATGGGCTAAAAGGCAGAGATGGGATCAGAGGATGATGAACAAGCCAGGAATCAAAAGGCAGAGAACTCCTAGTTTCCCTCCCACTTGGGGTAAGACAGTCTCAATGCCCTGGTAGCTGTCCTGGGCTCCCACCTCACCATGTCTTCATGAGGTCAAAGGCCTCCTCCGGTCAACCATCTTTTGCAGAAGCCACCCCCTACCCTCTTCCTCACTTTTGCAAAATTCTGCGTCCCCCTGGTGGGTACGGCAGGGGTCACCAGGGAGCAGCCTGGGGGCGGATGTACTTTGCAGAGAATCTACTGCTGTTTGAGTTCTATCCCTTGAACGAGGAAATCCTCATGGAAACTCACGGAAAGACAGGGCAAGCTAATATTCTGCTGAGTTAGTAATTTGCGTTTTGTTCTCACAGACGTACGACACAGGAAACAACAAGTGGTCTCTCTGCATCCCCATCCCAGGAAGACTGTCCTGCTGTGTTGAACAGAATACTGCAACCGCAGGTTCAGTAGCAGCATCTGTATGTTTCCATTTAGGTTCCCAAAGAGACGCTGCTGCACACTGTGAGGAAAGCCCTGACCCCGTTATGCTCGCTGTGGCCCCTCCAGGGAGAGGGTCTTTGACACTATGGTTAGATTTAACGTTTCCACATGCTGGTGAGAGAGGGGCTTTGAACCAGAAGTCTGCTTAACAAAAATAAACGAGGAGGGCTTCCCTGGTGGCGCAGTGGTTGAGAGTCCGCCTGCCGATGCAGGGGACACGGGTTCGTGCCCCGGTCCGGGAGGATCCCGCATGCCGCGGAGCGCCTGGGCCCGTGAGCCATGGCCGCTGAGCCTGCGCGTCCGGAGCCTGTGCTCCGCAACGGGAGAGGCCACAGCGGTGAGAGTCCCGCGTACCGCAAAAAATAAATAAATAAAATAAACGAGGAGATCAGTGATCATAAGGGGGTCACCAGATGCCTCCCAAACCCAAGTGCTGTAGCAGAGGACATACAAAGTTAGCTCAAAATGGCTTTAGACATTATCTTCCTAACCGCACTGTATAACAATCACTCGCCAATGAAGAATTAATTAGTTGTAAGTGATGAAACACCCACAATATGGGAGAGTACTAGGTGAAGAATTTAGGATAAAGAGGATTAAAGGAGGTCAAAACAACAGCACTATTTAGTCATCAAACAACAGGACAGTATTAAGTACAGTCAGCGCTCTATATCCGCAGGTTGCTCATCCGCAGACTCAAGCAACCTCAGATTGAAAATACGCACCCCCCCCCAAAATCCCAACAGTGCCAAAAAGCAAAACTTGAATTTGCAGCACTTTGGCAAATACTTCCACAGCGTTTACACTGTATTTACAACTATGTACATGGCATTTCCTTTGTACTTATTACTATTTACGGAGCATTTACATTGTATTAGGCATTATAAGTCATCTAAAGATGATTTAAAGTATACAGGAGGATGCGCCTAGGTTTTATGTAAATACTACCCCATTTTACATAAGGAACTTGAGCATCTATGGATTTTGATATCCAAGGGGGGATCCTGGAACCAATCTCCTGCAGCTATGGAGGATGGACTATAAAGGGATTTGGAAACATTCAGATTCATTAAGAATACTAATATGTTGGTGGCAATACAGCAAAAGAGGGAAAATATATTTTATGTCTAAAAACTCATGATTCTGCTTATGACAAGCGTCAGAAACCTGATATCGTGATCAGTAAAACATCTAGGAACTTTGTCCCCAGGTTAACAAAGCACAGCGGAATGGACGTCTATAATTTATTTTCTCTCCTGTGTCACAACATAATAAAGGGACAGATAAATAACTCAGTTCTCAAGCTTTAAACAGCTTCTTAAAGATTTTAAGCAACTATTAATGGGCTTATTCTTTTTCTTCTGTGTATCAGAGGAATTTGTTTGGAAGATTAAGAAATCACCTTAGGAAAAACAGAAAAGAGGATTCACTAGTCATCTACCATTTAGCCTTCTATATGAGTAAACAGGGAAATCATTTATAATCATATCCATTATAAAGAATTCAAATTACTCTACTCTGTTCTATTACCTATCAACAGGAAGCATACTTCCTCACTATGAAGTTCAGTTAGCGTGTTAATCGTATGATCATCTCCTTCGGTAATAGCCAAAGGGTTTCTCATATCAAAGCAGTCAGGTCAGGAATCGACACCAAAGGAGACAGCAAGAGGTGAGATGCAGGAACAGGGCACACTCCCCAGCCACGCGACAAGGAGGTACCGCCGCAGAACCAGGGATGCTCAGCCCGCCTGGAGGTGTCCTGGAAAGCAACGGCACCAGGTGTTTTACAGCTCCTTGGATGCCAACAGCAGGTATGTTTTCAGAGTAATTTTCTAATCTCCAGTTCATGCGTTTGTAAGGTGCCAGGCCAGGTGCTCAACGGAAGAGAGTCTTGATCTGTGGGAGAAGCAGAATATGCAAGCGACAATCGCCAACACACCTGCTTGCCGTCATTTAATAAAAATGTGGAGTCCTGCAGAGGACGCTGGGAGGCACCTGCTCGAAGCACAGGAGGCCAGGACAAACTGATACCAGCAGCTTCAGCACTGGGTTTCAGAAGCTGACTGGCAGGTCCCGGGGGAGAGATGAGGGGAGCCTGCATTCCAGGGAGAGAGATCTCCGCATGCAAAGACTCAGAGACAGGCAAAAGCACCAGCATGGCCAGGAAGTGAGCACTCCTGTTTGGGGTCACTAGACGAAGAGGGAGCAGCAAGGAGTAAGGCTGACAAGGGCCTGGAGCCCGTCAGGAGCGGACTGCAGGGGCTGGGGGGGACAGATGCCCAGGGCACGTTCCGGCTCCTTCCACACAGCCGCTGTCACCTTTTGTTCTCCCACTTAAGCCTCTATCTGTCCCGTCCACTGCACGCCAGACCTGGGCAGACACCAACTCCCTGGGCCTAGAGGGACTGGGCATGACTTAACATTTCCACGTACTGAAGAAGCAAAAAATGACTGGGAGAAAGAAGACTCTTGTGTCCAAGGTGAGGAAATGATACCCGGTGGGGAAACTTCTCCTCATTACTACAATTATCCTTCACTGGCCTGAGGTGTCAGCAGCCTCTCACAGTGACAAAGGGAAAAGAGGAATTAAAATATTTTAAAAAACTGTAGCTTAGAGAAAAATCACAGTAGAAGCCAAAGGAAAAGAGATCGGGGCTCTTCTTCTCAGTCTTTGGGTGCAAGTGCTCTCCTGTGAAGAACCAGCATACGTATAAGCGTCAAGGGGCTGGCAAAAGAAGCTCACAGAGGTGATGAAATATTCTATCTCTGGATTGTAACAGGATGAGATGGTGCGTACATTTTCAGAACTCTTCAAGCCATACACTCAAAAGGATTGCACTTGTAAGATGTAAATTATACCTCAATAAAAGTGATTTTAAAAAGAACTCTCAGGACTTCCCTGGTGGTGCAGTGGTTAAGAATCCGCCTGCCAATGCAGGGGACATGGGTTAGAGCCCTGGTCCGGGAAGACCCCACATGCCACGGAGCAACTAAGCCTGTGCGCCACAACTTCTAAGCCTGCGCTCTAGAGGCCGCGAGCCACAACTACTGAGCCCGCATGCCACAACTACTGAAGCCCATGCACCTAGAGCCTGTGTCCTGCAACAAAGAGAAGACACCACAATGAGAAGCCCGCGCACCGCATCCAAGAGTAGCTCCCAGTCGCTGCAACTAAAGAAAGCCCGCACGCAGCAACGAAGACCCAGTGCAGCCATAATTAAATAAATAAACTTATAAATTTTTTTTTAAATAAAATAAAATAAAAAGAACTCGCAAGGGTCCACGATTCTGCTTGTCCAGGGCAGGGCAGGAGAACCACAGAGATGGCCTGAAATTCTGAGCCAGGACACAGGGATTTCCTTCCAGCCTTAGACTCAGGCCACATGGCTATTGGAGGTGCTCTCCCTGGAGAGGTAGCGACCATGGAACAGCACAGAGAGCACCGGAAAAGAGACGGAAGCAGACGAAAGAAGAGTGAAGACAGGAAAGACAAGAACCATGATGACCCTTGGGTTTGGTCTGTTGTAGGGAGAGCGTCCAGGGGACACATCCCTTCTCAGACCTGGGGCCACAGAAGCAGTGTGAAAGGTCATTAACTGCCCATCAAGGCAGGAAGTCTCAAAATGAACAACGATGCCCACGCTTAGGGTCTGCACAAGTGCAAATCAGCGAGCAGGAACTGTCACATGTACAGACTGCAGGAATGCCAGCAGCCACTTCTTCCGAGAAGGTGAACATGAGTTGATAGTTACATGCTTCATAAGGTCGTTGTATCTCCTAATAAACGGAAATATAAATGGATGGGTTTTAAATTCTCTGCAAGTGGTATTTATTTTGCCAAAATATAGCATCATGGGTTCAGGAACATTTCAAATAGAGATGACATGTATAATTCATAGAGCAAAATCCCACTTATCTACCTTGGGGGCGGGGGGGTCACAAAGGGTTCAGAGTGAGATCACACCAGACTCCGAGAAGGTTATGAAAACAATTATGAGCTAATGAGCAGACGCTGGGAGGGCGAGAGAGGAGAGCGGCAAACTGCAGGCTGGCTAACTCTATCCTCACTCATGACAAATAAGAGACCAAAGTTGTCATTTTTAAAAATATTAAATTATTGGGTAGGAAAGTCCAAATTCAAACACAGAATAAATAAAGCCAATTTGTAATAGCCTAGCATTGAAGACAGGTTGGTAGACACAGACTCAGTGTGAACTGTGATGCAGAATCTACTCAGGGCTCCTTCCAGCAAGGATATGCATGTTCGACTCTGTGAGATGCATGAGCCAGCAGGCCTAGAAAACCCGGAGGACCGTGACCACCCAACCCCCAGCACGCCAGATGATGCGATTTTCCACATCCAGTGGAATGGAACTGCAGGGAAGGAAACCTCAGGATGGTTAGACATTAACTAGCCCTTACAATACAAAAGCAAATATCAATCAAACCCTGGACTGGAGGACAGTGGGGGTAAGAGTGGGAAGCAGGGGGCACAGAGATTAGTAAAAAGTCTGAGGTAAGAAGGATAACTTTTCAAAAAAACGAAATGCTATTACTTTCAAGTTTTCAAAGGAGATTAACAACCCAGGTCAGCATGATATCGGCAAGAACTCAGAATTTCAGAGCTGGAGGGGGACCTGGAATTCATCACTTCTCAGCTCCTTGGTAGAAATCTGGTGGAAAGAAGGGCTGAGGAGTATTGATGCATAATGCGGTACCTAAAAAGATTCTACTCTCTGAGGAAGTATAAGCACGCCATCAATGACTTAATCCTGCTCACAGTATGGATTCATCTGGCAAAGCTTCAATTTCCTAGCTGGAAGACGTGAATGGCAGCTCAGCCACTACATTAATTATCCCAAATTATGCATAAGTGGGGTGTGAATGTGAATTATGCATAAGTGGGGGCTCCACTGAATTTAACATAGGGTCAAAAAGAAAAAAAAAATGAGTTGGTAAAAGATTTTAAATATCACACAACTGGCATACCAATTTGGGGAGTTACGATTTGTTTAAAATATAAAGATGAAGCACTTCTGAAGGACTGACTACTGCATTACACACTCAACCGGCTTCTTTTAAACATTCCATCTCTGTACACACTTAAAAGAAATGATTTCCCAATGCAAGCCAATGATGGCATTTTGACCTTTGCAGCCTGTGCAGTTTTCTTTGATGTTCATTGTTTATTTTAAAGAGGAGTTTATTTTAAAGAGGTGACCGTTTCTAGAGAGAGGATCACAGTGTGTAAATGCAGGGGCAACCTCAGAACACAGTCTAAACCATTTCCTTTATTTTACTAATGGGAACAAGAAAACTCAGTGGAGTAAAAAGTTCCATTTTGAAGGAACCAGAGCTGCTGAGGTAACTGGGATTGAGAGGCTCAGATTCCAGAGAGGAAAATAGAAGAAATGCACCCAGTATCACCAGTCAATACACCCAATGTACAAAACTGGTGATGGGAATGTTCTTTATTTTGATGGAGGTGTGAGTTACATGATGCAATCATTTCTCAAAACAGAGTATAAGCTGGACATATCACATTTGTGCATTTCAATATATATGAATTATACCTCAATTTAAAATTCAGTTTTTTGATATAGGTATTGTAAACAAAACCAAAAAAAAAAAAAGAATCAGTAGATTAAATATCCCAAATAAAAGACAAAGGTTTCAGACTGAGGAAAAACAATACCAGTAGCTGTCCCTCAATATAAGAACAAAGAAAGGTTGAAAACAAAAGGGTAAAGGAGCTATTTTATGTACACGCTCACAACACAGAAAGTGGATGCAGTTGTAATACATGAGAAATAATCTAAATCTTCCTGCCCCAATAACACAGCTTCTGCCCGCTTTCTGGGTGAGCTAGTGCCTCCCAGCCCCTAATGCAGTGTTCTTTCAGCCCCACAGAGGAAAAGGCTTGCTGGCGTGGAAGCTGCTGGCACACTAGGTGACCGAAAAGCCCACAGGGCAGCCGGAAAAGCTGCAAGGGTTCCAGACGTGAAGGAGAGCCATGAAGCACAGAAGGCGGGGCCTGGGGCCACCTTCATGTCAGATGACGACTCAGGACACGTCACATCCTCTAGCAAATATGACTGCCACACTTGCAAAATGGTCATGATTTTCTATAAATACATTCCACATATGCAAGACATCACCTCTCCAGCTGAGCGAAGCTCGAGGTGGAGAGACAGAGGCCACTCTCCCATACCCCCAGCGGCTTCCCTGGATGGAAGGTCACCATCCCTGGGAGAGCTCCCAATGGCAGCCACAAAACTCTGAGAGGGGACTTGCAAGATTCCAGGAAAACTTGTTTTCCACTAAAAACATGTTTTACTTAAAAATACAAATGAAAAAAGGTATCCCGTGACACAAATAAAAGAACTAACAAAGAATTCTCTAAAGTAATTTTCATACTGAGAGATCCCTGGGGGGAAAGTCCATTTTTACTCCCTTGGGAGATCCTGTCCTTTTCTAAAAACGTAATTTTAGATCAAAAACCAAACCTATATGCCAATTTTCAGGGGGTCAGTTCAGAATCTCAGAGATTACTACTACCTGATGAACGGAACAGGACTGCATTCCTCTTCTCAGCTCTGAGGCCCTGAGGTCGGACCAAGGCTGCCTGCCTCCCTGTTCCTGATGCATCTGGCCACTCCAGCCCCTGAGATGCAGTCTTCTCACGAAACCAACCCATTCCCGCCATCTCCACTCTCTCCTTCTTTTCCTTCTCTGTCCCATCCCCAACCTTCTGCCCCTTCCCTGGAATGTTTGCTTATCTCTACTCCCACCAACCCTTAAAGCTCAGAACCAGCCCTATCTGCTCCCACCATGCCTTATCTGGTGATCTCAGGCCACCTCCACTTTCTCTGGGTCCTTGTTTGGCCTGCAGTCTCCCATCTGGATGCCCAATGATGCAATAATGCACCACCTCATCTGTTACCTATTTTCCGGACCAAATACCTGCTTTCCTCTCCTGCAGACAGAAGGCTGCACCTTCCTCTGTGTATTCCTCATGTCCTTGGGCCAGGACGAGTCCACAGCTGGCACCAAATGAGCATTTAACAAGCTATAAAGCCAAGTAATCCCATCCACACCACCTCTGCATACGTGTTAAAAGTGCATATATATTAAACTACTGAATCTGACAGTAACATCATGAAGATCGCAACATCTAAAGCAGACCTGGAGACGCGCTTAAGGTTGTTTCCTCGGTAAGAATTTAATAAACATCAGGCAAACACCACACAGATGTTTAAGTTACCGCAACATTTTTTCCCCCAAGAATAATCCACCTGGCCACTCCCACAGAGGCACCAGGTCCCTCCTCACTGTGGACACACACAGGCTACTGGCACCTACCCTCCTCCATCCGTGGAAGCCTGCAAAACGCGGCGAAACTCCAGGCAAGGCGGGGAGGAAGATGTCGGAGTCACTGAAGAAGTCCCGTGCCCGCACAGAAACAAGCAGGCGCGATCCCAACATGGACATGGCCCCCGGGAAGAACGAAGGAAGGGGCGGGCCCTGGAGGGAGGCTGCTCAGGGGCAGTGGGCGGCGCTGCGTGGCTGTGGGCAGGGCCGAGGCCCACCGGGATAGGCCAGCGCAGGTGGAACAGGCACAAGAGGCAGGCCCGTCCCTCGCAGCAAGAAGAGAACCAGGAGGAACGGAAAGGACGTCAGAGGCCTCAGGTGCATTACGGAGAACCAGGGCTGCCCCAGGGCCACAGAAGCACACCTGCAGACCCTCCCCAGACCATCAGCACTGACGCTGCCTGAGGCCTTGAACTCCAAGGTTCCCACTGAGGTTTACACTGAGACCCCTGCTTTCTGGTTCTTTGCTTTTCCTTAATTATGACTGCTAATCTTTTTCTCTTTTTTTTTTTTCTTTTTTTCTTTGCGGTACGCGGGCCTCTCGCTGTTGCGGTCTCTCCCGTTGCGGAGCACAGGCTCCGGACGCGCAGGCTCAGCGGCCATGGTTCACGGGCCCAGCCGCTCCGCGGCATGTGGGATCTTCCCGGACCGGGGCACGAACCCACGTCCCCTGCATCGGCAGGGGGACCCTCAACCGCTGCGCCACCAGGGAAGCCCTCTAACTGCTGATCATTTTGACTGAGCTTTTTTCTGTCATGTACTGTCAAGTAGTTCTGAATTTATCAGCATTTCATTGGATCCTGATTTGGTCCAAGCAGCAAGTCTCTCTGTGTCAACAGGAAGGTATCTATTCCGTAGAAAGAAGTTCATACATGCTTTGCGGGAAAACAAAGCAGGGGACAGCGCTGGCCAAGTATTTATCACCGGCTTCTTGGAAATCACATGTATAATCCGTACAGAAACAGAAAGAATTCAGACACAATCATGACCAAAGGACTGACAATGAGTAATCGCTCAGTGGTAGATGTAGGTGTGTTATTTTACGGTACTTTACTCTCTTTTGTTACCTGTCTTTGAGAAGCAATCAAAACAAAGAAATGAAAATTTCATTTAAAAATAGTCCTATAGCTTCTGTTAGCTCAAGATTCTGCGCTAGGCGAAGTTTTAATAATGACGCACAAAGAACACTCAGCTCCCATCCCAGCTTGCTGCCACACAGAGCTGCCCACTGCCCCAGGGGTAGCTCTGGCTGCAGAGGAAATTGTAGGAAGCTGGGAAACTAGAAGGGGTAAGTGCCTGACACTCACATCCGAAACACACCCAGAGGGCAAATTACAGTAAATAAATCATATAACCTGGAGCCCTCCAACGTACTGCTGAACCAGCGGTTTATCTTCAGGTCCAGAAAAAATAAGGCAGGAGAAAGGAGAAGGGGCCAGCTGGTAGACCATGCAAATCAGCAAGGTGATTGCCAAAGGTAATGGATCCACGAAGCTGCTCCCCTTAAGGATGCATTGATGGGAACCCATCAGCAGAGTCATGACCTACCAGGAACTAACAAGATGATCAGCCTGACAAATGGCAGCAGGAATAGTATTTTTTTCCCATCTTAAAATGAATCGTTTAAAAGAAAAACAAAGGACAGACTTGGCAGTCACCTAATTTCTCAGTCATATCACCTTTGTACTTAATCTTGAGTGGTGACCATATAAAATGTGTAATGTCACAACGTGTATTTCGTGAGATTTTCTATGAAAATCTCATTTTCAAAAATTAATTACACTTTAGTTATGTTTATTTAACCAGTGAGGGCTGCTGTTCTTCCCTAATCATTAAACTAGGGAGAAGACAATTTACGTTTCAAAAACAATGTTAGTAACTCTAAGAATCAATTGCTGTATCTAAAGATTACACAGGCGAGAATAAAACCTGCTTTATTTTAACAACATATGCCTTTTATAGCCTTTTCTTTCCTTTGCCTTTCCCCTAATTCAATGTACCATATTGAATGCATAGGATTTCCCAAGGGGAAAATAATTCTACTTGAATTAGAAAAGCGTCACATCCACAGTTCATGGAGAATAATGCTGCTCAGATTATCAAAACTCTTCTGCCTAGCACAGGATTCCCAGGTTTACAGTGTAAGGTATAAGCTTAATGTCTGATTCGGGATATCACGGGGAAAGCAAGGGCTGACCCTCCCTCACAGAACCATTCTGTCCCCTCATAAAGTCCTGGAAAAACTCAGGTATGACTTTTTCACTCCCCAGTTCCCTGATTTCCCATGGCAACTATGTGAGCACTTTTAAAATTCAACATAAAGTCCAAGATTGCGTCCATACATACACAAAAATAATTTATTCCATCGTAAAGTTCTGAAAAATAGCTTTCATGAAATTTTGTAATTATTCGATATAAGTATAATGGAGCTGATGATTTTTTAAGCTCAAGTATGAAATTTTTTTTTTTCACACTTGCTAATGCTCTAGCACTAGCCAACTCGTTTCTCAATAAAATTCTTCCTGGGCATATTTAAGGGTATATTCTCCTCTCGGCCCTCAGCTTGGGCTACTTGGTATGCCAGCCGGAACACCAAGCCTAAATGAAGGCTTTAACTACCCTTTCCACCAGCCCAGCAGACAGTCCGGAAAATAGCTACAGAAGCCATTTCACAAGGTCACTAATTTGCATTGGCTTCAGCTACACTCACAAATATCATGTCAGCCCCCCTACTGGCCGCCTTTACCCCTCTCTCTCTACTCTCTGCAGCAGGAAGCCCCCATTGCTCTTTTCAACTTCCTTGTCTTTTCCTTTCAGGGATGGTCCCTTCCTTTACAGGAGGAAGGTGAACAAGGGCTCTTTCTGTGGATGGTTTTGGCCTTGAAAAGCTAGACAGTCATTCTGGGTCCTCTAGGATTACAAATAGTAAGAAAACTACAAGCCTCTGACTAGTGGTGGCCATTCTTCCCTCAAGCAGAGAGAACAAAGTACTGAGCCGAGAGCAAGGATCTCTTTCAACCCCTGGGCACAGCCATGACTAACGCCTTGGCCTCCCCAGTGACAAGAATCAGTTACTTTCCTTCTTCTGGAAGTGAATGTGCGTTGGGTTTATGCATTTAGATTACTGGAGCTTTGCAGAGAGCCCAGAAGTCGAGGAGTGTCGGTCCTCTGATGCTGTTCTCCTTCAGTATGGGGTGGAATATTCTGGGTCTTCTGCCCTCTTCATGTCACTTTTGTCAACAGTGACACAGTAACTTGCTAGGACTTTGACTTGGGAAGGCATTGCACCTATAGATCAAGTTGGAAAGATCTGACATCTTAACAGTAGTGAGTATTCTTACCCATACACTGGAATATCTTGCCATTTATTTAGCTCTTGTTTGAGGTTTACATCATTTGCAATCAAAAGAAGCCTCAATCCACAGAAACTTACAATACAAAAAGAACCTACAGGCACATGCGCTTATAAGGAGCATTCCACAAGCAAAGTGCACATGACCTTTGCAGACCCTGTGCCTTCAGCTCACCTGGGAGACCATCCTTTAGATGGGTCAGACTGCTTTAGACTCTGTTTTAAACCCCCTCATCTTTCCTAGAACAAAATCTTGGAAGGCGCTCCAAGGGGCAGCTGCAATTTGAAGATTGCAGAGAAGAGCCAGTGGATGTGGGTTCTAAATGTCTCCATCGATGACTCTGCTATTAAACTCACCGACTTTACATGATCGTGTTTCCTGCCCCTCCCTTCTGCATGCTTTCTCATTATTACTTTGAACGGGGTGCCATGGCAGCGCTGGGAGGATCACAGGAAGGTGCACTGAAAGGTTCTGAGGAGTGAGAGAGCTGCACAAATAGAAGGCCTTAGGATTATCTCAGGCTCCCTAATCCACCTGGACAAAAGCAGCAGATAAGCTCTCTCCAAACCATATAGGAGTCTGGGTTGGGTACTTTCCTCCACTGTATTATGTAACGTAACCAAGCATCCAATAGCAACAAGCACTGTATCTGTGTAGACACCTCCAGCCACCCAGCCAGCAGCACCACTGAGTACACACCAGACAAGGGGTGGAAACTGGACGCTGTCTAAAGGGAACCGGAAAATGAGAGCCCAGTCCTAAACGATGGTCACGTAGTTAGAAATGTCAGGTAGATACCCAAAATGCACGTAAATAAGGGCGCTTTCAGCGCACTACGGCTGCACACGAACATGTTTCCCGTGGTGGAGTGAAGCAGAGTTACTAGCACAGCAGTTCTCAGAAAGAGATAACTTTTAAGCAGGATCTCAGGAGAAGCCCACCCTCAACGTCCAAATATTCTAGAATCATCAGCCACTTCTTTATTTTTTTTAATAATTTAATTAATTTATTTATTTTTGGCTGCGTTGGGTCTTTGTTGCTGCGCGCGGGCTTTCTCTAGTTACGGCGAGCGGGGGATACTCTTTGTTGCGGTACGCAGGCTTCTCATTGCGGTGGCTTCTCCTGTTGCTGAGCACGGCCTCTAGGCGTGCGGGCTCAGTAGTTGTGGCACACGGGCTCAGTAGTTGTAGCTCGCGGGCTCTAGAGCGCAGGCTCAGTAGTTGTGGCACACGGGCTTAGTTGCTCTGCCGCATGTGGGATCTTCCCGGACCAGGGACTGAACTCATGTCCTCTGCATTGGCAGGCGGATTCTTAACCACTGCGCCAGCAGGGAAGTCCCTTCACCCGCTTCTTAAGATGTCTCTCCATCAGGCAGTGGCTTAAGCCAACGATTTGGGAGGTGATGAAACCACCCTGCCTCCTCCTCATCTCCCACGTGGGAGCCACCACCGCAGTCCATAAATTATACCAGCAAGTCTCTTCCTCCGTCTCAAAACTCATCACCAATACTGGAGCCCAATGTCTCAACCAGGGGCAATTCTGCCCCCACCTCAATCCCAGGAGACACTGAGCAACATCTGGACACATTATTGGTTGTCACGCTAGGGAATGCATCTAGCGTGTAGAGGCCAGGGATTCTGCTAAACACCTGTAGTGCACAAGACAGCCCCACAACCAAGAAGGATGGGCCCCAAATGTCAGTAGTACTAAAGGAAAGAAGCCTGCTCTAGCCCCAACCCCATAGTCTCTTACCTGGACTTCATGACAGCCTCTCACCCCACCGCATCCTCTCTTAACTGCTCCAGCCCATTGTGCAGACAGCAGCCAGATGACCCTCTGAGAAGCCACGTCTGATGTGACCATGCCCGTTCCAGTGGCGCCCACGGATCCTGAGCAGGACCACCGGGCTCTGCCCCAAGCGCCCCTCCACCTCTCCATCCTCTCCCCCCAGCCCTCGCTGGCTCACTGCCCACCCCATCCAGCCACAACCACTGATCTTATGGCCAGTCCTTGAAAGCAGCAAATACCCTCCTGTCTACTGGCCTCTACCTGGAACTTGCCCCACCTCATGCTTTCTTCACCCAACTCCTCCTTGAAACCTTCCCTGAACCCCCCAACTCTTTCCCATCCCCTGATATCCCTGGTCATCCTATCCCTTACTTTCCTCAAAAGGACCTTTTACAATCTAAAATTAGAGATTTATGTCTATGGTTTGCTTAAAATCGTACAACTATACATGTGTGGGTATGGTGATTTGATTAATACCTGTCTCGCTGACTTAAATGTAATCACCATGAGAACAGAGCCCACATCTGTATTATATGTGTGTGACCAGCACCTGGCACAGTGCCTGGCTCACAGAATGAACATATTAGTAAATGAATTTTTAAAACAAATGAGCCAATAAATGAACAATGAGGGGCTAGGCATAAAGCCATCCACTGTGATGGAGGAAGGAGAAAAGGGCTGGGGGGCACCTTGCCTGGTGGAAGAGGTGGGCAGAAGGCTTGGATAAGGAAGGGGAGCTGGGGGAGAGACCCCTGAAGGCCAAGGTCAGGGGCCAGGAAAAGGCAATCCCTCCAGGTGCCGGAGAGGAGTGCTTTTCCACTAGAGAGCATCACTGCAGGGGGCAGGACAGGCAAGGTGGCTAGGAAAGGCCTGACATCCTGCGGTCCCAAATTCAAGCCTTGTCCTCCAACACAAACAGGCACATGAGGGTAAAGAACACGGAGGAGGGCTTCCCTGGTGGCGCAGTGGTTGAGTCCGCCTGCCGATGCAGGGGACGCGGGTTCATGCCGCGGAGCGGCTGGGCCCGTGAGCCATGGCCGCTGGGCCTGCGCTCCGCAACGGGAGAGGCCCGCGTACTGCAAAAAAAAAAGAACATGGAGGAAACCCACCACAAAATTAAAGGAAAGATCAATGCCACCAACTACTTCTCAATGAAATCATTCACTGCAGGCTTAAAATGCTAAAAGCAAAAATCCTAGTACTCAACAATGGAAAAGTTAATGATGAAAAATCATTTGATTAAGCAAACGAACGCACATCAATGCAGGCACGTGCTCTGAAGTAGCACAGAGCCGTTACAGCTACAACTACTCATTAATGCGGAAAGGCACTCATGATATATGATACAAAGGGAGCAAAGCGAACCTTATCTAGGTTGTAACTATACAAATTCTCACGCACGCACACCATAACTTGGGTAGAAAGCCAACACAAACGGTTGGCTTGCTGAAGAGTGGAGAACAGAAATGATTTTGCTTTCCGCTAAGGCTGCATTTCTGCTGCTGTTGCAAAGTCCTGTCCACTACAAATGGGGGCAGGGAGGTGGTCAGGAAACAAGTGTCTCCATCCAGACAGCTCCAGACAAAGTCTGCCCACATGGGTGGTATCTCAAGTGTCCTGGGGCTACAGCTGAGAAGACTGTGCAACTCCCCTACAAGGAACTCTGGCCAGAAGAGAGATTCCAGAAATCCAACACTGGGCGAATGCTCTCCACATTATACACTGGGGGAAGCTGGAAGCCCCAGTGTTGGATGAGTTCAAATTGGAAGCATTTTGAGCCAAAGGTTTACCAAGCAAATGACCTAGAATGTTTTCTTCAGCTTTTTTTTTTTTTTTTTTTTTTTGCGGTACGCGGGCCTCTCACTGTTGTGGCCTCTCCCGTTGCGGAGCACAGGCTCCGGAAGCACAGGCTCAGCGGCCGTGGCTCACGGGCCCAGCCGCTCCGCGGCATGTGGGATCTTCCCGGACCGGGGCACGAACCCATGTCCCCTGCATCGGCAGGCAGACTCTCAACCACTGCGCCACCAGGGAAGCCCTGCTTCTTCTTTTTTGATGCGAGTCATGACTTCACTTGCAAGTGTCTTATCATCTACGCGTAAGGAAAACTTGTGAAATCAGAGTAGTCCAGAACATCGGGCAGCGGAGCGCTGGTGGCGCAGGTGAAGCCAGCCCCGAGGGGAACACCTGCACCTGCCTGGACTCCACCCTCCAGGGCAGCCAGGACACTCACTGCACAGGTGAGATCCAACCACACCCACCTCAGAGTGTGACCAGGGACCAACGTCAGCTGCACTCACTAGGTTATGACTGGAAATGAAAACCCTCGGCCGCCTCCCTGGAAGTACCGAGGGGGAATCTGCATTTTCACAAGACCCCCAGGTGATTCGTATTAGGTGAGGTCGGAAGGGTAGGGTCCTCATAATGGGATTAGTGCACTTATAAGGGTCACAAGAGAGCTTGCTTCATGTCTCTGTTATCCACCACGTAAGGATGAAAGAAGTCAGCTGTGGGCAATGCAGAGGAAGGCTCTCACCCGAACACGGCCCTGACGGCACCCTCATCTTGGACTTCCAGGCCCCAGAAACGTGAGGAATAAATTTCTGTTGTTTATAAGCCACCCAGTCTACGATATTCTGTGACAGCAGCCCAAACTAAGACAAGCACCCAGAAGGAAGAAATTTCTGTTTCAAGCTGCCATGTTTGTGGTATTTAGTTGCAGCAGTCCGAGGAGACTGGTGTCACTTCCAAGCACGGCTCGGTGCCCTCGGCCCCCGGAGTCTGGGACCACCCTCTCCTCCCTGTTAGTAGGAGAACTCTCCAGAAGGCCTGGCCCGTTGCTGATTCTCCCGTGGCCGTTCCCTTCATGGCTGTCTTCTCCTGAGACGCCAGCCTTCAGCTGCTGAGTATATCCTGGTTCAGAAAGTCTTCCCCCCAAACGGACAAGTGACCTGGAAAGTCACCATCCAAGCCATCTCGGACAAATGATGACAGACTTTGCAAGCAAAGCCCTGACTCGCATCTGCGGCATCCTGGATCAATCAACACAATCAACAGCCACCAGCCCCCAGCCTCAAAAAAAAGTGAGGAAAATATTTTATTGTTTGCTCTGAGCGTACCTTCCTGGCTCTGATGCTACCCATGTCTTTAAAATACATACAAGTCTATGATGGTTCCCACGTCTCGCTGGCCTGCTTCCTCAGGGCCCAGAATCATCTGAGCTGAAGGAACCGGACTCAGGAGAGCTCTTGTCTCCTTACTTGATTCACCCACTGATCCTGTACCAAGAGACGCCAAGGTTACGTAAGCAGGTGACTTCTGAGGATCAAAGAGCTCCCTAGGCGTCCAGCACTGTGGTCAAGTCGCTCAGTCCCACAAAGAATAGGATGAAGTGGAATCACAGACAGGACCAGGGTTCTAGTGAAAACCAAGGCCAGGCCATCACGTGGAACACAACAGCCCAAATGGGAGGTGCACAGATTCCTCAGGCAGGGAGCAAGTCCTGATAGCTCTGCTCACAACTTCCACAGACCTTCGGCGCATTTGGAAATCTGTATGCACCCAGCTAACCGGACACAGCCAGGTCTTTGCCATAGAGAAAGGGTTGGCCAGGGAGGTTACTGAAGCACTGTTTACGGAAAGAAAAACTACAAACAATCTTGGTGCCCAAACATAGAAAACTGGTTAAATAAGCTACGACACAACCATGAAATGATATAACCTTAAAAGAGGTGTTCTTCAAGAGTACTGAAGGATGTAGGGAAATAAAATGTATGTGGAAAAAAGGAAAGTTGTATAAGCAGGTATGTATAAACACACATACATACATATGCAAATATCTGTACGTATATATGATACATACGATCTCATGCATCATCATAGCCTAAGGAGGAAAAGCCTACGATTATAAAGACAAAAATGCTAACACTGTAATTTATGGGGGGGGAAATGACAAGTGAGACTTATTTTTCTGAAGTGACTTTTTGGCATTTTCCACTTGTCTAAAAAGATCACATATTACATTTAAACTGAGGGCCAGGACACAATAAATCCCTGCTTTGTTTAAGGGAGCTGATAAGACTTCACATCCTTATGGGAATCTTGAACGCAGCACATGAAGTGGAGAACACTGGGGCCCAGGAGGAAGGGGTCAAGTGGGAGCTGCTATTACTAGAGCCAAGGCCCCGGGCAGGTCAGCAGTCACCTGTGCAACCTGATTTTCTCATCTGCAAGGAAATCACAGTATTTCCGATCCTTATTTTGTCATCATCCCTAAAACATTCAGAGTTTTTCCAGAGGACAAAAATATTTGAAACTTACAAATTTGTGACAAGCAGTGAGGACCCTGGAAGCTAGCTGAGAAATGGACAAAAAGCAGCCAAAGCTTCTGATAAGGAAGAATTTTAGATAAAATAGAAGAGAAGTAAGTATAGTTCAACTCCAGGTATTATTTTTTGTTGTTGTTGTTGTTGTTTTTTAACATCTTTATTGGAGTATCGTTGCTTTACCATGGTGTGTTAGTTTCTGCTTTATAACAAAGTGAATCAGCTATACATATACATATGTCCCCATATCCCCTCCCTCTTGCGTCTCCCTCCCTCCCACCCTCCCTATCCCACCCCTCTAGGTGGTCACAAAGCACCGAGCTGATCTCCCTGTGCTATGCAGCTGCTTCCCATTAGCTATCTATTTTACATTTAAGGAAATGAAAACCATGCTTCTTGGAGGGCAAAACTCACCCAACAACTGCATTTACTGTGATTACCATATAGCTTATTTCCAACACAGTTCTTCCCGGGGAAGGCCAGACAGAAGTGGCACCACCAGGGGTCAGAAAGGCAAGCAACAGGGAAGCTGGCACCCAAGGGGCAGCCCCCTGGAAGGAAGGCAAAGCCTCACGCATCTGTGTGCCCATCTCAGCTCAGGAGCCTCAAATTCGATTAATCTTCACCCCAGTCCAATCCGCATTCTGGTAGAGGAATTCACTGAGCACCAGGGACCTGTGTCTCTACAATGGAAGACACACACAGAACACTAATAATATTTCATACTAAACCGAACAAGAGGGTGGAAGAAATAGAAAGAACGGTAAAGAGCAGTGTTTTTCAAATGTGGGTTGAGATACGTTTGCTGTTCAGGAAATAAATTTAGTGCCTGTCAACCAGCAATTTTTTTTTTAGTGAAATACATTAGTTCAGAATAGACTAAAGGATACCAGAATGGAACAGAAAATGCCAGAGTACATCCCATGGAATAAAGGGTTAGAACTTTTTCATGAAAGACTTCAGCTTCACACACACACAGACACGCCCAACAACGCATTTTTTATTGTGGATCAGGGTCAATGTTTCCCTCAACAGAAAGTTCTAGAAACTTCTAGGGAGGCTATGCCTAGTTCACAGGGTAGTCTTTTCCAGGATCATCCCACAGAGTTGTAAGATTTGTGGAACAGAGTGAAAATGTCAATGCCTGTGTTAATTCTGATGGCAAAACCCCACGTGCCCCAAACCTAGCACTGCAATCCACGAGTGGTGAAGAAACAGAAGCCTCTGTGGCCAATGCAGGGGGCCCATCACCGAGACCCATCCTCCAAGAAGCCTCAGGACCAGCCCCATGGAACCGCCTTTACCTCCTCTAGACACAACCAATTTCTGCTGGCATAGCATCAAAGTTTTTTAATTGCTTTATGCCAAAAAACACAGGACATATCCACTCCGATGAAAAGCTCCACAGGGAACAAAGCTGATGTCTTTACAGCCCCAAAGCATCTGATCCAGAGCTGCTGTCCCTCGATGTGGACAACCACTTTAGGCCCTGTTTCTGAGCCATCGGATCGCTGGTGCCCAGTGACCCTCTCTGGGGGGAACTGAATGGAAGGATGTGGCTCTGGATCTGGGCAACGTGGGCTTAAATTATCCCTCTGCCTGGTCCCATGGCCTTGGGCAAGTTCATTAACAGCTCTAGGTGTCTTCACCTACAATCAACGATCGTACCTATGGAACGGGAGTACTGTAAGGGTCACAGAAGATGATAAATATAAAGCACTCAAAACGGCAAGTGATCGATGAATGTCAGCCCCTGGAGCTCATGCTTCTTCCTATCAGCCTTTGGCATTAACCCTCCGGGTGGCTTCCAAGCATCCAGAGGGGCACTCTACTCGTGTCTCTAAGAATCAAAGGCTATAGGAGAATTGGCTGTATTGACTGTGAAGATTCTGAACGGCAGAACCTGGAATCTGACCCATTTCTCCAAGGCAGCTGGAGAACGTCACAGCTTCCTGAGAAAAACAAGTCTACCGCCAGATGTGAGTTTTAGGGAAATGCTGAAACACAGTCAGGGAACAAGAAGGGCAGGTACAGCACTGAGGGTGTAGCGAGTAAACAGAGGTTCTGCCATAATTTCATCAAGAGTAACTGAGTACCAGACACACAGTGGCTCGTGACAGGCACGGCCATGGTGAGCAAAGGAAGAGAAGGCAATGGAAGAGGAAGATGGCGTCTGGCTTGGAGATGCTGCAGGTGAAGTGCCATTGGGTCATGCGTGGGGGAGAGGCAGACGGTGACCACACAGGGTAGAGCAGAGAACAGGACCAGATGGCGCTGGCCACAGGTACAAGGACCTGCTCATGGTGGGGCAGAGGACGGAGAAGTGTGATGGCCAAGAAGGTCCCCCGAAGCACCTGCTGAATGCTTAGGATGTCTGGGGGTGGCTGTAGGCATGTGAAAGGGGCAATCTGATGTGCAGACAGAAGATTCCAGACTGAGACGAAAGGGTGAGGGATCCATCAGGACCCCAAAGGAAGGGGCAGGTAGGGGAGAACTCAACACAGGTGGAGGGTTAGTTTCAGGTAGTAGAATGGACTCGTCTTCTTCGGAAGGAAGTGAGAAAGGAAAGGTGATGTTGAACAGGTATTAGAGGATCTTTTCAGTACAGCAGACAAACCAGCAACATTTGCTAAAGGTGGGAGGGGGTGGGTAATGAGTCTCAAGCTTGAGAAGCTGCCAGAAATACTGTTAAGATAAATGGAACAAGAAATCTTTTTTTCTTTAATTTTTATAAAAAATAAAATGGTATGGGTGCTGTGGAAAATGACATGGTAATTCCTCAAACAATTACATATACAGCCCAGCAATTCCACATCTGGTATAGACCCAAAAGAAGTGAAAGCAGGGCTTGAACAGCTCGTTACTTGTAAACTTACTTTCACAGCAGCATCATTCACAAAGGCCAAAAGGTGTAAAGAACCCAAGTGTCCATCAAACGGTGCATGAATAACAAAATTTGTTAGATACATGCAATGGGATACAATTCTGTCTCAGCAAGGAAGGAAATGCTGACACCTGCTACAACATGGATGAACCGTGAGGACATTATGCTAAGTAAAAGAAGCCAGTCACGGGCTTCCCTGGTGGCGCAGTGGCTGAGAGTCCGCCTGCCGGTGCAGGGGACACGGGTTCATGCCCCGGTCCAGGAGGATCCCACATGCCACGGAGCGGCTGGGCCCGTGAGCCATGGCCGCTGAGCCTGCGCATCCGGAGCCTGTGCTCTGCAATGGGAGAGGCCACAAGAGTGAGAGGCCCGTGTACCGCAAAAAAAAAAAAAAAGAAGGCAGTCACAAAAGGACATGTACGGTATGATTCCACTTACACGAGGAACTTGGAATACTCAAGTTCATAGAGACAGACAGCAGCACGGTGGCTCTCAGGGGCTGGGAGGAGGGGAGGACGGGGCAGCTACGGTGTAACAGGTACCGAGTTTTTGTCTGGGGCGATGAAAAGGGTTCCAGAGACGGATGGTGGTGATGGTTTCACACCCACGTGAATGTCTTTCATGTCACAGAACTATACTCTTGAAAGTGGTTAAAGTGGTAATTTTTCATATTCTTTACCATATAAAGAATTTTTTTAAGGACCTGTCAGCAGCTCTGAGGTTGGGGGTCATTAACTGAGGGATCGTAAAGCAGCACAATGGTGAGTGTGTCTCTAGAACCGCATGGGGGCCCCAGAGCAGGATCTAGAAGTGAAGGAGACCTGAGGCCACCTGGCAGAGCATCGCCCACATATTCACCGTGGTTCCCTCTCCCATGTAACAAAAACGTACCCAAGTACGCTCCTGCTTAAGTTAAATGACGCTGCTAAAAACTCCAAGTCCAGTGGAAGGCAGCGCTGTTCAAAACTCTAATTGGATGCCGTGTTTATCCTGCAGTTAATTATTATCAGAAACTCCTCTCGCCTCTCCCTTCACTGAGGCATAAAATGCTGACTTGGATCCGCAAGGTGGGTGTAAGTGGTTCTTACAAGTCTGAGAAGGGTGACGGCGGGGCTCAGAACGGCCACTCCCACCCCACAGGTCTATCAGGTCACGCTGAACATCACCAAGAACGCATGGAGCGCGCTGACCCCCTGCTCACAAATGACGTCATCTCCAAGATCAAAACAAGCCAACAAGGGCCACCCTTGGGAAACAACGTCTAACCCCTAGGAAATGCCAGTCTTTTTCATATTTCCTCTACGTAAGATGACTCACAATTGGATTTCCATTTCCACAGAGCAAAACGCAAGGAGTTAAAACAACGCAAAAACAGGATCCCGTGATGGGAATTCTTACATTTCAGAAGTCGAGGAAGCACCTACTGTGCAAGAACAAAATACAAAATCAGCAGCAAGCAGGCAACATTTCAAATAAAACTCAGTCATCTGTGCCGCAGATGTAAGGTCTGCACCGGGGCACAAACGTCACTGAACTCACCCGTGTCTCCTAATAAAACACCCACTGAAGGAAGGACTTTCAAGTCTGCAGTTACTAAACGCCTTGACATCCAGGGAGGTGGGCAGACACAAGCCAAGCCCAATCAAATTTAATAATCTAACAGTATATTCAGAAACCAAAAAGGACTTCTGGGCTCAAAACTTCCTGTCATTTGTATCTATTCTTAGACTCCCTGTGTCTGTTTTCCAGAAATGCCAGAGGATTTCGTAGTAAATGTACCAAACACACTGTTAATTTTAACCTCAAAACAATAAGGCAGCTTTAGGCAATAAGTTGCCAAAATAATTAAGCCAAAACTTGAAAACACACGCCACACAGCTTTCTCTGTGGATCTCCAGCTCCACATGAAGACTGAGAAGTGATACTGAGGACGGCACGGCTCTGCCAGACAGCAGCTTCACCTCCGAGATGAAAGGGCCATCGTGACTGTTCACGTTTAGTGACACTGCTCCCCTGGTCGCAACAACCGTGACACACATCTGAGCACACGTACATCTCTGTCCCAGACTTAAAATCTGGGAAATCACTTTCCCACAATATTTTTCATAGCCATAAAGATGTTTCCTGGGAAATGCTACAGTAAAAGAACATTCAAAGAGGAAAGTAAGAACAGAGGCTGCTACAAGGAGCAGCGGAGTGAAAGCTGCAAGTTAATCATTTGGAAGGTTCTTGTCCTTTGAAGGAATTAGCACGGGCAGTGCACACAAATCGCACGGCTTCTTCTGCAGTAAGTCAGCCACACTGAAACTGCCAGACAGGGATGCTGGCAAGTGTGCGGGTCCCGGGCTGCTCCCTGGGCCCGCCCCCCACGCCCCACCTCCTGGCACCTCCACGCCGGCGTGTCCTGAAGACCACACAGACCCCACCTGAGACGCAGGCATCTTTTCTCCCAAAGGACCACAGGGCAAGGACAGATAATAAGGTGGTGAGAACAGAAGGACCACGGGAAGGTTGGATGCCTCGCTCGCTCTTCCAGACTCGCTGGAGGGACCAAGATATATCACTATCAGTGCAGCTCAGCCTGAGGCCTGACGGACGCCTGGGGCACCTACAGCCTCGGCCTCCCACACCTGCTCAGATACTGAGGTGCCCTGACGAGTGACGTGAACACATCATTCTCATCCACTTCCCCATCCTTCCGTAATGGAAACTGAGAACCTCTCCTTGCAGAGAAGCAAAGACCAAGGACAGCATTTAAGAGCCCCTCCAGAGGAAGCAAAAAGAATCCCATTACAGGGACCACGACCATGGTCACCGCAAAGCCGCTCCTGAACCTTCCGCTCAAGTCCAGGCTTCGAAGGACATGCAGACCCTGCTTTTCCCGGCCTGCAGGGAGTCCTGCCTCTAAGAGCGGGGCCCTGAGTGTGGTCGATGCTGCCCCAAGGACCTACCTTCACCCGGACGGTCTGGTCTGACACGCCGCTCATCATGTCGCTGATGGACCGGAACAGCTGCACCAAGGACTCCACGAAATCGGCCTCTCCTTTGTTTTCGTACAGCCTGCAAAGGAACACACAGATCTGTGGGCCTGGCACACGGCACATCACCACTTTCTGCTCCTGCATCTACAGACATTAAAATTGCTGTGAGGGAACATCCTCGATATCCATGGAACATGGGAGCTGACTTGGATTATAATCTGGACCCTCAGCTAGGGAGATACACCTTCACGCTGAGGAAGCTGGTTTTATTCATTCTATTTATTGCCTTTTGGCTTGTAACATAACACATTCTACAAAGCTGAAAAACGCAGAAATGCATAAAAAGGGAGGGAAGGAGGGAGAGGGTAAGGAAGGGAGAGAGGAAGGAAGGATGGAGAAATCCAGCTTTAATTCTACCCCGCAGAGATCACATCATTAATATTTCAGTGTACATCCTGCCAGTGTTTCTTAAACCTATAATGTCACATAATCGACAATCACAAAGATAACTAAGTTTAACATGATCTTAGAACCTTTTGAAAATGACACTATAATAATAAACTCAAAATTACTTGATTTCAGAGTAATGACACTATACAAATTCTTCCGTCACAGAATTGGTGGTTCCGGGAAAACATTCAAAAAGTGGATCATATTCAGTAAATGGATAATAAGGAAGTGGTACACTGGTTACACGTATGCAAACACGTGCTGCTAATTGTAAATAAGTTTTGTCTATAAATTATTTATTAGCAGTTACTTCAAGCTGCTGTGTTACTAACAAGCAATACATTTGCATTTTAAAATGATGCAGCGCACATGTTTTATTAATACAGACTAGTTTTCTGCCTAATTAAAAGTATACCATACCTGAAAACTTGTGTACAATGGAAAATTTTGTAAACTAAGTGATAATTAATTACCCTAGAAGTAATCTTAAATGAGTTCCATTGTAAAGCAACAAATTCTGTCTAAAATGGGACATTGCAACCTAGTGTATCTGTTTTGTAAAGGGTTTTCAAATAGGGGTTTGTATAAACAGTGTGCCAAACAATGACAGTTATGAAGTCATGAACTTCTGCTTGCAGGTGAAAAGGAGCAAGGTTTGGCAGACTGGCGCAGATACTTGGGGAGGCTTCTAGCACGTACTCATCCATTCTCCCCCATTCCCCCCCACCCCGCTCCCAGTATATCTGCCAATTCCTAAGGCTCCAGGGCGCAGGGGACTGAAAACCAAAATGAAAACATCTATAAAGCAGAGTGGAGTGTTTATCTGTCTCCAGAGATAAAGAATACAGTCTGAAAAATGTCAGGGAGAGGGGCTCCAGATAACACAGCAGACTCTCAGTTGAAAACCCTGGGCAACCAGAGGAAAACCATATAAGACTGAGGCTCACAAAGGCTACATACAGCCTCTGTAGTGTAAAGGTTCAGTCTCACTCTCTCTGCCTAGAAAAGAAAAGGATGAATCATCTCTTGAAGAAGATCACATCATCTGGAGCTTTGACGGTTTTATATATTCACAGTCCTGTATTCAAACAAAGTTATTAAACACAGCAGAATACCAGACCACATGTGGCCCAATCAAAAAAGGGACGACAGAAACAGACCCACAAGTGATCAAGATACTGTAGTCAGCAAGCAGTTGCATCCTGTATCAAGACTGTCAAAATAAATGTATTATATTGTAAAACAAAAAGAAAAAGATGGAAAAAATAGAAAACTGGAAATATGAAAATAGAGAGATGAAGAAAACAGAAGGTAAGATAAAAAATTCTAAAGATAAAAAATTCTGTATAAAAAAAAGATGAAAATTCTAAAACAAAAATATAATATCTAAAATTAAGAATTCAGGGACTGCCCTGGTGGCACAGTGGTTAAGAATCCACCTGCCAATGCAGGGGACATGGGTTTGATCCCTGGTCCAGGAAGATCCCACATGCCACGGAGCAACTAAGCCCATGTGTCACAACTAATAAAGCCCACACACCTAGAGCCCATGCTCTGCAACAAGAGAAGCCACCACAACGAGAACCCTGCACACTGCAACGAAGAGTAGCTCTCACTCGCTGCAATTAGAGAAAAGCCCACACACAGCAACGAAGACCCAACGAAGCCAAAAGAAAAAGTTTTTTTTAAATGATAAAATAAAATTAAGAATTCACTATATGGGTTAACTTGAGATTAGACACAGTTAAAGACAGAGTCAGTGAAATGGAAGACAATTAACAGGAAAATAAACAGAAGAGACAGAAAATATAGAAAAGTGTGCTAGAGATATGCAGGACACAATAAAGAGATCTAACATACATGTAATTGAAGTTACAGAAGAAAATGAGAGCTACAGTGTGACAAATGCAACATTAGGATAGATAATGGCCATGAATTTGCCAAAACTAATAGAGAATCAATCCAAAATTCAAGAAGCAGGCTTCCCTGGTGGCGCAGTGGTTAAGAATCTGCCTGCCAATGCAGGGGACACGGGTTCAGTCCCGCGTCTGGGAAGATCCCACAGCCGGCGGAGCAACTAAGCCTGTGCGCCACAACTACTGAGCCTGCGCTCTAGAGCCCGAGAACCACAACTACTGAGCCCACATGCCACAACTACTGAAGCCCGCACACCTAGAGCCCATGCTCCGCAACAAGAGAAGCCACCACAATGAGAAGCCCGTGCACCACAACGAAGAACAGCCCCCGCTCGCCACAACTAGAGAAAGCCCGTGCGCAACAACAAAGACCCAAAGCAGCCCAAAATAATTAATTAATTAATTTTGAAAAATTCAAGAAGCTCTCAAAATCCAATGTAGGATAAACAAAAGGCTAACCATTCCTATGTAATCCATAGTAAAACTGCTAATAACCACAGAAAAAGAGAAAAATTGTAAACATAGGTAGAGAAAAAATTTTAAAGACACCTTTACCTTCAAAGATGTAACAGTAAGTCTGAAAGCTGACTTCTCACCAGAAATGATGGAAATCAAAAGAGAAAAGAAAAACATCTGGAAGAAGAAAATAACTGCCAATCTGGAATTCTATATTAAAAGAAAACACCCTTCAAAAACAAAGATAAAGTCAACGATTCTCATACAAACAAAACCTGCAGCAGACTTATACCCAAAGAAATTCTACATGAAGTTCTTTGCACCGAAGGAAAATTATCCTATAGAGAAACATAAAATTAAAAGAAAGATGGAGGGTTTCCCCGGTGGCGCAGTGGTTGAGAGTCCGCCTGCCGATGCAGGGGACGCGGGTTCGTGGCCCGGTCCGGGAAGATCCCACATGCCGCAGAGTGGCTGGGCCCGTGAGCCATGGCTGCTGAGCCTGCACGTCCGGAGCCTGTGCTCCGCAACGGGAGAGGCCACAGCAGTGAGAGGCCCACGTACCACAAAAAAAAAAAAAAAAGAAAGAAAGATGGAAAAACAGTAATATAAAACATGCTGAATGAATACCAACTATAAAAATAATAACAGTAATGCCTTAAAATATACGTAGACTTGAAATGCATGACAATAGTAACACAAAAAAGAGAGAAAATGGGATAAAAAAAAGAAAATTTTGATTGATACAAAAGAAGGCCAAAAAAAGCAGGAAAAGGAAACATAATACAGATGGGTAAAAGAGAAAATTGATAGAAAGACAGCAGGTATAAACTTTATATATTACTTAATTGAATTATTTATAAATGAACTAAATACTCAACTTTACAACTTACGATCAATGACTAATTATTCAAGAAGCTAACAGCAGGTAACAGGCAAACACTCAACAAAGCAACAGAAAGACAGAAGAGGAACTGGGCAATAACTAGCTTTAGCGACTGGAGTCAGAAGGTCTGGCGCAGGATGCGACTGTTTTCTGGCTTTCCAGTTAATGTGATCCACCCACTCAGAAAACACAGACAAACAAAACCAGTGGAGAAGTGCCCCTGGCTGTCAGGAATCTTTTGGTGGGTTCCCCAGGAACCAAATATCTTTGGACCAGAGTTTTAAAACTCCTGTTCTCATTTCAAAGCAAAATGAGCTTTCTAAACAAAACAAAAAGCATGGATTTGCATAGTGAGAAAGAGAGTGGAGTAACAACCGTAAGTTTCAATACCTTCTTCTCCAAAGTTTCGCCCCTTCCTTCTTTGGAAGGATTACTGTCAGCTATCGTGGCATTTCACAAAGCTACTACATTATGTGAAAACACACTACACCAGTCTGAAAGAAGAAGAAAAATAAAAGACCTCAAACGTTTATTCCAACTGCAAAAAGAAAAACACAGTTGTCAATTCCAGCTCTGAGCACAACTGTTTTTCTCCCAAGGTAATAGATGTGTTGCAGGTAAGAAAATGAGAACCCGAGTGTGATTTCTTCCCCACCTCAAAAAAACCATGCATCAGAGCTGCTTACGAATCAAACATCCCAGACATCTGTGAAGGACACAGGATGGCTTTTTCCTTCAGCAGACTATACAAGATAGGAACAGTGTTTCATCTCAATGCCTTTGATAAGACAGATGAAGAACTACTAAAATGGGCCCTGGGCAGTTTGAGGACAAGACGCGACTAAGAGACTTTAGCCCTGTTGCCCATGACTTTAAGGTTATGACTTTTTTTCCTATCATAGATTCTTCTCAGCAATCTCAGACTAAAGATTTAAATTTAACAAGTACTGTATCTGGGGCTTCCCGGGTGGCGCAGTGGTTGAGAGTCCGCCTGCCGATGCAGGGGACGCGGGTTCGTGGCCCGGTCTGGGAAGATCCCACATGCCGCGGAGCGGCTGGGCCCGTGCGCCATGGCCACTGAACCTGCGCGTCCGGAGCCTGTGCTTCGCAACGGGAGAGGCCACAACAGTGAGAGGCCCGCGTACCGCAAAAATAATAATAATAAGATAAAACACAGGAAAACAAAACCTCGTTTACTTGGTCATCTTTCATACCGTGACAGTGAGAAAATCATCAACAGCTTTGACCTTGAAGAGAAGAAAATGCTTCGACCCACATCAAGAGTCACCCTTATCCACAATAAGAAAAATAGAAGAGTGTGCCTTTGATATCTCAGTCAAGGATAAGAGCACGATGGCCTCAAACCGTGGGTCTTAGATCACGGAATGTTAGAGCGAACAAAGCACAAACAATCCTTGACCAGTAACACAGGGGCCGTGACCACTGATTAATGGTGGGTACTACCCCGTCTGTGGCTCTTTTTTCTTTTTTAAAGATTTTTTTTTGATGTGGACCATTTTTAAAGGCTTTATTGAATTTGTTACAATATTGCTTCTCTGTTACGTTTTTTGGTTTTTTGGCCTTGAGGCATATGGGATCTTAGCTCTGCAACCAGGGATCGAACCCACACCCCCTGCACTGGAAGGCAAAGTCTTAACCACTGGACCGCCAGGGAAGTCCCTCCCATCTGCGACTCTTACAGTTGTACACACAGTCAGTTAACTGGCTCCTTTGGCTTACATGTACCATGGTGTGCACAGGCTGGATTTTGAATACCTCCCCTTTCTCCCCAGCCCTTCTGGAGAAGCTGACTTCAGGCCAACAAAGATAAAGAGGCAATAAGGAGGGACCAATCTGCGTCCACACTCGCTCCATCTCGAAGGATTCACTGATACGTTTCGAGAGGGCTGTGCTTTTAGAAGTCACATGTATTCTCTAACTCAGAGGGACACTGATTCTTAAACTCCGTCTCTGTGTTTAGAACTCACCACAAGAACATCAACCTCCAATAACCAGCAGCAACCAACATCATCCACTGTAGGTCACCCAGAGCAGCTACAGCTCCAAAAGCAGGAGCAGAGGGAGTCAACTTCAACACCCCAACACCCCATCTACCCATTTCACACCTCTTCATTCATACAGTTAAATACTGCGAACCAACTGAAAGCTCATTTATTTTAGCACATCTCTTTCATCTAAAGATATATAGGAAGAAAATACTAATGTTCTCTATAAAATAACGAAGTCATTATTTTAAAGTGGATTGGGATATTCCCAATCCACTTTAAAGTTCAAACACAACTCATAAGTTCACCTACATAATGTATGAAACACATCACTAGGTTAAAACACTGAGCGTCCATTTGCACGGCAATCTTGTATGTGGGAATCTCTCTCTAGGAACAAAACATGATTCTAGTTGACGGAAAGAGGGAGGAAGCCCCCAGTCTTCCCAAGTGAGGTAGTTTAACTTGGTTTTGGCTTTTTGCTGTTGTTGCTTGTTTGTTTTAATTTTGTTTTTCAAGGGCTTTTTTCTCTATAAGATGTACTGAAAAGAACTTCAGAACCCTTGGTGTTCAGTCTGCACTACCTCTGAATCAATGCTTTCAGGAGACGATGTTGGACTCATAGGCACACATTTCAGACTCAGGGCTCAAGACTCAAACTCATGCTTGCCTTTCACTACATGTGGGAGCAGATACAGTGCGTGTGGGCAAACCCAGCCCAGGACTGTTATCTGTTACTGCTGTGTCATGCTCGACAGCAGGCAAAGGAAGGAGAAAGACGGGAGGAAGGGGAAGAAGCAAGAGGAAGGGGGATGGAGAAGGAAAAGGAAGGAAGGAAAGGATTTCCTGTAAGTCCACCGGAGAGCCAGCACGGTGATACGCACTGATTGAACAGGATCCGGGAGCGCACGATGAACTTGAAGATGTACTCTAAAGCTTTCATGGCTTTATACAGCTGGTCGCTGATTCCTGGCCTCTCGGCATTGTCCACATAGTTCCTTAAAACTTTCGTCAGCTTCCTGTTCATAATGGAAACACAAGTTAACAAGTCCAGAAGATTACAATATCTCAGTTCTTAACTGGGACAAAAATACACAAGTGGGTTCTTTTTATTTGGGTACACGCTTATCAGTATATGCATATTTGTGAAATGTATCTCAAGCAGACTGAAAGCGACCCATATAATAACTCTCAGAGGAGCGAGATCTGAGCATTTAACAAGAACTTTCTAAGTTTTAGATGTTTTTGTAAGCATTTAAATGTATTATATAATTTATTCTTCACAGCAACACTATAAGGCAAGTGATGAGTTTTATCCCTAATTTACAGATGGAGAAGCCCAGGAGTAGGTAGGTAAACTAGCTTTCCCAATGCTAAATAACAAAAATCAAAGGGATTTCTACAGACATATCTATTTTCATAATGCTCATTTTTTTTATTGAGCATATGGTATTTTCAAATGATAGAGGCAGTAATGGTAATCATCAGTTTTTGATTCTGTCCAAACGTCTATATTTTCTACCACTACCGGCCCATAAACTAATAGTCACTGTTCACAAGGATGACCCTCAAGCTATGCTTTCTAAATCGTAAGAGAAGAATTAAATTAACTGCAGTATACTGTCAGCTTTTAGTGTACTGGGCTACACTGTAACTCTCCAAAAACTAGCAGCATACGTAAAACCTGTATGACAACAACCACCAAGACTACTCCCTAAAGCAAACTTCTCCACTCCCCAACTTTTTATGTAATCAACAGAACTTCCCTGTAGCTTTTAAATATTCATCAGAGTCATAAAAATAACCTGTCAGGGCATTCACAGCATTTCCCGTTAAGCTGTGAGCCAGCATGCACTAGCTTGTTATTCGAGATTATTACAAGACACTCATAAGAGCAACTGTAACTTGGATTCTGGATGACCTCGGAACGGTTCTAAGAGTAACAATTCTACTGATAAATCACAATAAAAAGGCTTTTGGGTGACTGAGTGGATACAAAGTCATTTCTAACACTGATCAGGCTGCAGAACTCAAGAAATGAGAGACTACCATAGAAGCCTTCCTGCCAGTATGTCCTGAGGAAGGGAAGCCAGAGAGATCCCCCTCCCACAGGCTCCCCTGGCCCCGACGTCGGGAAAGGTATTGTCCCATACATGCCTCCTGATGGTTCCTGAGGCACAGCAGAACATCTCAAGTCCTGGCAGAAAACCTGTTTCACTCGGTTTAACTTATTTTCCCAAACTGAGTGGACCACACACACCTTTTACTCTTAGACCTTATTAATATCCCAAGAAATATACATTCCATAGAAATACATTTTGGAAATCCTTCCAATAGATTAATCAAAGAAAAGAATAAAAAGAAGGAATGATTTGCAAAGGGAATGACCCAGAACCAGAAAATAAATCTGGAAGTCAAAAGACCCGAATCCACGCGAGCCACGCCACTTGTAACTGCAGAAAGACCAAATTCCTCGGCACCAGCTCAGAGGGGCAGACCAAACGGCACATCGATTCAGTGGGAGGAAGGTGTGACCCAGCTCTGGGCAAGGCAGCTCTGTGGACAGAAGGAGCCTGTCCTGCTGGTCTTCTGGAAGAACCGTCCCCGAAGCTGACACCTCCCTCCCTCCTCGCTTGGACCAGAGCCGGTCACTCTGATCCGTTAACTGCCCAGGCAGGGGAGCTCCTGCTTTGCGAGAGTCGGAGGGCTAAGAAGTAATGCCCATCGCCTCCAGTCATCTTTAATTTCTTCTCTTGGAGTTCTTTGCAAAGAAAGGCTACAGATCTCAACATTTATCAAAGGAAAGACATAAAGAAACTACCTGGACCAGACTCTAGCCTAACCAAGGCTCCTAGAAGAGGCGGAGGAGAGACTGGCTGTGACGACACTTAGAACCCAAATGTCCCCTGGGCCGGAGAAGGCTGCAAGTACTTCATTAGTGCAGACACAACCTTCCGTGATTGGTTAGAACTGCGTGAACCACAATTATCTCCTCTGGTATTTCAAGGCAAAAATACTCAGATTCCAATGGCTGAAGAACCACTTGGGGTTGCTAGTTTACCAAAACATGACAAGAATACTTATTTTCCGAAATTAAAATTTACTTTTTGGCAGAGGACAGACTGAATGAGAGGATACCGATTCTCAACTCCGTCCCATCCTAACTTAACAATAAAATGGTACTTTTTGTGTCTCCCACTGAGTAACTTGCCCAAAGCTCCCCAATGTTCGTTTTCCACCTTTGAGAATAAGGGCACCGTTCTCCCCAAAGTCACAGGCAGGGGGACGCCAGCTAGGCGACCTGGAATGCAGCACGGTAACCTTACCACTGTTCCGATTTTCTGAAATGAAAGTGCAAGATCTGATCTGAGCAAAGCTGTTTGGCCCCCTTCCAATAAAGAAGGAGAATGGTGAAAGTGACACATATGGAGGTCACATGGCACCCAGAGCAGCAAGGAGGCCACGCCCATAAACCCCGGGCTCCCTCTGGTTGCTATAGTGAGATGGTGTCACATGATCAGCCCTCCCACGGTCTGCAGGGAACTGTCCAAAGTGTGACAAACTGGGCTTCTCCACGGAGAGTACAGAATGTTTTAAACAAAGGCTTCTTAGTCAGCAAGCACAAAGCTGGTCACAGCTTTTGCCCTGTGTGGTGAGGACTCGCTGCTCCCCGCCCACTGGGGGCTCCACCCACTGCCCTGCAATAAACATGCACTCAAGCCAACACGGAAGAACCCAAGAATCAGGGACAGAGCTGCTGACCTTGAGTCCCACAGCCAAGGACAACAGGTTCTGACCTAAGTATGGTCAAGACACAGATGGGAGCTCTGACTCAACTTCCTGGCCCTAACAGAGAATCATTTCGAATGATTCTAAGTTGAATGTTCTTAAAGAAATTAAACCTTTCTTTTTCACTGCAACTCACACAAGAAAAAGTCTGAATAAATGCTAATAAATCCCATTGTGAGAGAATGAGGAACTCGCCCTAATAATTCTAATAATAACAAAACCTAACTACTGCTTGGTGCTTTCTGAGTGGCAGGGATTATTCCAAATACTTGACATGTAATAACTCATTAAAATTCTCAAGAAAACCTACAACCGTGCTGTTGCACAGATGAGAGGGCTGAAGCTCACAGAGTTTAAGCAACTTAAGCTTGAAAGTGACAGAGTGGTAACATAAGCCCAGGTGGCCAGGTCCCAGGGCTGTGGCATCAACACCAGGCTTCACACTTTCCCCTTGGTGTCTAGTAGACCCAACAGGGGCCCATGTGGGGATGTAGGGCAGGTGGAGAGCAGCTGGGTGAGTGGTAAGAATCCTAGTTAGTTAGAGCCGAAGCTTCTGGAACAAAAGGAAAGGCACTCTTTAAAAGGCAAAAAGAATCTGGAAACAATATATATGTGCATATATATATTACAAACACACATATTTATATATGTATAAGTGAATCACTTGGCTGTATACCTCAAACTAACACAACGTTGTAAATCAACTAGACTTCAATAAAAAAATTAAATTTAAAGAAAAAATTAAAAAAGAAAGAGATGCAAGAGTATTAAAAGCCAATATCCAGATGAAGTCTAGAAACAACCGTCAAACCCACAGATGTTTTATCTGGACAACATTAACATTCTGGCTCTCTGAACATCACTAACCAACCAATTTAAAAGAAAAAATCATTTTTTTTAGATCCTTTTTTTGTTTTTGGCCGTGCTGTGTGGCTTGCGGGATCTTAGTTCCCCGACCAGGGATCGAACTCGGGCCATGGCAGTGAAAACACCGAGTCCTAACCACTGGACTGCCAGGGAGTTCCCGAAAAAAACAATTTTATCCAGCTTTGTCCAGCAGAACAAAAATAAACAAATCACCTGCGACCTTAAAAATGGTAATAAATAAATAAAGAGCAAAAAGATAGACTGAAAGTACAAAACTGAATTTTATTCATACTAAATGACCAATAACGTCAATACAGGACCACAACCATTTATTCATTCATCAAACAGTCATCAGGAAGCTGCAGTGCGGCGGGCACTCTGCATTCATGTATCTGTTTCATCAAACACAAACTGAACATTTCAAAGACAAACAAAAGGTGTGAAGAAGAACAAGAACTTATTCCGGAATCTTATAATATATCACCTATCTCTTTCAACAAGATTTTTAGGTCTGTTAAGAGAGAAACAATAATAAAAATGATCCCAGTAAATTCACAGTTGGGGAAGGGAAATGTAGAATCACAGGCAAAAGTATATGGAAAAGACTCTTACAAAAATATACAAAAAGAAGTACTGGTTTTAAAACAACAAAACAGAACTTACGTGTAGGCTAATGTTGCACTAAAGTGTTTCTTAATGTAGGTTTCCAAAACAGGATTAAAATGCTGAAATTTTCTATCGGCAATTAGTCCAATGATAAATACCTGTTAAATTAATATTTTCATTAGCAAAAGAAATGCAAACCATTTTAGAATCTTCAGCTGAATCACCTGCACTTCTGTGTGAGTCAACGAGCTATAACACTTTCGGACACAGGTTGGTCAGCTACTTTACTTCTTCCCCTACAATTTACATTTGCCTAACTACAGTGTTACAGTGGAAGAAACTTTCTACCTCTCAATTCATCTGCTTTGATTGGGTTTACAACCGAAAGCGCTTTCAGGGTTACTGTGATGGATCCCGCCCCAGCTTCAAAGGCTGCAACCTGAAAGCGTCCCGTAATATCTGAGCAGATGCAAAGTCGAGGCCTCTTACCAGAGCATCAAACACTAATGTATCAAAGGTCTCGCTCTCCGAATTCTCCATCATGATGTTGAAGAGTGCATCCAAGGTGTCCTGGAGGAACTAGAGAGACACAAAAGGTCAGCAGACGAGGTAAATCCACCCCACTCTCCCCAGCCTAGAAAAACTATCATCCTTGGCAATACTGCAAACACCCACCTTTCTCAAATGGCACCTACCAAGCTACAGACTTTGGGGATTTTTATCAGTCATTAGACTCACAAGACAAAAATCTGAGATGAGTGAATTCAGAACAAAGACAGGCCACCCTGAGTCAAGCAGAGGATGGGAAGCGGGGAGATGCCCTATAGCCCACCGCCTACCCACCCATGAGACCTCTCCAACACTTGTCCTGACTTTCATCAGGACAAAAAGCTCAACAGCAACCCTGGGAAGTCCGAATCTGACTCATTCTGTACACACTTGAGCGTGGGACCTGAGCTAGCAACTGGGCAGAAGCCATACAGGGACAAATTTCTAGTATAATAAAGGATCTTCTGCAGACACAGATGGCCAAGGACAGAAGAGGTGTGTGATTCTGAAACTGGGGTACAGAGCAGAGAGCCATGAGCTTAATTTATTCAACAGTAATTGAGAAATTCCTTTTATGCCTACTATAATTCACCAAAGAAATATTACAGCATAGAATGACAAAACACTATGAATTTAATTTAGAAAAAGTTAGGAGACTTCAAAGTTATGTCACACTAGAACCTGGCTTTGAACCCTGACCCCATTCTCCCCTGAAAGAAGTATGAGATGAACTAAAAAAGACTACATTGGAAGTAATGAGTTCCCTGTTGATGGGGTAGTTCAAGACTAGGCAGAATGACACACAATGGACTACTGACCGTAAGAGGGAATGAAGTATGGCTATATCATCATTAGTCACTGGGATTAGTACATCGAAATCACAATGAGATATCACTTCACCCAGACTGAGGTGACTGTCATCAAAACGATGTACAATAGTTAAGTGTGGGGAAGGACGGAGAGAAATTAGAGCCCTTATACAGTGCTGGTAGAAATGTAAAATGACGCACTGGCTTTGGAAAACAGACTGACAATCCCTCAATGGGTTAAATGTACATTTACCACGTAACACAAACATTTCATTCCTGGGTATGTAACCCAAAGAATGGAAAACATACATCCACACAAAAACCTGTACGAAAATATGCATAGCAGCTTTATTCATCATTGTCAAAATGTGTCCATCTGCTGACGAATGCATAAAAAAAACTGTGGCATATCCATACAATGCAATATTTATTATTCAGCCATAGAAAGGAATGAAGTTCTGATACATGCCACCACATGCCTTGAAAGCATTACACTAAAGAAAGCCAATCAAAAAAGGTCATATATTGTCTGATTCAATTTACATAAAATATCCAGATAGTCAAATCCATAGAGAAAGCCGGTTGCAGGGAGAGTGGAAGTGATGGCCAACGGGTGTGGGGTTTCTTTTTGCAGTGGTGGAACGGTTCTGAAGTGAGACAGTGTGGACAGCTGCGCAATTCTGCGAATACACTGAAAACCACTGAACTGTACAAACGAAAAGGTGCTTTCAGGTATGTGAATTACATCTCAATCAAGTGGTTATTAAAAACAAAAGGAGTAAGTGAGACGGGCCCACAGCCGGGACAAAGGTGTAACTGAGTGAGATCCCTAGACCAGATCTTCCTGGGCGGCTCAGCCCATGCACAGAACCTCAGGGGCCTTCACGTCTCCAGCAGAGGACCTCAAACGGTTCGACCCGCAGACACAGAAACTAAACACAGAGACCTGCTCCCCAACCACTGCTCGCTCCCCACCCCCCGTGAGCCGTGGAGCCTTGCAAATCCAGCACCCCACAGCTCTTCTTCCTGAGGGAGGACGTGTTCCCGGACCTAGGAAGTGATCTGAGACGCGTCAGGCATAAAATCCTCATTCTATTCCACTGTGCCACCTACCACCTAGTCTGTGCCAAGAACTGTCACATATAAATGACACGGGAATGAAACCAGCCGGACCAGGAGGCATTCTGGTCTGGACATCAAGGGCTCCGTCCACTCCGTAATTGTTTAAGCCTGCACCACCTCTCGTTACTTTTGTATCATTTCCCATCATTTCAGATTGTAAAAGCTTTGCAAAGGTCAAAACTTGACGCTGGGGCTTCCCTGGTGGCGCAGTGGTTGAGAGTCCGCCTGCCGGACGGGTTCATGCCCTGGTCCGGGAGGATCCCACACGCCACGGAGCGGCTGGGCCCGTGAGCCATGGCCGCTGAGCCTGCGCGTCCGGAGCCTGTGCTCCGCAACGGGAGAGGCCACAACAGTGAGAGGCCCGCGTACCGCAAAGAAAAAAAAACTTGACGTTGCCATCTGCTAACAGCCCAGTGTTACTGCCAACAGACACACCAGTGTCCAGTGCCAAGCCCTGGCTTGTCACAGTTCAGGGAAAGAGGTCTACCAGCCCCACCCAGACAAATGACACAGAAACAGGACAGCAGACAGCGGGGACCTTGTGTATCTGGCCGTAGAGCCGCAGCAGTGCAGGGACACGAATGTCCTGAAGGCGATCCCTCACACAAGGCCACGAAAGACTTCTTTTGACACCCACCCTCTCTCCAAGACCATCCACTGGAAGAGCACAATCACCATTTTCATTTCCCACTAAAATGGGAAACTATACTTTTTACTAAATGAGCAAATACTTTTCTCAAGCAATGTCACTTTTACTAAAACAAGCAAATACTTTGCTCAGTCTATCAAGCAATGTCATCTTTCCACTAAAAGTTATAAAGACACAGAAGGGAGGTCTCGAATAAATGGAATAAAACCCACAATCGATCAGTGTCCTTCAACAGAATGAAAGCAGCCCCATGCAGGCTGCGATTCCCTCTGCTCCTGGCTCTGTTAGCAGCCTGGTGGCCTTAGACGAGTCTATTCCCTGCTCCAGGCCTACAGGGTATTAGGATACACTGTCAATGGGAAGGAATAAACAGGCAAAACAAGTAAGGGCCGGACAGGTCATCCAACCCTGGGCGGTACCACAGTGAACACAGGAAGGAGAGGGAGAGAGGTGAGAAGAACAGGGACGAACTCCAGGGACGAACAACAGGATGTGATAATAGATTAGATAAGAGGAACTGAGGGGGGGCAATAAAACCAGACGGTTCTAGAACTTCCCTGGTCAGTGTGTCAATAGTTCAACATAAATACAATTCCTGATGTGATACAGGGACCGAAAAATGAAAGAGGACACAATTTCATTAACTGTGGGTCTTTTAAAGTGATGTTAACTTAATTCACCCAGTTTTCATCTGAATTAGGGAATTCATAGAACCCAGGGAAGTTTAAAATGCAGTTAACATTGTCCAAGCCAGTAGAAGAAGACAAGGGCCAGGAAAAGGTGATTAAAATTTGAAGATTAGTGAGGATATGTTTGAACGGTTATACAATGAATTTAGGAGAGCGGTGCCAGCAAATTAATTTCTACTGAAGTTAACCTCACTGCTGTTTAATTTAAGGCCATTTTAAGTAATTAATTTTCACAGAGATAAGGTCGTCTCCGTCCGCAAGCACCTCTCACGGAGGATAAAGAACTGAGGCAGCAACACGGACCTGGCCGTGGGGACCTTGCTCTCGGGCAGCCACGAGTGGTGGCCCGGCTTGTTGCACGCCAGCCAAGGTGGAGCCCAGTGGCCACAGAAATGCATTTCCTTACATACAAGGAGAAGTCACTGGGCACAGGAGTGGCAAGGAGAGCCTTTTACTGAAGAAAATATTGGAACCACCAACGATTACCAAATCTGAGCGCTCAAAGGGACCTCCGATCACTCTAGTCTGACTGTCCTATCGTAGATGAAGATTCAAGGGCACTGCTCCAGGGCCTGCTCTGTGTGAGGCTAAGCAATCAATCCAAGACCACATGGGAGGAAAACGGCCAAGACAAGACTGAGTGCTGTGATCTTTCTGACACACCACGAAGCTCTCCACATCAATGACACGGCTCCTAGGTGAGTCGAGAGCCAGGGTTAACGATCACGGGGATGGTCATGACAGCGATAGTGATAAATCCCAATACTACCAGACCACCTCCCAGGGGCCAGTACCTCATTTAACCTCCACAGGGACGCTGTGAACAAGGCACTCTGGTTATGTCCATTTTACAGCAGGGGAAAGCAAGGTTTAAAGATGTTATTGAACCTGTGTCAGCCCCACAGTGAGGACCCACTGGAAGAGGAAGCAGAACCCTAGACTTGGTTGATTCCAAAGCCTGTTGCCACCACAGTGAAGCCAGCCCGCGGTCCCCGGACCAGAGTCTAAGAAGGATTCTGTTGCCTTAGAGGTATGTGTCAACATCCCGGAGACACTAGTTGTTGAAAGGCTTACGACCAGGTGGACCTCGTTTTATTGCACTTGTCAGATATTGTGGTTTTTACCCATCAAAGACTTGTGGCAACCCTGGGTCCAGCACGTCTCTTGGAGCCATTTTTCCAACAGCATTTGCTTACTTTGTGCCTTTGTGTCACATTTGGATAATTCTTGCAATATTTCCAACTTCATTAATATTATGTTTGTGATGGCGATCTGCAATCAGTGATCTTTGATGTGACTGTTGATTATCACTCACTGAAGGCTCAGGTGACGGTTTAGCATTTTTTAGCAATACAGTTATTTTTTAATTGGTTTTTTTAATGGACATGGTTTTTTAATTTTGAGGGTTTTTTGTTTCTTTTGTTTAAACTTTTTTCTTTTTTTGTTTTTTTCCACTCACTGCAAGGCATGTGGGACCTTGGTTCCCCAACCAGAACCCGTGCCCCCTGCAATGGAAGTGCAAAGTCCTAATCACTGGGCCGCCAGGGAATTCCCTTGTTTGTTTGTTTTTAATTGAAGTATAGCTGATTTACAATGTTGTGTTAGTTTCAGGTGTATGGCAAACTGATTCAGTTGTACGTATATATATATATATCTATTCTTTTTCAGATTCTTTTCTTTTTTTTTTAATTGTGAATAATATTTTATTTAGTCATTTTTGTTTACAACTAAAACTCTTGCAAGGAATTTGAGGACATCCTCCTCCGACACTTGCAGGACATGAAGGGCTCTGGACATTGTGAAAGTTTCCCTTTAAGTTACGATGGGAACCCAGAACGATGCGGTAGGGGCCCCTGTCGGGGGTCTAGCTCAGAAAGCCAGATCCTCCTCCATTATAGGTTATGGCAAGATATTGAGTGTGGTCCCCTGTGCTATGCAGTAGGTCCTTGTTGGCTGTCTATTGTATATCGTACTTATTTTTTTTCACGTGATGCTACTGTACGCTCAGCACACTACAGTAGAGTGTAAATGTAACTTTGATACTCACTGGGGAACCAAACAGTTCGTGTGACTTGCTTTCCTGTGGTGGTCTGGAACCGAACCCGCAGTGTCTCGGAGGCGTGCCTGTACCATCTTGGGAGGCGGAGCCCACACCTCTTCATATCCGTAAGGACAACAAGACAACCAGAACCAGCACGGGAGCCACGTTACCTTCACCACTTCGCCGCCATCCACCTTCATCAGCTGTCTCAGGTTCTGGTGCAGCAGGCTGGTGTTGGATCGCCACTTCAGCAGCCCCAGCAGGTCCACTGGAAACGGGAAACGGACATCAGCTCCTCACAGCAAGGACTCTGTCCCCCTCGTTCACCCATAATGTGAGGTCCTCTAAATAATTTTTTGAACAGATGAACCAAGCCTATTTGGAAACGTTCGCCACGTAAATATTTCATTACTTTCTAGCAACATCCTTGACACCCAGTGTGACTGGATGCGTTATTTCCAACTACGTTTACCACGAAATGATTTCCACGTGGAAGCTTTCAAAAGGCATCTGGGGAGGGCTTCCCTGGTGGCGCAGTGGTTGAGAGTCCGCGTGCCGATGCAGGGGACGCGGGTTCGTGCCCCGGTCCGGGAGGATCCCACATGCCGCGGAGCAGCTGGGTCCGTGAGCCATGGCCGCTGAGCCTGCGCTCCGCAACGGGAGAGGCCACAACAGTGAGAGGCCCGCGTACCGCCAGTAAAAAAAAAAAAAAAAAAAAAAAAAGGCATCTGGGGAGCCTACGGAAGAGGGACCGGCCTCTCGAACCCACAAGAAGGCAGATCAGAGCACGGAAGAGGGACCGGCCTTTCCAACCCACAAGTAGGCAGATGAGAAGAGCAGCAGGCCTGCGAGGCCGCTGGCCATTCACTGCTGTCCTGGCAGCTCCTGCCAAGGGGTTTTCTCCTGTTCAAGAATAAGATTCTTAGGTTTTTAAGATAAAATAATATAAAATAAATAACCAACATAAATTCAAGTACTGAGAATGCAAGGGGACAGTCCCCAAAGGAGACAGGAACCCTGGCCCTGGAGACCACTGCTGCACTGAGCTTGCCACCTTTACCAAGTCCTGGCCCTTCCAAAAGTTTCTGTATGTTTCTTTTCTAATAGAAAAATCGCAAGTTGAACGTATTGGTTTTTGCAGACTAAACGTGGAAGACAATGTTGAGAAATGATTTTGTTTAGGGCATGAAAACAGAATCCAAAACATCTCTGGGAAAGGACGTCTTCATCTGAAGTCATATTAATATCCCATTACGTGAAAAAACACAGTTAGCAAAGCACATCTAATTTACTGTTTATGCTCATCGGGAATGAACTTCTGCTACAGAAACTGTCTGCATAAAAAGAAACCCTAGTTAATACTGAAAAAATATATATAATTTTGGCAATAGGTAGAATTTCAGTGAACACAAGACACCAGTTATAATTCATGGATCAAACCACAAAGAAGGCATACAGGGGATGAGCACCAAACACACATTCTCATTTATATCACCTTACCCCCAAGTACAGCTGATGAAGGGAAGAGTTACAAACAGGAAAATGTGAAGGGGACAGCATCCTAGTGTCTTTAGAATGCAAAGAGAGTAGACTCAAACACCAGCCGGGCCACGCCACCAAGATGTGACCTTGGACAAGTACCTTCACCTCAGTTTTTCTATCTGAACAATGGGCACAGTGTTACCTGGGTCACAGGGTTGGTGCAAGACTTAAACGGCAAGATGTGGAGAAAGCACTTAGTGTGATGCCAGGCAGGAAGACCAACAGCAGCCACCCATCAAAGAGGTGAACATTTTAGCCATTCATCATGAAGGTTAACGTGTTTTAATTTCTAATTGAAAGTGAAGTCATGAGAAAGGCTACATCCTGCCCAGACACGCTCTCAGTCCCAGGGTTAATGGAGATTTCCATCGTAAGAGTTACCAGCAGTTCTTTTTGTGGGTTTTTTTTTGTTGTTTTATTTTTAAACAGCTTTTTCGAATGCCAGAAGGTACCGCTTATCTTTGGTTTTTTGTTCGTTTGTTTGTTTATTTTTGGCTGCATTGGGTCTTCATTGCTGCACAAGGGCTTTCTCTAGTTGCAGCAAGCAGGGGCTACTCATCGTTGCGGTGCACAGGCTTCTCATTGCGGTGGCTGCTCTTGTTGTGAAGCACGGGCTGTAGGCACGCAGCTTCAGTAGTTGTGGCATGCGGGCTCAGCAGTTGTGGCTCTCGGGCTCTAGAGCGCAGGCTCAGTAGTTGTGGCACACGGGCTTAGGTGCTCCGCTGCATGTGGGATCTTCCCAGACCAGGGACTGAACCCGTGTCCCCTGCATTGGTAGATGGATTCTTAACCACTGCACCACGAGGGAAGTCCACCAGCGTTTTTTTTAATGGAGGTGAGTTAATACTCTGGATCCCATTCATGCAAAGTTAGTGGCACTTTGGATTAGAGGGAGGCTGAGGTTCATCTCTGTGTTGTACTTTTGAGAAAAGATACAGCTGGGCAAATTAGCAGTGGACAAACACCTTTGAGGAGGGGCAGCTTGCTCAGCCCCACACCCTCTCTGTCCCCTCTCATTCCCAGGGAACCACCACAGTTTGGCTCGTAATAATTCTCCGCCTCATGGCTTCTCTCTCTCTAATTACATAGTAAGCTGATGGAGGAGAGGAACCACGTCTCCTACTTCTTTTTATATCCCCCAAAGCATCCAGCATAATGCCGAGAACAGAGATGTTTAATACAAACCTCGATGAATAATTCAGCCACACTTTTCCCTAAGAAATGGAACTTCGCAGTAACAAATCACCGTTTCAGAAAAATGGCTCCCTCAAATGAGAATCTGGGACTCAATGCCAGAGGCCAATTGGGGCAGCCCCATCTTGCACACACCTGACACGCCACCATCCAGAAAAGAGGCATTGTTGGATGGTGTGAAATGAACAACAAAAGATGTGTCCCCCTCACGCTTAGTGAGCTTCATCACATCGGAATTTCCTGGTTGCCTGGCAACAGCCACTGGAGAGACCAGCGTGCTGTGCCCCTCGGTCCCAAAGAGGGGATTACCCTGTGTCTGGTGAGATTCAAAGAGCTTAAGGGTGAGAGGAGGTGGGACACATCTCCCCGGGAAATTACTGTGACTTAATACCTTGAGAATGTCCTAGTTCACAGTTGTCTTCCCCAGGGATATGTGGGTTAAGAAGGATTCTGTGCGTGGGCCTCACAACCTAACCGCTATTCAACACACTGTTTTAATGGGGAAAATATATTCAAGTTCCAAATAACAACTTCCGAACGTGCTTTTGGAACATGACCCATTTCTAAGAAGGTGGCTTCCCACACAGTGAAGATGGCAAGACAAAGCAGAAGCTTAAGTGCCCCATTGGACAGGCTGCCCTGAGTTAAATGAAGCCCTAGAAGGAGGAGCCAGCCGTCAGGCTAGTTGACTATCAGGGCCATATCCAGAGGGTAACATCTGACCCACGGGGTCATCATTCCTATAACCCAGTCCCAAGCCAGCACCCGCCTTGCTGACAGCATGCTCCCTGGGCACTAAACTTGCAAACTCCCTGTGCATAATCTACCCCTCCCCATGCGTGCACGGAACGCAGTGCCCCAGGGAAGGGTTTCCATCTGCTCATGGAGGTTACTAGAGCAGGCAGTGAAAGTCTGATAAGGACCCGCACTCTCCACTACCACGCAGGGCCTTCCAGATGACAGGTTCCTTCTGTCCTGTGATCAGCCTGTTAAAGTCCAAACGATGACTGTCCCTTGAGCCCATCCGAGACTACTGCCAAGCTTTACGGACAACCCCCGGGAACATGATTCACGACAGCAACCGACATTGATAATCAAAGTCCGTATCAGTGGCTGAGAGGAAAACATATTGGATTTTCAAGCTGACTTTCAAGAGAACGTAAAGCTACTCTGCACGGCTGTGAGACCATCACATTTGGTGAACTCGATTTTTCAATGTAAGATCTGTGCAGAGGACCCTCTGCCTCGACCAGACAGTGTGCTCTGAATCAGGAGTGCCCCGGCCGCACGGCCATGCCTTGGGGAGGCTGCAAGTCCGTGGGAACAATGCCGAGCATCCCGGCCCGCAGCGCGGGGACACTGGGCACCATCTGATGCTGCGTTAAGGTTGCACTTTGGTGTGAGTGCGTCAGCAAGGGGTGCCTTATCTCGCTGTCAGGGGGACTAGAGATGTCGTCAACACCAACTTGTAAAACTAAAGGTAACTGGTCATTATCTCAATGAGTAGCTGAGAGAGGGGAAGACCCAAGGAGGGTAGGGGCCTCACCCCCTAGAGCTCCCGTAGCCCTCAGATAGCCCTCTGAGGCAGGCATTATAGCCAGGGTATAGATGAGGAAAATGAGCTCAGAGACCCTAGTTCGAGGTCATTCCCAGGGTTATTAGCACAGGGCCAAGGCTCAAGTTCAGGGCTTTGGTCTGACTCCAAATTGTGTGGATTTCTCCCTTCCCTTGGCCAGAAAGCTTTTTTTTTTTTTAAAGTAAATCCATTGCTTTATCTCTCTTTGAGGTTCATCCTTAGCATAAAATCAGAACGTGAGTTTCAAAGCAGAACAATGTCACCCTCTCCCTCTCTCCTTGTCCAACAGCATCCACACGGGCCATTACGGAGGGAAGGTGTGAATGACTCGCCGGCAGCCTTCAGGGACCTAAGGAAGCCTCCTCCATTCAGCAGGGAGCACGAGAAAGATGGGGTTGAAGGAGAAAAACTCCAGGGGCGAACCCGTTTCTGGCCCCAAACTCACCGTTCTGGGTCAGTTTGGTGGAGCACACGAGAGTTGAGATCTGGAAGGAATCTTTACTGATGGTGCAGCTCCCAAGACTCTGCATGCTCTTCCCCGTCGCCGAGTGGCCCTTCTCTTCCAACTCGGCTTTGGTGGACGGCAGGCTCAAGTACGTGCCGGCGTCTTCCAGCTTCTTCGCTTCGGCCTGTGGGTTTAATGATGCGACAGGTCAAATAGGACTGACAATCCCGTGCAATATTTTCTACCCCTTAGGATCCTTAATCCTTTTAACCATCATGATATTTGCTCTTTATCATTTGCTAAACCACTTAATTTTTTTTTAACTTTTTATTGTATATTGGAGTATCGCTGGTTAACAGTGTTGTGTTAGTGTCAGGTGTACAGCAGAGTGATTCAGTTATACATGTACATGTGTCTATTCTTTTTCAGATTCTTTTCCCTACTAGGCTGTTACATAATATTGAGCAGAGTTCCCTGTGCTAAACTGCTTATTTTAATGATTTCCCTTATTCCTGGAGATGAATTCACATTCACACAGAGGATTTTTTTAAACAGCACTTAATGCGTTATTGTGTGTCAGCTTCTCTCCTCAGGGACAGCTGGTCATCTGAAATGTTCATTTACATAATTAAATGTTGCTAGATAGCAGTGTTCTCACAAAGATGGGAAATGTCAGCTCAGGCCAGGAAGCCCAGAAAGACTTGAAACAGTCAATATTAGCAACACTGCACCAACAGAAGAGCGTACCTTATAGACAATAAGATCATGTTCCCTGTCTCTTAGGGTGGTCCCATCGTAGCGCATCAGCTTTACAAAAGCGAGTGCGAATATCTTCTCGGATTTATCCTTAGCTGCAATAGAAAGTAATAATCATTTTCTACTGCCATCGCGACAGAAAAGAACATCATAAAATGCTACAAGGGCTGCCTTTCTGAAAAAAATTACAAAACTGTTCTGACAGATGTTAAAGTAAACATAAACGGAGATATAGACAACGTTCACTTATCATAAAAGGATCAGCTGTGCTCAAACTAATCTGTAAATTCAAAGCAATTACAATCAAAATCTCATGGGAGAGCTTCCTTGTGGAACTTGAAAACTGATTCTACAGTAAAGGACCAACAGTAGGAGGATGGTTTTGGAAAGGAACGTGGAGGAAAGCCTGCAATACTAAAACCCAACGGTAACTGGAAAGTGGTAACAATGAAGACGGTGGGTTTTTAACACAGGGATTCACAGACCAGTGGAAACAAACAGGGCATGAAAACACAGGCCATTGCAAGTGACCACTGGAAGGGGCAGACCCTTCAGAGTGTCAGCAGGGACAAACAAAACAGATGGATGCTCACCTCACACCCTCCACAAATGAAAGTCCCAGGTGGGCTACACACCCTACTGTGAAATGTTGTTCTCTTTGGCAAGAAAGTCCTTCCCCCAGAATTAGCATGTGAGACTCATTCTCTCACTTCATTCAAGTTTCTGCCAAAGTATCACCTGCTCTGAAGTGACCAGCCTGCCTAGAAGAGCAAATGCCTACCCTGGCCAGTTCTTCACAGTCGCTATGGGCTGAACTGTTATGTTTTATTTGTTCAACAAAATTCTTATGCTGAAGCCTAACCGCCCCCCTCCACCACGTGGCTGTATTGGAGAAAAGGCCTGTAAGGAGGTTCTTAGGATTAAAAGGTCATAAGGGTGAGGCTCTGATGCTATAGAACGGGTGCCCGTAGAAGAAGGGAAACAGACACCAGAGTGGTCCCTCTCCGTGTGAGCTCACAGAGAGAAGGCGGCCGTCTGCAACCTGGGAGAGGGTCCTCACCAGAACCTGACCATGCTGGTACCCTGATCTCGGACTTGCAGCCTCCAGAACTGTGAGAAAGTAAATCTCTGTTGTTTAAGGCACGCAGTCTATGGTATTTTGTTATGGCTGCCCAAGCAGATTAAGACAACAGATTACCAAGAGATTACTACCAGATTACCAAGAGATTACCAAGCCTGTAGGGTGTCTGTGCATGAGAAAGGGCCAGGGGAGGGGGGAGACAACTGGGCTTTCCCATGCAGAAGACATTGTGCATTTTTTCACTGCTATCTCCCCAGTGCATGAAATAGTGCCTGCTATATATGTTAGGTACTCAAATATTTGTTCTAGATGGGGAGACGCCAACAAACAAGTCCTTTCAAGGACTTCCGTGGTGGTCCAGTGGGTAAGACTCTGTGCTCCTAATGGGGGGCCCAGGTTCAATCCCTGGTCGGGGAACTAGATCCCGCATGCATGCCGCAACTAAGAGTTTGCATGCCACATCTAAGGAGCTGGTGAGCCGCAACTAAGACCTGGTGCAGCCAAAATAAATAAATAATTTTTTTTTAAGTCCTTTCAGATAACAAATAAAACAAAAATTGGTGGCTTGTTAAAGCGTGCTGATGGGAACAGGGACCACCCAGCTGGATGGTTGGAAAAGGTCTCTCTGAGAAGACCTTCTTGCTGACGTATGAGCCAAGATGTAAACCCTCCAGGAAAAGAGATGGCCAAATACGGAAGCCCTAAAGTGGGACCGGCCTGCCTTGCTTGGGGACTGGAAGCCCGTGTGGCTGGTGAGTGGTAGGCAGTGAGAGCTCCAAGGTGGGCAGGTGCCAGATCAGGTAGAGACAGATGAGGAGTCTGGACTGAAGAAATGGATTTGTGATGAATTTTTCAAGATGTAAGCTGAACACAGCACGGAAACACTGAGTTTCAGGGCTAGAAAAGACCTTTAAATTATAGATCCCATGGGCTCCCCTGGTGGCGCAGTGGTTGAGAGTCCGCCTGCCGATGCAGGGAACACGGGTTCGTGCCCCGGTCTGGGAAGATCCCACATGCCGCAGAGCGGCTGGGCCCATGAGCCATGGCCGCTGGGACGCCAAAAAGAAAAAAATTATAGATCCCAGATTCTCTTTTTGCAGATGAAAGGACAGAGGTTGAAGAGCATACATCTGCCCACCTTGAGTCAGGGGCTCAAAATATTTGCTATAGGACATCACTGCCTGAGATACCACGTCTCATTAGTCTTTGCGTTCCTGGTTTCCATCGGGTCTGGCACACACATTAGGTGTTCAATAAATGCTAGCTAATTAACTGGATGAACGATTGACCAACCAAAGCTAAAGGGAGGGATAAAAGCAAAAAATATGTACTTCTAGAAATTGAAAGAACTTTGTGAAAGGGTTCTTAAAAACATAAAACTCAGTGTTCGGGTGAGAAGGAAGAGATCCTTTTAAGTTTGGGCTGACATGAAAAAAATTAAAAACACATCTCTGAAAGCAGCTGCAGTTCAGGACACGTGACCATATCTGCCAGCAGAAGGCTTCCCCTGACCCTACTCTCAAGTAGCACACAACTTAAAAGTGCACCTTTTATCAATACTCTGCATCTTCACACAGGGGATGGACTGCATTTGTTACATCCTCATTAGCAGCCATTATGAGGCAGACAAGAAATTTACAAAACGTCAGAGGCCACAGAAGAAGGCCACGTGCCCCAGAGGGCGGGCAGCGCTGGCGGACCCAACCAGCCCCCTGCAAACAAGGGAAACTCGGCTCCTGGCAGGCCGGCCCCAGAAGCCACTCATCTGCCCGCATCCACATAGAACATCAGCTGATGCGTTCGGAACGGCTAACAAGCTGTGGCAGTGTCAGACGGTCACACCAGCGCCAAACGTCCCAGCCCCAAGGACAGCTCCCGGTGCGAGAAATCCCCTCACTTCCTTCCACTAGGGGTAAAGAGCGCGCATTTTGCCTGGGGCGGCGGGGAGGGCATGCGGCGTGGCCTTCCTCCCATTTCTGACCCAGAGCATCTGCAGACGAGGCCGCAGCAGGGGCCCCGCTGGCCCCCATCCCGCCCGCAGCGGACAGCTCGGGACGGCGTCAGCATCACACTTGCAATGCTCGACACGTTCCCCAAACCCCACCAGCTGTGGCCGGGGAGACTTCATTAATTATGCAAGTGTGTCGTGGGAGGCCGGGTGATAGCATCTTGTCTATAATGAGTACTTAAAACTGACAGGAAAAACAAGGATTTTGAAAATTAAAATGCTACCAAAGAGATCCCTCTGCCCTGGTGTAATCTATTAATTAGAGAGAATGAGCTTGTTCTAAAGAGGGAGCGTGCTTCTGAGACAAGTCCCCTGTGCATTCTAGAACTTTGTCCTTGCCCTGCAAAAGGGCTCCCCACCCTCTCCTCCCCTGCAGCCCATTCGCACCCCCGGCAACTTCCGGTGTGCAGGGCGCTGGGCCCACCACACCTTCTGGGACTTGGCTGAGGACATACCTGCCCCCAATCCTCCAATCACCCACCTGACCCTGCTCACCCCGCACCTCTGCCTAATGCACACGACGCTCCCAGGCCGCTGCTCCGCACGTGGCTCTTGCGAGCCGATCTCACGCCTCAACCCAACCTAAGTCTGGCAAGAGGAGAACTCTCTGTGTGAGCTGCGTATACAGCAGGTGCTCAACACAGACCAAATGACTGCAGTGGCCTCGGTGCTCCCCAAAGGCAGGGGAGACACAAGGACTGAGGTGGGAACCAGAGGTCTTCCACTGACCATCAGGTGACTCTGGGCCACTGAGGTGGGGTCTCTGAGGCTCAGTTTCCTCATCTGTAATGTAGGAAGCGCCAATGATCTACCGCACAGCATCGTGGTGAGGACTCATCTAAATAACGTGGTACAAATACTTGCGCCAGGAGAGAGTAAGAGCACGATGAACACGTACGAAGAGGTGTCCGCATCCGTCCGAACATCTTATCCATCCACGTTTCAGCCATCCAGGAGTGCCCACAGTTAGCAGACCCCAGCCCGCTGCCTGGTGGCCTGGATTTGGCCCGAAATGGGGCGGGCCCGGCTTTCCAAGCTGCCCAGACTTCACACCCTGCGCCTCCCACACTGCTTGGGCCCCGACCCCTTCTCAGCTGGCCCCTTAAGCACTGGGACAAGAGGAGGGGTGGAATGATGCTCCATAGTGCTCCCACCCCTCCCCCGGCATCCTCCACACGCCCACTCACCACGAGGGACCCCGTGCTGCTCTAGAGCCCTTGGTTCAGCCACCTCCCGGCCTCACCCCACGCAAGCACATCTTCGGGCTGACAGTCACACTTTCCACACACCAGCCCTGTAGTCCTCGCGCCTCTTCAACCTCACAGAGCTTCTCACTGGTCCCACACGGGAGTCTACGTACCCCCAACTTCATGCCTCTGCTCACGTGTTCACCCTCCCGGCTGCTCTCCTGCACCCTTGCCTCTGCGGGCTCCACGCTCTGGGGAGGGCACAGGTCAGGCAGGCCCCCAGAAACAGTAAGGAGGGTGGACACACCATCACAGCAGCGGTGGTCCTGTGGAGCCCTATCCTATGGCCGGCATCCTGCTGAGGGATTGGCAGCCCCCATGCATTCCCCTCCTCAGGCTGAAACATCTGTGAAGACACACAGAGCCAGGGCTGAGGTCCCCCAACCGCAGGGCTCTGGCCCCCACAGGCTGGTGGGTGCCAAACGCGTCCACCCAGACCACCGTTCCCTCGATGCCGCTGCACACATAACCCAGCATCACTTATTTTCTCAAACCTTAGCCCACTGCCAGATGGATAGAGACCATGAAGGGCAGGGGGCATATCTTCCCCTTGTGATATCTTACTTAGTGTCTAGCACAGGGTGACGTCCTTAGCAGACAACGAATTCAACACAGGTAATGAGACAAACTTCAATCATCGATAATAAATCCTCCTGGAAGGTGACTGATTCAAACTTCTTTCCTCTCAAAGTCTTGGCATCACGGCCAAGGCTACACCAACGTGGACGAGAAAAGGCAAGGCAGAGCTCCAGGCACCAGCAGCTGGCAGCAAAGCCAGAGGTCTTCAACGCCGATGCAAGAGCATTAAGAGCAATTTTTGAAATCTAGGTATTATATCTCAGTGACTTTTCTGATGGATGGGGCAGTATTACAAGCCAAAGGGGAAAGAGGAAACCCAAGGCGTGAGTAGGAAGGAGCGGCACCTCATCAGACAAATTCGAGAAGAAACTGAAGATCTCTAGGATCAACTCAATCAGAGTGGACAGCACTTCACGGGACCAGGTTCGCATGGGCGCGGAGCTGAAGTGTCAAGACCTCACAGTGTTACAGTAGCCACGTTCTAGAACAATCCAGAGTAAGTGCATGATAAACACGGGATAACGAAGCGTGTGGTTACTCACAGTCCTGGGACGATCTATGTCGGAAGGTAAACCGGAGGTGACTGCGGTTCACGTCCTCAATGGGGATGGCCACCTGCGGAATAAAGAGAGAAGCTGAGCACCTTTAGGAACATCTTCTCGCTCGATCAGCTTTGTTCCCCTGGAGACATCCTGGACCACTCTACACTCTTCTGCACTGCAGGGAGAAGACACCGTACACCTCATCCCCTGTATGACTGTCCCAGAAGCAAATGCCTTTCGAAAATTTACACCAGATAATACTGTCCGGGATGCCAAGCACACTGGACAAGGCAGCTGAATTTTTTTTTAAATGTGATCCTCAGCGTGAAGAGTCTATTTTTAAAAGTTGCCATTTTCGTTTTTAGCCCCGATTTGGAGGTGTCTATATTCCCTCTACGGTTGTAGGGACCTGCCCTCGGCTGCAGCGAGAAGGCGGTCCTTTTGTGACTTACAGTAAAAGGAAAAAGACTTAATACCTGCTGCCTTTAAGCCAAGATTGTCCCTAATCTCATAGCTAACATCTGTATTCCAAAGCCAACCGCTGGCCTGGTGTCCCAGTACCCAAGCCTGTGCGTGGGCTGCGTGGGGGTATCAGCGGGCTGCATTAGGAGCCTCAGAGCACCGAGGCCAAGGGAACAGGATGCATCTCTCCAGTGATGCCCTCTGTGTATTATCATCTCTATTTTTTTCCATTTGGTGTAAAGACAGCATGCCACACATAAAACAGACCCGAGAAGAGAAAGACAATTGCTATCTTTAAAGGACTCTGTATTTGTCTCCAGGAAAGTCCTGGTTTTAGGTCCAAAAGGAGATGAGAGTAAATGTAAATTCCAAGAAACACCAGCATGGTTCCTTAGCAACCCTAAAGGACTTTGTTGAAAGTGCCTTGGGGGCTGGCGGAGGGTGTCCACGGTGGGCAGCCCTGGGCTGGGCAGGAGGCGGGAACTTCCTCAGGGTACAAATGAGCATTTCATAATTAACCCAATGGGAAAAGGACCATGCAAATGATACCTTAACCGTCTCAAACCAGCGCGGCTGTTTCACTTGGTAATAAATCACGGACTTGTATTCTGAAATAGCTTCATCGCCAGCGCCCGGGAAAATCACATGCTTTAAAAGAAGAGGCATAAAGAGATCACATCAGCCCTCACAGAGCCTGAGGCTGCATCCATGTCCCCCAACCCCCCACCCGGTTTGATGATCCAGAAGGAGCGAGGGCCCTCGGGGAACACCAATAACCCCATGGCCCACGGAACACCTCCCAGCGATGGAAGAACAGATCTGGCTGGAGCCAGCAGCCAGCAGAAAACCTTGCTCACAGACATCTAAGATCTTCATGGCTATGCGGTATATGGGGACGCTACTGTCCTCCATTCCTTTGTACCCTTACCCCTAATAACTTTCACCCTGGACCCGCAGCAAGTTGCCTGACTCGGCGGCTGGAGTAAAGGGCTGCAGACCAAAAAGGAGGTAGCAGCACTCTGTCCCTTCTCTAGCCACAGACACTGACCACACGCGGTCAGCGAGACCAGTAAAGCCCAGGGGAAAAGGGCAGGGACACTGGACACAGGCCACCCAGAGAGAAAGGATGCCACCCACCTCCTGGCGCAGCTGGGCCTCAGGAGCACCCACAGGGCACTGCTCTCGGCCACGTGGGCCCAGGGGAGCCCAGGCTGCAGCCACGGGCCAGAGAAGCAGCTGGCGGAGGGCCCCAGCTTGGGCTCAGCCTCCAGTCCTCAGAGAAGGCCGCAGCCTCTGAGCACTTCCCAGGGCACCCGCAGGCTGCTGTGACCATGCAGGAGGAGGTCTTGGTAACCACCACCGAGCAAAGCACAAGGCTCAGAGGCCCAGATTCACAACCCAGTTCCACCTCTCATGAGCTCTCTGACCTTGAGCAAGGTGACTGATTTCTCTGGGGCTCAGTTTCCATCTGTCTCAAAAGATGCTAATAACAGTATCTGAACTTCTAATGTGATCATTCGCCCTCTGAGCCTCTGGTTTACACCGGCAAGTGGGACCCCAGGATAGAGTTTGGAAAAGAAGGTGGTCAGTTGGACTTCCCTGGTGGTGCAGTGGTTAAGAATCCGCCTGCCAATGCAGGGGACACAGGTTCAAGCCCTGGTCCAGGAAGATCCCACATGCCGCGAAGCAACTAAGCCCGTGCGCCACAACTACTGAGCCTGCGCTCTAGAGCCCACGAGCCACAACTACTGAAGCCCATGCGCCTAGAGCCCGTGCTCTGCAACAAGAGAAGCCACCACAATGAGAAGCCCGCGCACCACGGCGAAGAGTAGCCCCCGCTCGCCGCAACTAGAGAAAGCCCGTGCGCAGCAATGAAGACCCAACACAGCCAAAAATAAACAAATAAATAAAAAGAAGGTGGTCAGGACCCCAGGGTCGTCCTGAGACAGGCCGGCTGCTGGGACCCAGTGGAAACCAGCCCTCTTAGGCAAGGGAAGAAAAGGAAGAAAAAGCAAACGCTCTTCCCCAGAAATAAGATTGTGGCTTTTGGCATCCTGCAGCAGAGCCAAGGCGCACACTTGGGAAGTAAAACTTAAACACTACAGGTTCAACTTTGCAACAATCAATACCTCCAGTCGTTTTCCATCTTCATCGTAAACAGACACTGTAACCTCAACATTCTTTGCCGTCGTTTTGCTTCCTTTATCAAAATCTCCTTGAACTAATGTTACGTAGATATCGTTTCGGACATCACCTGGGGGGAAAAAATTACACCTTTAAAACCAATCCATAGGGCTTCCCTGGTGGCACAGTTGTTGAGAGTCTGCCTGCCGATGCAGGGGACACGGGTTCGTGCCCCGGTCCGGGAAGATCCCACGTGCCACGGAGCGGCTGGGCCCGTGAGCCATGGCCACCGAGCCTGCGCATCCGGAGCCTGTGCTCCGCAACGGGAGAGGCCACGACAGTGAGAGGCCCGCGTACCGCAAAAATAGAAAAATAAAAACAAACAAACCAATCCATTATTCACAGTGTAACTGTGATTTCTGCCATTCCTAGCAGAGTATCATAAATACTGTATCAGATGATTATGAAGTATTTTCTACAAAATAGTGTCCGCATTTAACAGCATGACAAAGGCAATTTTCATCACTATAAGACTTGCAAGAAAGAGGAAAATGTCAGGGCCCCTAATTATCTGCTTGGTGCTTCACGTGGGCAGAGGAGCTCTTACACTCCATGGGCAGCCCATGCCCGGGGCAGCTCGAACGCTGTCAGTGGGTTTGCGCAGACGCTAGCGCCCCCCCCATCCCCCAGCATCCATGGCCCACTGCAACCCACATCGCCACCCCTTATTAGGGCATGGCTGCAGTCATCTGAGGCTCAGTAGCCAAGGAATACCCCAACACCCACTGGCACACCAAGGATAACCAGCAACACTGGCCTCCTTTTCGTTCCACTGAGGAGTTGAACAAAAACAGTATTTGAACCACAAGCCAATGTCCTGAGTTGACACTTAGGATCGGGGACTAGGGATGGGTCAAGAGAGAAACTTTCTGCAAAGAATCCTCTCTCCTCCTGGCAGGCAGTTGTCAAGATCCTGAACGGGGACACAGGGAGCAAAGCCTCATACATTTTTTAAGTGAGATGGGCCTTAAACTGTGCCCCCAAAAAATACAACCCCACACACACACGCAACAAATGAGCTCAAGACGCTTCCTCCTCCTGAGAATACACAAAGCCCCTGGCAATGGTCCGACTGGGAAAACTTTGCAAGCTTCATTAGCAGCATGATTTAGAGGGAGCATCGCTACGCTCTGACGGCTGCTCTGCTGTCTGTCTGGCTGCCTCAACAGTGTGGCCAGGAGCAGCAAATGACCTGCTCTGGGCAAAGAACAAGGATCCCCGAAGAGAAAAAATCCCCTTGGTTTCTTGTTTTTCTTTTGCTTTCTAGACTGCTCTATTCTGGCTTTTAATGTATCCAACCATTAGATTAAGCTTTCATTTAAAAGTCATTATTGTAATAATCCCAGCGGGTTGCTACCACTGCCATAGTAGCTGCTGGTAAAGAAGTAGGGCTGTGATCGCCGATAGCGACCACGGAGAAGTTAAAAAGGATGGCGCACAGGGCTGGGGGCAGGAGGCAAGGCTGCCGGTCCAGGACCTGCCGCTAATTAGCTGTGTGACCTCAGACCAGTCACTTAACCTCCCAGGCCACTCACCACTAAACGGCCTGATGGATAAGGCAGGGTAGTCTGTACAAGCGCTCCGCCTGAAAATTCTATCAAAGCACCAACACCATCATCAAAAAGGGCCACAGCAGCTTCATACGGGCCTCATCAGCCAGAGAGGCAGCATGCGCTGGGCAGGGAGGTGGCTGAACCTCAGGGTCCCCTCCTCCTATGGGCCTAGGGATCCTGACTCCAGCCCAGAAGTAAGACCCCATTTACAGGCGGTCAATACCCCCGATGGGCACTCACTCACAAGAGGGTCTCAGCAAATGCCTCCCGGGCTACAAGGTTCTCTTTCTGGGGAGGAAGGAGGCTGGAAGCAGATACAGGTGGCCCACTCAAGCCTCCAGCCACCTTCCCAGCTCCGGCGACAACTCTGCTTCCCCACCAGGATCCTTCAGAAGGACCTAGGGATTCCCAGCGGGTCATGAGAAGGTAGGAGAACCAGCAACAGTGACACGGCCGGCTCTCCCACCGTGCAAAGGAGATGCACGTCTCCGTAGACACGCGTATACAAGAAGGCACAGGTTCTGCGAGGCTGAAGGCGGGGGTCTGACAGAGCCCCCCCAAAAGGGTAAGGTGCGGTGCTCACAGCCTCTCAGTGGTCACTCAGCCACCGAGGATGTGGGGGACTCACTCAAGCCGCGCTTGCTCACTATGGGAAGCCCAACCCCAGACTTAGGACATGGAACAAGCCAGAACAACGATCAGCTGCACAGTTTCCCCAGGCATCGATCATGAGATTATCATAGAGGTTTAGACTTACTTTTTAAGTCTATCAATTGTAAGGGAGGCACAAGCAGCATGAACCAGAAGTTTCCCAGGTTTGCCTTTGCACACGAGGGCCTCCTCAGGTCACCCAAGATAAATGCATGATGTCAATGACGTTATCCTCATCTACAAATTTGCACCTTGAATCCAAATGCAAACAGTACGTCCACTCGGAAGTCCAAGTTAATTAGCTGCATATAGAACAGCCTTGACTCATACAAGCAATAGGTGTTCCATCGTTTCTTAACTTGCTGAGTGTCATGCTTACCTCCTCTACAGGTGAGACTGGCAAACATTCAATCTAGCTGATGTTAGATGTCTTTCCTATCGTTTTAACAGACAGAGTAGACAATGACCCACAACAGCCCTGAAAGGCAGAGGGAGCAGAAAGAACATGTCCCTAAAATGCCCTAAAATAAACGGAGCAATAACGTTGAGGCACACTGAGTGCCCAGCTCTCCCTGTGAACCTACAGCAAAGCCCTGTAACCAGGAGGCTGCAGGGAAGCACCGACCATGGGGTGCTTTGGCCCCGTTTCCACTGCTCGTTACCCGTGTGACTTCAGGCTATGGCTTCATCTTGATGGGAATTAGTTCAACACCAATTTGTAGGCTTCCAAGATCCTTATATGGAATCAAGCTAGATTATTAATGGGAACAGTATTTGCAAACCAAAAAGTATCCCACGGTTATCGCGGATGAAGATTCATGCTTCCCACGATCTCGTTGAAAATATCAGAGGTTAACCTTAACGTGGGCTCTCATTATCAGTTTAATAAGTGTAAACCCCATGGCTGGGTTGGGGCGATACTAGTGTGATAACTAATACACACTGAGCGGGTACCGGGTGTAAACATTCACAGGCTTCACGCATGGAACCTGTGCATCCGCCCTGCAGCAGCCTTTGTGTTGGGCCGTCACTTTCTGCTCCCCCTTCCTTCTTTTGATCAGATGTCTATCCAGACATGTGTAGTGTGTCCCTGTCTCCCTCATACAGCCCTTGCAGCTGGGAGGAGCTGACCCCTTCCAGAGGTCCCTGTGGCCGATGTGCATATGTCACCACCATCGCTGTCCAGGGTCCCCAGGGGACCTGAGGCCAGATGACGCTTGGCCTGCTTGTTTGGAAACACTGGGTGGAAAGCATGTCGTCTTCTTCAAGACACTGGGATTTGGGAAGAAGGTGGGCGCCAGCAGGACCTGTCCCCAGAGGATAAAGTCAACACGCAAAGGAGACAGCTCAGCAGAGGGGGCTGAAGAGAACCGGAGCCAGTGATCCAGGCTGACCTGGCAACAGGCTCTGTCCCTTTTCCTCATTCACATGACCGACAAGTATCCTCAGGGTGCGGCCATTTGAGCTGGCCTTGTGTTTTCTGTTACTTACACCCTAAAGCATCCTAACTCCAACCAGATCTATAGGTAGGAATTATTATTATTCTTGTTCTTCAGAGGAGGAAACCACAGCTAAGAGAGATCGGCTAACTTGCCCAGGGCCAGGGAGGGGCAGAAATGATATTCATACCAGAGGGTGGGCTGCCTGCACTCTCGCTTCTGGGGCCAATGGATGGGGTTCAAGGCTGTGGACCACTGTGGTGAAGAGACATTTAACCCATAACCTACCAAAGAGGGTTATTTTCAAAGCTTGGAACATAAGAGGGTATATTTACCCAAATTGTGCTCCCTTCATTTTGAACACATTCTGGATAATTCAAATGCTCTTACAGGATCATAAGACAGACCCAGGACCATCATCGTGAACACATTCCGGATAATTCAAATGCTCTTATAGGATCATAAGACGGGCCCAGGACCATCATCGTGAACGTACGTTATTATCGTAAAGGAGTCGCCTTAGTCCTACCCAACCATCATAATCAATCCGTTCCTCAGAGCCTGAAAGTGAATTCTGCACAGCTCTCCAGGCGGTCCCCTGTCTGATCACCCTCTATCACATCTGCACAGCTCTCCAGACGGTCCCCTGTCTGATCACCCTCTATCACATCTGCACAGCTCTCCAGACGGTCCCCTGTCTGATCATCACCCTCTATCACATCTGCACAGCTCTCCAGACGGTCCCCTGTCTGATCATCACCCTCTATCACATCTGCACAGCTCTCCAGACGGTCCCCTGTCTGATCACCCTCTATCACATCTGCACAGCTCTCCAAACGGTCCCCTGTCTGATCACCCTCTATCACATCATTAACTAAGGATCACCCGACCAAACGCATTCAGTCCTTCGGCCAGGGTGAGTGAGATGTCAAACGCCCATTCTTCCGTCCCAGACGCTGTGGGCAGAAGACGCACTGCAGGCGTCCTGAGTAAGGGCAACAGCAGAGCACGGAGCAGCGGTGCGTTTGATCACGATCACGACGGCGTTTTGCCCAGCTGGCGACAGAAACCATCTCAAGGTCTCAGGGCTGGGTCTCTGGCCAGTGCTGTTTCATTTGCTTATCCCTGGGTGCTCAGCTGTCACGCTGGCCGCAGCTCCTGCCTGCAGGAATGACCCAGCGCCACGCGGGGCTTTACGCCCTCGACCCTCTGCTTCCCTGAGCTCCTGCCTAAATGTCGCTCTTTGCAGCCAGCTACATAAACCCTCCCAATGCCGGCCGCATCCACCCCACGCTCAGAGGGGCTAAAGGATTCATCCATTCTTACCAGGCATGATTATCTCCGGAAACCCCGTTTTCCGAGCCACTGCTGTGGTCCTGTCCACCAAATGAGGAAATTCTTTTCTAATCTGATGGATATCTCCAGGAAGTAATTTCAATGTTACCCACAAACCTAGAAAAGCAATGGATGCATGAGTCACATTTTATCATGTACAACTTTATATCTTGTACATTTTTAGAAGTTTTCATGAAATCAATATCAATGAATGAGCAGCTTTTAATTCACAATGCCATGCCTTAAGAGGAAGTGTGGGTGGATGAGAAAGACAGGAGCGGGACCAGGGGAAAGGTGCCTGGCACAGGTGCCTGCATCTGATTAGCTGGGATGCAAATCCCACACTGGAGGAGCCTAAGGACATAACAGCAGTTACGTGCTACCTCTGCCTGGGACTGATGACTCTTTTGAGTTGATATACATTGAAGACAAATCGGAAGGTAGCATTTTTCTGGAAGGGGACTGAGAAGGCTATCATTTTCCATTCTCCCAAGAAGAATGACAGCGGGAGAGGATTCAGGAGGTAAATTCGCAGCTTCACAAATCCACGAAAGTATCCAGTCGCTCAGCGGCACCCGTGCTCCCGGGAAGGGGAGCCGCAGAACACAGGGCTGGGGACCACCAGCGGGCCAGCCACACGACTGGGACAGCGGCAGTCAGGGCAGCCCCGTCCCTCTGTTTCACAATGTCACAGCAAAGTAGCAACTAATGCTCTGGCCACCACTCAGCTCCTTTCTCCAAGGGGGAAAATGAAGGCTTTCAAACCCTCTAAAAGAGATGCAAGGATGCCCGAGAGAGAGCACGGTGTACCTAGGAGGCGTGTGTGCCCTGCCCTCTGTCCCCTCCTCCACAAAAGCTGACGCATTCTGTATAAAATGCTCCAGGAGCAGCAATCAAACGATAAGAGGGAAGAAAGCCGACACCTGACAAAGTCGAAGGCAGGACACAAAGCAGTGGCTTGGCTCCGTCAGTGTTTGCAAGGACGCGCTCTCCTAGGGACGGAGGGGTGTCGCTACCAGTTGGGGTCTCCGTCCTTGAGATTTTGGGGGCCTGGCCTGCTTGCTCTCCTCTCACTCAGCTCTGCGGGACCCCACCTGCCCATCAGAACATAACAGTACCTGTCCTCACTTACATGACTATTGTGTGTGTGCCCACGTGTGTATCCTCTAGACGCATGCTTCCAGGGACCACTCACCACTGTTTAGCTCAGCACCCTGCACTCATTAGAAGAAAATGGGAAAACCACAGACCTTGTTCACGAACAACTTTCATTCTAACTGGACCTGGAAGACAGCTGATGGGGACACACAAGGAACACACCTGAGGCTGCTTCTGCTGCGAGCGGCTCTGCTGAATTAAACCTCACGCCTCACTCCCTCCCCCTCCCCCCTCCAGCCCCCTCGCCTCCCAGCAGCTGGCCTGTCCTCTGCAAAGATTTACACAACCTGTCGTTGAGAAAGTCCGCGGTCACTGATGACATTTTATTCTTTACCAGCTGGTGAAAGCCCTCTCCTCTTGCCAACTAGACCGTCCCCCCTCTGATTTATTCAAAAGTACCTAATGTGCACCCACTGTGTGCCAGGCACACACAGGGCACTGCAGACACAGGGCAAAGGCCCACTACACCACTGCCAGGGGCTCAACTCTATTCCGTGAGCCAAACACCAAGGGTGTCTCTGTGAAATACGTGCCTACAAAGAGCTTTCTAAAGCACACGTGGAGACTGCGCTCCAGGGCATCACAGAGGCTCCCCTGAGGAAGGAACATTGTGCTGAGATGAGGGGTGATGAGATGCTAAGTAAGGGGGTTCCAGGCTGCAGCCCCAAGATGCAGAGGGAAGAGGCGTGGGATGCGGCTGGGAAAGCAGCACAGACCTGACCCCTGGGCCTGTTGGCCGTGGCAGGAGCTATGGTCCCCACCAAAGGGCCCGGGGGAGGAGTCCGACCAGAGTCTGACCTGACAGGGCTCAAGCGGCTGCATGGGACTGGGTAGCTGGGAATTTAGAGCGAGGTGAGGACCCCAGTGAAGAGACCACTGCAGGAGCCCAGGCGGACACTGGCAGGACCTCAGCACCGGGGGCAGGGGTGTTGTGAGCAGCATCGGGGTCATATCAGAAGTGGAGGAAGGAGGGATGGAGGGGGAGTGACTCTCAGAGATGGCGACAGTCCCGGGCATGACCAATAGCAGGTGCTGGCACACCCTGCATCCCAGTGGAGACGTCCTGAAGGGTCAGAGCACAGAGGGAGGAGAGCAAGACGACGCCGGTCCTGTGCCCAGGAGAGCTGCTGACATTGCGAGTCCACACAGGGAAAGAGAAGTCGGCGAGAGACAGGGGTAGGCAGAGGGCAGAGAAAAAAGGAAACCAGGTGCGGGTGGCATCACTGTGGCCGATGGCACAAAATGCAGCCCGAGGAAAGGGGAGTGTCTGCAGCACGGAGCAACCAGGGTGGGCCTCAGCAGGAGCCCTCCTGGGGGAGGAGAGGGGCAAACGCTGCTGGGAGAAGGACAGAGAAGTTACAGGAGATGAAGGGCGGACAGCAGGCGAAAGATTCCACTGAGAAATCAACAGTGGAGTCAAGAGCTAGTCAATACAGAGACAGAGGGAGAATTTTTTGTTTGTTTCCTTTTCTTTTCTTTCCTTTCCTTCTATATTTTTCCCCTTTCTTTCTTTTTAAGATATAAAATTCCCGATCATGAGAGGGAGAGTTGAAGAAGTAGGAGAGAAGCATAACCAATAAAAACAGGTCTCTAAAGAGTCGTCAGGGGATAGCACCCCAGCAGGGACACGTGTTATCATTACTCAGGATGTGCACTGCACAAGGCAACTAGCAAAGAAAGGCAAGTGGGAGCTAAATCCAGCCTGCACTCTGCTCACCAAGCTGTGTATCCTGGCAGCGATACGTCTCCCCACTCACCCAGGACAGACCATCTCTTTCTAATTCACACAAAAGCACCACAAGCGGGACTTCCCTGGTGGTGCAGTGGTTAAGAATCCACCTGCCAATGCAGGGGACATGGGTCCGATCCCTGATCCGGGAAGATCCCACATGCCGCGGAGCAACTAAGCCCGTGCACCACAACTACCGAGCCTGCACTGCAAAGCCTGAGAGTCACAACTACTGAAGCCCGTGCACCTAGAGCCCATGCTCGGCAACAGGAGAAGCCACAGCAATGAGGAGCCCACAACGAAGAATAGCCCCCGCTCGCCACAACTAGAGAAAGCCTGCGCGCAGCAACAAAGACCCAACACAGCCACAAATAAATAAATTTACATTAAAAAGAACCACCACAAGCCGGCACAGCTCCAGACCTGTAGGATGAGTGAACAGATGGACCCTTGGAGTGCCGGGCACCTAACCCCTGGCTCTGTCCTCCAGTAGAGCAGACCAGGGAAAAGGGACGCTCACAGAAGTGCAAGGGGAATTATCACTGCACATGACACTTGACATGAAGCTGTTCCCTGCTGGGGACACCAGGACGCAGCTAAATCTTAGGAGTCTGAGTCCCGAAACCTCCCAAAGGCAGGAATATCTCCAGAATAAATCTAACTCGAAGACACTTTTCAAGGACTTGCAGGACGTGCTGAGATAATTATTTAAGAGCGTAAAAGTAAAGACGTCTTTCCAACACCTTTGCTTTCTCACAAGTACCAGCTTGCTCAACTAGCTGATGAACCAATAACTTGGTGACACAACCTGTTATATAACACAATTTAAACACAGAGATTAAATTTGCCCTGTTACGTTGGGTTTCAAACACTTTCCTCAGAGGAGGAAATGAGGCCAATTTTCAAGGGAAAAGTGTATTTTAGGTTGACTTTTGCTAAACCAGAGTAACTATACACAAAAGGGATTATTAGCATATGCTATATTTCAAACAACAGGAGCAGATGTCTGGGGGTGTATGAGGACTCACCGTCCACATAAAATACCCAGCGCCTCTGGGTTCAGAATAATTTGGGCTAAATATAAAAGATGTCCATTGCAACAAGTAAACATGTAGATGTTAACCTAAACTAGGCCAAAGCCTGGAGACCAGTTCAGAAGGGACAGGCCATGTCCCTCCAAGTCCCTTCCACAGCTCTGTGCACTTGACAGTGTGAACTGATGGGTCACCATGGATGGAAACATGGGGCTCCACTGGGCAAAACCCCGCAAACCTAGCAGCTCGCTCCATGCTGCATTCACTGGGCCCTGGGCCTCTCAGCTCTCCCTGGAATGCAATGAAATAGGCCTGAGTGAGCCCTGGCGAAAGGTCACTCCATCACTTCCGCTTCAAGGTCAACCTGAGCCAGTGATGTGGCCCAAGGGCATTTTGGTTCAGGAAGGCACCAACGGTCCCTCTGAAAACAATCAATGTTCTTGTCACTTAGCTCTCACTGTGACCTGAAAGCACCCCTCCTCCCCCCAGGGTTCAAGGAATCGGGGTCCCCTGGCAACAGTCCATCTCTACGACACAGATTTTGGCCACAATACCAGTGAGACTGACAGAGGCGGGCCACGGTCCTCTTTGTGAGCAAGTTCCTGCTGGCCGGCCACCAGTCTCCACTTCTCCTGTGTGACTCTGTAATAAAAGTGTATCAAAACTCTGATGACTTTGCAAGAGGAGCCGGGGGCCTAGGGCCTGGGGCCACTGCCTCAGAGCGCTCTCATCAAACAGCTTTAACTGGATCTCCCTGCGGTTTTCAGTTAAAGTGCAAATTGGGAGGGCTGGTAATTTATGAGAAGACGGGTCCTGGGTCAGCTGAAAATTCTCTGTCTAGAGAGGCCACGATTCATTAACGTTTTGGTTTGGGGTTTTTGTTTTGTTGTTCTCCAGGGAAGGGGGGTGGTTCATATCAAAAGAAAGCCAAAAAAGTCCCTGCAGAGGGATAGGGGCTGTTAATTCCTCCAGGACATTCTTTAGGTTTGATTCACGCTCTCCCTTAGAACAATGGGAAATGAATCAAGATAATTGTTTCTTAAAAGTCTGGTGACATAAGGTAACTAGACAATGAAGCAGGTCTGTTCACCTCAGCTCTACTGCGTTTATGGTTAAGTCTGCATCTAATCAAGGACTGAGGAATGGATATTCCCACTGGTGCTGAAAGCAGCCTCAGGTCGCAGCAACTCAGAAGGTGACTCCCCCAACTTCCCTTCCAGCTGGAAGCGGGGCCTCAGTAAACACTTGTTTTCCGGCAGCCCTCCTGGCCAGCCGAGTGCCAGCTGTCACCAGCCCGTGGTGATTGATTCATTGCCTCTGCCAACAGAGGGTCAGCCGCTGGGAAACTTGTCAGCGTGGGATTAAAAACGATGACTGCAGGCTGGGGAGCAGAGGAGGAGAAATCCCCTCGATTACAAAACTAAAGGGGAGCCAGTCTGCGAAATGGAGCCACTTTCTCAGGGGTACGGGGTGCGGGAGCCCCGGAAAACAAGGTGGCAGTGATTAGTTCACAGCACGAGTGAGAGAGAAAAAACCAGCGAGAAGAAGAGCACGTGGGGAGGTGGGTGATGTTGAATGTCTCTGTGTCTCTAAACAGCAAGGTGAAATCACAGGCAGTGGACAGTTATTTTCTTCTCTTGTGAAGTCATTCAAGTGTTCTGAACAGAGGAGGTGGCTGGAGAAGTCTGAGGAAAGCAAACAGAGGAGATGCTTCCAGTCCTATCAACCCTGGGCTCTTTCCAAACATTTCATCGTATCCTAGTCAGTTTTCTCCTCTCATCCAGGAGCTTGGCTCTCAGCAATGTTTACAAAGATGATCGGCAAGATAGCCCGGAGATGGAAACAACCTAAGTGCCCATCATCGGATGAATGGATAAAGAAGATGTGGCACATATATACAATGGAATATTACTCAGCCATAAAAAGAAACGACATTGAGCTATTTGTAATGAGGTGGATAGACCTAGAGTCTGTCATACAGAGTGAAGTAAGACAGAAAGAAAAAGACAAATACCGTATGCTAACACATATATATGGAATTTAAGAAAAAAAAAATGTCATGAAGAACCTAGGGGTAAGACAGGAATAAAGACACAGACCTACTGGAGAACGGACTTGAGGATATGGGGAGGGGGAAGGGTAAGCTGTGACAAAGTGAGAGAGAGGCATGGATATATATACACTAACAAACGTAAGGTAGGTAGCTAGTGGGAAGCAGCCGCATGGCACAGGGATATCGGCTCGGTGCTTTGTGACCGCCTGGAGGGGTGGGATAGGGAGGGTGGGAGGGAGGGAGACGCAAGAGGGAAGAGACATGGGAACATATGTATATGTATAACTGATTCACTTTGTTATAAAGCAGAAACTAACACACCGTTGTAAAGCAGTTATACCCCAATAAAGATGTTAAAAAAAAAAAAAAAAAAAGATGATCGGCAAGGAAACCCTCACGGGCCGTACATCAGGGACAGCGAGTACAGCATGACCCAGCCCTGCCACCGTCACCATTATCAGCGTCGCCACCGTCAGTATCACTGTTACCATCACCGTCATCATCATATCAACTAAAATTCAAACCACGGCATGTCCCCAAGTTCATGCAAACGGACTCTTATAGAAACAAAACCATAGAATACATACCCTGGCCCTTGTGGTTGACTTCTTTGGCAGCAATGACTTTGTTTATAACAGTCTGAAGGAAGTCATTCTCCCCCGCCACCCTGGGTGAAAAACGGGATGACATGTTCAGCGGCTTGTGTCGAATGGCGTCGTCCAACGCGAGCCTGGAGGGCACGGGACGACCAAGACCACAGGAGACAAAGGGGCACAGGGACCCAGAGGTCACGGTAACAAGGGAACACAAGAGATCATCATCACCGAGTGCGAGAGAGAGTCATCACAAGTCAATGCACGACAAAGGACAGGATAGGTGACAAGAGAGACAGGGAAGAGCATTGATCAGGAAAATGCTGAACCGCACAAGAGAAGTAAAGCGAACGAGGTCGGCCCCATCCCCGGGAAATAAAAGTGAACCAGAGCACCACTCCGTGTCTATCAGACAACTTACAAAAAGGGAACTTATCTGAAAATAACATGGCCGAACAGCATTTAATCCCAAGGAATGTTTATGACCATTTCTTCTTTTTCATTAATTCTTGACCATATAGCATAGGTCAAGGGGTGGGTGCTTTGAAGGGAAAAGCAAAACCAAGACAAAAAAAAAACAAAAGATCCCTCGGACCTAAGTGCTTGGGAAGCTTGGGTAGCAACCACTCTGCCCCATCAGACTGTGTACTCAACGTAGCCTAAAATAATTAAATGTGAAGAGTGGTATAATCTTCAGAGAACACAACTACCATGCCTGAAGAGTAAAGCTGACACAATTATGAATGTAAACCATCAATGTTTTGGGGACTCATGGATCAGGAGCTTTTAATAGAAGCTGCACCAGGACTGAGAAAATAGAAACAAACAGGCGACATGGGCAAAGGGAAATACCGTGTAGCACAGCAAAGCACAATATGTAACAAGCAAGAAAATGTACATCAGGTATGTAATGTTTAAAATCATTTCTAGAAACTAGGACAAGCGCTATTCATCACTTGAGCCCACATTACTCAAGAAAGCTGAGTGCTGTTTTCATTTACTTCACCAAGTTAAGAAAGACAGAGAGAGGGCTTCCCTGGTGGTGCCGTGGTTGAGAGTCCACCTGCCGATGCAGGGGATGCGGGTTCGTGCCCCGGTCCGGGAGGATCCCACATGCCACGGAGCGGCTGGGCCCGTGAGCCGTGGCCGCTGAGCCTACGCGTCCGGAGCCTGTGCTCCGCAACGGGAGAGGCCACAGCAGTGAGAGGCCCGCATACCGCAAAAAAAAAAAAAAAAAACAGAGAGAGAGAAATGTACTCTATGCTTCCTTCCCTAAAATTTACCCTGTGGTATAAAAAATCAGTTTTAATGGAGCAAAATATGGGTTTCATTAGCATGGCATTTCCCAAAGAACTACTTCCATTGCTTATTTTGCTATTAAAATCATGCTTCTCTTTTGTTTCTAACACTGAACATACGAATCTGTATATCAGTCTTCCTTTAATGGAGCAAGAAGTTACAAATTACAGTAAGAAGTGAACATGTAATTAAAGTGGACATTTCACTACAAGAGAGAAAAAAGTGGCAGCAAGATGCCACCTCAAGTAGGTCGTAACAAGTCCCGGTGAAATTGAGATTAGTGAGTCTAAAACTAACCCCCTTCACTTTTCAAACCGTAACCCAAGTTTTTTTTTTCCCTTGACTTTTCCCAGAAGACACTAGTAGGCAACAGGTAATTTCAATGCACTGGTGCATTTGGGCATCAAGAAACTCGGAGGTCTAATGAATAAAACAGCATTCAAACCATCACTGGGCTGCATTGTTTTTCTCATGGGCAACTTAATGGTATCGTTTTCCATATTCCAAGACTATGTTCTCCTTGTTTACTAAAGAAACTTCCAGATTCTGCAGAATGGAGTCCCCTTTGTAACTCTCTTCACCAGGTATGATTCCAAAGTATCACGTTCCAACAGAACGTTCTATGATGACGGAAATGTTCTCTACCTGCACTGACCAATCTGGTAGCCACTAGCCACCTGTGGTACTGAAGACTTTAAATGGAACTAGTGTGATGGAGGCACTAAATATTTAATTTTAGTGAATTTTCATGAACTGAAATGGCCACATGTGGCTAGTGGTTACAGTGTTGGACAGAAGAATAAATCTAAAGCAATGAAGCCACAAAAAACCTTCGCCTCCAGTTGTGTGGTGAGATACCTAAAAGTGAACCTCAATTTCAAGCACATTAATGCAATGTTTTCTGTTATTCTAAATGCCTACTGAGCCATGCTTCAAGATGCTGTCTGACCAGATCACCTGCCTGTAAAGGAAACCACTCTGTTCCACCTTAAACAAGTGGTTCTCAAGCCCGGGGCTGAAGGCGCAGTCCGTCGTGCAAAGACAGGGGTGCAAAGGGAGACCACCTCCTGCTCCCCCAGCCCCCCAGGACAGGACTCCCCCCGCCACCCGCCAACCTCCAAACCCCCTCAGCCAACACCTGAAAACAACCGGAACTGGCTAAAATAAAATTTCTTTCAAGCCTGGAATCACTTAAGTAGAAAGAGAAATGAGGAGAAAAGACAGAATGCAGGGCACTATGACAGGTCATTCTAACTCAATTTATCCTTTACTCTGTCTTCTAAGATTTCACACCGCCAGGAGGAAGCCCCCTCTTGTAGTTAACCTAAACCCCTCTAATTCCTCCTCCTTTCTCTCTGTCTAAGGTGGAGAAGTGCCCTTGAAGGGACTACAGACCATTATCCACGTGCCCTCTGGCTTTAATCTCCAGGGAAATAACACCAATTCTTTCAACCTTTTCCACGGGAACTACCTTCAAATCGGAGAATCAATTTAATGAATCTCCTCCAAGTGCTTTCCAAGCACACCTCTCTATAGACTTCAGGCCAGAACTAGACAAACCCTAAAAATGGCAAGCACAGACAACGTCCACTCGAGGCAGCCCCAGAGACAGAAAAATCACAAGTTACAAAAGAATTCATTCTTATTGTGTGCAGTTTTTTTATTTTGAAGACAGCAACTTCCCATGAGGAATTTGAAACTACTGTACTTTGAAAATGTGAATAGCTACTAGAATAAATCAATTATGTAAAGAAACATGCATGCTCAGATTGGAATTGTAATTCTGAGTGTCCCACATGATAAGGCATGTCAGGGATCACACGTAAAATCTTCTACTCGCAAGACCATAAACTTTAACCCAGGTTTCTTGCGACTACAAAAATGCCCTTCACTAGAGCAGCGACTAAACAGATGTTTCATTATTATTCAATAATCAATTCCTGTTTGTGCTGAATTTATAAACTGAATTATAAACATAATTATTACAAACATACATTTTCCATATTCTATCTGGTTAAGTACTTTGCCCCATACTTACGGCTGAAAGGGAATGAAATGCTGTTTGTCTTCATCATCTACTTTTCCATTTATTATATCTGTTACATCCATCACTGGGGACAAGAAAAGAACAGAGGCGGTTTTGCTTAAATGCTATCATCATAGAAGACAAACAAACAAAAGAACATCAGAATGTCCTCTGACCAAAAACAAGCATAAACTGGTGGAATTTTCTTATATTCAAGTTTAAAGTATTTCCACGTTTGAAAGACCAATCAAGTTATCAGGAAACACCAGCCCAAATGGGGTTGGGGCTTAAACAGCAGAGTTCCACTTAATAAATTCCTTTGTCTATTACCCAACTGGCACCGACTGAGTTGCATTTTCCAATAGAACCTTGTGTGTGGATGAAATGTTCTATCCCAAGGAGCATCTGAAATGTGGCCGGTGGAATGGAGGAACTGAATTTTTACTCTGATTTCACATGTGGCAGGGCGACCACACTGGACAGCACCGTTCTGGAGCCTCACGTCAGCCACTGCACGGCCCCAGCAAGGAAACAGTACATCAAGTGGCTACGGTTTACCCGCCCCGTGCTGACATCCGTGGACACCATTTCAAGAAACACTGGACAGCTAATCCCCTCACTCACCTACTGTATGGTTGAGGAAACTAGGCTCAAAGACCTGAATGAATTTGCCCCAAATCTGGCAGCTGGAACATCACCGATGCCCAGCTCAGACCAACACAGCGAGGAACCCCGAGAAGAGCCCTAGGGGCACTGGACACGTGCTCTGTCTCTGCTCGGCTACCACAACTGACTGCAGGTAAGTGAGCAACACGCCTCACTTAATTCCTTCTGCACGGTCCCCTCTTTAACAACATACAATCATATATTAAAAATGGGGACAATTTCCATTTCTACCACCTCCCTCCACCCTAAAAAGGGGGAAGGGATTTGCAGGACCAGAGCAGAAGCATCGCTCCTGTTGTTAAGATGCGCATATGGCCAAGACTACATCTTTACCACCAGTTCTGAACCAACAAATAGAGCTCATTTTTCAGCCCAAGTCCAATCAGCCTTCGGTATTTGCAGACAACTGGCTCTATATGGGTCAGAACAAGTGAGTCTGAACCCAGGAGACTACCTCCTGCAGCCCAGGCCGCAGTGAGCAGCTCTCCTGTGTCCGCAGACCTCTCTCCTCTGGGACTCATCCCACCAGCTGACTATGAGTCTCTCTGATAATCCAGCTCCCTTGTCAAAGCCCCGTCTCTAGCCCTGGACACATCCAGGAGCCCAGCAACTACTGGCAGGAAGGCAGCATGTGAGCAAGAAACAAAACCTAGGTCTGAGCACCAGTAAGTTGAAAGCAGCCTTAGCTCTGCTACTTCCTGGGAGCGACAGCCCCATTGGGCCCCCAGCCCAATCTCAGAGGGAAAGGCGTTGAAATCGCCCATCACCATGTCTTTCCCTCACTGGTCTTCAGCACACAGGTCCTGGTGAAGAAAGTTCTCGCTGTGATTGGGACTTTGGCCATCAAAGGTCCCCGTTGCCCAGGGAAGAATGAAGGACTTGGGGGTGTCACCCCCAAAGTAAGAGCCCAAGCATTTCTATGTTCAGGTATGAGGGTCCATCTTAAGAAAGCCAAGAGTCCACTACTGGGCAGATACCCTGAGAAAACCATAATTCAAAAAAGAGACATGTACCCCAATGTTCACTGCAGCACCGTTTACAATAGCCAGGACATGGAAGCAACCACAGTGTCCATCGACAGAGGAATGGATAAAGAAGATGTGGCACATATATACAATGGAATATTACTCAGCCATAAAAGGGAGTTATTTGCAATGAGTTGGATGGACCTAGAGTCTGTCATACAGAGTGAAGTCAGTCAGAAAGACAAAAACAAATACCGTATGCTAACACATATATATGGAATCTAAAAAAAAAAAAAGGTTCCAAAGAACCTAGGGGCAGGTCAGGAATAAAGACACAGACGTAGAAAATGGACTTGAGGACACGGGGGGCGGGGGGGGGCGGGGGGGGAGCTGGAGCGAAGTGAGAGTAGCATGGACATGTATACACTACCAAATGTAAAACAGATAGCTAGTGGGAAGCAGCTGCATAGCACAGGGAGATCGGCTCGGTGCTTTGTGACCACCTAGAGGGGTGGGATAGGGAGGGTGGGAGGGAGGGGATATGGGGACGTGTGTGTGCATACGGCTGATTCGCTCTGTTGTACAACAGAAACTAACACAGTATTGCGAAGCAATTACACTCCAATAAAGATCTATTAAAAAAAAAAAGAAAGCCAAGAGTCCAGCAGTATGTAGTCACCGAAGGTGTGTGACAGAGGAGGATCTAAATGGCCCAGAAACATGACATCACACGATGCAGGGGGTAGACGGAAGGTGGCGTCAGGATGCTGGTGATGGAGGAGGGACAGCACAGGTAGAAAGCCAAGAAGGCAGGGATGAGAAGCAGGCTCGAGTGACAACTCCCCACAGCCTGCTCATAGCCACTGGGCACCACACATCCAGGTGGCCAAGATGCACAGCATCCGCTTCTAGGGGTTCGTCCTCTCCCAACAGTCAGAAGAGACACAAAGATCCAAGTTCAAGGATGTGCACCGCATACCTGGACAAGAATATGTTTTAATAGCTCCCCAGGCTGTGTATATGATTGTGTAAGTGCAAATGAGAAATACACTTAGGGCTGAGAATCGTTGCCTTAAAAGATTTACCTTTTGCGCCCAAAGTGTACATGGCCACATCGCACGACGAAATGTCCTCCCTCATTCTCAGAGCAGACAGGAGTAGGAAGTTGGGAAACACATAAGCAGAAGGCTCAGGTCCTTACGTAGCATCTATAGAAACACACCAGCTCAACAGCTCAGGAAAGCCAGCCCTCTGGGATGAACGTGGACGGTGAGAGATCGCTTGCCCCCTCCCTACCTCACCCCACTGCTCCCTTTTGCTCTGAACCTAAAACTGCTCTAAAAATAAAATCTGTTTAAAATGGGCCAAAACAAAACTAAACGAAACTAAGCCCTGAGTTTCCTGGTAGCCCAGGTAAAGAGTCCTTCCATCTCTGCTCATACAAGAAATCCAGTGATGTATCAGAAAGGAAGAATTTTCTCACATACCTATTGATATAAATCCCAAGAATCCCAAAAAGGACAGGAAGAAATAGAGGGCTGCGTAATGAAACTCCACTGCAGCCATCAAATCGTGAGAGAAAAATCACTTCCCAAATTGTGAAAAATGAAAGTGACACTGAAAGAGGTCAACTAATTAGGACATCTTGGGGACACTTTCCTCTCCCCTCCACAGAGATAACTCATCACTCCCTTTACTTGTGCTGTCACCAAAAACAAAACAAACACAGAGCACACGTCTGCAGGATAAAAGGCCCCTATTTGAAGAGAACTCTGTCCTCTCCGGGCTTTCTGCTCCTTCTACCTTTTCATCCCTTTGACCATTCTGTGTAAATTCATTCCTAAATCTGTCAATCGCCGAGTCCAGAAACCCTGCAACCCTCCAGTGACTGGTTTCCCTCCAGGATGAGCATGTGGGTCAGGGTCTCCTCCAGGAGATAGGATCCACCTTCAAACCAAATATACAATTCGCCCCTGAAGCTGGTGGAGCAAAGACCCTGAGCTGAATGTGGACCTGAACCCATGCAGAGAAGAACGAATACATTTTTTTTTTTTCTCTCCAACAGAAAAGCTTATAAATCAAGCAGCCCGCTGTCCAATATTCAAGGGCAGCTCGTATTCACGGCAAAGGTGATGATCTTGCAACTCTTAAGAGAAAGGAAAGAAGTGGATTACCAGCCACCCCGAAAGGCCGCCGCAAGCCGGAGGTCAGCTTCCTTGTGTTATTGTCTCTCAGTTCCATGCGACCCACTCGAACGATCTGACACACAAAACTGATTTTCTCCCGTTTCAGGTCTTTGCTTCCGAGATCCTAGAAATATTAATTTCCGTAAGTTATTTTGGAGAACCATTATTCAATGCAGGTTCAATTGAAACAGACAGTAGAAAGATGGACTGCGACTCTTTTCTCCAACCAGTTTTTAGCATTTTAATAAGTCATTCACAAGACAAAAAGGAGCTGAATCACAAAGTCAATTAGCATTAAATGAACTTAAGATCCAAGTTTAAGAGACATACTCAACGTAATGAAGTACATCTTTGTCATTGGGATTCCAAGGGTAGCTAGAGACCCAGAAGATTCCTGGGCAGTTATGTTGTTATAGTAAATTAAGGAGTATTAAAGGCATCCCAAGGACCCATGCTCTAGTGCGGTGAGAAGTCAGAGGGCGGTCATTCAATAGTCCTTAGGATGGTGAGGGATTCAAATGCGCATCTTTGGGTGCACTTACAGTGAAGACAGCTCGCAAGTTATGTAATCTGTCTATATCTTTAGGCAATCCTGAACTTGACCAGCGAACCAGGTAGTTTTCACTTGAAAAAAAGAAACAAAAGCAAATTAATTTCCCAAATAGAACAGGGTACCAAATGTACATCCACACTGACTTTTAATTAATACCACGGAGGTCCACTACGCAGACAACTAAATGGGTTCAGAAATGTCAACCACATCAGATACAGCTGCTCTGCCATTAACATATAAGCAATTTCCGTACAGGACGGTATGCAGGGACGGCCTATACAAAATCCTTGAGGTTTTAATTTTGGATGCTCAGGGTACCAAATGTACATCCACACTGACTTTTAATTAATACCACGGAGGTCCACTACGCAGACAACTAAATGGGTTCAGAAATATCAACCACATCAGATACAGCTGCTCTGCCATTAACATATAAGCAATTTCCGTACAGGACGGTATGCAGGGACGGCCTATACAAAATCCCTGAGGTTTTAATTTTGGATGCTCAGGGTGATAATTCCAAAGGAACTATATGCAAAGGGCATTTCAAAGTTTTTATTACTTTTTTAACCACTTTTTTAAACTGAAGTCTAGTTAATTTCAATGTTGTGTTAGTTTCAGGTGCACAGCAAAGTGATTCAGTTATATACATATGCATTCTGCTTCAGATTCTCTTCCATTATAGGTTATTACAAGACACTGAATATAGTTCCCTGTGCTATACAGTAGGTCGCTGTTGTTTATTTTACACAGTTGTGTGTATATGTTAAAAGTTTATTATGAAAAGCATATCTGTTCATTTGGAGCAATTATAGTCTCACATTCACCATTCATTCATTTATAGTATAAAGTAAAACTGCCTGATAATTTCAGAGCCTGACACAAACCAAATATGACCTAAAAATACATACTGAATCCTACAAGAAGAAATAAAGTCCTTATCAGAAGTGGCGATGAAATTTGTTGTTTTCTGTCATATACTAAGTTTTTAAATTTTCAAAAATACGAGTGAAGATTCTAGACTTTTAAAACACACACACACACACACACACATACACACACGCACACACACACAGTTTAAACCATACTTTTTCCCTCTGGACAAAGAGAAAGTTATACTGAGGAACAAAAACAAGAACTGAGAAAGAGAGCACGTGAGAAAGGACAGACATGGCAGAGATGGGATTTACAATATTTATTGAACAAACATTCTTTGAGAGCCTTTACATAGCAGGCACCCTTCTAGACACTGTATTCCAGCCAACCATCTCGGAGAAATCACAGTAGGTCAAAGGTGCAGAAATGACATTCACAGAGAACCAAAGCTCGAAAAAGCAAGATTAAGACAAGATCAATACATTGGGTGTGGCTTGGGGGGGGCGGGGTCAACAAACAAAACATCTTCTAAAGACAACATAGGAAGCATGACTTCAAGCTGTAGTTGCGAGGTCCTTATAACATTACAAGACTCAGCTTTACCATCAAATATCCACGTACGTGCAGAAAAGCTGACCCGGACGCAGAGTTCAGCTACCTGGGGGAAGTCTGGCCAGCTGATCACCCCTAGGGCTCCCTGCAAAAGCAAGACTTTGTGGGGGGTCCCGAGGCCATCTTCCCAACAGTAACCAAAGAGGAAAGACAGCAGCCGGGGAATGTCACTGACCTGATGAACTTGGACTCCACTGGGTCATACAGAGACATGAGCACTTCAGCATCTTCTCCGATTTTACACACCACGTTTTTGAGGTTAACAAACAAGGCCAGAGAAGGGGTGGCAGCAAACTTGGCTTGTCTGTTAATGTCTATGTTCTGCTTTTGAGACTGTCAGTGGAAATAAAACAATACAACAGAAAGTCGACAAGAGCAACACTCTCGGCTACCCCTTGCTTTGTTCATTCCCTACAGAACAGAAAACCATGTGAAACCAGCTGCAGTAACACAGCAAAGCCCTTCATGCAGCGCCTTCCTTGTCCTCACCTGACACTCTCATCACAGGCACGCACCCAACTGAAAATAACAGTGCCCTGTGCAATGGTCCCAGTCGCATAACAGCTTACACTATTTTCTTCAGATACAGAACACTTTGGGGCCCAGTCAATGAATCAGAACGGAGACTACATGTGGAGTTGCTTGTCTACTTTTTGGCTCTCCCATTAGAGCAAACCCTCCGAGGGCATCCCTGCTCTTCGTCATTATGGCCTCAGTACCTGGCACAGCGTAGGTGCGCAACAGCTGCTGAATGATGGATGGCTCGATCAGGCAATCGAGTTCTCAGTGTCAACTACATACAAGATACCATTAAAGGCCACGGAAGATGGAAAAGATCAATAAGATACGTGCTCCCTGCCCTCACTGAGCTTATTTTTTAATTAATTCTTACTGGAGTATAGTTGTTTCACAATGTTGTGTTCGTTTCTGCTGTACAGCAAAATGAGTCAGCCTTACATATACATATATCCCCACTTTTTTGGATTTCCTTCCCATTTAGGTCACCACAATGCATTAAGTAGAGTTCCCTGTGCTATACAGTAGGTTCTCATCAGTTGTCTCTTTCATACGTAGCATCAATAGTGTATATGTGTCAATCCCAATCTCCCAGTTCTTCCCACCCCCCATTCCCCCTCGGTATCCATACATTTGTTCTCTACGTCTGTGTCTCTATTTCTGCTTTGCAAATAAGATCACTGAGCTTAGATATGTCACTCTCCTACTCCTATCAGAGGAAACACAAAATCGAGTATTGTTTCCCACGAGCTAAGACCACAAAGCCAATGTCATTAAAACCCTGCCCCCTGAGCTGAAGCACACCCCTCTCAGAGTTGAAATGCTTTCAGGTCATCAGCAGCATGTTTTGACGCTGGGCTCCATTCCACCCCTCGTCGTATGAAATATACTGTGTAGCTGTGCCTTTTCAGGTCCTTTTCAGTGCACATAATGGGCATCACTGATCATGTTTTACTAATGTAGAAAACTGCTGCTGAGAAAATGTGTTCCATGTGTAAATGGCATATTACAGAGAGGTGAACTTACCTTTTCTTCTTGTAATCTTTCCTCCACTTGTTTAGAAGCTACTTCATGAGCTCTGAAAAGACTAATCGTGCTAGTTAGTTCTGGATCCAGAATGTTCCCATCTTCATCTCTCACCACCAAGTCCAAATCAAGGATCCTAGAACAACAAGAATTCAGAACTTCACAACCCAAGGGCTCTGAATTCTCTAACAAACTTCAGTCCCAGCAACTGAGCAGAAAACATCACTGCAAGTCGGGGTCACCCACACAATATTAGGAAACACAATTCTGCAAGGTCACCGCCTTTAACTTAAAATGTATACCCTTGGAATTAAAAAAAAAAAAAAAACTTATTCAGTTTTTCCTTCCATTGCCGTAGTGGCTTTGTCTTACAGATCTACAAAGTCCGAATGAAATGTACGTTGCTAATTACCATGTGAACTGTATAAACAATTTTGTTTTGTTTTGTTTTTGTTTTTGTTTTTGTTTTTTTTGCGGTACGCGGGCCTCCCACTGTTGCGGCCTCTCCCGTTGCGGAGCACAGGCTCCGGACGCGCAGGCTCAGCGGCCATGGCTCACGGGCCCAGCCGCTCCACGGCATGTGGGATCTTCCCGGACCGGGGCACGAACCTGCGTCCCCTGCATCGGCAGGCGGACTCTCAACCACTGCGCCACCAGGGAAGCCCTGTATGGACAGTTTAAAGCACACACATGCCATGTATATGCTGTGGCACATGTGTGTATATAAATTTGTGTGTGTATGTGTACGTATATACAGTCACATGCCCACCAATATGCCCAAATATATACAGCTGGTGGTGGGGGACAGGTGGGAGGAAGGAAAAGCCGGGGCAGAGGCACACCCACCACTCCATTTCCTCACCACTGTCTCTGGCAGCTTCTACTGCACTACTTTCCTTCTACCTAGAGTCAGTTCTAATCCCTTAATTAGCCCAACAGAAGATTTTCGATAAAGACGTTCTACTGTTTCAACACAGAACGTACGGAAGTCACCCACAGTGATGTTAAGCATTTCTGCAGATGGCTAAATGTAGCAGCCGCCTTAAAACACAGGCAGCATCTGAGTAATAAGCCTGTCCGTCTATATCTGGAAATGGTTTTTGGCAACATTCTCTCCATTTCCCCAAATCCAACGAAATAGGTGATTTTTACCACAATTTTTATTTAAAGAATAAACAAAGGCAATTATATAAAGAAAGAAACCAAGGGCTGTGCTACGGTGGTGTGTTCTGGTTTTCTTTTAATAAGACGTGAGGATCTTAACCACAGATGCCTTACACTTTGCCTTTTGGATTTTTCTTCCTGCTATTAACAAGTCTATAGAAGCGGGGCGTTTTTATTTTTTTTAACCATACAACAAAGGAAAACATCTTTTGAAATGAAGATAAATTTCAGTTAGAGAACATCTTTAACAGTTACAAGTTGAAGAGGAAAGTTGACTTGGCAGTAAAACCTCCATCTAGATGAACTAATCTCTGACTTCTCCGAAGGTCACACACCTTAAAGCTACAGGTGAATGAGTCTAATAACGTGTCAAGCAGGTTCAGTTTTGTCAGTTGTGCTGGACCACTGCACTATTTGTGGAAGGCAATCACAAAAACCTCATTTTGTCCTGTTAATATATCTACTGAGCAAATTCACGGATGGTGAAACAAGACCAACTGGGCCTGTCGGCAGCCCAGGGTAAACGGGCTTTTAAACGAATAGAGGCTTTTCCCTTTGCATGAAAAGAACCTTAGTGGTTGTAATGATAGTGAGGGATTTCAAGAGGTAATATGCTCTTATTAGCTGTCTCTGTAACAAGATTCACCAATTTGGGAAAGCCCCTCCCTCTTAAATATTACTGCTCGTTCCCTGGGAGGAGCCAGTGCTGGTGTGGGTGGAGTCAATGCTAATGAAGTGGGATCCATTCTGATGTGGGCACAGTCAATGCTAATGAAGTGGGATCCATTCTGATGTGGGCACAGTCAATGCCAATGAAGTGGGATCCGTTCTTATGTGGGCAGGGCCAGGGCTGGCGTGGGCAGAGTCAGTGCTGTTTAGGGTGGGTAGGGGTTCCTGTTCTGGTGTGGGCAGGGCCAGTGCTGGCGTGGGCAGAACTACAAAGCATCTGGCTTTAGGAGGACGCACCAGAAGGTCCTGCAGGCCACACAGAATCAGGCTCCCTGAGAAGCAGAGGCTCTGGCCATGCTCCAGCCTGCTGTGTACACCCTGCCAGGTCCCTCAGGCCCGCCAGTACAGCTGGTCAGACCCATTTCACAAAGGAGGAAACCTAAGCTCAGAGAAACATCTAAAAGACCCCAGGGCCTGGATTCTGAGCCAGAACCCTCTCATGGCAGAGCCCATGCTCCTTCCGGAATGCCATGTGGCAACTGCGACAGGAAGTGGTCTCTCAGGGATCTCCACACCAACCATCCCATGCGCTATTCTCAGCAGCTGGGACCCTAACACCATTAGAAACTAAATCCGTGGAAGCCCAAAGCACCTCTGGCGGCAGGGGGGGACTTCCTGAAATTACGTGCAAAATTCTGTGTGCATGTTTATGTGTTATGTATGTGCATTTTCCTAGAGAGATGGTCCACGACCTTAATCATATTCTCAAATGTCTCCCAGAAACCACTTTAAAATCCGACTTTCAACACAGTGATTTTATTTTTTACTATTTTGTTTTCTGAAGAAGGAACTAAAAAGATATGCACAGAGTACTGGGCTTTAGAGAAGTTACGGAGTAGATCTGAGTTCCTTGGGCAAAAACCTATCTTGTTAAGGACTGCATTTCCTATCAAAGTAGTAAATTACGTTTGGAAATACTTCCCTTTCTTAACTAGATTGTTCCACGACATAATGTACTTTGGCTTCCCACGGCCAAATTAAGCAGGTGGTTTCTGGACATAAGTTCAAAATATGATACTCCAAGAGAAAATAGAAGCAAAGCTCCAAAAGTTTGGGTTTTTAGGCAGGTGGTCTTGAAGAGGGTTTCACTGCAACAATATCTCATATCCTATACCCAGAAATCTCTGGCTTCCTGGGGGAAAAAAAAATTAAAAGCCTTCTCCTGTAGCCTTTTCTAATCCAAACATTACATCTTACTAATAATGCAGCTTTTAAAACCTTTTCACACTTGAAAGTCTGAATTACCAGAGAACAAAACTGTTACAATTCTGATTTTACAAAACACTTTTTTAGTTTTTCCAGGGCTCCCTTCAGCTGAATGGAGCTACTTCCTGAGCTTTACGTCCTAACGTGTAAAATGACGAGGCTGGACTAAACCAGTAGTTTCCCAATCTGCTGTCCGTCACAGTCCAAGTCTATTTCTAAAGACTGGGGTTTCTAGCCAGTATTCCAGACGCCAGCAATCAGGACCTTAAGGAGTGGTTCCCAGGATGCTATATTTTGAAAGCTTTCCAAGTGATTCTGATACAGACCAGCATCTGGGGGTCCTGTGACCAGATACTTTTTAAGGCTTCTTCCAGCTCTGACATTATATGAACAGTCAAATAGCTACCCGGCAGAAAAGGGCGTGGCCTCATTCTGGTTACAGAACCTGGGAGAGCTGGGATGACTGTACATCAGAAACGCACGCCCACGCTCGGACACGCATCTCTGCGGGACAGTGAGTGCACCATTGTTAAAGGCATTCAAGCAGAGCTGGGCGGCACCCTGCTGTAAATGGGAACTTCTGCATGAGACATACTCCTGTAAAACAATTACGTGTTGTTCATATCGAAAATGCAAATTTAGCTGGCTGTATACTTTTTCCAAAAAAAGGTCTCACATATTTATTATTAAGCCAATAATAATAGTTTCTGCACTAGTGCAGAAAAACTGACACAAAAATAAAACACATCCGGCTGTCCAGATACTAGTGAGGGTCTCAGAGAGATATGGTAACATGCAAGTGATCCTGACCCAGCATAAATGTGCGCCACCTCACGCAAGGCTCCTTATACACCCAGCTTGGTTCTTCTCCAATGTCTTCTCTTGGAATTTTACCTGATTTTATTACCAGTTTTCATTCAAATCCGTTGGGGAATAGGACAATTCTCCTTTTGTTCCTTGGCCAGGAATCGCTTGATCCTGAAAGTCTTGTGAGAAGACATGGCAAGGAGCAAATTCAACCACACACAGGATGACGGAGAAGAGAAGAGACCAGCTGGCTGTATTTTTGTTCGCCAAATCTGGCGTCCCTACACTGGTGCCAAGTTTTAAGGTGCCCTTCGATGTCCCTTCCAACTTTCAGAACGCAGGACTGCACAGAAAGAAACCTGGTGCTTTTGTTACTACACAAAGTACCCCCATGTCTGGAATCAAGGTCAAATACTGTCAGCAGAAAGGAAAAGTTCCCCGTCAGGGGAATCAATGCGCGGTCCCCTCTGAAAGAGTGACAATGACAGGTTATCCCAGGCCCATCTTCTTGAAAAAAATACTTTTCAACAGTGACTCAGAAAACCCCTGATCTTCAGGATCCAAGAGAAAACAGCTCATCCTTTTAAAAATGAAACCCGTGCCATTATTTTGATGTTAGAAATTTTGTTTTATCGTAAGATAGGATTATATTCTCCTCAAGGTTTATGGGGATGCTATTATATTGGATAACATAAGCATGAAATCATCTTTCAAATAAACAAACCTGTTTCCATAATCAATTTTGGCAGTGACTTTCTTCTTCAGTTCTTTGAGCTCATCCTGTGGCAGAGTTCCAGAAAGAATTTGCGATCGCCACTCAATAAGGTCGTAGATCATGTGCCGAACGTTTCGAAACATCTCCCTGTTATCTTGCTAGACGAGGGGGGAAAAGCCAGTCGTTAAGTTCTTGATTTAAAAGAGCACTGTGGATGTCTTTTTTCTCAAATAGACATGTCTGTGCTTTACATGATGATGTTCAATTAATGTCAAATTAAAGATGTTTTTAACATGCAACTGAACACATTAGATAGAATTTGGTTCCCATCACACACGAAAAGATTAAAAGAATAAAAGACAATGCACGATCTTGCATATTCCAGCCAACCAGAGTAGACCAGGGCAGGATCTGGACTTGGAGCCTCAAAGCCAGCACGGGAGCTTCTAGAATCTGGCCTATGAATGGGCAACCCTTGTAGCTCCCTGAGGAAGTGCCCAGCCTACAGATCCTGCCTACTGAGACTTCAGAATACCTTCTCCCCCAATAATTCTCAGCACACAGAGAAACTCAACCCTGAGGCCTGTCGGCTGAGCTACAAGAGAATGTGCCTCTGGGCTCTTCTGGTGACTGTGGTGCATTTGGCTTGTGCAGAGAGGCTTCTGCAAAAGGCAAAATCTGAGTCTACAAAAGCTCTTGGTGCGTTTACGCCAAAAGGGAAGCACAAACAAGATACAAAATTCGTACCGCTTATCACTTTCTACATATTCCAAGGGGTTTGATGGTACAAAGAATAGCAACAGTTTTGCAACAGCAAGAGTACAATTCATCAAGAGGGACCTCGCTGGTGGCACAGTGGTTAAGAATCCGCCTGCCAAGGCAGGGGACACGGGTTCAAGCCCCGTTCCAGGAAGATCCCACATGCCGCAGGGCAACTAAGCCCGTGCGCCACAACTACTGAGCCTGCGCTCTGGAGCCAATGAGCCACAACTACTGAGCCTGCGCTCGAGAGCCGGCGAGCCACAACTACTGAAGCCCACGCGCCTGGAGCCCGTGCTCTGCAACAAGAGAAGCCACCGCAACGAGAAGCCCGAGCACTGCAAAGAGTACACTTCATCAAGAAAATGAGGAATCACCCAAAGGAAAAAGAATCCTGTGGTTCTTTCCATGAAAAAAAACTAGCTGAAACCTAACTTGATAAAATTCTACATGGCACGGTGCCTATAAAAAATTAAAATGTGGTCATTGCTACATTTTAGAATAACTTCTCCTCTACACAGGTGAATCTCTTACCCCCACTATTTCTATATTTGACATCCTTTCTAGGAATTTCTTAGATCCCCACCACTTACCCATCCTATCATGCCCTAACAGATTATCTTCCATCCCATGAGCTTTTTTCCTTAGTATGTTCCTAATCTTAATTTCTTTCTTTCTTTTTTTTTTTTTTGACCACGCCACAAGGCTTGCAGAATCTTAGTTCCCCAACCAGGGATTGGACCTGGGCCCACGGCAGTGAAAGCACTGAGTCCTAACCAACCACTGGACCACCAAGGAATTCCCATAATCTGAATTCCTTAAATGAAAACTAAATAATCAAAGTCACTGGTTTATTCTAAAATTAAGTTTGTTTCCATCTTATTAATTCTCCTTGTCCAGTTTTATAAAGCATTACCAAATATCTAAAATCCTCAATATTTTCCTAACTTGTCTACAGCCACAGAGCAGAGGGGGAAAAAATATTTATGAGCAATATGTATGTGTGTGTGTGTGTGTGTGTGTATCTATATCTATATCTATCTATCTATATATATATATATATATATAAAATAAGCACTGTTGTTTAGCTTTACACAAACCTAGCAATGTAAATCCCTAAGAGGCAAATGTAAATTTTTTAAAAGAAACCAAGGTGACAGTTAGGAACGCCTGTTCCGGGACTGTATGGCTACAACCGTGTCCACTAACATATTTGTCAGCATCAACTCCTGTTTGTTTTGCTGCTGCATTTTTGTTTAAAAATTGCTAACATGAAACACCGACTCCAAAATTGCTCAGATTTACACAAGACATTCCCGGCTAACTTTACGCTTTTAGGTTTTGGAGAACATTTGATGAACAATTACTGCAACAGCTTATTACTGTGCATTTATAGGAAACCACTGTATAATCAAAAGCAACAAGGCTGCCTGGAGAGCAGCTGTGGGACGCTGGGAAGTTTTCTATGTTCCCGAGAAATCGAAGCACGGCCTTACCTCCAGAGTCCTAGCTTTGTGCTGACAACATTAGCAGATGAGAAGTCAAGACTCTGAAGAGAAATACAGGCTTAACAAAAGGTATGCTTCCGTAAATATGAATTTATGTGCAAAGAAATGCCCCGGGGAATACGAAATGGAAGATGTCAGGGCTCCAAACTCGCTGCATTAATAAGGCTTCTTCCGAGATGAGGAGAACTGGACATCGCACACGAAGCCAGAAAGTAAAGTATTTCTGTCCCTCTGCAACAGACACGCTTAGGTCTAGAAGACTATGTCATTTTTCTCAAATGAAAAGAAGCATTACCTACATGCAAACAATGGCAAAGATAGTCATCCCTCTCTACTGCATCCGTAACGAAGCACCTACGACAGTTTCAAAGCAGATTTTCGCTTTCATACTCACATACAAACTTTGAGGGAACCCCAGCGCAGGTTGCCTCAGCCTGTCTTCCAAAGCCTGAAAGCGGCCCATTTCCCTTTCCAACACAAGGAAAGGTGAAACCCATGGCCCCTTCCTTGACAGCCACTTCACTGCAGTCAGCACGGCTACACCCCAACACAAAGCAGGTGGAAGGGCACATGGTCCCTGAGGGTGGCCAGAGTACTGGGCCAGGCTGCTAAGTATGACCCGCTCCCACAAGTTCTGCTTTTGAGGTTCCCGGAAAAAGGCAAACTACCCTGTTGGTTCAGCGGGGTCCACAAAGACCCTTCTCTATTGCTAAGCTCCGATTCAAAATCCCATTTTCTCACCACGTAGAGCTGCCTCCAGATGGTGGACCACTCTCTCAGTGTTGTGGTGACTTCCTGTATGAGTGGGAGGTCGCCTGGGATGACCGTTTCATGTTGCCTGGGAAGGATGTAGGAAAGGAGAGAGACGGTCATGGCTTCGTTAAACCAGGGGTACCTTGTAAATTCCAAATCTAGGCCACAGTGTGCAATATTTAAGCAAATGGAGAGACAGTATACAAAATGAGACTGTGCCCACAAAGGAATACATACATCTCTACGAATGACAAGTAATTTCTGTACAGAGTCTGAGAACGTTCGTACGTCATCCTCCGTGTAAGCCATCTACCTCGTATGTCAAGGTAAGATGAAGGAGGCAAGTAACATCCCATCAGAACATCAAGGTCTGAGAAATGGAAAGTATATCATAATATGCGTACCCATCTATTTTATAGATGCCGTAAATTACCACCAGTCTGTGTGGCATTAAAATGCAGGTTTGGGATAAGATGATTTTTTACATTTCCGTCAGGCCTAAAACTCATTCTATGATAATATACATGAAGCAGTTATCCTTGCTAAGCTAAATATGAGCGAGGTTACAGCTTTCAAGTGTCCACAGGTGCCCTGATCCCCAAATTCTGCTTATCCTCTTTCCCTTTTCTCTCCACCCCAGAAGGTTAACCCTTGACTTATTCTTGACTCACGGTCTACCAATATTTGTGCGCTGGTTTTTATTAAATCAACCACTGTTTTCTGGTCACGTGCTCTACGTCGGGCATTGCGCTAAGGAGGACTCATAATATTGATATGTGGGACTGGGTCAGAGACTGAATGTAGTGGCTTGTGAAGTTAGACCACCTGGGCCTACAGGTCCTGAACAGACAAGACTCCCATCAACATGAAGTGTCCTGGGGGCATTGAAATAGGTCCCACCTACGTATCTTCAACTGCCTGGAGCCCAGACCTGTGGGCAGGACCCTGACTGTGGCTCACAATCGGGGTTCAAGGCTGCAATGACTCATTGATGGCGGGGTGCTCCCCAAGGAAGAAACACTGGAGTCCCTGAGAGAGGGCCAGTCCCTCCAGAGACGTCTGGCCACGTGCACCAGCGGGAGTAGCAGGGACCAGACATCCGGGGACCCGGTGGCCCACGGGACCACCCCACATGAAAGTGCTGCTAGGAATTACCCTCTGCTGGGACATCATCAGTGTCCATTACAGGACGTGATGGTTACAGCAGCCCTACCAACTCTGTCACTGAGTTTCCCAGTAGGGATGTTGATGAAAATGTGGTTGGCATCATGATTCTGTGATGTCATCCCTGCAAAGCCTCCAGGGAGAGCTTCTCTACGCACAGTGCGAGGACGCTCGTCAGTAATTGGGTTGCATTCACGTCACAGAGCCTGAGTTTCACGCTGGGTCCACTGGGCTCTTCCCACTGGCTAGGAGACACCTGGAACTCAATGAGACCCAGCTTTCCCCATGGAAGGAGGGTCTCACTGCACACGGTGGACCCCGGTCTCAGCTCTGGATCCTTCTCACCTTCTTTCCTGCATTGGCCTGATCTGTCCCCTGGACTGAGTGCCAGCTGGCTCTAAGGTATCTGACGCGGCTGTGCTGTTACCTCTGCAACCACCCTGTTACCTGCTGGGGGCCAGCAGTAAACACACCCGACAGTGCCTGTCACAGGTGGTGATTCATATGAGCTCCCTGGCTCTGCATGACTGAAGCAGATGTCATGGGACAAGTCAGGGCCGGAGGTCCCCATCCAAGTGTTCCCCACAGAGAGGGGACAGCTGAGATGCAAGAACAGAAGCCACCTCAAGGGGGGAGGGGCAACAGAGAACCAGAAGGTAAGGAGGGCGCCCTGAGAGGGGCAGGCAGGGGTGATGCAGGGGGGGAAGCACCAGAAGCCACAGGAGCTGAGTGCAGCGGACGCCCGCCAGTGTCAGATGCGACAGACAAGCTCCAGAGAGGAGGGCTAAGAAGACACTGGCGATTAGGAGGTGTGGTAACCATGTCGGTGTCAGGGGAGGGGACAAACGGGAATTGCCTTGGTCACGAGGCTAAAGGTACAGGATCGGTGGCAGCCGCAACACAGCCACGATCTGGGGTGTCTGAGCGTGAAGGAAGGCCGATGTACAGAGAGGACAGAGAGCCTGCAGGAGAGACGGGATAATGAACTTGGACAGCAAGGAGACAGGCAGGGGCAGGATGAAGAGTGGCCGGCACTGGAAAGGAGGAAGGACCAGGAGAAGAAAGGGAAGGTGACGCCCACGGTATCCGGAGGAAAAGTACGGAGTGAGGCCACCGGTCGTCTGAAGGCAGGAGGTTTTCTGCCAGGAGGGAGGCGGGAAGCAGCCAGGTTTGGGTGGCAACAGCCGAGGGAGGGTTAGGGCAGGTATCAGTAAGAGCAATCACAGGAGCCCTGGAGCATCGGCAGAGAACTTTCTAGACTGCTTGTTTCACTGGTGCCCCATTCGTTTGCTCACGCTGGGGCATGTGACACTAACCCAGGGACAGGAACAGAAGCGTCTGTCTGCCTGTCCATCTGGCTGTCAGGGGGTGACTCTACTTACCAAGAATCCACACAGTCCCTTGTGTCCTTCACTATTATGCTTCATAATTACATTTTACATATGCTCATTTATATACATCAAAGTGCTTTTTAAAAAAATAATTCCTATACAGTCTGATGTCCAGACTGATCCTGATACAGACTGAAGTACAATACATGAAAAGCACACTTTATTCAACTATTTCCACAGGAGGGTGAAAGTTTCCAAACTTTCCTCTTTTTACTTCCCTTTGAAACTGTACATACAAAACATTTTATCTGTAGCAAAAAGGACCCTATTACAGGTCATCACATTTATGCCTCTAAATTATTTTCTTCGTTTTAATCGGAACTGCAGAGCCCGACCTAGTCCTTTTCGTATGTTAAAAGTACACTGCTTGGAAAGGCAACTTTGTAATCAGCCACAGAGATGTCATTCTGCAGTAATCATATCGTTAGTACTTTGATCATTTACATATTTAACTAGTGTGAAGACGTAGCAGAGACAAAAAAGGAAAACATTTTAATGCTCCTTCCTCCAAGTTCGCACCTGGCTATTCCTTTGCCATTCCTGCCTAATGGGTTTCTGTTCTACGAATGTCCTTTTAAAGATCTTATACATCAGTTTTATGACCTCTAGGAAACATACGTCAGCATTAAGCAACGTGTAAATTCACACACACCCCAATTTAACAACTGTTGCTTCACCCTCAACCCCATTTGTGTCACAGCCTGCAAAGTCTTCCGGAAAAATGGATTCAGAGCTGGGGGCGCCGTGCAGGCTTTGCCTAATAGGGTGGCTCACAGAGGAAGAACTACGAAGCTTTCCAAATCTGCATCAGGTTCAAGGAGGTTGACTGCAGTTCCGACGCTGACTTAACTTAAGACTGTGTGAAGGCTCAAAACCATGCTATGGACAGCCCTAGATCAGAAGTTTCCCTTCTCTCCCCAAACTCCTGTCACATCAGGGTCAATGGCACCCATTGTCCAACCCCCAACATAGCCCTGCAAAGAGCCTCAGGCCAAATACAATCACTGCATGACTTCATTTAAATATCAAGACAAGACTCACCCTTTTCCTTCAACTATGGCTTCTTTAAGATGAATATATGAAGCAGGAAATATACCCTTTGGGAGGAAAAAAGACAGCAGGTTTTATTATTAATGAGTACTGATTGCAAATCGAACGACTGCCCCCCCATAATGGAGGTGGGGATGGCTGGATCACTATTAAATCTGCAAGCCTAATGCTAAGTCTCATACACAACATAGCACAGAAAACAAAGAAGTGTAAAAGATGGCAACTCAATCCGCTTGTGTTTCAAAGAGGCTGCAGACGTCTTAGAAGAAAACAGACGCAATCTGTTTGCAAAGAAAAAATCCCACAGGGACTTTGCTGTGTCTTCTCCATGGGTCACACCTCGTTTTTACTGCTGACCTCAACACAGGAAGATCCACAGCCAAATGATGTCTAAGAACAATTTCTGACAATGGCTTCTGACAGTTCTTCCTATCGAAATACTAAAATTGTCATCAAAAGTTAGTTTATACCGTTGATCATCACATAGGCACTGACTGCTTACCTGACCCAAGGAGACTTTCGCAACCATCTCCAGAGGGGCCGTCAGATAAAATAGAGAAACTGGGTGCATTTCGCCCAACCTGCCAGACTCTTAGGGGGAGCACACCAGGTTACACAGAGACAGTGCTTGGCACCCCCAAGCGTACGGCACACAGGGGCCCAACAGACAGTTCCGAGGGAGACAGCTCCTCAAGAGGACGGTCAGTGTCAGGCGCCGTGCATGAAGTGCCAGGAGCTTTACCAAGAGTTCTGGTCCTGCTTCCTGAGCAAGGACACTACCTCCCTTCCTGGAGGGCAAGCAATGGGGCACCAGGCCCTGGGATCTTGCAACGATGCAACGCAAACAGGTTGTGGCTTCCCACGTGAGATGTCATGCACACAGCAAAAAGCCAATTAGTGGCCCTGGTGGCTTCGGGCACCTGCTGTGGGAACAGGAGCTTCCGACTAGGTTTCCCTGGCATCTGGCCCCGAAGGATTTCCACAGGAAATCCAGAAACCACCCTACTAATCCTGCTTGGGAAGGAGGCATGGGCACCACTGGTTCAGGTTCCTCCTGCCTGCCAGGGAAGTGGCCGCACTACATGTAAGGAAGAATTATCACAGAGAGGGAAGGAATCAGGCAGAAAGACAGAGGCTGACCACCAAAGAGGACTGCGGGTGCCCGATGCTAGGACACCTCCAGATCCCAGGACGGTCTCCAGGTGCACATTTGATGTCAAAAGGTGAGCACGGGGTGGGGAGGGACGACGGGACGGACACGCATACAAATAAGCCAGTCTCGCCCCCTGCCCATGTCCAGAGATGTCCCTCAGTCTCGGTGAACCTGCTCTCGAGAATCATGGAGCCACAGAAGGGACAGTGAAAGAAATGAGGCTGGACACATCTGGAGGCTTGAAGTAAGTGACTTTTTTTTTTTAATTCATTTTATTTTTGGCTGCATTGGGTCTTCGTTGCTGCGCGCGGGCTTTCTCTAGTTGCAGCGAGCGGGGGCTACTCTTCGTAGCGGTGCGCGGGCTTCTCATTGCGGTGGCTTCTCTTTTTGTGGAGCACAGGCTCTAGGCACGTGGGCTTCAGTAGCTGTGGCACGCGGGCTTAGTAGTTGTGATTCACGGGCTCTAGAGCACAGGCTTAGTAGTTGTGGTGCACGGGCTTAGTTGCTCCGCGGCATGTGGGATCTTCCCAGACCAGGGATTGAACCCGTATTCCCTGCATTGGCAGGTGGAATTCTTAACCACTTTGCCACCAGGGAAGCCTGCAATGAGCAACTTCTCCAGCTGGGGCAGTCGGGACCAGCCCAGATCTATTGCTCATTTGTGAATACCGATAAAAGGATGCTTCCAGAACACAGAGTCAGGTTACTAGGAGCCAAGTCCCTTCTCTGCTACCGCCTGGGGCAGGGGTGCTGATGCAAAATCACAACCGACCCTTTTAAGGCTTCAATTTCCTCATCTGCTAATGAAGATTTTAGGTGGAAAAATAAATATGCCCCTACCCAGCTCTATGAGCTGTAAAGTCAGGGCCCTGTGGTGCAGGGGAGGAAGGATTAGGGCCCATGGAGGCATGAGGAGTTGGGAGAGATCCCGACTGGGAAGGTGGTACCAGACACCAAATATCAAAGAAAAGTGCACAGCTTCCCTGGGATGCACCTAGCGCTTTGTCACTGGGGAGGGGGATGGTTCATAGCCCTAATCTCTTTATTAATCAAGTCCTCAATTGTGGCTTTCTCACATGAACCTCAGGTTTTCATCTGCAGGAATACATTCTTTTTTTTTTTTTATTGAAGTATAGTTGATTTACAATGTTGTGTTAATTTCTGCTGTATAGCAAAGTGACTCAGTTAAATAAATATATATATATACACACACACACACACACACACACATTCTTTTTCATATTCTTTTCCATGATGGTTTATCACAAGATATTGAATATAGTTCCCTGTGTTATACAATAGGACCTTGTAGTTTATCCATCTTATATGTAATAGCTTGCACCTGCTAATCCCAAATTATGGAAGAGATAATCAATGTGAAAATAGAACTTTCCCTGGAGAAATCTATTCCACCAGCCACCTGGTTGGAATCTACCTTGTTCAAAGCTCAAGGCTCCAGGTCATTGGATGTGTAGAGACTCATAGCCCAGTCTGAGCTCGGCAGGGTGGAGGTGGGAGGTCCTGGCTCCCATTTGCAGATCTGGCTCACCAGGTATCCCTAACAGTATCTCTCACATTAGGACAGACTATGCCAGAGAAAGGCTGCCGCGAAGCTCAGCCTGGAGGCCTCCGAGGTGACTGAGACCAGAGGATGGACAGCTCCCACCTGTCTGGCACAGCCTGAGAGCAGGGCGTCTGGGGAAAGCAGATGAAGAAGGCCCTGTGCTTGCACAGCTGGACTCCAGCAGCCTTAGCTACAGGCTCCGGACCACAAGAGGAGCCCAGCCCAGTAACTAGATAATGAGAGGCCAAGCTAAGAAACAGAAATAAAATGAACCATCTGTCAAGTATAATGAGATTTTATAAGGTAACGTGGACAGCCAAACCACAGCTTAGAATGGAACAGTACTTCAGAATCGTAGAATGAAATGGAAGAGCCGTCATTAGATTTTGTGAAGCTGAGAACGGAAAAGCCACAACAGAACTGTGTACGGGACTGTCCACCACAATGTAACCGCACATCTTAGCTTCAGAAATTCAAACAACCACGCATGCAAACTGCCCTGGAAGGCAGAACCTCTTTCTTTTGCCAGCGACGTAAGCAGTATAAAAATAGTTATAAGCAAGAGGGGAAAAAGCAAGCGTGAGCGCTGCAAATCTGCTAATTTATCATCAAGGATAATGCAAGATTGAAAATAGTGAGCAGTACTTTCTTCCCAAGTCATTATACCCAGATCATTCTCTTACACACCCTGTGCTTAAACAGGATGCAGAATTCTACCAGGAAAAGAAGAGTCCACCTCTCATGACAGCAGGTCAATATCACGCCACAGCCCAGCCATTCACTCACAGAAATGAAACTGCAATTTCTACGTACATATGTTGTTCAGAAGAAAACAATTCAGGAAGGGAAGTGATAAATTAGAAGTTTGGGGTTAACATATACACACTACTATATATAGAATAGATAACTAACAAGGACCTACTGTATAGCACAGGGAACTCTACTCAATATTTTGTAACAACCTGTATGGGAGAAGAATCTGAAAAAAATGGATATATGTATAACTGAACCACTTTGCTGTACACCTGAAACTAACACAACATTGATAATCAATTATACTTCAATTAATAAAATAAAATTTTTTTAATTAAAAAAATTTTTTAAAGAAAACAATTCAGGGTAGCCCACATTTCAACCCATGTATTTTCTGAATTCAGAGAAAGAGATATATAAGGACAACTCTTAGGCACCATGAGACAGAATTTACTTCCTCGCCTATTGTGATTTATGAAGGGACATGCACTGTGTTTAATAACAAGGACTTACCTTCTTAGACTTTTTCCTTAAGGTGTAACCTCTGTACCACCCTAAACAAACACAAAAGCGAAACAGTTAGTACAAGGAGACATCACAGCGTCCTAACAGCACCTTCCCGCTGTCAAGAACTCATTGTTTGCAGAACCAGGGAAGTCAGCCCGTAACAGAACTCAGTAATCCTAAGGCTTTGGAGAGATGCTATGGGGTCTCCTAAACAGCATCTCAAAACCACGCTTGAAGCCTGGCCAGGGGCCTCTTCACACAGACCTCCAGCTCCTTCACCTGCACCTGCCGCACGCGGCCTTGAAGGCGCCAATGAGAACTGAAGAAGCAGGGTTCCAGGAGGAGGAGTGGTCCTTTTGACCATCCGGCCCTAGGCAGCCTCCTGGAGTGTGCATTTTCGTATCTGTTCCTCCGCCGGATGGAGCGGGGTCACTGCCAAGTGCACATACCAGCATCCTCAGATCATCAAGAGCTGCTGCAAAACAGAAATCCTATTGAGAGCCGACTTCCTCCCTCTAAGGGATGGAGGGCGGCTTTGCCCTGGAGCAGCCACGATCGCACAAAGTGCTTCTGTGGCAAAGGCTGGACCCCCAACAGGAAGCACCGGGCCCAGGAATATGGGTCCGCCTACCCCCTTGGGGTCTGGCCTAGATTCAAGTTCCCATTCCCTCACGTGGGGAGGACAAGCAAACAGAGCAGAAGACAGACGTGCTAGCACTGCTGGCAGGAATTAAATGCCAAATGGAAGAGACATTCAGTGCCGGACTGGACCGGACCACTCCCTTGTCCCCTCCACTTCAACTGAGGGCAGAAATTGTCCCTGCCAGTGCCCAGGGGTCCACGGCCGGTCACCTACCTCCCAACAACTACACCACGGCAGGACATCGGTGGATGTTTCCTTATCCCAAACACTCTGAAGCTGCTTTAGGCCACCTCACTCCAGAAAAGGAAATCAGAAGCTCGGACAAATTCCAACTCAGCCCCCCAGGAGCAAAAGGACGGAGATACTTGGAAAGTGCCAGTCGAGTCAACTCCCAGAGAACATCCAAGTATTGGGTTTTTATACAGTATGAAATAGTCAAACCTCAGAAACCTGGGATACATGAATGAAGGTGCCCAGAACCTGAAAACGGGCCTATATTGCACCAATGATCACACACCTCTAACAGAGCAATAATTTAACAACCAGAGGTGGAGAGGAACCAGAAAGTGACGGGGTTAAGATCCTCCAGGCACTATGAAGAGATGCTTTCTGAGCATTCAGAAAAGAAGCTGGAAATTGCTAGGAGCCTCGCAAAGGATTTGCTAAGACCTGGATACAACCAATGAACCCATTTCATTTCCTGACAAGGGAACTGCACAGATTGACTAGGGGGCACCGCAGACACAAAATGCCTAGATTTTCCTGAACGTTTGGAGGATTACCTCCTGAGAGCCATGCACTGTCTCCTTCGCGGGTTTCTACCTGCCAAGGCCAGAATCAGCATCCACCCAGGACAATGTTCACAGACAGTGAAATGGAAAAAGTTCAAAAGGCTGTATTCAATGTAAAGGACTGTCCGCTATCCTGTTATTTTATCCTTCCTGTATTTTCAGTATTACTTGGCCCTTTCTTTTCTGAAACTGACATGGGATGAATGTCCTAGAACATCTAAGGAAATACTTCAACGTGGCAAGAAGAAGACAGAAACCAAGTCAAAAATAAGCAACGTTTATCAACAACGTATAGAAGAAGGAACCTAAGAGACTTACACATGAATGAAGAGATGCTCACACTAATAATCAGATAAATCAAAATTTCAAACATAATGTTACTGCACGGTTATTATAGAGAGGGAAATCCCAGTGCACGGTTATTACAGGGAGGGAAATCCCAGTGCACGGTTATTATAGGGAGGGAAATTCCAGTGCTGCAGGATTCCGGCAGCCCCTGGCACTGAGGATGGGAGTGGAGACCACACAACCAGTGTGAGCGTGACCCTACTTATCCAGAGTATATAACCCCACACCCCGCGAGCAGCCGTGCACCCCAAAGACATCCCACATACCCATCCACACGCAGCGGGGCAGACACAGGAGGCCCATGGCAGCGTGATCTACGGGGGCAGAATGAGTGCCCAGAACTGGAGGGTGGTTAGCAAAACATGCAGGTGCACACAGAGCAGTGAGGGCCACGGACTAAATATATACACACAACAGGACTGCGTCTTGGAGCACAGTGCTGAGTAAAAAGGTAAGAAACAGAATGAGGGTCTTCCCTCATTGTGGCGCAGCGGTTAAGAATCCGCCTGCCAATGCAGGGGACACAGGTTCAAGCCCTGGTCCAGGGGGATCTCACATACTGCGGAGCAGCTAAGCCCTTGTGCCACAACTACTCTAGAGCCCGCAAGCCACAAATACTGAGCCCGTGCGCCACAACTACCGAGCCTGCGCTCTAGAGCCCACAAGCCACAAATACTGAGCCCACGTGCCACAACTACCGAAGCCCGTGCACCTAGAGCCTGTGCCCCATAAGAGAAGCCACCGCAATGAGAAGCCCGCGCACTGCAAGAAAGAGTAGCCCCTACTCGCCACAACTAGAGAAAGCCCGCGCGCAGCAACGAAGACCCAACGCAGCCAAAAATAACTAATTTTTTTAAAAGAAGGAAACAGAATGAGAGCTACAACCACATGTATATATGACCTAGAGGGGTGGGAAAGGGAGGATGGGAGGGAAGCTCAAGAGGGAGGGGATATGGGGACATGTGTATGCAGATGGCTGATTCGCTTTGTCGTGCAACAGAAACTAACACGGTATTGTGAAGCAATTATACTCCAATAAAGATCTATTAAAAATATTTATATATATATATATATATATATACACCAACCAGTACAGGCCAAGAGAAAAATTCACTTCAAACACAGCAGAAGGGTTTTCCAGAAGAAGGAAGAGAAGAAAGAGTTGAGCTACCGGGATAAAAAGATAAGGGGGTCCTTTGATTTTACTTTATGATAACAGACGGTGGTTTCTTTTTTAATGGCCTCTTCCTAAGCAAAAGGAACACCTAGGCTTTCCCTTCCCAAGAATTTCTGCATCTGCTATTCCTTCCACCAACTGAGAACGCAGACTATGTGCCAGAGGCCACACTAGACAGAGCAAATGTAGAAATATCAATAGATTAGACCCAATTTCTGCCCTCCAAGGGCTCACACACCAGAAGATTCCCCTACGACAAGCAGGGCTCAAGCCACCACCAAGGGCAGAGATTTGAGCATGGAGGAGAGAGGACATCCCTCCAGAGGTTTCATGCAGGGAAGTGGGGGCAGGGTGCCCCCCTTCAGGATGATGAGTTGCTGCTGCTTTGGAGGGGCAGGCCAGTGGGAATGCAGCTATAGGAGCAGAAAGGTGCATGGCTCATTGAATTAACAGGCTGATTCACTCCTCCCAGGCAGGGCTCAACCAACCTGCTCCAAACAAGAGACACCCGCCCCCCAACGGCAAGTATAGGTCAGACGTAGTCCTGAAACTCAGGGAGGGCCCCGTCCAGCCCAGGAAAAGGGCAGCCAAGTCAGTGGATACACTGGAGCGTTCCCTACAGGACAGGAGCACACACACTCAAGTCCAGGGCTGGAACCAGCTGAGGACAGGACCAGGCAGAACAAAGCAGGCGCAAGGGAGTCGGAAGGGAGCTTCTGCCCAGGGAGGTGTGCTTAGGCGGAGTCTTCAAGGATGGCTAGTCAGATGGAGGAAGGAGGAGGGAGGCCCGGCAGAGCACAGGTGCAGAGGGGCGCTCACCAAGCATCTGAGAAGCCACCGGCAGCAAAGCTAGGACACGTGTGAGAAGAAGGCTGGGGGGACTTCCCTGGTGGCGCAGTGGATAAGACTCCGCGCTCCCAATGCAGAGGGACCAGGTTCGATCCCTGGTCAGGGAACTAGATCCCACACGCATGCCGCAACTAAGGAGCCGGAGCAACCAAATAAGTAAATAAATTATAAATATTAAAAAATAAAAGGCTGGGGCTCAGGTAGGACAGGAGGAAACTAGATCACTAAGGTCCTGGGTCCTGCCCACCTCACAAGTACCTGCCTGGATGGACAGCACAGTCACCTGTGTCAGGTGTACTGTGTCCTGCTCTGAGTACTGAACTACAAGACAGCCAAAGGCCGGATCTGACCAAACCATGCCCTAATGGACAGCATCTGCGTGCACACTGGGCGTTCTGGAGCTGTCCTGGGTACAATATTTTGCAGGCACCCGGGCCGGCGGCAGGGCGCAGACCCAGCCCAGAGGATGGAGGTTCTGGAAGCAACACAGGATGAGAAGCACGGCTGCGGTGCTCTTCCACTAGGCTGGGGCCAGGTGGCCGGTCACCTGGGACAAGGTGCAAAGGATGCCTGCTGGGTGGAGGCTGCACTGGAGGGCCTGGTGGTCTTCTGTGAAATGAGAGCCTTATCAACATGACTACTTTGTTTGTAGTGGGTTGTGGGTTGAACTGTGTTCTGCCCACCCCAAACAGATGTTGAAGTCCTAACTCCCTCCACCTGTGGGTGTACCCTTATCTAGAAATAGGGTCTTGGCAGATAATCAAGTTAAGATGAGGTCATTACAGTGGACCTAATCCAATACAGTGTCCTTATAAAAAGGAGGAATAGACAGTCAAAGTCAAGCGCAGGGAGGACGCCATGTGATCACACAGGCAGAATCTAGGGCGTTGCATCTACAAGGCAAGGAATGCCAGCGATGTCAGCAAACCACCAGAGCTTGGGGAGACCCGTGGAACAGCTTGCCCCTCTCAGCCCTGAGAAGCAACCAACCCTGCCGACACCTTGGTCTTGGACTTACAGCCTCCAGAACTGTGCGGGAACACATTTCTGTTGTTTAAACTCCCCACTGTGTGGTACTTTGTTACAGTCGCCCCAGGAAACCCAGAGGCAGTCCTCTCAAGACCTTCAGTTGACAGATGCTGGTGGCAGGAAAAGGAATTAAGGTGCATTTTGGAAGAAAATAGATCATTATCACTTTGAAAATTTTGAATAAATTAAGTTCCAGTGTTGTGGTTTCATCAAAAGAATGCCTTCCTGATCTGGGTGCAATGCTGTCCTCTCACACAGGCACAGCATCCAGCCCGTGGAGATCCTTCTGGAAATGAGCAGGTGACAGGACTGGCATCTCCTTGGCTGGAGAGTCACTTAATCAACATCGGTGACCTGGGCTCACCTCTCCTGTCTGGTTGACCCTGGACACTGCTTAAAGGCAGAGGCATACCCCGAATGACCCCTCAAAGCTCAGTCCACCTCCCTGGTGACCGGAAAAGTTCTTTTCTTTGTTCTGTGCTCCAAGCCTCCATGAGCCTGAGACAGAAAAATTAACCATAACTTGCAGGTAAACGTGTTCTTTGAACCTTAATATAAGGAATAATCATCTAGAAATTATATTCTCCGGAGCAATCCCAGTAGTACCCTACCCTGAACAGGATCACATAGAAAGGGAAAGTTAAATTTGACAACCATAAATAAATTTTCTTAGGGGAAAAGTGGAAGGGGTGAGGAGAAAAGAAGAAGAGAATGCCAAACGCTAATATAATCCATAAAATATAAACAGAACAAGAGGAAAGAGCAGAAAAACAATTATTCCATTGTTATTTGATGATAATAAAGTCACCAAGTTTCCCAAAATCAAAACTACTTCCCCAAATGCATTTCTCTGATCGGATTCTGACTAAAACCAAAAAAGACAGCAGTTAAAGAAGGGGAAGTCGTTTTATGTCACAGGGTCTTTACAAAGCCTGGAATATTTTTATCAGGACTTAGAAGGCTGATGAGCCCGGAAACTAAGTCCTCACCGAAGAATCCTGTATCACGATGCTGGCCAAACAGTCAAATGCCTGCCACCAATTATTTTTTTTAGTTAAATGTACAGGGATCATCGACTCACCCAAGGATTCCCCTGTTTAAAGAGTGCATTCTTCTTACAAAGCAAAAAACAAGAAGTCGCAGCCCCTGCTACCCCGGGGCTGCACAGGAAATTGTTATCTATTCAGGAATGACGTCATTGCCCAGTGTTTATTAACCAGGATTTCAAATGCAACTGACCGGGGGCAGAAATAAAAAAAGATGTAAGAGCACTTCTCCTTCAGATCTGAAAAGTGTCTGAGATGAGAGCTTTGATCCTTAACCTCTAGTTAATTTCTCTATTTCCTCTCAGTCACTGGCCATATATATACTGGGAGCAGATAAGGCAATCCAAATGTCAGCTGTAAAAACTGAAACCAGGCAGAAGGTGCCCATTGCAGCTACTCATTCACATAAAGACCGTTTTTGCAGTATTACATCTGCTTCCAGGCATATGACACAAAAGCTGATTTTTTTTTCCCCCCAGTAGGACATTTCTTAGGGTAAAAGGTGCAAATGGAATGGAATTCCAAGCCAGCATGAGTCAGATGGGGAAATGAGGGACATGGACGTGGACACGGGTATTTTAATGGGTTTGCGCTTCTCCAGGAACACAGGAGCAAGCTGCAGCTTGCCTGGTGCACAGAAGCTGAACGCTGTGTCACTCGCGTGCAGAGAACGTAAAAGACCGAGTCTGAAGATCAATTTGTGATTACTACGGGATGTGTGCAATTTCCTCTCCCCGTCACCCAACCTCCTACTTGGAAGGGTCTGGCTAAACCCAATCTGAAAGCAATTTTGCTGTTGGAATTATCAATTTTAATCAGTTCTCTTTTTTCCTATGTTATATGGAAGTCACCCCCTTTGAACAAGAAACAAAGCCACCAACACTCCTCTCACACATGTGAGGAGTCTAAAACTCAAGCCCGTTATTGCTCCTTTTCTGTGCAACGATAAACCACAGCATAAAACGAAAGGTGTCCCGTTTTAATGATTTGCAAAACCCTAAATATGAAAACCAATTGTCTGAAAACCCAAGGACATCAGGAAACCACTGTCACCGACAGTATATTTATTGGATGATTACAACAATTGCTTTACTGGACCACATCCCACAAAGCTGTGACAATCTCTGTTCACCATTCAGAAAATGGGGTCATAGATTTTTTAAAAAGGAAATAAGAAATGACAATTTTGGTTCCTCTCAGGAAGTTGTTAACAAATCTACGTGAGAGCATAGAAAGTCTCACCATTCACATAAAACACCTCAAAACAATGAGCCTAACACGAAAATATCTTAAATGTATTTAAAAATTTTTTTTCAAGTGGTCAGTTATTAACAGTCAAGATGGGCATACATTTGCCAAAAAGGAAACAATGGGGGTTTTTTTCTTAACAATAAAACAACTATTTCAACAGAAAACTTGAGAGGTTAAAAGTTTAGGAATTTAGTTTTAAGTTCACCTTAAATTTAAAAAAAAAAAAAAAACTGATTTAAATAACAGATAACCTCACCACTGCCCTTTCCCGACAGAGCATCTATCATGCAAGAAAACCAACCATACACGCTTTCCTAACAGGGTAATGCTTTGCCCATTACGCACTGAAAAATGTACTAACTGCACAAAACTACAAACAGAAAGACACCAAAATAAATACGCACCTTCATACGTTTCCAGGATGTGCACGGTGTCTCCTATTTGTAAAGAAAGTTCATCCGCTCCCCTGGCATCATAGTTATAAAAAGCTGTTCAGAGGAAAAAGAGGTAAGAAGATATTAGTAAAGGTAACTATGCTGGATTGTTTCTGCCATTTTTAAGATTGAAATATTCAGTCTTTGCCTGGATCATCCTATCCTCTCTGATACCCACAAAAGGAGGCTTTTTTTTCAAGGGTCCTCAGTTTAAGAAGAAGAAATTCATAACTACTCATAACGCCAGAAAACCACAAGTGGTTTATTGTGGTAAAATACGTATGATGTGAAATTTGCCTTTTTAACTATTTTTAAGTGTACAATTCAGTGATGTTAGTTACATTCACAGTGTTGCTCTCCCATCACCACCATCAAGTTCCAGAACTTTTTCATCACTCCAAACAGAAACCCCATAACCATTAAGCAATCACTCCCTATCACTCCCTCCGCCAACCCCTGATAACCTGTAACTCACTTTCTGTCTCTATGAATCTGACTACTCCAGCCACCCCGTTAATCATACAGTATTATCCTTTTGTGTCTGCTTCTTCCACTTAGCATAATGTTTTCAAGGTGTACGCACATCGTACCACGTATCAGAACCTCATTTCTTTTTATGGTGGAATAATGTTTATAACAGAAAGAAAACTAAAGCTCTTGTCAACAACATTTCAATTATCACTTCATATACTGTCTTATATTTCCATTAACAGACTTTTTTCATTAGATGACTTTTTCCTATCTGTAAATCAATGACACATGGACTGAATATTTTTTGAAAATCAAACTGATTCTTTAAATTACTACATAGCCAATGCTGCTATTAAGCAATCAAACAGGCAAAAAAATAGGTCTAATATTAGGAAGCAATCCTTCAAACTGACAATATGCAACAAATGTCTGAAATCCCTGGGACTTCCCTGGTGGTCCAATGGGCAAGACTCCACGCTCCCACTGCAGGGGACCGGGGTCCGATCCCTGGTCGGGGAACTAGATCCTACACGCCGCAACTAAGAGTTTGCATGCCACAACTAAGAAGTCTGCATGCCGCAACAAAGATTCCGCATGCTGCAACTAAGACCCGGCGCAGCCAAAAATAAATAAATAATAAATTAATAAATAATTTTTTTAAAAAAAGCAGTTCTGTTCCTCCTAGCTGAGAACGTAAAAGTCATTCCATTAAATTCAGGTCATACTTTTGCTCAAGCATGGAGATAAAGGCAACAATCACACTGCTTATGACTCCCAAATATTCAATTAGCTTACTCTCAATAAAAATAAATAAACACAGTGATTTTTTTCCTTCCTAGTGGATTCTCCCTAAAAAGATGTCAGGCTTGAGGCAAAATTCATCGTAAACCTTTCATCAATCAGGATCAAACTCTCATCCATCCATCCTGAACACCTTGTTGGACGAGGCTGTCTTTTACAGGCACCATTACTGTGTCCATTTCTGGAGTCCTCCCTGGTCACAACATGTGCAAACTTCTCCAACAAGCATGGGGGGGCCTCCATCATCTGACTGACTGCCTGGCCCTCCTTCCAACCACACACCCCTGGCCCCTGTCGCTGCTTCTCCTTGAAAGAAAGAAGCCACACCTGTGTGTCACTCCTTATTCCTCCCCTGCCAAAGGGGTCTTCCCACCCGTGTCACCTCTCCCAGAGAGCCAAGTCCAAGCATGTTCAAACCCCTTCTACAAAAACACCCAGCAACACAGCACACTTCCTGTCGCCAGCTCCATAACCAAGCTGCATTTGCGGTCTCTGGAAGCAGGCAGAGTGGGCAGGGTACCACCTCTCCCCAGGGAGACCTGGGTGACCTCCAGCAAACACCCTACCCTCCGCATCTTCAGCTTCCCCATATGTATAATAAGGAGACTGATATCTACCTCATAGGATGGTGTGTGTACTCTGTGTCTTAAAGAAAATAATGCTGGGACTTCCCTGGTGGTCCAGTGGTTAAGACTCTGCACTCACAATGCAGGGGGCCCGGGTTCGATCCCTGGTCAGGGAACTAGATCCCACATGCCGCAACTAAGATCCCGCATGTTGCAACCAAGACCCGGCGCAGCCAAATTAAAAAAAAAAGAAATGGATCTGTTAATTTGATGCAAGGTGTTGCCCGCAGTGAACGCTTAGTAAATTGTAAAAGCTCTTATTGTGTTTGAGGGTATTTTGTTTTTACTGCCACAAAGACTTAGCAGACTATCACATGTTCACAAAGGTGCTTTGTGTCCACCTAGAGGGGTGGGATACGGAGGGTGGGAGGGAGACACAAGAGGGAGGAGATATGGGGATATATGTTTATGTATAGTTGATTCACTTTGTTATACGGCAGAAACTAACACACCATTGTAAAGCAATTATACTCCAATAAAGATGTTAAAAAATAAAATAAAACATCAATAACCATATATACATAGAAAATTCTATTTTCACAGTTATCTTCCTATATTTTCACCCATACTCATAAAATTTAAATGTCCTCAACTGACATAAATGGTTATTAGTAGTTATTAAGTTTATTTAGCATTTTATGGTGAATCTCTAACAAGAAATAACAGCATTAGATAAAGAAAGCTCAAAACATATGCCAGCCTCTCCCAGCCCAGCACCACCACTTTCAAAGCCTTCAGGAACCATAAATGCATTTATCATCGTTCTTAACAGCATCCTTGCCAGCATGCCTGTTCTATTACAGATGTGGAAAAAATAAACACATCAAAAACAATACAAATAAAATAAAATGGACAAGTCCACTGTAAATACATTCAGGTCCATGCGAATTTGTAAGGCATACATGCAAAAACCTTTAAGCGGTGGCCCCTCCATCTCTGAAGCAGGCAGAGAAAAGCAGTTGTGAAAATCTCATACAAGAATAGAGACATTTCAAATTTAACTATGAAATGAGGCTTTGAAGACCCATGATTTCACAGATGAAGGGAAAGGGAGCCTCTGAGCGTTTATGCCCGTGGCCCCAAATGACACAGCAGAGCCTGGACCACAACAATGGCTGCCCAGCCCCCAGCCTTAAGGATCCCACATTTAAATGCAAATTAAAAGACTCAACTATACAAATTATTGGACGAGGAAGTGGGAGGGAGGAGGAAGTGTGGCAGATAGAAAAATGGCCCACAGAGAGGTTCACATCCAAATCCCAGAACCTGTGAGGATGCTCCCTTACACAGCAAAGGGGGCCAGTGCAGATGTGATTGGGTTAAAGATCTTGACATGGGGGTGCTAATCCCGGGTTATCCAGGTGGGTCCAATGTAAATCACAAGGTTCCACAAGAGACAACAGGAGTGTCAGAGTCAGCCAGAGATGTGACCATGGAAGCAAGGAAGGGGCCACACGCCAAGGAGTATTGGCAGCCTCTAGAAACTGGACTAGGCAAGGAAAGGACTCTCCCCAAGAGCCTCCAGAAGGAACAGAGCCCTGCCGAAACGCTGACTTCAGGACTTCTGACGTCCAGAACTGTAAGATTATAAATTTGTGTTGTTTTAAACCCCTAAGTTTGTAGTTTGTTATGGCAGCAATAGGAAACATATGCAGGAAGGAATGTGGAAAACAATATAAAAGTGGTATTCTGTGGTTGATTTATTCACTGCTGAGCAGGGTTGCAAGCATCTGAACAAGTCTGAGGCTGAGGTTCCCCAATTCTTGGGTGATAGAAAAATGAGAACAATGCAGTGAATTTTTCTTGAATAAGCCCCAAAGTGTTCAATGTAAAAGGCTATGCCTTATTCTGATTATGGGACCTTTCGACGCTGCCCCTTTTTGGGGGTGGGGGGTGAAAGCAGAGACGAGAAGGACCAGAGGCATCTTCTCCTTTACGAAGGATGATGACGGCAGATGGTATCTGGCTTTAAAAATGTCTTTACTTGACAGAAGCACAGAGATGGCGGCCTTTCTGCAGTTTGTCTTCTTTATCGCTCTCGTCTGTTAAGATGTGGGAACACCTCTACAAGAGAACATGGTCATCGCGCCTTCGTTCACATCTTTGGAGAGAGCAGCCTTCACCTCCCTCTGGCTGGTGGGTGAGCCCTTCATCGATTCCTGCCCCTCAAAGCCATTTACCTTTCTTAATAGCCTGGCTTGAAACGGCGTCACTGGGTATAAATGCACCTTCAACATGAATTTCTCAATCCTGGACCGCAGAGTCCAGCATACAAGCTTGACGTGTTATTCACGTGAAAAGTGAAATGGGAGCTTCTTTCCCAGGATGGCGTGTTGGGGGGGGGGGGTAGCTTTTTTCTGGCAGAGCCGGCAGCAGCACAGAGTAAGGAAGCGCATGGATCGTTTTTTCCCAAAATAAAAAATAAACACTCTGGTCCGTGCTTCACACAGCTTAGGTGCATCAGAGATGTTGAAAAGCCAAAGGCATCTCCTCTGCTCAGCCTCCTGATCACCCTAAAAACGGCTGCCCAGGAACGTAAGGAAAGAAGTGTGGCTCATAAGTCATACAGGAGGGCTTCCATTTACACCAAGATTATTAATAACACTGACGGTGACGATACTACAGACGAAGATGACGATGGTGGTGGTGGTGAGGGTGATGACGCTGGTAATGACAGTGGCTGACATTTACTGAGTATATTCCCTGGGCTAGCCAGTGAGCTAAAAGCTTCACACGTTCAGCTAATTCAACACTCACGACAGTCCTAGGAGGTGAAGATAAAATTTTTCCCACTTCCCTCATCAGGGTTTATAGCAGCTCAGAGTCGGCCCATACATGAGCAGCCAGTGGAGGGGCTATACAGGGCCAGAGGCCAGCCTGGATGAGAGGCCAGAATGCCAAAGCCCTGCAGGGTCTCTTCCTCAAACTTCGCCCTCTCTGGGCCTCACGTTGCCCTCCTGATGGCTTCCCACAAATCACAACATCCAGCCTGGATCCCTGACAGGCAAATGTGCCTGTGCACTCCTGAAGTCCACCAGGGTCTACAACATCATGGTAATGGATTTCTCATTCCTTACACAGAAGAACCCAAATTGAGGTAATTCCAGAAATGCAAGGTTGGCTTAACATCCAGAAAACAGATTAATGTAATTCACCACTTTAACAGAGTAAATGATAAAAAAGCATATGATCATCCCAATCGGTGCAGAAAAAGAATTCAATGAAATGTAACTCCTATTCAGGGAAAAACAAAAAAACCTACTTGACTACTCTGACATTGGGGGGGGGGGCGGGGACACTACAGTCCCTCAGCCCATTTAACAGATGAAAACACAGAGGCCTCCAGAGGAGTCATGACTTGCTCGAGGAGGCACAGCAAATGACAGCAGCCCTGGGACCCTGGGGTGTCCCTTCCAGACTGTCAACACCACACCACTCTTCCTAACCCAAGCCTTCACCATCTCTCATTGAGATGAAAAATAATACTTCAGGCTGCTTTCCTATATAAAATCCTGTCTCCATCACCAAAGTTACCTTCCTTAAATCTTACTCCAAAACACTACGTGGTTTCTCTTGGCTTCCTGAATAATGGCTAATTCTCCAGCCCAGCATTCAAAGCCCTGTGGGATCTGACTTCGGTCCACCTTTCCGATCTCGTCTCCGCCCCCCACTCCCCCTCCTTCAGCTCCCCTTCCCCCCACCCCAGGCCTATCACAAGCTGCTCCTGCCACTAGGAATGCCCCTCCCCCCACTCCCTCTGAAGACCCCACTTGTCTACAAGGGCTGCCTTTAACTTCACATCCTTTTCCAGATCCTTACTGAACTCTGACGTCTTCCCCCGGACCAAAAAATGGTACACGCACACCTGAATTAATTGCTTGCTTCCCAACTTTCCTATGAGCTCTGTGACACCGCAGGGCCTTGGAGGGTTACTTATCTATATCTGTCTCTTCCTCCAGACCCAACTCCTTGGGGAAAGTAAACATTTGTTAATCACTGGATTTTCCACAGTAGCTAACACCATACCTTGCAGGCATTCAACAAAAATTCACTGCATTTAACCAGACCACAAAGTATTCCTTCTTGTGAGGTTTGCAACAGAGTGAAAGCAAACACTGTATCATGTGTTCCTTTTCAAAATGATCTTGACCTCTGCAGACAGATCCAGGAGCCCGAGACTTATTCAATCAATAAGAAAGAGAGACACAACATTAGCTTTCCCAGCTCTGCTTTGGGTTTCTTCCATCTAATGAGATAATCCACCAGCGGCGCGCGGGTTCAAAGCCTCCTTAATGCACCAAAGGCATGGGCTTGACCACACATCACTTCTCAAAATCTGCTCAGCTCCCAGCTTCTCTCCCTATTCCACACACTGTCCCCCTGAAACATGACTTCAGGATTTCAAGTAGCAATTTAAAAGTTAATGAATTCTTTTAGAAAGTCAATTTGTGAAAATTAACGGCTCTGTGATCTCATTCCCTTTGTCTTGCCATCAGTGGGGAAAAAAATGTTCAACAGCAGGCATCTTCGCAGGGCTGGGGAAAATGCAGACCCTGTCCTTAAGGGGACGGAGCGTGGACCCTGGCTGTGCCCCCCACAGGGCCTGCTTCTGAGGGGCTGTCTGTCTTGCTCTCCTTGAGTTTCACAAGCCCAATACATGTTTATCTAGTCCATGCCAAGCACAGACATACAGCGTTTCCCAAGCCTCTATCTGGCGTCTGCTCTGGTCCAGCAGTGGGCTGGTGCTGCAGAGATAAGCTGAGCACAATGCAGCCCCAGGGAGTAAAGTCACCCCGCAGCCTGGTCTCTAAGGAACAACCTTTTCACATATTGGACCCATTCAGTAAAAACAGTGTAGAAAGAATCAGAAAACACTTACGTACAACCTTTGAACTTGACTCTGGGCAGGGGGCAGCTCCCACCCTACATCAGAGCTAGGGGCTGGGCTTCCTAAATTTTATTGTAAAAAAGAGACTGGCACCAACTCAATTACCAGCTTCTATGACCCACAGCCCAGTCCTTCCACTTCTCTGATTTGGGGGCAGGCGACTCAGGCAGGGTTAGAGCCTCCCAGAGGCCTGAGCCATGGTGACCCTCAGCACTGCTTTCACCATCAGCCTTACTTTTGCCCAGCACCTAACAGTACCCGGCACACAGCAGGAACTCTAACGTGGATGGAAGCAAGGAAAAGGAACAGGATAGGGAAGGGAAGGGAAGGAAGATCCTCAGAGCCTGGTCCTAAGGATGCTGCTACAAGTGTTGTCTCTAATATTTTTTAAAGATAAATAAAAAGTAAAATACTTAGGAACAAACTTAACTAAGGAGGTCAAAGACTTGCATACTGAAAACAACGGACCAATGCAGAAAGAAATTAAAAGATACAAATACATGGAAAGTCATCTCGCGTTCATGGACTGGAAGAGTTAATATTGTTAAGATGTCAATGCTACCCAAAGAGACCTACAGATTCAATGCAATTCCTATTAAAATCCCAATGACAGGGACTTCCCTGGTGGTCCAGTGGTTAAGACTCCAAGCTTCCACTAAAGGGAGCATGGGTTCGATCCCTGGTCAGGGAGCTAAGATCCCACATGCCACATGGTGTGGCCAAAAAATAAATAAATAAAAGAAACCCTTCTCTAGAGCGAGCACTCGCCCATTAAAAAAAAAAAAAAAATCCCAATGACATTTTTGCAGAAATAGAAAAATCCATCCCACAGGAGCCCAAATAGTCAAAACAATATTGAAAATGAACAAAGTTGGAGGCCTCACACTTCCTGATTTCAACACATACTACAAAGCTCTGGTAATCAAAACTGTGCGGCATATACAGACATACAGACTAATGGGATAGAATAAAGAGCCCAGAAATAAACTCTCACATATATGGTTAAATTATTCTGACATGGGTGCCAGGACCTGGAGAAAAGATAATCTTTTCAACAAATGGGGTGTTGGAAAAGACTGGTATCTGTATGCAAAAGAATGAAGAATCATTCACAAAAAGTAACTCAAAATGGATAGAAGACGTAAACATAAAAGCTAATAAAACTGCAAAGCTCTTAGAAGAAAACACACGAGAGAAACTTCATGGCACTGGATTAGGCAGAAATTTCTTGGCTATGACACCAAAAGCACTGGCAGCAACAACAATGACAAAAAATAGATGTGGACTTCATCAAAATTAAAACCTTTTGTGCATCCAAAGGAAACTATCAAAAGAATGAGAAAGCAACCCACAGAATGGGAGAAAATATTTACAAATCCTGTATCTGATAAAGAATTGATAACCAAAATATATAAGGAATTCCTACAATTCGATAATAAAAAACAACGTAACTCAAAAATGGACAAGGGTCTTGAATAGACATTTCTCCAAAGAAGATACACAAATGGCCAATAAGCACATGAAAAAATGCTCAACATCACTAGTCAAATCAAAAACTACGAGATAGCAACGAAGACCCAACGCAGCCAAAAATAAATAAAGTAAATAAATCAATTTTTAAAAACTACGAGATATCACTGCACATTCACTAGGATGGCATTTTTTTTTAATAGAAAAGAAAAAGTATTGGCCAAGATGTGGAAAAATTGGAAACTTTATAATATTGCTGGTGGGAATGTAAAACGGTACAGCCACTGTGGAAGACGGTTTACTGTTTCCTCAAAACGTTAAACTTAGAACTACCATATGATCCAGCAATTACACTTCTGGGTATATAGCCAAAAGAAGTGAAAGCAGGGACCTGAACAGATATTTGTACGGCCATGTTCACAGCAGCGTTATTCACAACGGCCAAAATGTGGAAACAACCCAAGAGTCGACCAACAGATCAAATGTGGTCTATACATACAATGGAATATTATTCAGTCTTAAAAAGGAGGGAAATGCTGACACAGGATACCTTGAAGACACCATGCTAAGTGAAGTAAGCCACACACAAAAGACCAGATATTCTATAATTCTTCTTACATGATGTGCCTAGAATTCTTAAAATTCATAGAGACAGAAGGTAGGATGGTGGTTGCCAAGGGCTGAGGAGGACGGCAATGGGGGTTAGTGTGTGATGGGTGGAGAGTTTCAGTTGCGGAAGATGACAAAGCTCTGAAGATGGAAGGGGGTGATGGCTGCACAACGATGTGAATGCGCTTAATGCCACAGAACCATACACCCCAAAATGGTCAATTTATGCTGTGTCTATTTTACCATAATAATAAAAAAGGATGCAATGAATAAAAAGAAAGATTGCTAAAGTAAATGAGGAAAATTCCCAGTGGACCCAGCATCCCCCATTTCTGTGAGCTGTGCAACATACAAACTCCCCAGTGGGTGTAGCAGCTTCCCTTACCTGGTTCAAAACATCAGGCTCAAACTAGAAGGAGAAATATAGGAAAACTAGAGGTGATGGGCTCAAGGTCAGAAAATCCCTCCAGCTGCATGCATGAGTGTGGGTCTGACAGAATACCCACATTTCTGAAAAGGGTACCACTTTCAAAGTCACAAAGTTACTTCTCTGGGGTTCATCTCTTTCTTTCCTAGGAATGGAGAGATTGTTTTCTCTGCCAATAAAATTCCCTGCGGCAAGATTTCATGCGATGTTGGATATTAGAATCACTGAACTCATGCAAATAATTAAAGAAATGGTGCAGGGGCATAGCAAGATACAGGAACCGTCTTTGGTTATTCATTATTTCTTTTTGCCTTTTGTATGGAAACAGGTGTGAGGGATGGCAAAGATAAGATAGTGAAAAGAAATACATAAAAGAGTCTTCTGTCAAATTCTCACTGAACTGACAGACACAATTCAAAGATATTTTAATACCTTTCTTTAGAATAAAGTATCATTGAAGCCTTATCCACAACGAGGCGGAAACTATCTCATTTCTATCTGGTCCAAAGGGTCGCAGTGCCCCAAATACGCAGGTTTCTTAGGAAATATACTGGTCGTGGATGAGTCTGGGCTTTATTGCTTTTCCGTGACACAAAAAATGAGTCCACCTTTCAACACTTTTGTCTTTCATAATGTCAATGCCAGGGGAGAAGACCACTGACTTCATTATCGATGGTCTTTGCAAATCCACCCACAAATCAGAAAAGATTTAGCTGACCTGAATATTATCTCTTTTTGCATTTCATTTTGCTCAGCGGCAAAGAGATGCAGAGGAGAGATGGGGGAGAGATCGAAACTCTTTAATCATCCTTCTTCAGGCAGAAAGGTTACTGCAATTTGGGAAAATATATGCCAGTGAAACAACCCGGCTCTTACCCACCCCATGCCCCCTCCACCACCCACTCCCACCCCAGCTGTGGAGACCTTACAGTGACCTCACCCCACAGGGCTGGGCAAACACCATGAGGCTCCCTGCAGACGGCACTGCAGACCCACCAGCCACGTGGGATGTGAGCCCAGGGCACTGGACAACCAGGGGCTGGTCTAGCGAGGTTCCCGATGGGGAAGACAGGAGCTTGGAGCCCTCCGACGCACGTCTTATTTCTCTGCTACAGACCTGGCCAGGACTTCCAACTTGCTCCCACTGGTCAAACTGGTTCTACCTAAAGGGCACAGTGAAAACACACACAGGCCTGGGGGCCTGGGGAGACAGAAATGAGCCAGGTCCCCTCCACCGGGGACACACCATAAACAAGGAGAGGAGTGACAGAATTGAGCGTAGTCCTGTTTACCTGTGATTCTCAACGATAAGGTCTCTTTGACACAAGCCCCAATTCCTCTTACCGGGCTTAAGCTTTGATTGGTTTTGCAGAATGAGGCCATGCCTTCTCCTCTCGTTTTTTCAAATCTAATATTAGCAGTGATGAATAAAGGGGAAAGACAAAAGGAACATTCCAGAAGGCTAATTTGTTTTTCTTCATGGCCAAAAATAATAATATCACAAATAAAGCTAGCAGTCAACCTGGGGGAAGCCTTTCCCATTGTGCAAATGTAAGCAGAGGGGTTCCCAGGTCACCGTACCACAGGGTCACCACAGCCCCCACCCCACCCCAGGACTCTGTCCCAAAGCCTACTTCTGTCTGGAATGCCCTTTCTTCCCCCTCTTCACCTGGCTTGGCCCTCCACTTCATCCATCACACGTAAGGAAAGCTTCCCCATCACTTCTCACCCAATGAGGGAGTTACTGGGTGAGAAGCACCCTCACAGGAGCTCAACAGTGCCCTCTGCCCACGCTGACGAAGCGCCCATTTGCTACTCACTGCAGGAAGCACGTATCACTTAACAGGTATCCAATAAATGCCTGTCACGGGGAGCCTGAAGAAGGGCCCCCTCCTCTGGCTTCCCATTCCATGAGCAGTTCTTCTAAAACACCACAGGACGGTTTACCCCTTCACCTCTCTGCTCTCCAACTCCTGCCACACCCACCCTCCATCAGTTCCATCACTGCATCCTCACTTCACACTGCCTGGCGCCCAGAGTGACACCGATGTTGATCGAGTGAATCATTTAACAAATCAACACAGGTTTTCAAGGCAGCAAAGCTACTACTTGAATCCCAAATCCGTTGGAAAACACTGCAGCTTCGTTTGTATTTATCTCACATTAGAAACTAAGGACCAGACTGGGGTCTTAGCCGGCAGAGACAGCTTCTAACACCTCCGTTCTAACAGCCTCACCCGGGAGGCGTGCCCTGAAGGTCTGACCACACGCTCAGAATAAGCATAGTTTCACTTGGGCAAATGATGCCCAGGGCACCTGCACACTGAGGCCCATTAGCAAACCACACACCCTGGACGGGCTGTGAGGGGCAGCAAGACTGAGCAGGTCTCTCTTGGCTCTGGGTGTGGAAAAGATGCTGCCCGGCAACCCAGCCCCTCACCGGTCACCCTTGTGTGAACCTCGTCGAGAAGAAGAAGCCTGAGTGGAGAGCATCCGTCCCAGCACTGCCTTGAAGGAGGGAGCTGAGGGTCCTGACTTGGCCAGACCTGGGCCACCTGCCTCTCGTGTCTGTCTTCTCAGGTGTGTAGATGAATCTGATGCAAAGGCCCTGCTCCAGCCGAAGCCATCAAGTGTGAGGCTCAAGTCCCCTAAGGACACAAGACCAATCTTCCCTTAATCTCTTGACCAATTTGCCCTCCAT